>NC_061782.1:1211916-1811916 GCF_022458985.1 Mugil cephalus
AGGGAGATGATTGAGTCTCTGGGAAAACTGGCTTTGGATCAGCTGCTGAAAGGAAACCTGATCTTCTATGAATCAGACCTGACAGAGTGTGGCATCGATATCAGAGCAGCCTCAGTGTACTCAGGAGTGTTCACACAGATCTTTAAAGAGGAGAGAGGCCTGTACCAGGACAAGGTGTTCTGCTTCGTCCATCTGAGCGTTCAGGAGTTTCTGGCTGCAGTCTACATGATCCACTGTTACACCAACAGGAAGACAGATGAGCTGCAGGACTTCCTGGGAAGAAACTACAACAACTCACCTCTGGATGAGTTTCTGAACATAGTCATGATTAAATCCCTGGAGAGTAAAAATGGTCACCTGGACCTGTTAGTTCGCTTCCTTCATGGCCTCTCTCTGGAGTCCAACCAGAGACTCTTAGGAGGTCTGCTGGGTCAGACAGGGAACAGTCCAGAAATTATCCAGAGAACCATCAACAACCTGAAGGAGATGAACACTGATGAAATGTCTCCTGACAGAAGCATCAACATCTTCCACTGTCTGATGGAGATGAACGACCTCTCAGCTCATCAGGAGATCCAAGAGTTCTTGAAGTCAGAGAACAGATCAGAGAAGGGACTCTCTGAGATCCACTGCTCAGCTCTGGCCTACATGCTGCAGATGTCAGAGGAGGTTCTGGATGAGTTGGACCTGGATCAGTACAAAACATCAATGGAGGGACGACGGAGACTGATCCCAGCTGTGAGGAACTGCAGAAAGTTTCGGTGAGTCCTGATGTGATCATCAACAGAATCAATCAGTGCAGATTAGTAACTTAGTTTTTCAGACGTTCCACTGATGTGGAGATGAAATGTCCAACAGGACGTGTCCAACTGTCCAACCATCAACACACCACCTTCATAGAAATGTCTTCTTCCATTATAACACATTTTATTTATTTGTCTCATGACAGACTTGTTAGATGTGGACTCTCAGAGAGCAACTATGCGGTCGTGGCCTCAGCTCTGAAATCCAACCCCTCCCATCTGAAACATCTGGACCTGAGTGGAAACTACTTCCTGAAGGGTTCAGGAGTGAAGCATCTGTCTGCTGGACTGGAGAGTCCAAACTGTAAACTGGAGACTCTGAGGTCAATTTTCATTTCTTTTCTTCTCAGGCTTCTGAAGAATGGAGATCCAGTTTAGATGAGTTCTCTTGTCAGGACTGTCAGATAGAAAAGGAGCTTGTCATCCTTCACCATCAATACTTTTTCACTCCTGAACTATAAGAATAAACATTTTTGTCTAACGTCTCATGTAGGATTAAAACGAACAGTGGATGTTCACGGTGATGAAATTCTCATTTCAAATAAATAAACGTATCTGACATAGGAACATCAAAAACACCACAATGTTGGATGAGCTTTACTCCTCCCACACTCAAATACTCCAAATATGGGCATGTGGGTCAAGTTGGGGTGGAGCTAAGGCAGCTTGGATGTTAGTTCAGGCTACCATGCTAGGCTAGCAGTGGCCAGAGGTGTCATACCAGGACGTTTACTGTTACCACATGGAACCTCCCAAATTCTCTGACATATGTCATTAATTCATAATCATTCCATAATATTAAATGAATTAATCCTGACATAAATACAGCATGAAGCTTAGCCAACATTAATCCTTTATTAAAAAAAGTCTTTACAGTAACGTAACTCTGATCTGTCGTTACAGTTCAGTATCACCATTCACAACTTTGTCTTTATAGGATGAATTTTGACTTTTTAACATATAACTAACAACTCTGTCAAGTGACATTAGCTAATGTAGCATCAAGATTAAGTGTTTCTGTTTTATGGCTTTAAGTCAAACATTTATTCAGTTTTTATCCCTCTCTATTGAGGGGAACAGAGAAAATCCCTGTGGGCCGTGGCGGTTTGGGCTGGCGGGTTCCCTGGTCCCCCCTCTCAACCTCCTCTGCCACAGCCTCCTCCCTTTCCCTGATTCCTTCTTGGGGTCTGGGGGGGCCTGGTGGGCCCCAGCGTTCAGGGCCGTGCCTGGCACCCTGAGGTCGGTGCTTAGAGGTGCAGGGGGCCACCCAGACCCAATCTGGCCGTGTCCGGTTGCCTTGTCGTGCTGGAGCTCGGGGGGGGCTGCGGTGGGTGGGGTCTCAATCCAGCTCTGGGGGACCCCACTCCTCCAGGGAGTGGGTGGGGGGGTAAGGGATGCTAACACTCGACTGGTTGGTGCTGGTTCTTGGTGGTTGCCTGGGAGACGGCCGTGTCCCGGTTGCTGTGCTGCGCTACGGCCAAGGACCTGGCCCTTAACCTGCCCATCCAGGGTCACGGTGCAGGGTTATGCTGCCGCATCCAGTACTGAGGAACTACAGAAGTAGGGACACTATTACTTTTCATTACCCCTTGGCACGGCATGGGGGGCCTGGTCCTCCGCGGGGAGAGGCCTCTTGGGCTGGCGGTCAGTGGCCCTACAGCGGTTGGACGGGGTAGTTACCTAGGTTCTCCGGTGTCCTCTTAGCTGGGCATTCTCTCCCGGCCTGCAAGAATATAGCTGCATCAATCTCATATATTGTTGACAACCTGTGTCATTAAACTATGTAGACAAGTGCAGACAAATAAAAATACAACTGGAGGGCAAAACATCTTCAAGAAATTGAAGATGTCATCCAAGTAGCTTCTTCAGTTGTAACAGACTGATGATCTAATTTCCTCCAGTTTTGTTGAGTATTTGCCCATAAATGTCGATCCATTGCAAAACCGCATCTAGTTGTAGAAAGGCTGTGTGCATATATAGCTTAGATAGACACAAATAGACACACAGAGACACACACACATCTCATAATAGCCTAAGCTCAATAACACAAGCACAAACACCAATAAAATAACAAAACTTATATTCTGATTTTAGTGTTGAACACTAAAAATTACAAATTCAACCATTTTTCTCATAAACCTTAATATCACAGAATGAATTAATTTTATTGTGTCATCACTGAGAGATAAAATATGTAGTATAATGGAAGTCAATGGGACATTTTGTCTGCTAAGGTTATAAGAGGGTACTAAATTTTATATCAGATGCTCCTCAAAACCAAACAATGCCACAAGTTAATATTTTAGATAATCTTGGTCACATGTAAGATTGATCTGAAAAGATTGATCTGTAAGGACACCCAACATTAGTTTTATGGAAGATCGCTAATTTTTTTTATGTTTTTTTATATCTTTCTATAGACTGGTGGGAAGTTCATTTATATCTTAGTCTTTGTTGTATTTATATTATTCAAATTAATATTCTCTTCTACTTGCATGTCAAAAAATGACTTAAAAATAGAAAGGCACCATCTTTGGAGACAATCAATTCATATGTTTTCCTTCTTTAAGCACAGACATCATTTCACTCCAGTATCAGATAAAACCTGAACCAGACACAGACCTAGTTTCAACAGTGTTTCCTGCTGAGCTGCAGTGGAGGGACAGGAACTCAGATTTTCTCATTTTATAGAACAACTCATTGATCAGGACATATTTCACACCTCAACACATCTGACTGATCATCCATCATTTCATCTTTTATCCTTTATTCAGATTGGAGAGTTGCAGTTTGTCAGAGATCAGCTGTGATTCTCTGGTCTCAGCTCTGAAGTCCAACCCCTCCCATCTGAAACATCTGAACTTGAGTAGAAACAACCTGAAGGATTCAGGAGTGAAGCAGCTGTGTGGTTTTCTGGAGAGTCCAGACTGTAGACTGGAGACTCTGGGGTCAGTTCACTGTCTGTTACTGTTGTAGATCTGATATGTTCAATCACCAACTGAATCTAATTCATGTTCATCCAGAACTTTCCTCCATGAATCTGTAAATGTCCTTTAGTTCAAGACGAGTGTTTGTAGCAGAAACTGTAGAAAATGGTAAAGTCAATGAAGCTTAAAGGCTGTTAGGACACAGTAATGTTGAGCTGAACATTTAAAACCTGAACACATCTGATTGAATTACTCAGGATTTAATCTACATCTTTTATTCTTTATTCAGGTTGATGAGCTGCAGTTTGTCAGCGATCAGCTGTGATTCTCTTGGACCAGCTCTGAAGTCCAACCCCTCCCATCTGAAACATCTGGACCTGAGTAACAACAACCTGAAGGATTCAGGAGTGAAGCAGCTGTGTGGTTTTCTGGAGAGTCCAGACTGTAGACTGGAGACTCTGAGGTCAGACTCCATGTTTTCTTTGTGTGCTGAGATGAATATGATGGTAAAGCTGTGGCGACATCAGGCTGATATTCTACTGATCCACACTGAGGATTTCTTCTTCTGTGGTTTAGCCCATTGACTGTGGCAGAGCCATGTTGAGCTCCACATTTCAAAGCTTCATAGAAGAAGAAAAATCCAACTCGATTTCCCTTTTATAGTTTTCAAATTAAAAACAGGGCAGCAATTATTATTTTATATCATAACTGACTCAGTTATTTAAAGATTTATTTCATCAAATGTTATATATTGATTCCACTCTCTCAGAGTTCAAGGTGATGTCTTCAAATGTCTTAGTTTGTCTGAACCAGAATCTAAAAGAGTTCACTGTGAAGGAACAAAATATCTTCAACTTTAAACTTGTTCACTCTGAACCTTCTTCAGGTCTGAGCACATGATTTAAAGGAGGAACTTTACAAACTCACATCTTTTATTCTTTATTCAGATTGTGGAGATGCAGGTTGTCAGAGATCAGCTGTGATTCACTGGTCTCAGCTCTGAAGTCCAACCCCTCTCATCTGAAACATCTGGAACTGACTGACAACAACCTGAAGGATTCAGGAGTGGAGCAGCTGTGTGGTTTTTTGGAGAGTCCAGACTTTAAACTGGAGACTCTGAGGTCAGTTCACTGTCTGTTACTGTTGTAGATCTGATATGTTCAATCACCAACTGAATCTAATTCATCTTCATCCAGAACTGCTGGGTTCTGCTCAAGGTTTCTTCCTGTTAAAAGGGAGTTTTTCCTTGCCACCGTCGCCCTCAGGCTTGCTCTGGAGGTTGCAGGCTGGTTTTTGTGAAGCGTCTTGAGACGATTTGTATTGTTATTGGCGCTATATAAATAAAACTGAATTGAATTGAATTGAATAGAACTTTCCACTGTTGTTTGTCAATGAAGTCAATGAAGCTTAAAGGCTGTTAGGACACAGTAATGTTGAGCTGAACATTTAAAACCTGAACACATCTGATTGAATTATTTAATCAACATATTTTATTCTTTATTCAGGTTAAGTTACTGTAAGTTGTCAGAGATCAGCTGTGATTCTCTGGTCTCAGCTTTGAAGTCCAACCCCTCCCATCTGAAACATCTGGACCTGAGTCTCAACAACCTGAAGGATTCAGGAGTGAAGCAGCTTCTTGATCTTGTGGAGAGTCCAGACTATAAACTGGAGACTCTGTGGTGAGTAGAGGGTTCCAGTCAGTCCATGCTGATTTCATCAGTATCGTCCTAAACACAGTTAGTATCAAAGATCCAGTGTTTCCTGTAAACCTGCAGCTTCTCAGTGAAGCTGTGAGAGGAGAATGGAGACAGGCTTCAGGATTGGACAGAAAGACAAAGAGAGAGACAACAGTCAGCCAATCAGATGAGCCAGAAGCTTGTTGTGATCATGTGTTTGAGTTGATGTGAAGACGACTGTTGTTGTTGTGTTGATGTGTCCAGGAAATAAAGCTGGATTCCAGCTGACAGCCTTCCAAGATGTTTTAGAGACAGTGGTGGTCATTCATCACATCTGATCAACAACTGATCACAGCTCTGAGATCAGTCTGACTGAAGCCTGCACATCACAGAAGCAGCGTTACATTTAGTAACCATGAGTTTCTTAGTCAGCTGATCTTTGTTTCCATGGAGCAGCAGTAAATCCATCACTAAAGTGTTGGTGCAGTAATGAAGCGTTCAGGACTCTCAGCAGTTTCTTAGTGAAATCTGCAGAGGAAACAGACTTGATGCTAAAAGTCTCTGCAGGTCTGTGTGTGTTCACTCACACACGTTAACTGAAGCTGAAAGGAAGCTGGCTGAGCTCCACAGCTGCTCCACTGCCGTTCTGAACAGGACTCAAGTCCCTGCTGCTCTTTCTTACTGGATGTGATTTATTTAAGGGGTCTCTGGAAACACTCCTTCACCTCCTCTCTTCTTTCTCCTCCTCTCTACAGGTGGAGGTAACATTAACCAGGAGGGTGTGTGTTGTGAGAGGATGAGCTGTGTCCTGATGATCCAGAGGTTGAGGCAGACTCTGACTGGACCATGTTACTGGGAGGTGGAGAGGAGAGCTTCTACACATGGTCTCCGTTTAAGACCATCAACAGAGCTTCATTGATTAGTCAGATTGTCAGTGACAGTGTTGATGGATGCTATAGGCAGTAGTGACCTGCATCAACTACAGGAGATCATCCCCCCAGTCAGTGGGGAGCCCCGTCGTTGTGCAGTGATAACAGCAACTAAATATTTTGGTTAACTTTCTCAGATCAGAACCAGTTGAGTTGTGAGATGATGGTGGTTTCCTCTCATCAACTGATGCTCCAACACATCTGCACAGGGTCCATGTGTTTTTTACTTCTTATCTACGGGAGGTCACAGTGTTTATTCCTTTCAGCTGAAAGACCATAAGAATATTTCAGAACATGTAATATATACCTCAAAATCTTAGCATTTAAAGCAGATTCTAAACCATGTATTTGTGGGGGGAAAATGTACATTACAATCCCCAGTCAACATGAATCAAACACAATCAGAAAGAACGAACATGAATATTAAATCCAAAAATGCGAAAATGTAAGAAAGTCTAAACTAAATGTGTATGAGCATCTATGTGTATCAGCAACTACATGTCACATTTCAACTTTAAAGTCATTTCCACTGAACAGAATAGATCAGAGAACTCATTCTGGGGAACATTTACGTCAGTGTTTCCCAACCTTTCTGCAGCCATGGCACATACAGTATTTGACATATTGAAAAATCCCACAGCCCACCACCAACTAAATGCAACAAAAAGCATAAATAATGAAACAATGATCATCTACTCTCAATTCACTCACAACTTATTGACTGAGTGTGAAGTCTAGGCCTGCTCAATGTGGCCAACAGTTGCGAATGTTGATACCTGTAGATTCATCAAGTCGCATGCATGTACATGTACTGGAGGTTCCCAGGCAGGAAGTTGGGGAAAAACTTGAGTTTTTTTTTAATTTTGTTGTTAATTATTGTATTTATAATTAATGTAGTTGCATGTTTTTATTTCATGTATTTTGCAAGGAAAAAAAATGAGTCTGTGACTTGGCTATTAGGGAAATGTGATCTTCACTGAATAAGCAACTTAATAGTTTTAATATAACATTGTTATATATTCAATAAGTGGGGCTTGGTGTTTGTAGATGAAATCTGTGTTGAGCCTGTTAATAAAACTGAAGTTACTGATGTGAAGAGTTCTGGTTTTAATTAAAATGCAGCTAATTGAGTGTATTGAGTGTAGCGCCCTTAGTCTGGATTGACAACCCAATAATTGCACCTACGATCTCTAGGTTCGTAAGAGTTGGACTCCTGAATCAATCAAAGGAGAGAGCATGAAAGTTGACAACCTGATGGTTATTGTGAAACAATAACCATCAAAAAAAAAATAAAAAATAGAGCTCTTTCATATAAACAAAAATTAAAAAAATAAAATAAAATACCCCTTTGTCCAGTGTGTAAGTGTTCAGTGTGTTCAGTTCAGTTTTTTACTACCCGGGTAGATTTTATGTTTTGTTCCTTATCTGTGAGAAGTGAATGTCCAGGTTAAAGTGGATCCCACAGCTGGCCACACTGTGCACCTCTCCGTCTCTGTCGATGTCCTTCTGGCTCGCCAAGTTTTATGTAGCGCCCTTAGTCTGGATTGACAACCCAATAATTGCACCTACGATCTCTAGGTTTGTAAGAGTTGGACTCCTGAATCAATCAAAGGAGAGAGCATGAAAGTTGACAATTTATTGTTTCACAATAACCATTAGGTTTTTCTAGTGAATTAGAATAACAAAAATAGATCTGTTTCATAGAAACAAAAATAAAAAAATAAAATAAAATAAAATACCCCTTTGTCCAGTGTGTAAGTGTTCAGTGTCTTCAGTTCAGTTTTTAACTACCCGGGTAGATTTTGTGTTTTGTTCCTTATCTGTGAGAAGTAGGTGAATATCCAAGTTAAAGCGGATCCCACAGCTGGCCACGCTGTGTACCTCTCCGTCCCTGTCGATGTCCTTCTGGCTCGCCACCGAACCTCAAAGGGTTGGAAATCTCGTTTCTAATCCACACCTGACAAAAAACAATTGGAGCTTTTCTTCCCAGAGGGCTCGCTTATTATAAGGGCTCCTCTCATGAATTCTCAGAACCACGTTTATTCCGAAGCTCGTCAGCTTGGTCTGCTCAGTGTCTCAAAGTGAACTTTGTGCACTTGGCAATGAGCAAGGGGCTGATGCGCCACCCTCCGGCGCGGCATAGCAACACACACTGCAATTGAATTGAATGGCTTTCTAACCATGTGGGTTACACCCTCCCCTCTTAAATCTGCATGAGTCCCTTCATGAGCTGGTCTCTCTCTGCATGGGGATTGTCATAGTTGCTAATAGTGTCTAGAGCTTAGTTAAAATATTCTGTGCAAAGAACATCAAAGGTTTTCCCAACTGAATCTAGTGAAAACGGTCAGGTTGTTGTGACCTCCGAGTGGGGTCAGTTGTGTCTCCATCTGTTGCAATCTCATTTTCAGTCTCTTTGTGGGATGTCTCAGGCTCAGCATCCTGAGGAACTTCCACAGTTTCTCCATCTGTAGGATTTTCCTCATCAGTTCCATTTGTCTCATCCTTTTCATTTGTCACATCCGGTAAGTTAGTCTCATCTGATTTGTTTGTCATATCTGGTAAGTTAGTCACATTTGGTTCGTTGGTCATATGCATTTCATTTCCCATATCTGGTTCATTTTGTCATATGTATTCCATTTTCCATATCCTGTTCATTTCCATGTGCCACATCCAGTTGTGCACTGTCCTCTTCTGGGTTTACATTGTGTAGCTGCTTTCTTGGTATTTCATACACCTGAGTGAATCTTAACTCAGGAACAACAAAGGACTCAGCAGGGTAGATGGACACGTCATCCTCAGAATCTGAGGTTTCCTCAGAGTTGTGGATGAGTCTGTCTAGTTCTGGGTCGATGGACCTTAGGGTTGGCTGGTTCAGTTTCCTATGTTTCAGAGAGGTCACCACAAGGGAGGAGTAAGTCTCTATGAAGATTAGATTAGATTAGATTGGAGTCTTTATTGTCATTGCACGGTAGCATATAACAATATACATTGTACAACGAAATTTAGGTACAGCTCTCCCGTCAGTGCAAAAGATAAATATTCAATAAATAACTAAACTAGATAAGGCACGTACAACAAACTAACTAAAAAGGACACTATATACAAATTAGAATGTAAACAGGACTGTATGATATTGCACTTAGAATGTAAATAGGACTGTATAATATTGCACTTGTTTGGGAAAAAGGAAAAAAAACTTATTGCACAGTCATTATTTTCATAAAAGTGAAAGATTGTGGCTCAAATGACATGATTGTGTCAGCTGTTTTTGTTAAGCAGTGCTATGGTCTTGTTGTAGAAACTGTCACTCAGTCTGTTTGTCCTTGTTTTCAGCATCCTGAAACGTCTGCCAGAGGGCAGGAGCTGGAACACCCGGTGTCCTGGGTGTGAAATGTCTTTCAGGATGGTGAAGAGTTCGGATGGGACGTCCCCATTGATGGGCTGTACTTTGTACACAGGTAGGTCTCCCATGTTTTCAGGAACTTTGTACATAGTGGACTCCCACTTGTCGGCAAGCTTATGCTTAGTTCTGAACCTCAGATTTTTCACCAGCACTTGATCACCTTTCTCTAATGTTGACTCTCGTACTGACTTGTCAAAGCGGTGTTTGTTCCAGTCAGCAACCTTTTGTGCATTCTTTGTGGCAATCCGATAGCTTTCTTCTAAGCGTGCTTTCAGATGTTTCACGTGCTGAGAATGGGATTTGGGTGATCCATCTTTTACAGGTAAGCAGAAGGCAATGTCTACAGGTAAGCGGGGTTGGTGCACAAACATCAATTCATATGGGCTGAAAACTGTGACGTCATTCTTGGTGCAGTTATAGGCATGGGTAAGTGGTTTTACATAATCTCTCCATTGTCTTTTCTCTTTCTCCTTCAAGGTTCCTTACATGCCTAATAGGGTTCGGTTAAACCTCTCTACGGGGTTTCCTCGTGGGTGATAGGGCGAGGTGCGCACCTTTGTGACGCCTGTTAGAGCTAAGAGTTCTTTGATGAGTTGGGATTCGAAATCCCTGCCCTGATCACTAAGAAGTCATTCAGGAAAGCCGTAGTGCACAAAGAACTGCTCCCAAAGGGTTTTGGCAACCGTTGTAGCCTTTTGGTCTTTGGTCGGTATAGCAACGGGTATTTCGTAAGATGGTCTGTCATGACCAGGATGTCTTTGGTATTGTGACTATAGGGCTCTAGGGACAAGTAATCAATGCACACCAACTCCATGGGGCGAGTTGTGTGGATGTTCACAAGAGGTGCTGATCTTTCCGGCTGTGTCTTCCGTCTGACACAACGCCCACATGATTTAATCTTTTTCTCCACATCTGCAGCCAATTTTGGCCAATAGAACCTCGTTCTAACCAAATCTAGGGCTCTCTCCAGACCCATGTGCCCCATATCCTCATGAAGAGGCTTGAGAATGGTAGCACGAAGAGACTCTGGGGCAACTAGCTGGTACGTTGCACCATCTTCTGATTGACGTGTTCTGTACAACAGACCGTTTCTCATCTCTAACCTCCTTCTTTCCTTTAGCATCAGCTTGAGCTCTAGTGAATAAGGAGCGAGGTCTGTCTCTCCTGGCTGGCTCGCCAAGTTTTATTTAGCGCCCTTAGTCTGGATTGACAACCCACTAAATGCACCTACGATCTCTAGGTTCGTAAGAGTTGGACTCCTGAATCAATCAAAGGAGAAAGCATGAAAGTTGACAATTTATTGTTTCACAATAACCATCAGGTTTCTCTAGTGAATTAGAATAACAAAAATAGAGTTCTTTCATTGAAACAACAAAAAAAAATAAAAATAAAATACCCCCTTGTCCAGTGTGTTCAGTTCAGTTTTTTACTACCCGGGTAGATTTTATGTTTTTTTCCTTATCTGTGAGAAGTAAGTGAATGTCCAGGTTAAAGTGGATCCCACAGCTGGCCACACTGTGCACCTCTCCGTCCCTGTCGATCTCCTGGCTGGCTCGCCAAGTTTTATGTAGCGCCCTTAGTCTGGATTGACAACCCAATAATTGCACCTACAATCTCTAGGTTCGTAAGAGTTGGACTCCTGAATCAATTAAAGGAGAGAGCATGAAAGTTGACAATTTATTGTTTCACAATAACCGTCAGGTTTCTCTAGTGAATTAGAATAACAAAAATAGAGCTCTTTCATAGAAACAAAAATAAAAAAATAAAATAAAATACCTCTTTGTCCAGTGTGTAAGTGTTCAGTGTCTTCAGTTCCGTTTTTTACTACCCGGGTAGATTTTGTGTTTTGTTACTTATCTGTGAGAAGTAAGTGAATGTCCAGGTTAAAGCGGATCCCACAGCTGGCCCCGCTGGGCACCTCTCCATTTCTGTCGATGTCCTTCCGGCTTGCCACTGAACCTCCAAGGCTCTGAAATCTCGTTCCTAATCCACTCCGTAAAAAAAAAACAAAAAAAAACAATCTACACATAGAGTGCAGAAAACACTAATATTACTCTCTATTCAATCACCAGTATCGATTTACTTTCTCTTCTTACTCTGAAAATCATCCTAAATATACCCAGATACAGGATATATACAGTCAGTGTAAATGACCCAGTACACATTTACAGTGTATTAAGCATTTTTTTCACCATGACAGTTATTAATCATGAACTTAAATTATTCACTTAAAGTATCTTATTTATACTCTTCAATCACTATTTATATTTTTAAACATGTTTCCAATCAATATTTATCTTTTTAACCATAACACTTTTTTTAAACAGTTTTTAAAAGTAAATAACAGTATTAAACCCAACATCAACATTTTAAACAACCAAAGTGTAATAAAACACTAACTCATCACAATCAAGATAAAATAACATTTAAATGCCAAAATCTGACATTTCATCAACTCAAATTATCACCATATTGTCTCTATCACTCTCTTTTAATCATAGTATCAGCATATTAGCTTTACCATACCTGTAGCACGCACATTGACATCAAAGTAATACAGGTATCTCTTAGCTTAACTTCAGCGCTACTCGCGATTAACGTTAGCATTCAAGCTAGCGATCTTTTTATATGTACTTTTTACTGTTTACAATGATACCAAATAGACCAATACACCAAAATAGTTTCAAACATTGGGAAACATTCCCGTAACTCCGACTGGTTTCATAATAAGGACTTAACACAAGTATTTTCAACACAATATACGTTACAAGGCTTAGCCTCTTGCATTTAGCCACCATGCTTATCGGAGCTTTTCTTCCCAGAGGGCTTCCTTGTTATAAGGGCTCCTCTCATGAATTGTCAGAAACACCTTTGTTCCGAAGCTCATCAGCTTGGTAGTACCGTGGCTCTCTGCTCAGTGTCTTGGGTCAGAAAAAAAGGGTGAGCTCTGTGCATTTGGCAATGAGCAAGGGGCTGATGCGCCACCCTGCAGCGCGGCATAGCAACACACACTGCAATTGAATTGAATGGCCTTCTAACCATGTGGGTTACACCCTCCCCTCTTAAATCTGCATGATTACCTTCATGAGCTGGTCTCTCTCTGCATGGGGATTGTCACAGTTGCTAATAGTGTCTAGAGCTTAGTTAAAATACTCTGTGCAATAAATGTTGTATTACGGGCGGATGATATGACTGTGGTGGGTCTCATCAACAATGCGGATGAGAAAGACTACAGGAGTGAGGTGAGCCAGCCGGCCACTTGGTGCACACACTACAATCTCTCTTTGAAGGTGGACAAGACAAAAGAGATTGTTGTGGACTTCAGGTGAGGGCATACCCAGCATGCTCCTTTGTCCATCAACGGTGCTGCTGTGGAGACGGTGATCAGTACCAAGTTCCTGGGTGTGCATGTCACAGAGAACCTCTCCTGGGACACCAACACAGCATCACCGGCCAAGGAGGCTCAAATGCTCCTCTACTTTCTCCACAAACTGAGGAAAGCCAGAGCCCCAGGCCCCATCCTGTGACCCTTCTACAGAGGCTCCATTGAGAGCATCCTGACCAGCTGCAGCAGCTCTCTACCTTCTCTGACCCCCCTCCCACTGGCGCTCACCAACCAACTCACTAACAAAGGACACACATTTCTACTGGACACTACTCACTGAACATTTATACTTATGGCTCATCAAACTGTGTACATATGTATATACATATATTCTTGACTTGACTTGAATAAACTGCGTTTGTTATTTAATTACATTTATTTGTGTTGGTTTGACATTTGTCACTACCTCCTCGTTACTGACTGCTGAAAATGTGCAGCCTAACTTAAAATAAGTTTTAAAATCTGGCCCAACTTAATTTGTAATTGAATAACCCTGATTTCTTTTCTATCTGACAGTCCTGACAAGAGAACTCATCTAAACTGGATCTCCATTCTTCAGAAGCCTGAGAAGAAAAGAAATGAAAACTGACCTCAGAGTCTCCAGTCTACAGTTTGGACTCTCCAGTCCAGCAGACAGATGCTTCACTCCTGAATCCTCCAGGTTGTTTCTACTCAGGTCCAGATGTTTCAGATGGGAGGGGTTGGACTTCAGAGCTGAGGCCACGACTTCACAGTGACTCTCTGAGAGTTCACAGTCACCAACTCTGTCATGAGACAAATAAATAAAATGTGTTATAATGGAAGAATTTCTAAGATTGCCAATGGACAGTTGGACGATTACTCTTCACATTAGTGAAACGTCTGAAAAACTAAACTACTAATTTCCAACGGTTCTGTTAATGATCACATCAGGACTCATCAATACTGTCTGCAGTTCCTCACAGCTGGGGTCAGTCTCCGTCGTCCCTCATCTGATGTTCAGTACTTCTCCAGGTTCAACTCATCCAGAACCTCCCCTGACATCTGCAGCATGTAGGCCAGAGCTGAGCAGTGGATCTCAGCATCCAGTGACCTACAGCAGCATCAGCAACATCTTCACACTGCACAGTGGATTTGGGCAGCCATCTCTAGTTCCCACAGAATGTCACTGAGACCTCTCCCAGACTTGACTTTGATGTCAGAGATAATGACTGGAACTCTGGGCAAAGTTTACACTCCATCAATTATCAGAATAAGCATATCTGTGCAAACAACCCCCCCCCAACACAATAATGCACATTTCAGGAAAACAAGTGTACTACCAAACAAGTGCATTGTTACTCCTGGTTATTACTACCATGAATAATAATGAACATATAATTTTCTGACACTTTACCTCTTTGGACCAGAACCACGTCCTCCTTTAAAATTATTCCAAAACTTCCTTGGACCGGTCGCTCTTAAAGGACACTCAGCTGGGTTCAGGTCCAGGTTCATTCCTGTGAACAATGATGAGAGTCATGGACAGTTTAGACTCAGACATTTACTCCTCTGTGTTAATGTGATGCCACTTTAACACGTTTCTGTCCTGTATGAATGAACATCCTGGTCACTTGTGAACAAAGGCCGTCTTCCTACATGATGCAGGAGTGAAGTGAATGCTGTCAGATGAGTGTAGAGGCTGCAGGAGTTAAATATGCACCAGATCTACCAAACAGTGTCTTCAAATGTTCAGGGCCCTCATGTATGAAGGGCACGTGTACATAAAAATGTTGCGTGCTGTATTTGTCATGGCAAAATTCAGACGCATCACCAGTGAAATGACCGTGGAAATATGCAGTGCCTCACGCAGACTTCATTGGCTGCGTACCTACAGCTGTTGATCCTTTGGTGACACTTAGAGGTGATGCTGGGGCGTGAACAAGGAGGGGTGGGATACTCAAACATGTGGCTTAATTCCACACTGATCGGGACACGAGTCTCTTGCAGAAGGCACTGCGACTTCCCCCTTCACACTTCCCCACCCCTTCTCCCTCACAGCAGAGGAGGTGAAGGTGAACTGAAGCGACTCCGTCCAGGCAGAGCAACAGGACGATGGTGTGTGCTCGAGGATGCTGAAGGTCTGCGCTGCACAGTTGGCTGAGCCTCTCCAGAGGATCTTCAGTGTGAGCCTACAAACTGGCAGGGTATTGAAAACATCATGTCTGGTCCCAGTTCCCAAGGTTGGGCGACCAGCCGTTATCAACGACTACAGACCGGTGGCCCTCGCGTCACATATTTTGAAGCCACTGGAGAGGCTGTTTCTCCATCTCTTAAGGCCACAGGTGCAACATGCACTGGACTCCCTGCAGTTCACATACCAGGAACATCTAGGAGTGGATGATGCTGTCCTCTACATGCTGCACCGGGTTCATGCACATTGGGATGTATCGGGTGGATACATGAGGATAATGTTCTTGGATTTTTCAAGGGCATTTAACATCATCTAGCCCCTCTTCTTCTAGAACAAGCTGGAGGTCATGGGAGTTGATCCCTCCCTCACTTCCTGGATCACAGACTACCTCACAGGGAGTAGGGATGTATATCGTTATGATTTTATCGATACCAATACCAATAATGATACTCCTTAGCGACACAATATTTATTGATACTCTTACTGATACTACAGCGTAATTTAGCACAAACAAGAAAGACTTTACAAGATGTTAAAAGATTCAGACAAGAAGCCGGTGCCACTGGCACGTTGCTGCACTCAGTAGCGCTTGGCGGACAAACTTTTGCCACGTCTAAGCAGTCAAACGAAAGTGGAAGAAAAATAGCTATTAAATGGGAGAAGTACTTAGTTACTTTGTCTGTTTAGTCCTGGTCTCAGTGTTGTGTTCTGTTCACTTCTCTGAATTTTGTCCAGTGGACAAAAATAGGGATAGAAGATATTTTCACTTAAAAAATCGTTAACCTAACATGATATTTTTAGCAGGTATTCATTTAGCATTGGTATTTTTATTAGTCAGAATGGGCTAATGAATTGCAGTCATTTCAAACTTTGAAAATTCATCCCGTGGGCCAGATTAGACATTTTGCAGGGCTATTTTTAGTCTGCGAGCCGTATGTTTGACACCTGTGGTTTGAAGGAACATCACTGAGTAAAACACATAAAACACATTGAAGTGGAGCCAGAGAAACACAGTGGAACAGACTATTATTCACCATTCATATTTTGAATCAGTAACAGTTTGGTGTCACATCAACCTCTGGGTGTTTAGTTCATCCTGTCGATAATTTATCCACCGTTTTAGATGTCCCTGAGAATGTCCCTGATTTTAGTGTTTTATGAATGAGAAAAAGAATGTTGCACTAGTCTACAACAATTACGCAAGCCCATCACGCTGCTATTGACATCACAGATATATCAGTTTAAATATGAATAAATATGTCAAAATAAATGAACCTGTAATTATCTGGTCTCACAATAAATTGAACATAATAATAAACTCAGCCTAAACTTGCAGACACATTCAGTCAGTTTGTTGTGTATGAGAAACAAACTAAGAGATGGAAACATTTCAGACTTATTTGATTAATCTCTTCCTTCCTTCCTCCTCAAACCTGCAGTGAAGCAGCTTCTTAGACTCTAACTAGTCAGAATCATCTTAGACAGAATGTAGAGACAGAAACATGGACTGGAACCAGAATATTTTATCATCATTTTTTTGTCATTCACTGGAATGGCAACATTTATAACTTATATTAGATTATTAATCTTATTTTCCATATATTTATTATTAGTATTTATTCATTAAATGTAAACATTCCACTGATTTACTTGTTCTTTGTTTTTTTGCACTGAAACAAATGTCGTTCCTTACAGGTCACTGTGTTGTTACTGATCCAGACCACGGCTGAATGTGGCCCCTGAACTAAAATGTGTTGGACTCCACTGGAAGGAAGGAAGGAAGGAAGGAAGGAAGGAAGGAAGGAAGGAAGGGGTGAGGAAGGATGAACCCTAGGAAGGAAGGAAGGAAGGAAGGAAGGAAGGAAGGAAGGAAGGAAGGATGACCCTAGGAAGGAAGGAAGGAAGGAAGGAAGGAACGAACGAACGAACGATGAACCCTAGGAAGGAAGGAAGGAAGGAAGGAAGGAAGGAAGGATGGAAGGAAGGATGAACGCTAGGAAGGAAGGAAGGAAGGAAGGAAGACATGGAGGGAGGAGGGAGGAAGGAAGGAAAGATGAACCCTAGGAAGGAAGGAAGGAAGGAAGGATGAACCCTAGGAAGGAAGGAAGGAAGGAAGGAAGGAAGGAAGGAAGGAAGGAAGGATGAACCCTAGGAAGGAAGCAAATTAACACTTTGAGAGTTGATCTTAACACGTTTAAAGCGTCTATATGGATCCACACCTCAGAGTTAATTTAACACTTTTTCCAGTGTTGGTACCTTCACACTAAGTTAATGTAAATTTGACTCTTCTTGTAGTTAAATTTAACACACTGCCTAACACCAACCAGTGTTAGTTTTTAACACTTTTATGTAGTGTTAGCAATTAACTCTCTCAGAGGACTATTTCTTAACAAGTGTTACCCCCATAACACTTAAAAGGTCTCAATATAATTCTTATATAATCCTACAAAAATACTTGGAAAATACACTTTCATCAGATCAGAGTTTAGAGTAACTAGTTATTAGAGTTAGAGTTAATATTTAAACATTTACACCTAGAGGTTTGATTTAGTGACACACTGTTTACACTCGGTTTTGACAACAACTATTTATCGACTGAGAGTTAATTATAGTGGATTAACTCTACCCAGAGTATAATTAACTCTACTAGTGTATGTCTAGTTTAACACCAAGAATTCAACTCTTCTCAATTTCCTGTGAAGAGATTCACATTTACACTTATACTGTTTGTATTGTAATTTGTTGACAGATCATGACATACAGATACAGAAAGGAAAAGACAGCGCTGCATAACATAAATGAAGAAAAAAAACATAGGACAATCTCCTCAGAGAAAACTGTCCATGCAGTGGTGCAGGAATTACAGTGCAGTCTTCCTACACCTCCTGATGTTCATGTCTGTTGTATTAAACAGCCTCGACCACTGTAAGCCCATGATTGAGAACCTGGTCTACAAGTATGGCTCTTATCTCATCAGCAATCTCATGTCTCAACCCTCTTACATGTCGAAGGACGATATTTTCCTCTCCTTCAGCCCAGGATCTTTATACCATGTGGAAAGGGTAGTTCACCTACGCACAAATCATGCGACAATTTCTCACATTTTGGATATTTATTTGGTTCACAGCGAATAGATATCGATTTCAGCGCTGAGGCTTCGGTCACTTCACCTTAGGGGTAGAAAGAACCAAAAGCCCAACTTCAGGCACGTACAGTGATCTTATTCTACCTAGACCCCGCCCGTAAGACAATGGGGAGGAGTCCTGCCTCTCATGTGTCAGTGACTTTCTATGTGTAGCCGATTAGCTTCATCTGGTTTCCAGCATGTGAGATATCAGGTTGTAATGTGTCCTGGTCTGTGAGCAGCTGTAGCGAAGCGGGAGACAACTCCTTATATGGTGAGATAACGTAAGTAACATTCTTCGTGATTCTTCCCAAGGTTATACACAGGCTAAAGGCCTTATTAACCCCTTTAAACCCAACAAATCCCCCTGTTGCCGTGCCTTAAGGGTACGCCACCCCTAAAATATCATGTAATGTAAAAACCCTGTATGAAATGGGTGTATGGATGCAATCTAAACTATATTTGTAACCTGGGTCTCCTTCCAGCGGTCACGTGAATGTGCTCCCCCAAACACGTTGCCATCTCTCCGGTAGGCTCAGGTTGTGTGTGCAACATCTTTGGAAAATTAACTAACATTCACTATGTGTGTATAAAATGGATCTATACGTATATATCAAAAGCCAAAGCCCAGAAGCAAACCACAAAGCAAAATGCTATTCTAACATCGTAAGATCAGTTATTGTAGACCCTGAGCTCACACTACATCATCCAGGTCAGGCTCAATGTCAGAGTCCCCATCTGAATATTGGAATGGCCTCTCCTGTATCTCGGCACTTGCATCGAGCAGTCACGCCCTCTGCTTGGTTCATCTGGTACGCTGGTGGCGCTCCCTTGGACTCCATATTCCCCAGCGCCTTGTTGATACACCACACGATGAGAGCCCTAATACATGGGATGCAACAACAACCACACAGAGCAAACTCCACAAATGCAATAGCCAGTGAGCTAGCTACGCTAGCTACCAACTTTCCCCATTTACCAAAGATTTATCAAACAGGCCAGATAAGGGGTCTGTGACCCCAGAATATTCTTTTAATTCATTCGAGAGGGCTCTAAGGCCTCTCAAGGTTTTGATCCGGGATCCATCAGGGGCAGTATTATTGGGGATGAATGTACAGCACACTTCTCCAAACATGCTACGGACACCTCCCTTATTCCAGCTATGATCACATCGAGAGCAATAGCAAGTCTATTCTGGTGTGCTGTAAGAGACCCATCTCTTGTATAGTTTGCCAATCTCTAGATATTATAATGTAAATAATTTATTCATCCACATTTTTGTTAGGTGTAATCCAGAGGAATATGGATCCCCACCCGGGTGCGATCTGATCAGCTAATTTAAACTCATCTGGTACCCCATTCATAATAAAGCTCAACCCCTTGTACTTCTGTATACATTGATCTTGGTGAGTCGTGTTCGAATTTTGGGTCCCCCTGTTGGAATAATTATTTTGTGGGGGATACTTACAGCATCCTTTTCCTTAATCTGTGATCTCCCCTCTACATTCAGCCGTGATCACTATCAGGCTTACCACTGCCAAACAGGCCAGTGTAAGCCATGACCTGTAGGTCAGCATTTTATTCTCCCTCTGTCTCTTCGCCTATGTCCCTTTTTGTCCATATACCCGTTCTGTATCTTAGGTCAAGTCACGAGGATACGGCATGTGTGTTGGTGATGCCTGCCTCTGTCCTACTTCACTGTCTGATTCTGATTCTTTCTGTAATGGTATGTTTGGGGCACAGTGTTCTCTTAAGTGTTTTGCAGTCCGTGTTCTAATCTTTCCAACGCCTCAATCTGTTTTGTGATGTTCTCTCCCAACTGTTTCAAGACCTTTGTTAGTTGTTCAGTATCATGTGGTTTTGTTGTTTGTTCTTCCAGGTATCTTATCATGTCCCTGTCATCCACTTTCTTAAACCCCATGTTCTCTCTCTTAAACCCCATCTCCCTCACTCCCTTCGTCACTCCCTCCTGTGTCTCCATACTCTGACCTTGACTCCACTTCACTGGCTCTAACAGTTAATTTGGCCATTTTATCTTTTAATTCATTCAACGTACTTTTCATTTCTTTTATCTGCTCCTCTCTTAACTCTTCTTTATATGCTTGCTCAACAGCCTCCCCCGGCGTGGGTTTTTAATTCACATGTAAGCATGGCTTTGGTTACAATCATTTGTGGCATCTATACAAACAAATTGTATGGGTTATACTGTTCATTAGAGTTCTCCTGTCCTGCTCTCTCCATCATAGTCCTAGTGTCCACAAACAGATTTAAATTATTTATTTATTTATTTATTTATTTTGTGATGTTGGTGCATTAGCCTGCGCTTCCTGTGGTGTGTATAGAAGTGGTATCTCACCAATTGTCGCGGCGGTTGTCCTTGTTAGTCCGTCCTTATCTTCCTGCTTTTCTCCGGTCTGGACTGCTTGCACTGGAATGTTATTGTGGCTAGAAAAGCAACTGTTAAAATGCATGTTTGTAAATTTTAAATGATCTTCAATATTAACCTTTTCTTTTTCTTTCTTTCCCTTTGATAACCTTCCCGATTTTTCAAATTGTGTCATCAGTTGAATCAATTGTTTTTTTGTTTTTTTTTTATATTTTAGAGAGTTCCCGTATAGAGTGGTTGTCAGTGGGGGGGCCCCTCTAAGCTACTGAACAGATCATCTGTTGTTACGTCTCTGCACCATTTTTCAAAATCTTTAAGCCCTCCTTTTATTCTCTTCTCCGGGAAGGATCGTTTTATCCCTCCTTTCCTTTAAGTGGGCTCCTAATGTCCCTGGTTCAGCTGTGTCTGAATCACACATACTGTGTTCTCATTCACACTCTGGCCAGCTGAGAGGTATGGCACGCTATGTCCTGAGTTCTCAGCCCAAGTGACCGTTCACGTAAGGACCCGGTCACGACATCAGAACTTATTTAGACCCTTGAACAGCTTACTTCAACAGACAGTGGAGTTATGTTATCACCGTTAGATTTCCATCCACCCGGTGCTTCGGCGTGGTCTGCAGATCTCACTCACAACAGTAAAAACACAAGACACCTTATCAATACCTACATAAACCTCATAGCCTCTTTTTTTATCTCTCTCTATTTCTGTTATTTTATAATGATGTCTTATTTTTATTTTATTACCTCAGAGGGTGTCTTTTACACTCAGACAATCAGGCAATATCGGGCCTGAATTGTCTGATTTAGAGACCTCTAAATTCTTCTCCTGTACTTCTCCTACTCCTACTCCCTTACCTCATTTCCCTTCGGGGATGAATGAAGTAATCTATCTATCTATCTATCTACTCAGACATTCGGAGTGGTAGCTTTTATTCTCGGAATACCCAGGGGATCCACGTGCCTAAATATTCAGACAAAGGGGGACCTTTAAACCCTAACTCCTAGTCTCATCTACCCAGACACTGAGAGTGGTAGCTTTTATTTTGTGAATACCCAGGCGATCTACAAGCCTAAATATTCAGACAAAGGGGGACCTTTTAAATCCTAACTCCTAGTCTTATCTACTCAGACACTCAGAGTGGTAGCTTTTATTGTCTGAATACCCAGGCGATCTACAAGCCTAGATATTCCAACAAAGGGAGACCTTTTAAACCCTAACTCCTAGTCTGATCTACAGGCGTTTGGAGTGGCAGCTTCTATTCTCTGAAAGCATAGGCGATCTACAAACCTAAATATTTAGACAAAGGGGACCTTCTAAACCCTAAACTCCTAGACTGCGGTCCTTTTTGGGGGCTGATCAGACCCCTCCGGCCTTTAAACCGTGCTAGTCGGCCATTTTTCTTATCTTTTCTCTTCTTTTCCCATAAACTCAGAGGGCAGCTTTTACATCCAGACAATCAGGCAATATCCAGCCTGACTATCTGGATGAGGGGAACTTCTAAACCCTTCTCTGGTATTTTATACGACTAATCAGTACGTCTTCTCTGTGTTTTATTCTTACAAACAGTACTACTGTTGAATCATACTCTCACAGCCACGAAATGTCTCATAAGACATGCAGAAGTTTGGTTAAGAGGTTTTCTGCTCACTTTTTACTTAGTTGCGGCCACTGACTGTAAGAGATGCTCCTCCAGTGTAGCTACATTCCTTTCTTGGCATCCCGGACAAGCCCCCAATTTGTCGAAGGACGATATTTTCCTCTCCTTCAGCCCAGGATCTTTATACCGTTTGGAAACTGTAGTTCACCTACGCACAAATCATGTGACAATTTCTCACATTTTGGATATTTATTTGGTTCACAGAGAATAGATATTGATTTCAGCGCTGAGGCTACGGTCAGTTCACCTTAGGGGTAAAAAGAACCAAAAGAACCATTTCCTCTTACCATTTCTGGACCTTTCGGTCAGCACCACTCATATTATTGTGCCCCTTGGCTACCCGATAATCGGCCTTCAATTTTTCAGTTTCTCCTTCATTTGTTTTACCGTCCTGAGAAAGCCAAGTTTGGCTATCTCAGCCGCGATCCCATCCAACTCCTGCTGTAAATCCTCTTCTCCCAACAAGGACAGAAAAGGCGGTCCAGAACGACATTACTTTTCTAGTCATCATTTAAAAAATGTACCAACACAAGAGCAGAAAGTTGAAAGTGAGGAGCTTATGGGCCACTGATGGGTAGCTCTATGGATAGCCTGAACTCTCCCTGTGACTGTTGCGTCTGCAGAGTGGAGCTTTTCAACGCTCAAATGAATGAAGAACTACTTGAGATCTTCAATGGTAAAAGGAAGGATGAGTGGACTGGCAGTGATTAGTATTAACAACAAAGTTGGTCATCAGAGATCTTACAGTGACGTCATACTAGGGCTTGGCAATAAAATATATTTTCTTTTCCCAGAAAGTATCAATTATTCAGCCGCGAGTATCAATACATTAAGTTAAGAATATTACTGATTCAGAATAGTTTTGACTGTGCTTGCTGTTGAGTTTGAACAAAAATAAACTTTGTTGCACCTGAACTGACAGCATAACGCATGTAACACATACATGTGTAAAGATATTTCAGACTGACAATAGGATAATCAGAGCTGCAATGAGTTTATAGTAGGTGTGTGCATATCAACAATCAATATTTTTGCCAGAAACAGAGGGCCCCAAAATCTAATTTAGCTTCAGGCCCTATGGAGGCTTGGGCCGGCTCTGACTATATGATACAGGTGCAGCCAGGATCACTTGGAGCTTCTGTTCAGTTCAATCAGAGCCTCAGGTAGGGTTCATGCTTTTCTAATTACAATCAATTCTACAAATAGATTTCATAATTTTTTATGTGCTGTATGTTTTGTATGTGTTTTCCCTACAAAGAGAATGGAACAATAATCCATCTGCACCAGTTCCAGTCCATCTTCCACTGTCTGATGGTTAGGTGTCAGTCAGACAACGTAGTGGTACAGGACGACACTGTGTCCCTGTCTGCAGTGGACATGTTCTCTGTCCTATGACAACATTTCACCTCCTCCTCCTCTTGTATGTATAACTATATATACATACGGTTGGCGCTAAATGCAGCAGGCTATCAGACAGGGTCCACTGCAAAAAGTAAGTTCTGACTGAGTGTTACTTTCTGCCACATGAAAGCGCCTCACTCCAGCCTGCCGTCACTGCATCATTTCAATTGAAACTACCTGGCTGGCTGTGAACAGTATGGCATGGCATTCCATCCGTGCACTCGCTGATCAACCAATAGGGGATAACTTTTTTTTAATCTGCCATAGGGGTGGGCAATATGGCAAAAAAATCATTTCACAATTTTTTAAAAATAAAATCAGGATCTTAAATTGAAAAATTGAAAAACAGACAATTAAGTCCAAAGAACCTTTCTTAATCGATTTTATTTTAAATAGTCGCAGTTTGCCTGCATGCGCAAACAATCAAGTTTAAGAGACGTGGCATGGCAGTGTTGGAGAAGTATTTTCGGCTGGGCAGCTCGTAGCACGGGTCAACTACTTTAAGCAGGTGTTTGAACCCCTTGTTTTCTATCGTCTTGAACGGTACTATATCTTTTGCAAGATAAAAGGTAACTGCTTCTGTTACCTCTTTCCATCGCTTGCTTGACTTGTCATACGGAGTTCCTTTATTAAACGCCTGTGTTAATGTTGACTGTTTGGGTCTTACGCTAGCTGCTGCCTCTGCCTGCGGTGCCGGTGCCGCCGGGCCCCTCGCTGTTTGGCTCTCAGCATATTGTTTGGGATGATTCCTCTTCAAACGATTGCACAGGTTCGCCATGTTGCCACCCGACGTGCGAACCTGCTCTGTGCAAACTTTGCACAGAACATTTGCCTGCACTTCATCAGTTGAGGAAAATTCAAACCAATTCCATATAATAGAAGTGGATTTTTTTGTGACCAACTCCGTTTGGCTTTCAGCTATGACTCTCCGTGCGGCCACCGCTACACACATAAACAAGGAGGCGGGTAAGAAAGCGCGTCACTGGCCCTAATTCGCTAAGATTGGTCGGTCAGGTTGACAATGTAATACGTCTGGTGCGTCGGTGCATCAGCATAGAACTGCAATTTATAGAATGTGTCCTAGACGACCCCACGATCTCCACAGTTTGACAGATCTTCTTCACGTTGTAATCGTTCACGATTTAAAATCGTCATATCGCCCACCCCTAATCTGCCAGTGTGGACAGCCCCCTTATCTGCATAACATGTTGTTGTATACGCTGAAGTGCATGCATGAATTAATAAATAAATGGATAAATAAATACATAACATTTTTATTGTGGCAGAATTGGTCGTCCACAGGTATAGATGAGGCGAAGGCCGGCTGCTCCGCTTCAACCAGCGACCAATCAGAAAATAGTATCAATAATCAGTAATAGTATTTAGTAACCATGCCTCCCACAATTGCGCCAAAATGTGCACAAAGGTCAAAGAAGAACTGGAAGTGGAAGTCCGTGATCTCATAATAATCACTTCATCACTTTATATATTATTGTTATTTTTATTATACAATACTTCTTACAGTCTAGGAACAATGCCGGACATTTTCTTATGAATCAGTACAAATGCATTATACAGATTAAAAACAGCAGTAAAAGAAACATTGCATACAATACATAGTACACTAAACTTTTTTAGTGCTCTACTTTAGTGGATCTAATCGGGTCTAGCTTCGGTACCCACCATTCCCACTTCATGGCTTAAAGCCACGCCACAAGGAAAGAATTTCAGTATTAAAACACTGGCTGTTAGGGAAATGTTTTGATCAAAACATTTCCCTAACAGCCATTTTTAACAGACTCAGTTTGTTTTCTTTTCACGCAACTACTGATAAATACTGACAAAAAATGAAATAACTCAAATTTTGCACAGCTTTTGCACAAACTCAGATCTAAACCCCAACTTCCTGCGTGGGAGCCACTCCTCTCCACCTCCCAGTAACATGGTCCAGTCAGAGTCTGCTTCAACCTCTGGATCATCAGGACACAGCTCATCCTCTCACGGCACACAACCTCCTGTTTACTACTGTTACAGCCACCTGCAGAGAGGAGGAGAAAGAAGAGAGGAGGTAAAGGATTGTTTCCAGAGACTCCCTTCATCATCAAATCCAGTAGAAAGAGCAACAGACTCTCACAGCTTCACTGAGAAGCTGCAGGTTTACAGGAAACACTGGATCTTAGATACTAACTGTGTTTAGGACGATACTGATGAAAGCAGCATGGACTGACTGGAACCCTCTACTCACTCAGTCTCCAGTTTATAGTCTGGACTCTCCACAAGATCAAGAAGCTGCTTCACATCTGAATCCTTCAGGTTGTTGCATCTCAGGTCCAGAAGTTTCAGATGGGAGGGGTTGGACTTCAGAGCTGAGACCAGAGAATCACAGCTGATCTCTGACAAACTGCAGTTAATCAACCTGCATAAAGAATAAAAGATGTAGATTAAATCCTGAATAATTCAATCAGATGTGTTCAGGTTTTAAATGTTCAGCTCAACATTACTGTGTCCTAACAGCCTTTAAGCTTCATTGACTTTAACATTTTCTACAGTTTCTGCTACAAACACTCGTCTTGAACTAAAGGAAATTTACAGATTCATGGAGGAAAGTTCTGGGTGAACATGAATTAGATTCAGTTGGTGATTAAACATATCAGATCTACAACAGTAACAGACAGTGAACTCACCCCAGAGTCTCCAGTCTACAGTCTGGACTCTCCAGAAAACCACACAGCTGCTTCACTCCTGAATCCTTCAGGTTGTTTTCACTCAGGTGCAGAAGTTTCAGATGGGAGGGGTTGGACTTCAGAGCTGGTCCCAGAGAATCACAGCTGATCTCTGACAAACTGCAGCTCCTCAACCTGAATAAAGAATAAAAGATGTAGATTAAATCCTGAATGATTCAATCAGATGTGTTCATGTTTTAAATGTTCAGCTCAACATTACTGTGTCCTAACAGCCTTTAAGCTTCATTGACTTTACCATTTTCTACAGTTTCTGCTACAAACACTCATCTTGAACTAAAGGACATTTACAGATTCATGGAGGAAAGTTCTGGATGAACATGAATTAGATTCAGTTGGTGATTAAACATATCAGATCTACAACAGTAACAGACAGTGAACTGACCTCAGAGTCTCCAGTCTACAGTCTGGACTCTCCAGAAAACCACACAGCTGCTTCACTCCTGAATCCTTCAGGTTGTTGAAGCTCAGGTCCAGATGTTTCAGATGGGAGGGGTTGGACTTCAGAGCTGGTCCCAGAGAATCACAGCTGATCTCTGACAAACTGCAGCTCCTCAGTCTGAATCAAGAATAAAATATGAAATGGTTGATGATGTGTTGAGGTCTGAAATGAGAAAATCCTGTCCCTCCACTGCAGCTCAGCAGGAAATACTGTGGAAACTAAAGCCCCTTGCATATCGAGTGAAAAACCTGGGTCCTCGATGTGAAAGGTTGACCTGGGTCAATGACTCCGCAAACAACTCAGGATTTTATCGACTCGGCTCGACACGGCTTCGATGTGAACAGGAATGCCGTGTCCCATAAAGACTGTTCTCTAAAGAATAGAGATTTTTGTTCTTTTTTTTCAATCAAACAGATCAAATGTGTTGATCGTTAATGGAAGCGCATAGGTGAACGGCAACTCTGCGACTTTGTTTATATACAACTTGTATAGCGACATCACACACATTTTTAAGGATCGTGGCAGCGCTCTGCACCCAAGGAAAAGAGGAGAGCTTGCAGCAGATATTGGGCTGTGTGCATGACACAGTTATTTATTCTAATGTCAGCATCCTTTTGAAGGAGCAGGGTTTGACGGGTCCATTCTTCAGGTCATCAACAACCTCAACTTTATCTGCAATGTACGCGATGATGTATGAGGGAGGAAAAAGCAGGCACGCAGCTCTCACAGCAGGAGGTCCGACCCGGGACTTCTGTCGATGTCGAAGCACACCAAGGGCAGGTCGACCTGGGATTTTCAATCTGAAAGCAGTATAAGGCTGGATATCATTCAGGTTTTATCATACCGGAGCCAAACAGGTACTTTTGAAATGGTGCCGGTTTTTAAAGAATGAAAACTTTGTCCAAAAACGGTGCCTTTTTATTTTTAAGACATTTTGTGATGTGCAAGTTGAACAGAATATTAATTTAAATAATACCACTTCCTTGACGAGGTAGAGGAGTTTGACCCTAGGGGTGATGCTGTCTGGGGTATATTGCCCCTGGTAGGGTCTCTCAATGCAGATTGGTCTTAGGCGAAGGGTCAGATAAAGAATGGTTCAGAAGACCCTGAATGAAGAAGGAGAACAAGTGCATGTGTACCCGGCCTGGAGGGCTACTGGGGCCCCACTCTAGAGCCCGGCCTGTGGCTAGGGCCAGATCAGGCCCTAACCACAGGAGGAGCATGAAGGGTTTGGTGCTATGTGGATCAGGGCAGGGGGCCTTGGCGGTCTGATCTTCAGTTATGGAAGATGGCTCTTGGAACATGGAACGTCACCTCTCTGGCAGGGAAGGAGTGCTCTCAACTAGATATAGTTGGCCTCACCTCAACACATAGCTTTGGCTCTGGAACCCAAGCCCTTGAAAACAAGAACGCAGATACAAGCGGCCAAAGTGAGTTTCCTTTGCAGGGCAGCCGGGCTCAGCCTTAGAGACAGGGTAAGGAGCTCAGAGTGGAACTGCTGTCCTCCACGTTGAGAAAGTCAGTTGAGGTGGTTTGGACATCTGGTAAGGAAGCCTCCAGGACGCCTCCCTTAGAGGTGTTCCAGGCATGCCCCACCGGAGCGGCCCAGGACGTGATGGAGAGATTATATCTCCCTTCTGGCCTGGGAGCACCTGGGGACTCCTCTGGAGGGGCTTGTGGAATTGGCTGGGGAGAGGGCCGTCCATTCCATTCGAATACACCACTCTAACTGTTAACGGTTTCTTTTTTGTTTTCTCCGCAGCCGGCCCGACAGACTCTAACAGGTTTGGCGGGCCGGCCAGCTGACAAATGAAACGTCAGCAACATGTCGGATGATGCTTCTGAGGAAGACTTGAGTCACAGTTGAAACTGTCAAGCAGGTAACGAACAACCTCCTCATATTATGTCTGAAGATAAGAAAAGACAAGCCTGAGAAGAAAAGAAATGAAAACTGACCTCAGAGTATCCAGTTTACAGTTTGGACTCTCCAGTCCAGCAGACAGATGCTTCACTCCTGAATCCTCCAGGTTGTTTTCACTCAGGTCCAGATGTTTCAGATGGGAGGGGTTGGACTTCAGAGCTGAGGCCACGACTTCACAGTGACTCTCTGATAGTCTACACTGAACAAGTCTGTCATGAGACAAACAAATAAAATATGTTATAATGGAAGAAGACATTTCTATGAATGTGCTGCGTTTGATGAATGGACAGTTGGTCATTTTCTCTCCACATTAATTCCACTAAACTACTAATCTCCACTGATTGATTCTGTTGATGATCACATCAGGACTCACTGAGCCTTTCTGCAGTTCCTCACAGCTGGGATCAGTCTCCGTCGTCCCTCCTTTGATGTTCTGTACTGATCCAGGTTCAACTCATCCAGAACCTCCTCTGACATCTGCAGCATGTAGGACAGAGCTGAGCAGTGGATATCAGAGAGTTTCTTTTTTGATCTGTTCTTTGACCTCAGGAACTCTTGGATCTCCTGATGAACTGAGAGGTTGTTCATCTCCATCAGACAGTGGAAGATGTTGATGCTTCTGTCAGGAGACATTTCACCAGTGTTCATCTTCTTCAGGTTGTTGATGGTTCTCTGGATGATTTCTGGACTGTTCTCTGTCTGACCCAGCAGACCTCCTAAGAGTCTCCAGATGGACCCTGTCTGACCCAGCAGACCTCCTAAGAGTCTCTGGTTGGACTCCAGAGAGAGGCCATGAAGGAAGCGAACTAACAGGTCCAGGTGACCATTTTTACTCTCCAGGGATTTAATCATGACTCTGTTCAGAAACTCATCCAGAGGTGAGTTGTTGTAGTTTCCTCCCAGGAAGTCCTGCAGCTTCTCTGTCTTCCTGTTGGTGTAACAGTGGATCATGTAGACTGCAGCCAGAAACTCCTGAACGCTCAGATGGACGAAGCAGAACACCTTGTCCTGGTACAGGCCTCTCTCCTCTTTAAAGATCTGTGTGAACACTCCTGAGTACACTGAGGCTGCTCTAATATCGATGCCACACTCTGTCAGGTCTGATTCATAGAAGATCAGGTTTCCTTTCAGCAGCTGATCAAAAGCCAGTTTTCCAAGAGACTCAATCATCTTCCTGCTCTCTGGACTCCAGTGTGGATCTGTCTCAGCTCCTCCATCATACTTGACCTTCTTGACTTTGGCCTGAACCACCAGGAAGTGGATGTACATCTCAGTCAGGGTCTTGGGCAGCTCTCCTCCCTCTGTGGTTTCCAACACATCCTCCAGAACTGTAGCAGTGATCCAGCAGAAGACTGGGATGTGACACATAATGTGGAGGCTTCGTGATGTCTTGATGTGGGAGATGATGCTGCTGGCCTGCTCCTCATCTCTGAACCTCTTCCTGAAGTACTCCTCCTTCTGTGGGTCAGTGAACCCTCTGACCTCTGTCACCATGTCAACACACTCAGGAGGGATCTGATTGGCTGCTGCAGGTCGTGTGGTTATCCAGAGGTGAGCAGAGGGAAGCAGTTTCCCCCTGATGAGGTTTGTCAGCAGCACATCCACTGAGGTGGACTCTGTAACATCAGTCAGGATCTCAGTCTTGTGGAAGTCCAGAGGAAGTCGACATTCATCCAGACCGTCAAAGATGAACAAAGCCTGGAACTCTTCAAAGCTGCAGATTCCTGCTTCTTTGGTTTCAGTGAAGAAGTGATGAACAAGTTCCACCAAGCTGAACTTTCTCTCTTTCACCACATTCAGCTCTCTGAAAGTCAATGGAAATATGAAGAGGATGTCCTGGTTGGCTTTGCCTTCAGCCCAGTCCAGAGTGAACTTCTGTGTTAAGACTGTTTTCCCAATGCCAGCCACTCCCATTGTCATCACTCTTCTGATTGGTCCATGTCTTCCAGGTGAGGCTTTAAAGAGGTCTTCTTGTCTGATGCTTGTTTCTGCTCTGTGTGGTTTCCTGGATGCTGTTTCAATCTGTCTGACCTCATGTTCATCACTGACCTCTGCAGTCCCTCCCTCTGTGATGTAGAGCTCTGTGTAGATCTCATTCAGAAGGGTTGAGTTTCCAGCTTTAGCAATCCCCTCAAACACACACTGGGACTTCTCCTTCAGAACAGATTTAACTTTACGTCCACAAACTGTAGCAAAATGTCCTGAATGAAGAAACAAGAAATAAGACGAATGAATAAACTCTCCAGTAAATATTCCAACATGTCATTGCTGTAAAGAATGAGTGTGTGAATATATCTTGGTTCATCTCTTGAGACATTAGTAAATGTCTCATTTCTCCAGCAGCTTCAATGTTTAGAGAAATCCTCTTACTACTCTGCAGACAGTCAGCCAGCTCCTCCTGCTTCATTCTCCTCAGGAAGTTCACTGTCATCTTCAGGAATAAATCTCTGCTGCTCCTCCTCTGCTCTTCATCCTCACCCTCCAACACCTCCTCATCCTCCCTCTGACTCTCTGAGCATTCTGGGTAATCTGGACTCACAACCTTCTGGATCTTCTTCAGCTCCTTCTTCACAAAAGTCATGATGTTGTCCTCCAGCAGCTGGAACAGAAGTCCATATGAATGACACAAGCAGACTGAAACCACGGAGACAAACATTAGATCCATGTTGGACACACTGACAATCCACTGGTCTACAAAGAGCAGCATGGACATGATGGAAAGTAGTTGTTGTACATGTACAGACCAGAAAGATGGAGTCCAGCTGTGTCTGATGCTGCTGGGTAGACTGACCACTGAGAACCTCTGAGCTCTGCTGGTGGACTCTGTGGACCAATCATCAACAATTAGCTCTCATCCATTACAAGATTGAAGACATTATTTCCTACATATGGCTGATGTTTACTCATCTAACTGCCCAGGAAAAACAGTCACCAAGGAATGCTACATGTGCTAAGCTAACTTTTACTACACCCAGACATAGTTTTTCTTTCCTTATTTTGGAAAAGGATAGGGGGTTTTGGTTCAGCTTTGCTCCTTATGATTTGCCATAATAAAATATGGTGCAACGTAATTTAGGACATAATTTGGCTTATGTCTGGTTAACCAGCCAAAAAGGTGATGAACGGGATCACATTTCATAGTTTATGTAAGCGCTTTGGCACCTGTCTGGTTGTCCAAAATTCTGCACAAAAAAACGTGATTGTTTTTTTTACCTTGTTAAGAAGAGAAGCAATCTCTATAACTTTCCATTGAAGACTGGACCCTGCCCTGAGTTCCATCAGAAACTGGTGAGCTCTTTTTGAGCTCGTTCTAATTGTAATTTTGAATCTTTTTTATTGTACATAGGTCGTCACACTTGACTTGGCAGGAGGCGGCCAACAGTCAAGGACACTTAGAGCAGTTGTGAAAGGTATGGGAGTCTGGTTTTATTTTGCTTTTCTAAGTAGAATTAAACGGAACTGAATCTTTCACATGCCCTTTTAGCAATGCTCATGACCTCTGTATAGTAATCATGATTGCAGTTTGTAAATATGATGAGTTGTTTGTCATGCTACATGTACCAGATTACATTTTTCTTCTGATGGTTTTGTTATGTCATTTTAAGATGCTGTATGATGCAGTTCCCTGTATTGATATAACAATTGCTGATGCCATAAGGTGGGTTTACTGCCGGGGACAGAGAAGAGGGGAGGAAAAAACATCTGCCAGCAGCCAGTCGTGGACAGCCTACAGAATAAAATTTTTAAGAAACATTCTTAAATAAATGGCTTAAAATGCAGTCTGTTATGTTTTTGTTATACATACATATGGTTAAATCATGAATGACACATGAGCCTAGAATACTAGGACATAACTACCACATGAATAATTGAACAAATGGCTAAATATATAAACATATTAAATTAAATTAAAACCACTGTGCCACCACTTTGGTTTAATTATTATTGGGTCAGTTCAGGCTAGTTTTTGGCAAGGTTATGGTGTTTTGGCCTCTCTTTGGGATAGTTCTGGTAACATTTTGGAATTTCAAAACTTCTTTGGCTGAGTTCTGGTGGAGTTTTGTTATTTTTTTGGCAAGCCACATTTGGGCCAAAATGATTTGCTATCTGCGTTGCTCCATTCAGCTTTTTCATTCTACTTTTATCTGTAACAAATTGCCCCAGGTGGGATTAATACAATTGTTTGTATGAAATGTGACATAGTTTTCATCAACAACCCCTTTGGCTTTGTCAACAAGCTCCTCAGCAACATTAGTGTGGCACGGATTAGCGCGAGGAATCATCAAAAACCATAGTGTCTCAGTAATCCTATTTGCTCTGGCAATGAGCATGTTAGTGAAATGTGGATGGTGGATGACCTGACAGTGACCACTGAGTCAGTGCCTGGATTCTGGCAGATATGGAAAGACTGATGGGATGGGCCAAGATGTCATTCAAACCAACAAAATCAAGGTTGTTGGTCTTGAAGAAAGGCAGAGTAGCTTGGACACTAATCCCAACCATTTGTGAGAAACCAATTAAGAGCCTTCGGGGTGTTCTTGGACACCAGCCTTAGGGACACAGGACATCAATCAAAATCAGGCAATGGTTTTATCAGTATGGGATTCTGCCAATAATACTTTGGCCCCTGCTCCTGTACGAGTTTATGAGAAGCTGGCGCCTCGATTCGTGGGTCCATTCCCCATAACCAATTTAATAGGTCCTGCAACAGTTCGCCTCCATCTGCCCAATCCCTTTGCGTGCACCCACATTTCATGTAAGCTAGGTCAAGCCTGTCAAGGAAAGCCCATTGGTCCCAGCCACCCCACCCCCAGCACTGCCTGAACTAATAGACGCCAATCAAGAGATTTTTGGTTTCCCTCTGTTGGAGTGTTTTTTTTTTTTATCTTTACCGTGTATTTTTGTTCGTACTTTCGCCTTGTTGGCTTTCTTCTGTTTGGTGGGATTGTTTTTTGTTTGTTTGTTTAATAAAGTTGTCAGAGAAAGCCTTGATGTGGACGACCTTGATGTGGATCAACCTCAGCTGGGTCGTCTGAATGCGGTTCAGAACACCCAATGACCTCAAGTAGCATCACTGATTATTTGCCATAGCTTTGCATCAGATGTATCACAACAATTAGTTTTAAAATACTAAGGTTTGCAGGAACAAACGGGATTCTTAGCAATAATGATACTCATCAGTATAATTATTAGAATTAACATGCAATTGTGCAAACAAGCCTCAACAAAGTGGTGCCCATGTGAAGCATAGCATTGTCTGCAATATTCATTTTTGTATTTTGGTTCATACTTAATATTTTATGTTGTAATAATATATATATATATTTTTTTTTTTTAATTTAATTTAATTTTTTTTTTTTCTTACATAGACTGTTCAATATTTATATATTAGTCTCTCACATGATTAGACACACAACTGCATTAACAAACAAGTGTGCTCTCACTCCTGGTTGTTACTGCCATGACTTTCAGCCTGAGTGAGAAGAACTGCAGAACTCAGCAATAATGTTTAGTAATGAACCGACAGACAAAACATTTACTGACACTTTACCTCTTTGGAGCAGATCCACCTCCTCCTTTAAAATCAATACCAATGCCCTTGGACCGGTCGCTCTTAAAGGACACACAGCTGGGTTCAGGTCCAGGTTCATTCCTGTGAACAATGATGAGAGTCATGGACAGTTTAGACTCAGACATTTACTCCTCTGTGTTAATGTGATGCCACTTTAACACGTTTCTGTCCTGTATGAATGAACATCCTGGTCACTTGTGAACAAAGGCCGTCTTCCTACATGATACAGGAGTGAAGTCAATGCTGTCAGATGAGTGTAGAGGCTGCAGGAGTTAAATATGCACCAGATCTACTGTCATTCATGTTTTCAAGGGGAAACTAAGACAGAACGTGACTAAAGAAGTGGACACTGTGTCTCCTGAAAGCAGCAGCAGCTGCAGCATCACTAAGGAACTACTGGCTTTGACTGTCTGCTGATGGTGATTCCTCTCTGAGTCACATGGACCTGAACACGCAAAGAAACAACAACACTAGTGTGTAGAGCTGGTCTCTCTACAACAGGACAGACATCTACTGATCAGACACTCATCAGTCTGCAAGGAGACAAGAGGAACCAAGACACTCAACATTTACTGACACTTTACCTCTTTTGACCAGAACCATGTCCTCCTTTAAAATCAATACCAATGCCCTTTGACCGGTTGCTCTTAAAGGACACACAGCTGGGTTCAGGACCAGGACCAGGACCAGGTCCAGGTCCAGGACCAGGACCAGGTCCAGGTCCAGGACCAGGTCCAGGTCCTGGTCCCTCCAGTCTGTCCTCTCTCTGGTCCATGCTGCTGAATTCACTCTTTCTTCTTCCACCTGCAGAGGAAACACTGATCATTCATGTGAACATCAACTGAAATCATTCCTGCTGTAAAAAGATCAGCTGATCCTCCACTGATTCTCTCTTATTCATCAGCTGCTGTACTTCTACTATCAGTCCACTAGATGGAGCCATGGAGGACACATTGCATCTTATTGTGCAAGCAAAAACATTCCCTATTCCCATGTTTCCCGATTGAACAACAGTTGAATTGAATTTGAGTTTAATTTATTTATTTCGAACATAACAGAAACATATTTAAAAGCTGAAAGAAAAGTCTAGTGTCCGAAAATGAGTAAGTGAAAGTAAAACTCATCTCTACCTCTTTTGACTTATTTATAAATAAAGACGAAAACTAAATGCAGCTTTAAATAAAACAATGTGACAATCGTGACAATGACTCACGGTAAAATAAAATACTCCTCCTCAGCAGATATGTTTTGATACTTTTGAGACTTCACCTCAGAGTCTTTACAGAGATAATAATATCTGAATAAACGGTTCTACTGTCGCATCTCACTATGTCCCTCGCGTCTGGCGTCGCTTCCGTCGACTATGAACCAGGCCCAAGAATAGTTACTATTATCTGTGAGGCTCAAACTACTGAGTTACTTCCAGCGCTTTACGTCATAAAAACATTCTACAGACAGTTTACAAATAAAAGCCCGACTGTGTCCTCGATGAAAAGATGAAGGAAAGAAAATCACCTTCAATCATATTCATGCACCGAGTGACACAAACGGACCAGAGACACAAAATGATCCAGACTCTTTCCTTTCAGCTGTGACTGAGTTTAACGTGAACTATGGAGCGGCAGATTTCTGCTGGAACTGAGCTGATGAAGAAAACACCAGAAACTGCTTCATTACCTTCAGATGGAGAAAAAGATCTGCGACACGTCGCTGCAGAAATCGAAAGTAAAGTCAAACCAGAGAACGGAGAAGAGGAGGAGCCAAAGTAAAGAAGTGATCAGTTGTTTAAAGGAACATCACTGAATAAAACACATGAAACTGGAGCCAGAGAAACACAGTGGATCAGATTATTTGCTGCAGAGACTCGGGTTCTTGGAACATGTTGTCTTCTCTGGGTCTGAGGTCTTTCTCTGTTCTTCCTTTGCTCCAGTCTAGTCTGGATTCAGCGTAGGATCCTCACCAGCTTCTCCATGTTGTCCACGGCTCCTTTTGTGACATTTTAATCCATGATGATTTCTGTTTTTTATGTTTCTGGTCACATCCCTCTGCAGTGAACTCATGAGTGTCACATTATTGCCTTTCCTTCAAAATATGAAATTCCATTTAATCTGAGTTCTGTTTGTTCCTGGTTCTCAGTGCTGTGTTCTGTTCACTTCTCTGAATAAAAGACTGATAAATTAGAGATAAAAGTTATTTTCATTTAAACAATTGTTACGGTAACTTATCGTCCACCACAAAAAAAAGAGAGAATTTGCCATTAAAAATGAAAAAATAAATAAATAATAAACTCAGCCTAAACTTGCAGAAACAAAGCAAGAGACGGAAAGATAGAACTGAAGGGATGTTTGTACATTTCAGACTTATTTGATTAATCACTTCCTTCCTTCCTTCCTCCTCAAACCTGCAGTGAAGCAGCTTCTTAGACACTAACTGGTCAGAATCATCTTAGACAGAATGTAGAGACAGAAACATGGACTGGAACCAGAAGATTTTATCATCATTTTTATTGTCATTCACTGGAATGGCAACATTTATAACTTATATTAGATTATTAATCTTATTTTCCATATATTTATCAGTATTAGTATTTATTCATTAAATGTAAACATTCCACTGATTTACTTGTTCTTTGTTTTTTGCACTGAAACAAATGTCGTTCCTTACAGGTCACTGTGTTGTTACTGATCCAGACCACGGCTGAATGTGGCCCCTGAACTAAAATGTGTTGGACTCCACTGTCTTATCCCCAGACTGGTGTAAAACTACAGAGGCAGCGCCCTCTATCTGCCAGGAGGTGGCAGCATAGACACATTAAGTAGCCTATTAGCTCTGAGGACACCAGCAGAAAGTTAGTGACTTATTTATTCTACATAACATCCAGGGGCTGTATTCATAAAGATTCTTAGTGCAAAGAGTTTCCCTCCAGGCTGAGAGTAGATGGAGGTAGAGATAAAAGGTGAGATGTGCTGAGAGCAGGGAGGAGAACTTTAAGAGGCTTAGAGAGGAGAACATGGTGGAAAGAAGAGGAGGAGAGATATTCTCCAAACACTGAATGATTGGATGGATCCAACTATCAGACATGTGAACACTGAGACGAGGGAGGAAGGAAGGAAGGAAGGGAGGAAGGAAGGAAGGAAGGAAGGAAGGAAGGAAGGAAGGAAGGGAGGGAGGGAGGGAGGGAGGAAGGAAGGATGAACCCTAGGAAGGAAGGGAGGAAGGGAGGAAGGAAGGAAGGAAGGAAGGAAGGGAGGGAGGAAGGAATGAAGGAAGGAAGGAAGGAAGGAAGGAAGGAAGGAAGGAAGGAAGGAAGGAAGGAAGGAAGGAAGGAAGGAATGATGAACCCTAGGAAGGAAGGGAGGAAGGAAGGAAGGAAGGAAGGAAGGATGAACCCTAGGAAGGAAGGGAGGGAGGGATGGAGGAAGGAAGGAAGGATGGGAGGGAGGAAGGAAGGAAGGAAGGAAGGATGGGAGGTCGGGGGAAGGACGGAAGGAAGGAAGGAAGGATGAACCCTAGAAAGGAAGGAAGGAAGGAAGGATGAACCCTAGAAAGGAAGGAAGGAATGAAGGATGAACCCTAGGAAGGAAGGAAGGAAGGAAGGAAGGAAGGGAGGAAGGAAGGAAGGAAGGAAGGAAGGAAGGAAGGAAGGAAGGAAGGATGAACCCTAGGAAGGAAGGGAGGGAGGGATGGAGGAAGGAAGGAAGGATGGGAGGAAGGAAGGAAGGATGGGAGGTCGGGGGAAGGACGGAAGGAAGGAAGGAAGGAAGGATGAACCCTAGAAAGGAAGGAAGGAATGAAGGATGAACCCTAGGAAGGAAGGAAGGAAGGAAGGAAGGAAGGAAGGAAGGACGGAAGGGAGGAAGGAAGGAAGGAAGGGAGGAAGGAAGGAAGGAAGGAAGGAAGGTCTTGACATGGTCCAGTTCGTGCTGCTACTAATAAATCTGATGGAACGAGTTCATAGAAGAAAAGTTCCTAAAGCTCAAATAAATAACTTTAAATCATGACTGAGTCTCAGATAATAATAACAATAATAATAATAATAATAATAATAATAATGATAGTAATAATAATAATAATAATAATAATAAATAAAGTTAATAATAAATAAATAACGTGCTCTGAACAAACGTGTGTGTGTTGGCAGCTCCAACTCTTTTCTTTTCTTCCGTATAAAAACTAGTTCTGTCAGAGATTAAACTTTAATCCTGTTTGATGCGTTTACATTTACTCTTCACAGGAAACACAAACAAACAGGTTTGATGGTAAAACTGCAGCGCCTCCCACAGGTCAGGAGGTCACACAGGTGGCGCTCGACCACTTTTCACCTCCTCCTCTTCCTCCCACTCACCCTCCTCTTCCTCTTCCTCCCTTCCCTCCTCTTTTGTATTCTCCTCCTCTTCTTCCTCATCTTCTTATTCTTCCTCCTCTTCCTCCTCCTCCTCTTCCTTCCCATTGAAACACTGTGTTGATGGCAGGTCCCCATAAAGACAGACCCAGATGTGTGTGTTTGTGGAGGAGGAGGAGGAGGAGGAGGAGGAGGAGGAGGAGGAGGAGGAGCCTGGTCCGTCCTCCGTCTCCTCCTCCTTTTGCTCTAAACACACACTCCCTTTTCAGCCTCTTTCTCAGAGTTTCTCAGACACCGGTCGTCTCCTCTCTCTGTCTCTGTCTCTGTCTCTGTCTCTGTCTCTGTCTCTGTCTCTGTCTCTCGGGATGAGTCAGGTCTTCCAGGACGCCCTCCAGTCCAGGCTGAAGCGGGCGGGGGACATGAAGGACGAGGACAAGTTGTTTGTCTACAGGGGAGTGCTGTACCCTGTCCTCATGTGTCCCGAGGAGAACCTGAAGGCTGTGGAGGACTTCCAGGCCCGGGAGGAGGACGTCATGCTGGTGGCTTATCCCAAATGTGGTCAGTGCGTTTATTAGCATCACACACACAGTCTGGATGTTGATTTTTCACGGGAAACACACAAGAAATAGACAACAACAACACAAAGACACACAACTATGAAACGTGAGCACAGTCCGGTAAAAACAGAACGTGGAGAATTAACATGTGAACAAATGTAGAGGAAATAGAGAAGAACATAAACTATATAGAGAGCAAGGAGGGAGAGGAGAAAGTCTCTCAGTCTATTGTCATGTGATTTTCATTGAGCCAATCAGAGAAGATCACTGTCAGGAAACAATATCTGGAAGTTCCTTGTGTCCTCCAGTCCCCCTCTGGGGCCGACTTTAGTGCTTCCAGGCATTTCTCTGAGAGCCTACGAAGGGTTAAACCAAGGCTCGTCCACGCCTGCAGGGTAAATACGAAGCTGAACTGTTCTCACGAAAGGAGGCGTTCAAGCAGTTTGGTTTAAAAAATGTTCCACTTTCACCTCCATCAACGGCTCAAAGGGAGGATTAAAAAAAAACAAACAGAACAGAAAACGTCTCTGAGCCCAGATATGACTGACACAGGTTTACATCCACACTTCTACTGGGAACAGGAGGAGGAGGAGGTAGAATGATGGGTCATATATATATATATATATATATATATATATACACAATAATTCATGTTCACCTCATCTCTTAGGAACACTGGTTTCATTCACTTATGTGTTGTACATGTTTTATATATATATTTCCTATATATTTACTTACTCATCCTTATTGTCTCCTACTTATCCTGATGCTCTTTGTTCTAAACACTGTTACACTTTAGGCTGGAGCTGCTGTAATGAAAAGTAATTTCCCCCTGGGATCAATAAAGTGATTCTGATTCTGATCCTGATCATACGGACGCACAGTAAAACACAGAGCGACAGCAATGTTTTTATTAAAGCTAGAAACCAGCGCCACCTACATCAAATAATTTAACATTAAAGATGTGAACGGAACTCATTTTACTCGAGGAACGTGAGGACCTGTCCAGAGTTCTCCAGGTCTAGACGTCTTGTCCTCACAATGTCCAGCTTCTCCTGGAACGTCCGTCATGAAGTCGTCTTTCTAAGAAGATCTGGAGCCGAGGGGATGGTCCCTCCTCCTCCTCTGACATCACGAGTTCAACAAATAGAAAACATCCAAACCACCGCTGGGTTTAAACTCCAGGGAACCCACCATGATGATCTGACCCGAGAGACGTTTTCTGGGTCATGGGAGCTAAGCTACGTTACGCTACGCTAACTATAGCTGCTGGCCGCAGCTTTACATTCTTCTTTGCAAAGGAAACAGATTAGCATATTTCCCAGTTTAACTCCGAGTGCTGAACCCTGCATGAGTCCTGGCTCCTTCTCTAACACGCTCCGGGACGTGATGAAGATTTATTGGTTTTCAGTTGGTGACGGCAGCTTTATCCTCAGAGTGTTTGTGTGTGCGACATTCCCGCCGTCGCTGTGGTGCCTTCCAGGAATGTGACATGTTTTCTTTGCTGGGAAACGTTTTTGTCGAGGCTTTTTGGTGGAGAAACAGAACGAAGATGGACGAGTTCATCGCCTCTGAGGGCGATGATAGATCCCACATCTCTGGACACAGGGGCTGAGGCCCACTCAGGAAGTTAATTATCTGTGGTTGGACGAGTCCAATGAGAGGAGCTTACACAGAAACAAACGTCTTCCTGGAGTTACGTGACACATGGAGGAGGTGGAGGAAGTTACTGGTATCAGTCCAGGTCAGGAGCTGGTTCAGCAGCATTTCTGCTCCTGATCTCTTATCGACAACAGAGTCAACAGAGTTCAGGGTTCAAAAAGTGACACGGGAGAGAAAGAAGCAACGAGGTCATTGATTCGTTCAATTAAAGACGAGAATAAAAACTGATCAAAAGAATCAAAGAGTTACAGAAAAACATGCAAATCTATTAATATGAGGTTTGACTCCTCAAAGTTACAACAAATGATTTATATTCAGGAAGGAAGGATGTAAGGATGTAAGGAAGGAAGGGAGGGAGGAAGATTTTAATGAAGAAACAAATCGTTTGGTTTCTTGAAAACTCTTTAAACTCAACGACTCATCACTGAATCCTGAAACATGTTGTGTTGTTGAATTGTTGAATTGTTGTGTTGTTGTGTTGTTGATTTGTTGTGTTGTTGTGTTGTTGTGCAGGTTTTAACTGGATGGTCGGTGTGCTGAAGAAGATCATTGCCGAGGCCACCGGGAACAAAACCGAGTCCAAGATGCCGCCGCTGATCGAGTTCTTTGGGCCGGAGGTTCTGAAGGTAAAACACATTTTATTCATCACTAAGTGAAAAGAGGAGATTTTATGAAATTAAAGTTTAGTTTTTGATTTCTGTCATTTCGAGAGTTTATTCTTTATTCTTCTTCTTTATTCATTTCATTCTTGTTTTTACTGAAATTTAAAGTGAAACCTATAATTACTTTACACTTTATACTTTATGATACAGGAAAACCTAAAACAATTTAATTAAACTGATTATTCAAATTATTCAAATATACATATATTGATTCCATATTAGTGGAAATTTTCAATTTATCACTTGGTAATTATTCTCTTTCGTTTTACCACAGTTAAATTACTTGTATAACCTATATCATATATAATTATAATACATAATATGAACAAGGACAGAAAATGTTTTTCTTTCCCAAATTTGTAAATTACTACAAATGTCTGACGTGTCACATGTGATGCAGAACACAATTTAAATGTATGAATGGCTGTTAATTTAATTTATTTTTACAGCAACAGTTTGTTTTTAGCTCAAACGAAGTGATCACAAACACCCTGATTATCCAATAACAAAGAAAAGAGGAATTATCTGGAAGAATCGGTAAAATAGAACGTTGCTTGTCGTCCTTAAAGTCGTACGATGGAGGGAACTGAACAGAAACCAAACGTTGGGAGGTGACATTCCTCAGATGTCGTCAGATAACACGATGTGAGATAAGAAAACAAACACTATGCAGGTCTGGTTTGACCTGGTTTGATCTGGTTTGATCTTAGTCTCTAACGTGGTTCAGAGTCGTGATGTTTTGCAGATTCTATCCTGGGTTGAGTCCCACCCCCCTCGCCCTCTGTTCTCAGGTGGTGAATCAGGCTCCATCTCCAAGGCTCGTGGGGACTCACTTCCACCCCGACAACATCCCAGCGTCTTTCTACGAAAAGAAAACCAAGGTGACATTAACCTCTCATCATTCCAGTCTGTCTACGACGTAGCTAAACTAAACTGAACGCTGTTCATGAACATGTTGGAGCTCATTGAAGTTTCTATCTTTCACAGTCAGAATCTAGTTCTAGAGGAATCAAAGTTGAAACACGGTTAAAAATAAGAAGTTGTTGGGTTCGTTTGAATTATTTTGTTATCTGATGCCTTCAGAGGAAACTGATGGCAGATCTCATCTGGATAACAAAAGATTATCAAAGCATAAAGTCATATAAAAATGTGGGTTTAAACTGGGTTTATTTTACCCTTTTGTCTAAGGTTTTTTTTTCATTGTTTCTCATTTGAAAATTACTCCTACGTCCAGCTCTAATGTGCACTGGTCTGTCTGCCAGTGAACCGAAGAGCAGCTCATTGGCTACACCAAACGCCAATCATCTGCTAACCTGGCTGCAATTGGCTCAGTCTGTGGACGAAAGAAGGGGGAGGGGCTTCTTTCCATCGCTGACTCTGATTGGCTTCAGACAGTTGTTGACAGGACAAAGTAGCTCAGAATTGGTTCAATGAGGTGTCAATCAAAATTTCAGCGGCGATTTAAAATTTAAACACTGATAAAATTAATGTGTATTTTTTGATACAATACGAAGATTGCGATAAATCTCCTTCTTCGTCCAAGACATTGAAACAGCTCTTTGTGGATTTTTATGGAACTAAAAGTAGTTTTTGGACTGAAAATATGACTGAAATGAACAGTTTGGACCCTTAGCGATACAAACGGAGTGTTTTGACCTTGATAATACTGATCGTTGGATCGATATGAAGCTTTTCTGGTGAGTTTATGCTCGTTTTTAACGTTTTGAACAAAATGTATTGGTTGAATCCCGTAATGAATTATATCAATGAAACCAGAAGCAAATGAGCTTTCCAATGACACATTGCATCATGCAGCATTTAATCAAACACAATTGGTGTCCAGAGCTCTGATTTGTTCAAAAAAACTACTGCCGTCCCATATACGACCCAGAGGATAATTGGTTGTTTGGCCAGTTGCATAGCAACAGCAGCATGGATCATGTTTCCTTGTCCACTGAGGGAGGAAGGATGAATAATCTCATGGAATTACTGTCAGTGTGGTGGTGGAGCTGGACCAGTCTGCTGGAGAATGAGCTGAATGAGTCTGGTTTAGTGGATGAGATGGATCGTCCGTGGTGGAGATCAGTTTGTCCATCACTGAGAGTCCAGATCCATGATGGAGTTTGTCCAGTGTTGTCCTGTCCCTCACAGAGTGTCTTTCAGATCAATTTGTCTTTCCTACAAACGTCTTTATTCTTGGTACATTTCCCCCGATAAATCACAGCACAGTACAGACTGGCAGCTTTGCTGCAGCTTCCTCAGAAACTAGAGTCTACTCAGGTCCTTCTAGTCCACAGCATCACTGTTGTCCCTCCAGTCCAGTCTGTTGTTCATGTGGACTCCCAGATACTGTGTCCCTCCTTAAGTTAATGTCCACATCCAGGAGCAGGAGGTTTATCTGGGACCAACTAAAAACTAAACTTAGTCTCGTAGTCAGAATATAAATAATCAGTAATGTGTTAAATGTTTTATTTATTTTTTCAGATGTTGGTGGTCTTCAGGAACCCCAAAGACACTCTGGTGTCCTACTACCATTTCTGCAAGGACAACCCAGTCCTTCCGACCCGGTCCTGGGAGTCCTTCTACTCTGAGTTCATGAAGGGAGACGGTGAGCGAACCGATGGCGTATCAGCTCCATTTGTTCATTTATTTATTCGTTAATAAGTTCGTCTGAGGAGGAGCTTCATGAAATCTGATGTCAGTTTGAGATGTTTCATGGTGAAATTCCTCAGAAATATTTGGTGTTAACGACCTGAAATTTGACAGAATTTGAGACAGTTTTTGACACAAGCTGCAGAAGAGTCAATAAGAAGCTGCAACAGCAGAAGTTCGACGTTTATCACGTGGAAAGAAAAAGGCAGTTTATCTTTGGACTGATGGGGTTTGCAATTAAAATTAAAATATTCTTAAACAATTAAACATTCTATTATGAGACATCATGACTTTCCAGATTTCAGATTATTATAAATTTGGAAGCAAATGACACATAAAACTGACATTTTATAGGTATTTTTTTAATATCATTTAAATAATTAAAACAAAAACCAAGGACGTTGGGACCGGTGAAAAACTTTAGCTGTTTTTTCTCTCTGTCATATCAAAGTGTCTTTTTAAGGTTGTAAATATCTACTAGTCTGGGAAGTGATATCTGAAGATCTACAAAATATTTCCACAGTCAGGAAGTCATTTAAAAGTGGAGTCGATTATGAACAACTAAGGTTTGGTTAGAAAGTCGCGACAGTTTTTCTGACCAGATTTTGAATTAATATTCAGCCTAAACGTTGTGCAGTCGTGTTTTAAATCTTACTGGATGAACTGTGTGTTGTTGTGTAGTTGGATGGGGCTCATATTTTGATCATGCCCTGGCCTGGGACAAGAAGATGGACGACCCCAACGTCATGATCATCACCTACGAAGAATTAAAACAGGTAAATAACACATTTAATTAGACGTAGTGCTGCTTAAAATTTTATTTTTTTTTCTGCATAAGAAAAATTGATAAAATAGCAACAGATTTCCACACAGGTCCTTAAAGTAGACAAAGATAGAACCCAACCAGACAGAAATATTAGACTTGTGTGTTTGTTGGTCCAGGAAAATGGTTCAATGGCTCCTTGTAACTAAATGTTTGTGGTAACAACTGATCAGCTGGAGGAATCTGATCCCATTCAGATCAGAACCAGTTGAGTTGTGAGATGTTGGTGGCTTCCTCTCATCAGCTGATGCTCCAACATTTCTACTGGATGAAGGTCAGGACTTTGACTTGTTCCTAAACATTCATCTGGTTCTTCTGGAGAACCACTGGTGTTCTTGGGCTCCTTGTCTTCCTCCATGACCCAGTTTCTCTTCACATTCAGCTCATGGACTCATGTCCTGACATTTTCTTTCAGAGTTCACTGGTAGAATTCACAGTTCATTGGTCCATCAATGATGAGCAGATGCAGCAGAACAGGCCCAAACCAGGACATTAGCGCCCCCCATGTTTCATGGAGGGATGAGGTTCTGATGCTGGAATGCAGTGTTGGTTCATCTCCAAACATTTAAACCAAACTATTCTACTCTGGTCTCATCTGTCCACTAAACATTGTCCCACATGTTCTTTGTGGACAGAGAGCAGTGTCTTTGGTTGTTGAGTGGATTCATCAACATGAACATCAGCCAATGTGAGAGAGGCCTTTAGCTGCTTAGAAGTTCCCCTGGGTTCCTCTGGTTCCTCTCCCACTATGATGGAGTGATGTTTGTTGGTGGACCACTCCTGTGGAGGGGAACAGTCGTCTTCAATCTGTCTGACTCTCTGTGGATTATTTGTGGCTTCCAGACTCTTTACAGATGCTTGTGGAACCTTTTCCAGCCTGATGAGCAACAACAACTCTTTTTCTGAGCTCCTCACAAAGCTCCTTTGATCTGTTGTCATCACACACTTCAACACAAACATAAGACAAATCCCTGATTTATAGAAACTAAACCAGGAACTGAACCAGGACCTGAACCAGGAACTGAGTCTCATCACATTGATGGAAACACTCGTGGACACATGGACTCTGATTTGACCTGGAAATTATCTTGTTATCCTAAACTTACTTCAGTTGCCTTTTCTGTTTAGTTTTCCCAGTTATAATTCCATGTCTTTGAAGAATCAGCCTTCACAGTAACAATAAATGTCTCTCTCTCTCTCTCTGTCTTCTTTCTTTCAGGACCTGGACGATGCCGTCCGTCAGATCTCAAGCTTCTTCGGCTACAACTTGACGGAGGATCAGGTGCAGAATATCACTGGTAAGAGCACCTTCAGTGCCATGAAGGAGAGCTCGGCCAACTCCCACGGCAACATGGGAAACGTCATCTTCCGGAAAGGTGAGCCAGGACGTTTTAATGCGTTACCACAACAATATAACTATCCAAGTAACTTCTTCAGACCCTAGAACTGAAGACTCCAGATGTCCTGCTTCAGATTGAATTGTACACAACTCTTCAAAATACATACATAAGCTTAAACTTAGTACTTCCAAACAGCAAGATAAACCATGATACTGGATATAGAAAATTCGAATTTGGAAGAGAAAGAAGTATTTCAAGAGAAAATTATTGAGCGTGCAACTTAATCTCCTCATGTTTGATATTTGTTTTGTGTTTTTTTTCCCCTAAAACATTGCAACACTTCGATGTATTCCACGCAAATTGGCTTTTCGGCCTAAAAAATCTCAACACAGACGTAAAGCCTTGTCACATTTCTGTCCGTGTGCAGGTGAGGTCGGAGACTGGAAGAACCATTTCACAGCAGAGCAGAGCAAAGAGATGGACGAGGCCTTTAAAAAACATCTGGGAGGAACCAGACTGGGAGCCAAACTCAACTACCAGCAGCATTGTCAGTAGAGGATCAGGAGGAAAGACGACAAAAGAAAGGGAGATATGTAGGACATGCTGTCTGAAACTGGAGAAGTTGTTTATGGAGGTGGTGCAAAGCCTGGCAGGCTCAGTTCAGGGCCAAAAGTCCCATGGAAAACAAAGAAGGGAAAAGCAGATTATGGTTTACTTTACTTGTTTCTTTTTCTGGTTCCAGATGGTTTTATTCATAGAGAGAAAATGTCTTCATGCAGGCAGCTACCTGACACCACGCTGGTGCACTTCTGTGAAAAAAACATACATACATAAATATGTACAATGTCAATGTTGTTGCAAATGCCTGGATGAAAAATAAAAGTCTTTCTGCAGGTCACCGAGATTTCAAATTGTTTGACTCTGATCTTGAGAACAAGCAGACAAAAAAGTTATAAATAAAATAAAAATCTAGTAAAATAAAATTAAAATATAATAAAAAATCTAGTAAAATAAAATATGAGTAAAAATCTAGTTATATAAAATAAAATTAAATAAAGAAAATCTAGTAAAAAAAAAACAATAATGATAAAATAAAAGCAGTAACTTAGTTCTACAGTGAAGTAAAAAGAAAAGATAAAATAATATACAATATAAGTAAAAATATATAATAATAAAATAAAAATAAAATATATGTAAAAATCTAGTGAAATAAAATAACATAGGAAAATGTGCTCAGCTGCACATAAAAAAAAACACTCTTCAGGACCACTAGCAAAAAGAAAAATAGATGAATATAAAAAAACACGAATAAAATAAAATATAATTAAAAATCCCGTAAAATAAAAATAATAAATATGGAGAAAAGAAGAAGTATGTTTAATTTTGAAGGGGCAGACCGGATGTGTGTAGCTACTACCTTTCCGGTGGATGAATGACGTCATGGGGGATGCGACGTGAAACCTGCTCCGTCCATCAGCTCCGTTTAAATCCCACCGTTAACCTCCAGCCGGTAAGAAACATAAAAATCAACACGTTAAATCCGTTTTCTCTGAGGCTGCCGTGTTTAGAGATTAGCATCATTAGCCTCCTAGCTGCTAACTAGGAGCTAGGAGGCTAATGATGCTAAAGACGTGGGGAGTGAGGAGGTTTGACCTGTTAACGCTGGGACTGAAATGATGAACTAAACGGAGCCTGAGGGGGAATAAGAGAGAATAAATGTCAGAATAAATCTACCTGCTGTTTATTATTAGTATTATTATTGTAACTGAGAAATTAAATCAGAGCAAATCAACGCTATAAATAGTGTTTTCTTTCATTATGCGTGAGGTTGAAGCTAGAATGTGATAGAATGACTGAGCTGCCTAAGATGATGCCTCCTGTCCTTTTTATCAAGCTTTGAAACTCACATTAAAATTTAATTGAATTTAAATAATGTAAAGACACATTTTTTCTAGAGATTAATGTTTGTTTGTATTCGTATATAACAATAAATAGAAAAGCAGAAGAAGTAAAGACACTAGAAGAAGAATGAGATGAAGAAAAGTAGTAAGATAAATAAACAAAAAGTTGTAGCACATAAAAACACTCAAGTAAAAAGAAAAGATAAAATGAAATAAAATACATGTAAAAATCTAGTAAAACGTTTAGAATAAACTGTTTTGTTTAAACATATTTTTATTGTATTTTGTTAAAGACACACAAACACACAGCAGATATGTCAACATTGACGAAATGGAAAAGAAAAGGCTGTTACAGAAGGAAAAAAGTTAACGTCAAACGTATACTTGAGGTGGAAGTAAAGAAGAAAGCAAATAAATAAATGAGCTGTTCATTAAAGTCCCAGTTTCTCAAGGCTCCTGTTTTATGTGTTTAAAGGCCTAAATTTAGAAAAACAAAGGTTTCGAACAGAGATGAAAAGCTTGTGCAAGTCTTTGGGATAGTTTGGAGATGGAGATAAAACAAAGCACAAAGATAAATCTGTTTTAAAAAAGGACAAAAAGCTGTTTCTAAACAAGTACACGCCAGAGGAAGAACTGGGAGGGTGATGAAGGATGTAAATGAAATAGTGTTGACTGTTATATTGTAATTTATTTTTTATATATTTATGCAATGAATATATGTTATATATTTTTATGGATGTTTATATAGAATAAATAATGATACAAACTGAGGAACAGTTAAAAAGGCGTTTATTTCTTCAGGTGTTTCTGTTGATATTTTTAAGTTTTATTTTGTGGTTTATTATTTATTGTCATTATTTCTTTAAACAAATGGTTACATATTTTTTACATGTTGGAAATATTCAAAATAAAATGAATTCATTCAAATGATATACAGAGTAGTAATTGGTGGAACAAACTGTCTTTTAAACGTATTTTTAGTTATTTATTTTTGTGTCAAAAACATACAGCACATTCAAGGATTCAAGGATTTTTATTTGACATTCACAATCGTACAGAAGCATGAGATGGAACGAAATCATGCACTTATTCCCCATAGTAACTATAATAAAAAGAAACTAAGTAAATCTAAGTATAGATGTAAATAATAAAATGAAGAGAAATGAAAAAATGCAAATAAAAAGTGGCAGATATGTCAACAGTAATAATGAAATGAAAAAGTATAAAGAAGGGAATAAATAGGAAAGAAAAGGGCAGTTAGAGAAGGAATAAAAGGAGATATTTGTTTGACCTTCTTTTTGTTGGATCTGTCTGATCGTGTTTTTTGCTGATTTGTTTCTTGCTGTTTGAGTTTCAGGTGAAGAGTGATGCAACAGAAGTTGTGCTCCAGAGGTTCTGGTTCTTTCCTCTTGGAGAGGAACGGCCAGGCCTGCGGCGCCGTCTCCGACCCCTCCACCGCCGCCGCCACCGCCGCCGCCTCCTCCTCCTCCTCCTGTGACCTCCCCTTCCGCTGCCCCCGCTGTGGCGAACAGGAGCGTTTCCGGAGCTTGGCCTCGCTCCGCGCCCACCTGGAGTACCGCCATTCGTACCACTCACCGGACGTGAGCAGTGGCGGATTCAGCATCACCGGTAAACTCCCCGACCCCCTGACGGCGTCGATCCCCTGGCACGACATGAGCCTCCCGACCCGTAGGGGGCAGCACAGCGCCGGGTGGAGGCCGCCTCACGTCCGCTCCCTCAGCGACAGCAGAGACGGAGGATACCTGCACTCCTATAACTCTGCGAGGAGGCGCACACAGAGTGTCGGTGTGGGGACGCAGGAGGGGGATGATGAAGAGGAAGAGGGGTCTGATGGTGAGGAGGAGGAGGAGGAGGAGGAGGAGGAGGAAGAGGAGGAGGAGGAGGACTGTGTAGAGAGAGGTGGAGCTAGAAATGAGGAGTCGTCCACCAAAAAGTCAGAAGTGGGTCAGCATCATGTGAACCACCATCACCTCCCGTTCCTTCCTCCTCCGGCGCCTCTCGGTCCACCACCTGACCCGGACCTGGACCCAGACCCAGACCTGGACCTGGTCGGTGCGTTTATTTTCTTTAGTTCCTTTAGCTGAAGCTATAGACCTACGGCAATGTGAGTCATTTATACCAAACACTAGGCGGCGCTGTGTCTTTTATTTACCAGACGAGTTAGTTTTGTTTCTACTTCCTGCTTCACTTTCAAAGACAGAGACTGAACACAAGTCGTACACATGTCTGTGTCTCCAAACCTCCTCGGTTAACGAGTCTTTATTGATCCAAAACAATCAATCAGAAAATTGCAGAGATAGAGAAACAGCCTTAAACACATGGCTACAAAGAGGACAAATCACAGCTCTGGTTCCATTTAAACACTAACGAGGACCAATCACAGTTCTGGTTCCATTTAAACACTAACGAGGACCAATCACAGCTCTGGTTACATTTAAGTACTAACGAGGACCAATCACAGCTCTGGTTCCATTAAACACTAACGAGGACCAATCACAGCTCTGGTTCCTTTAAACACTAACGAGGACCAATCACAGCTCTGGTTCCATTTAAACACTAACGAGGACCAATCACAGCTCTGGTTCCATTTAAACACTAACGAGGACCAATCACAGCTCTGGTTCCATTTAAATACTAACGAGGACCAATCACAGCTCTGGTTCCATTTAAACACTAACGAGGACCAATCACAGCTCTGGTTCCATTTAAACACTAACGAGGACCAATCACAGCTCTGGTTCCATTTAAATACTAACGAGGACCAATCACATCTCTGGTTCCATTTAAACACTAACGAGGACCAATCACAGCTCTGGTTCCATTTAAACACTAACGAGGACCAATCACAGCTCTGGTTCCATTAAACACTAACGAGGACCAATCACAGCTCTGGTTCCATTTAAACACTAACGAGGACCAATCACAGCTCTGGTTCCATTTAAATACTAACGAGGACCAATCACAGCTCTGGTTCCATTTAAATACTAACGAGGACCAATCACATCTCTGGTTCCATTTAAACACTAACGAGGACCAATCACAGCTCTGGTTCCATTTAAACAGTTACGAGGACCAATCACAGCTCTGGTTCCATTTAAACACTAACGAGGACCAATCACAGCTCTGGTTCTATTTAAACACTAACGAGGACCAATCACAGCTCTGGTTCCTTGCGTCACTTTGAAGCGTAGCTACATTTCTGGGGAGGTGAGCGTTAGGCTGTGATGCTAGGCTCTACGTAGGCGTCTGCGTTTACGTCGTAGCCTTTTGCGTCAACTTAACGTAGAAAAAATGGTGTGTTCAAAAGTCTGAGTTTCTGAGTTCAGAGTTTGCATTTTCAACTGGAACGCCCCCGAAGTCGGAATTTTCTACTCAGAAAGTCATAGGATCCTCACTACCCCCGAGTTGAGTTCCCAAGATGGCCGCCCCGTGTGTAAACAGTGATTAAAACCTCCTGTAATACTCCGTGTATTAGCTGCTAACTGCATTAAACCACAGTGTTATTTAAGCTTTTCATGTGTTATATGGGAACTGCAAGCAAATAACAACGGCTAAAAACAACAGCCTGGTAAAACCAAAACTCTGGCAAACTGGGATTAAAAGTGTTTGTTTCCCCTAAACAATTAAAACTTTAGAATATGTTTTATAAATTTCTGCCTCGTGTGGTCTTGTAGATTTCATCACTGCAAATAATTCTAGTAAAAATCCCATGAGTTGGTTCAAGTTATCGGTTCCATTTACAATTAAACAATTTAGTTTGACATCATATCAATAATATCAAGATTTAAAAAAATAAAAAATTTCACTCTGCACTCAAAAAATATAAATAGTGAACACACCAAGTTTCCTCTGAGTTATATTCAGATAAAGAGCTTTGGTGATTTCTGTAGCTGGAACGCCGATAACTGTGACATCGTTCCTGGTGCCAACTTCTAAACCGCCTACAAGTCGCCTCCATCCAGGTTAGCTAACAGGACAGTTGGTCAACCAATGTCCGGGTAGCCAACAAAGCTAGCCGTGTCTCAAGCCTTTGTGTTCTACTAAAGTTTGCAGATTCATGCTGCAGGTCAGATTTGAGCCTCTGTTGAACCGTATGTTTGACACCTGTGCTGTAGACTCATAGTCTTTATAACGTGTTGACCGAATGCAGCGGAGCAGCAGAACTCGTTCTCCGGTCTGGAGATGGCGGCGGCCTCGGCTGCCGTGCGTCGGCGGCTGGCCAGCATCCTGCGGGCGGCCGACAACACCATGCAGCGGCGACTGGCTAAAGTGAGCACGGAGCTGGCCCAGACCGACACGGAGCTCCTGTGTGAGCGCGCTCACTCGCAGCACCTGGCCCAGGAGAGGCAGGAGGTGGCGGACAGAGAGCGGTCGCTGAGCCGGCAGGTGGACGTGGCGGTGATGGTGATCGCCGCTCTGAGGGAGCAGCTCAACGCCTCGGAGAACGAGCTGGAGCGGCGAGAGAGGTGGGTGGTGCTGTCAGACGACTCAGACTTTAATCAGATTAACCTCAGGGTTCAGACTCTGTGGATGTGTTTTTATTGTTGATGATCAGACTCCAGGAAGAAGGGAATCAGCTCGGAACGTGTTCGTTAAACACCTTAAACAGTTTCTTTTTGTGTCTTTCTTTGTCCACCATGTGTCCACATGAATGTGTCCCTGTTGCTACGGAGACAAACTAGCTTGTGGACATTGTCCAACCAGAGGAGAGCTGACGCTTCTTATTGAGAACAGTGTCTCCCAGTGAACAGTGGCTGCAGGAGTGGACACATATTAGCAGCAGCATTGGCAGCTTGTCTTTGTCTTGGTTTGTCTTGGTTTGTCTCCAGCTGTTAGCCGCGTTAGCCCAAGTGCTAGCAGAATCCCCGGCTAACGTATGCTTGGCTTGGTTCATGTGCTGTTTGAAGCTGGAAAGAAAACTCCTTCCTGCAGAGTGTGATGATACTTTATGTGGCTCCACTGGTCCCTCTAGTTTTTTTTTGTTTGTTTTCTTTTGTCCTCAAATGTCCCATGGAGAGGACCGACGTGCTGTTTAGCGTCTTTCATCTTTATGGGTTGGTTCTGCTGCCTGTCACTAGCGGATCAGCTGGTGCTAATGCTAACGCTACTTGGACAAACTGAGACACGTTCACAGTCGTTCTGCTGCAGATGCTTCACTGGGTTCAGATTATTAATCACATTAATAGGCTTTTATTTTGAAATCTTTTCATTGGTCGCATGCATCAGCAACATACACACAATTCAGCCTTTGACCATTTTATTTGTAGCCTGCACCATTGTGTACATGATAGGTAGCAAAATGCACCTTGGCATTAACACTTAATTTACTCTCAGGAAACCTTGAGTGTATGAACGGTGCCTCCACATGTGCAAACAGATCCTGTGTTTTACTCCTCAGGGAGGTGTTAACCATCCAGAAGTTCCTGGAGGCGGCGGTGCGACAGGAGACGTGCGGCAAAGTCCGAATCCAGCGGTTCATCGAGAACCTGCTGAGACGCATCGCTCTGGCCGAGAGGCTTGTGGAGTATTACCAGGTGAACGGCAGCCCGCCACAGTGCAACCACTACAGGGTACGGAAACACACACAAACATGGCTCCTCCTCTCGTATCTGGAGCGAAACCCTAAACCTTGTTTGTGTCCTCAGCAGCACCAGCAGCAAACTGACAACGGCCCTCACAGAATCACCAAAAGCAGGTGAGTACGTCCAGATTTAATTCACTTGATCTCGGAAATGACTGATAACATTTATCAAAGATGAAATAACTCGGGAGGCAAAGTAATTGACCTTTCTGGGATCTGATGCAATGTTTCCCACAAACCTCTGTGATTCTACGTCTTAGTAAAATTACGATTGAATGCTGCTTATATAGTATATGGCACATACAATAAGATCAGAGGTTTCTGTATCAGGGCTTCTTCAAATTAAATTCAATTCCATCAAATTCAACACATCACAACTCGTGAGCTTTTAAGGACCTTTCTTTCTTTCTTTCTTTCTTTCTTTCTTTCTGGCGTGAACCATATTTCCAGGTCGGCGGGAGGTCAGCTGTCCTCTTCCGGTCACCCGGACATCAGAACCCAGTCCTCCTCCTCCTCCCAGTTCGCCGGCCGCCCTCTTTACGCCAAGCCGAGCGTGGACCGGGACCGGGAGCACCGGGAGCGTCTGGCCCAGTCGTCCAGGCTTTTCTGCCGGCCCGAACACAGGGACGACATCTGGAACCACCAGCGGCGCCGGTCCACAGGGTACGAGGCCTAGCGGCGTAGATCAGCACCAGACCAGGGGGATCAGGGGGAGCGGTGTCAGCGGGCCAAACTTCACCACACGAAAAAAAACTTTTATTTGTGTTTAGAGACAGGAATAGAAAATAATTTGACATTTGTTTCCTTTCAAACTCCAAGGTTAAAGAACTCGAAGCAATAACTAATATCACTGCTCGTTGTAATGAAGCTGTTGCACATTTTGGTGCTTTCCATATGTTATTATATGGAATTAGACTCAATGCTTCAACATTCAGATATAAAACTCCGCCACTTCTCTTCTGAACATGCTAATGTTTGGTAAGGTGAGGCCGGTTTAAGGTTTAGCCTGATGACACGTTCTCTCCTCCGTCGTTCTCCGTCTGGTTCCCCCCCCCCAGAAAACTCTCGACCAGTCCAGATATCGTTTCTCTGTCTGTGCTTTCAAAGCTAAATGTTAGCGTGGTTATTTAGATCATTCACGGTCCGGGGCTGGGATGTGCTATTATTAGAGTCAGTCACAGGAAATCATTGAGGATGGATTTAATTTGTCCACACCTGACATTTAAAATGTGTAATGTGTAAATGAGCAGCAGCGCCACCATGTGGTCAGTAGAATATTGTATCAGCTGCTGCCTCTGATGGATCTCTACCTACCACTGCACTTGTGGAGTTCATAATGTTTTATTTAATGTTTATGTTCCACCTCTTTAGCATCCGTCCTTTAGCTCACATATGTAGCTAACTTCTGGAACAAACATTAGCTTAATTAGCGTTCTGGCTGTGATCTCTTAATACGATTTGATGCAGATGTGGTGAAAGGAAACAGCCAGGGCTGTCGTATTTTAGATAATCTAATTTATTAATGAACATTTTGTGTAATTGAAGCATCGTGAGCTTCTCATTTGGTTTTAAAAGCACAGACAGAAGTCCAGTGACACTAGACCTGGGCCAAATGCACCACGCATGTTATTTTTGGGCGTTCCTTTAAACTTCCTGCACTTAAAGTCAAAATATTTCCAGAAATATAATTTGCTGCTGCCACGTGTGACATGATTCATAGTTTGTTACTGAGAGTCAGTCTAGATACCACGATGTCACAAACAAACGCCGTCAGAGGATCAAGATGGCAGCGTCCGTTTCCAAGATGTTTTGGCTTCACTTCTGTGCAGCTGTCATGTGTCTGCCTTCCTAAAAAAAACATATCAAAATCAAACAGTTACTCACAACATTTTTATTTGCTGAAAACCGATGAGAAGTGGGACTCGTTAGTGGAGCTTGTACTCGTTTTCCACCAAACCGTTTCTAAACTGGTTCCAAACAGGTTTCAAGACTGGTTCGGACCCAGTGCCTTTGTTTTCCCAAAGCCTGAGCACCGGCCAAATCGGTTCCAAATCGATTCCAAATCGGTTCCAAATTGGTTCCAAATTGGTTCCAAAGCCAAACCGGTTCCAAATAGGTTTCAAGGCTGGTTCCAAACTAGTTCCAAACTGGTTCCAAGGGTTCAAGACTGGTTCGGACCCAGTGTCTTTGTTTTCCCACAGCCTGAGCACCGGTTACCAAATCGGTTCCAAATCGGTTCCAAATCGGTTCCAAATTGGTTCCAAACTGGTTTCAAAGCCAAATAGGTTCCAAATCTTTTCCAAATCGGTTCCAAATTGGTTCAAAACTGGTTCCAAAGCCAAATCGGTTCCAAATCGGTTCCAAATCGATTCCAAACTGGTTCCAAAGCCAAACCGGTTCCAAATAGGTTTCCAGGCTGGTTCCAAATTGGTTCCAAACTGGTTCCAAGGGTTCAAGACTGGTTCGGACCCAGTGGCTGACGTAGCATCGGTTCTTTGTTTTTCCACAGCGTGAGCAACGGCCAAATCGGTTCCAAACTGGTTCCAAACTAGTTCCAAACTGGTTCCGAGTAGGTTTCAGGCCTGGTTCAGAGTCAGTGCCTGACTTGGCACCAGTTCTTTGTTTTTTCACCAGTTCCAAACTGGTTCCAGACAAGCACCAGCCTGTAGCTGGACTAAACAGGGGCCAGAGCAAAGAACCATTTCAGAACCAGAACCAGAATCAGAATCAGCTCTACTGGCCAACTACGTGTGCACATACAAGGAATTTGGCTCCGGTCACTTTTGCTCTACTGTAAAAAACAAAAACACAGAACTTACATAAGCGTAAAAATAAAAGTGGAAAGAGCCTGGTGCTTTCTGCGTCTGTGGACTTCATCTGATGTCCAGGACGGGTTGGATGGACCAGAACCTCACAGCAGCTTTGCTCCAAAACTTCCAGAGGACGGATGAAACACTTGTTGGACCGATGGGGCTCATGGAGTCACAGCGATGAAGAGTTAAAGATTGGACTCCCCACCTTTTTTTTGCACACTGCAGCAGCTCCTTGCTTTTCCTTGTCTTCTGTCAACATTTTAACGTAACTTCATTATGATGACGTAGTGATGTGCCTCTGACTTGGCTCTTGGTCTATGGAGAAGCAAACATTTGGAGCCACCAGGCTGGAACCAGTTGAACACCGGACCAGCACCAGGTTCCTTGTGCTAGCATGAGTTAGCCGCCATTTAATCTGCACAGTATTTACTATGACCGTCTTGTTGCACCAAGTGGAGATTGATCCGCCACTAAAAATAGTCCCTTTCTTTTGCGCTGACGAATCAAGTGCAGGAAGGAGTTGATTTATTCACCCAGATGAAAACCAGCCGCTTACATGCAGCAGCATCTTGGCCCGAGTCTGGAGGACGCCGCACACATAACGAATGTACTCCGCGTTAGAGATGTCGAGCTCGGAGACCCGACCGTCGGGCTTAAACTCGCTCTCGTTCACACATAAACATAAACGGGTGGAGATTCTCCGATCACAAACGAATGACTTCCAAAGTGACTTACAGGGCCGCGGTTGCGTACACTACATTTGCAGTAAACTGAAGGACTCGTGAAGGCCCGTCGAACCGAATCATTCCTCTCGGCCTGCGTCGTTCCGTGCGATCTCTTTTACATTTTTGCACTCATCCAATCAAAAACGAATGTAAATGTAGAAGACGGTATTCGGTGTAAAAACGTATCTTTGCTGTCGTTGGTTTAGGTTTTGTCGACGGTGTTAATAGATATTTTATATACGAAGCTATTAAATGTCGTTAAGTGGAAGTTTATCGTCGCATTGCTTTCAACTTATCTGGTTCTTATTACGTTCATGGTTTAACAGGGTGTCTGCAGGTTCTGGTGAGGTCGGACTCTTATAAGCTCTTGCGATGATGAGTAAACATGTAAATGTAGAAATGTACAGTATGTGTTTGACTTTTAAAAACCCTAAACGTGCGTCACGGTGCAGTATTCCTGCAGCGGGAAGTCGTGGCATGCTTCTGATGGGTCGCCATGAAGATCTTTCATTTGCTATTTCCTTTCAGTTGATCTTGATTATATTTATAAGTGAAATTATTAATGTACAAAAAACTAAAGTCTGAGCTTGCAGACACCCCCTCTCCTCCCCGCCCCCCACACTAAGACCAGACCAGCCATCGGGTCAGAATTCTGATTTATTGGAGTATTTTTAAGCCAAAATTGTATAAACGTTGAATAAATCAGATTAAAATGTTAAAACCTAGATGGAATATATCTTAAACTTTAATGTTTTATGGTCTTAAAATGTGCTCAGAGCCTCAAACGCTGAGTGAGAGCGTGATCCATATAAATCTGGACAAGTTGTCTCCTTAGTTTGTCCCAGAGCAGCGATGGACAAAGGCCCCGTTCAGACTTTACATTAAAACCCATGGACTCAATTAATTAATTAATTAATTAATTAATTAATTAATTATAATGTGTCTCCATTAACTCGTCCTCAGTCAGAACCGGAGATCTGATCTCAGTCTGGGTGTGAATCAGCAGCAGCGCCACCATGTGGTCAGTAGAATATTGTATCAGCTGCTGCCTCTGATGGACCTCTACCTACCACTGGACCAGAACCAGAACCACAAGGAAGGAAGGAAGGAAGGAAGGAAGGAAGGAAGGAAGGGAAAAAAGATCCAAAAAAGAAGGAAAGATTAGTTCAGTTTGGTTCTGGTTTAGTTTGGTTCTCAGCTCCAGGTCCAGAATCTTTTAGAGTCTCGTCACTAATGAACAGACGTCTCTGATTCAGATTAATTTCTGCCAGTGGATGAATGGATGAGTTATTAATGGATGAGTTATTAACGGATGAGTTATTAATGTACGGTCTGAATTAAAGGGCCTTAATGATTCTGCTGTTGTCAATTAAAAAACTCATTTCCCGCATTTGAAAGAATCAGTTTATCTACGTTTATATATATTTATATGTTTTATTTTTTTTAATTTTTTTTGCTTGTGGTTCAATAAATAATCGAAAAGGTCCAAACCTTTTCCAACATTTAAATGTGAAAAGGAGGTTTTTAAGTTGACAGCAGCGATGCAGAGCTTTGCTGCTGATCTCTGGAGAAACTGCTCGTTGTTTGGAAGGTGGTAGAAGATGCATGAAGCAGTGCTCCTCCTCCTCCTCCTCCTCCTCCTGCTCCTCCTCCTGCTCCTCCTCCTGCTCCTCCTCCTGCTCCTCCTCCTCCTCCTCCTGCTCCTCCTCCTGCTCCTCCTCCTCCTCCTGCTCCTCCTCCTCCTCCTCCTCCAACTACTACTGTTACTACTACTACTACATATGTAGCTATCGTGTTACTGTGAAAGCATGCTTCATATGTAGCAAAGTACTTATAAAATCCTGTTCTTGTTCTACTATGTGTACGTTGTAGCAGAGCGAGGTCTGTTTTGTTTCTGTTGTTTTTATGTTTTTGACGAAGGGACGAGAGTTGCACTAAAACCGACCGAGAGCGCTTGGGTGGAGCGCGTTGACGTGACGGGAGGGTTGTACGACGTCGGACAATCATTGCACAGGTGTGGAGACGTGCAGAGAGCTCTGAAAGTGTCACACAATAAAAGCAGAGAAAAGATTTTGACTACCTGTTTCTTGCCGTGCGTCCGCGGTAGAGACGAGTTTTCCCCGTCCCGTCCGTAGGGATTTCGTTTGCAGAAGTAATCTCTAGTTTTGTGCCTTCACTCAAGAATAGTCTGTAAAAAAAAAAAAAAATAATAATTAAAATAAAAATAAAGAAATAAATGAAAATAAAAACACTGTGCATAATGCAATACTGTGAAGAACTGGAACACTTTTTGTGTTGTCGCTGTGTGTGATAAACGTTCAAGATTAAAGAACAAACATGACAACAACTTTAGATTCGTTTCTTCAAGTGTTTTTATTTTAATGAATCCATATCCCGTACTTTAAAAAAATAAATAAATAAAAATTATAACGTCTTTAGGAACAAATATCTTAAATATATCTAAGATGTAAAGATTGTTGATCCTCCCAGTTTGTGGAAATATTTAAAGATTCATTAATGATATAATTAACGTTAATGTGATTTAATTATAGGAAATACTTTTAACACTATGATGATCATTTAACTTTGAGAACCTGCAGAACCTTCTTTCATTTCAACATTTACTTTCAGATCGTCTGAATCATTTTCTTTCTGCAGGTTTCAGTTAAATAATGATTGTGGTTTATTTCTCTCTGGATGCAGAAGAAGAAATTGCATTTCTGGTGCATCTAAAACTGGAAAATTTGAACCATTTGTTTTTCCTAAAGAACCAGAAAAAATCTTTTTATATTTCAGTTGTTGTAACAGTGTGTGTTTCTTAGTATTTGAGGATTAAAACCTATTTTTTAGCCTCAGTCTTGTTGCAGTGTTTACATATCGCCACTAGGTGTCGGTGTTTTCAAAGAAATCAGGGTTGACTCTCGGTAGCGAGTTTCTAACATTTCCCTAAACTACTATAAATCTCTTTCTATTAACAGGTCGATCATTTTCTGTAAAAGCGAAGATGATTTCATCAAATAACAGACATTTTCACAAGGAAATGTTGTTCAAATATAAAATAGGTCCGAACTGCTGCAACAGTTTGATAAATATTAATCAGGAAGGCCACAAAAAGTCTTCAAAGTTCTGTTTTGTCCAACAATATGAGATTAAATTAATAGATATAAATCACAAAACAGGTGGTATTTAATTAAGGTAATGAAGAAACTGCTCATTTGTGCTTTTCCTTTTTTCAACCTGTGATAGTACAAAGAATCTGCAGACTGAAAAATAACAACATGCTGACTTTTAGGCGACTGAATAAACCAGAAAACTGACTGGAAACTCACTTTATGTCACTCAACTTAATTTAATATGATTAAAAATATCTTTAAGTTGAATTAATTAACAAAAATAAATGAATGTAATGAAGATAATGAAGAATGTGCTTTATTTGTGTTTTATTTTTTTTTTTTTACTATTTTTTGGTTGAAACAATAATTATTTTCAATTTGGGTTAAAGCAAAGAATCTGCAGACAAATAAAATAAATAAATATCAATGTTCTGACTTTAGTCGACGGAATAAACAAGAAAACTCATTCTATGTCACCTAACTTCTGTCTTGGCAGCAATGTGACAGTAATATAATTATAAAGATAATTAAATTGCATCAATTAACAAAAATAAATCACAAAACAGGCTAAATGTATTGAAGGTAACAAATAAAATGTGCTTTATTTGTGCTTCTTCCACATCATTTGTTTTTAGGTTGAAACAATCAAACTATTTTTACTTGCGGCCAAATAACAAAACGTTAACTTTAATCTCCTAATTGTTGACTGTTGCAGCTTTGCCTTCACAAACGTCTGCAGCAGAGCTTTGCATGATGGGAACTTGAAGCGGCCGGGTACAAATAACAGTGTTCAGGGTCAGGGTGGAAGAAACCAGGGGTTAGCAGCGGTTTCTCTTTGCCCCCGGGGGCCCCTGGTGGGTTAATCTGGCCTGGATTGTGTGAGAGAACATAAGGAAGTAATTACCATTTTTCCTTCCCTTCCTGGCGACTGTTTCTCAAGACCAAACTCTCTAAAAGCAAACCATGCTCGGAGGCCCCTTCACCAGAAACTGCTCTTAGAAAATAAATGTTAAAAAAAAAAAAATAATAAAAATAAACGTGTCACTGAAATTATTTATGAAACATATTTATGTCTTGAAAAGTGTATTTTTTCCATCTGTTCTATTTCTATTCTGGTTCATATTTGCACCAAACAGCATCTTCCAGGGTTTAAAAGCAACACGACTGCAGTTCCTCTAAATGTCCACTAGAGGCTCCAGAAACAAACCAATCTCCATAAATAACGTTCACAGCAAAAATAAACACGTTTACAGCTTCGTACGAAAAACCAGTTTTGATCTTGCTAGATAATTTCTCCATTACTGACAACTTATAAGAAGGTTGTTTGTTTAATTCAACTCACCTGTAGCAAGACTCAAAGTTATGCAGAATCAAGGGCAGCGATGTTTTGAATTGATGAAAAGTGAATAAATGATCATTAAGTGCAATATATTCAAATCAGCAGTCAGTGTGGACTAGGAGGAATTGTTTTTCTAAGAATTAAATAGTCAAACATGGGAAGGATGCAAAGAAAACAGGCTGCTCGCATAAGTTTTAAAAATGTATGAAACTTTTATTGCTTGTTCTTCTGTTTACTTTGTCGCCTACATGTTCACGAGACTGTGTCTATATATATGTGTGTGTGTGTGACGATAATGACGATACAGATACGTTCAGTGCTGCTCAATCGTTTCTGCACACTTCACAATTTTCTACATTTCTGCATAAACATGTGTGAAAACATCTGTGGAACGACGTCCGGGAGCATGATGTAAACTGGACCCTGACTTGTAATGGGGGTATTTTTAGAATAATTCTATTCTTTCTGCAAGTTTAGCTCTTTAAAGGAGTGCAGTGAAAACATGATGTCCACAGACGGCTCCATTTTAAAATTAAACCTCTTATCATTCTGGCCTTTTTGTAAAAAAAAAAACACAACACCTCCTATTTAGGACAAAACCAAAGTAACTGAATGTTGTTAATGAACATGTTGGAGCTCATTCATGGTCTCGTCTCTTTTTAAAGACGAGACTCTGAAGTTTCTGTCACCACAGTCAGAATCTCTCTAAGTGGTTTAGTTCTGGAGGAATCAAAGCTGGAACACAGTTAAAAAATAACACACACTCAAACACAACTCGTGCACAGAGCTCTCTCTAAAGATGCTGCTTTCCCATAAACCACCCAGAGGAACGATAGAGGGTTAAAAACTTAATATTTTTTATTTCCGTCTATTTCTTCCCGACCTGATTCAGAACCATCTGGGGTTTGAGGGAAAACATCTTGGGGATGGAGTTGAGGCCACGGCAGAATGTTTAATGGCTTGTTATGTTATGGTTCCTGACTGCATTACATCGTGTCAATAAATACTGCTGGCTGCTGTTGATCTTTCATGGAGAGAGTAAACACGATAACACGACGCTTTGACGTCACCGTGGACAACAACACCATCGGTCCACACGCTCGGCCATGAAATCATCGCTTTGACGTCGGACCTTCTCTTCTGAGAAAAAAAAAAAAAAGCTTTCTGAATCAGTCACGCAGCCGTATCGGTGCAAGCATCTACAGATTGCAACCCTGCAGGCCGGCCACCATCTGAGGCCACGTGGGCTGCAGATAACAGATTTCTGCGAGCACAGACACGGAAATCTGACACACTGACGAGCTGTTGTTGCACAGACTGAGAGGAGACTTATTTTTACCCAAAAGCACAGAAGGAAGCAACAAATCTGACACAAGGAACGTAAATTATTGAGCCTCCCGCTTCCAAAATCGATTTTCTAAATGCTACGTTATCGTTGGCTTCCAGGGTAAAATCCCGGGGTTGTGAGTGATGTCAGGGGCTGAATGTGAAGGTTCCTCGAGGGACTCTTTGGCCTCCAGATCCAGTTTCCTGTCTATACCCTGTGGACCAAAGCCTCTGTCACAAAACACATTTGGATCCATTCAAGTTGAAGTGTCTGAGGAACCGCGGCACGCAAACCCCAAATTAGCTCCGTTTGTTTTAAAGTACAGAAATCGGCTGAAAGCTTCTAGAACTGTGGACCTGAATGAGGAAGGACGGCTCATCACAAATAACAAGATGTCACTGAAAGACACATGAGGAGACCTGAGCGAGAGGCACGTTAACGCAACACAAAGACACTTTCTGAAAAGAAACAGAGGAGATGTTTGCTTTTCTTTGGTATTAAGATGAATTCCCGAAAAATATAACCGTGGTGTTCAAGTATATTTATGTAGCATCAATAACAGCTTCACTGAACCCAGAGCATAGAAAGTAGCAAAGATGGCAAGAAAAACTAGAAACAGAAAGAGAGAAGAGAAGAGAAGAGAAGAGAAGAGAAGAGAAGAGAAGAGAAGAGAAGAGAAGAGAAGAGAAGAGAAGAGAAGAGAAGAGAAGAGAAGAGAAGAGAAGAGAAGAGAGCATGTAGCTCTGCAGATTAGGAACCTGAGGTTCATCAGATCAGAAACATGTAGCTCTACAAATTCAAGAAACATGCAGCTCTATATATTAGAAACATGCAGCACTGATGATTAGAAACATGCAGCTCTATAAATTAGAAACATGCAGCTCTACAGATCAGAAACATGTAGCTCTACAAATTCAAGAAACATGCAGCTCTATGAATTAGAAACATGCAGCTCTATGAATTAGAAACATGCAGCTATATATATCAGAAACATGTAGCTCTACAAATTAGAAATATGCAGCTCTATGAATTAGAAACATGCAGCACTGATGATCAGAAACATGCAGCTCTACAGATCAGAAACATGCAGCTCTATATATTAGAAACATGCAGCTCTATATATTAGAAACATGCAGCACTGATGATTAGAAACATGCAGCTCTATAGATCAGAAACATGCAGCTCTGTGAATTAGAATCATGCAGCTCTATAGATCAGAAACATGCAGCTCTATGAATTAGAAACATGCAGCTCTACAGATCAGAAACATGCAGCTCTATGAATTAGAAACATGCAGCTCTATAAATTAGAAACATGCTGCTCTATAGATCCGAAACATGCAGCTCTATAGATCAGAAACATGCAGCTCTATAGATCAGAAACATGCAGCTCTGCAAATTAGAAACATGCAGCTCTACGAATTAGAAACATGCAGCTCTATGAATTAGAAACATGCAGCTCTATGAATTAGAAACATGCAGCTCTACAGATCAGAAACATGCAGCTCTATATATTAGAAACATGCAGCTCTATGAATTAGAAACATGCAGCTCTATAAATTAGAAACATGCAGCTCTATAAATCAGAAACGTGCAGCTCTACAAATTAGAAACATGCAGCTCTACAGATCAGAAACATGCAGCTCTACAAATCAGAAACATGCAGCTCTATAAATCAGAAACATGCAGCTCTATAGATCAGAAACATGCAGCTCTATGAATTAGAAACATGCAGCTCTATGAATTAGAAACATGCAGCTCTACAAATGAGAAACATGCAGCTCTATATATTAGAAACATGCAGCTCTATGAATTAGAAACATGCAGCACTGAAACAGTCTCAGAGGTTTGTGTTTGAGCTGCACGTGGGTTTAACTCTGGAAGAAAAATGTTGTTTCTAACTCTGCTCAGGCTTCAGTTTAGCTTCAGATGCTCCGTCACCGACACCGGGATGATTCCTAATGGCCAGTGTGAGCAGAATAAAGGAACTGAAGGCAGCTTTGAAGACAGTGAAGCAGACAGCGAGATGACTTACATGACAGCAAACCTCAAAACAATCTGTCGTCCGCACACAACAACATACACAGCTTCTGCTGTTTACTGTTGTGTTATAAATATACAAGTCCCTGTGTTTGTGTGTGTGCGCCGATCGGCCGAATAGCAACAGCCTGTTGCAGAATAATAATTCATCGTGTTTATTTGATTTGGAGGGCGACCTACGCAGGGCTTCCACAGTTTGGCTCGACATCAGGGCTAAAACCGTCCACGCTCTGAATCACGCCGTCTATTTTTACGAGCGCCTTCACTTCCTGCTCATACAAAAAAAACAGTAATAATAATAACAACAATAAAATATTCTTCAAGAGGAGCGTGACGTTGACTGGAAACGCTCTCTGGAGTATTTCTGGCGTATAAACTGGGCCTCCATGTCGCACTGTGAGGAGGTGGGTGTCAAAGTGAAGGGAAGCGAGGAGGTGAGCAGCGTGGGAGAAGGTGACATCTCTCCGGACGGAGATGTTTATGAGTTCATTCACACAGCCTCAGCCTCATCTTCATTATTATTATCATTCTAAAGAGCGTCGGGGCTCAGTGGACAGGAGGAAGTATCACTTTCTGGATTCAAATCTGGCCTCGGACGCCTTCACATGAGGAGGATCTGATCTCTAATGGACACGTCTTAATACAGATGAACACACCTGAACACATCCACACTATAAATCCAGTCTCACGTATTCTACTTAAGGGTTTATGGATGGATGGATGGATGGATGGATGACTTTATTCATCCCTGAAGGGAAATTAGGTAACAGGAACTCAAGACTCATCAAGATTCAAAATGACCACAATAATATGCAAGAAAAAAACAAAGAAACACTGTGTAACACAACAACCTGAAACTGAAAACATCCGTGAAAAACACCTCAATAAGACACAAAACTATCACTGAAAGGCACAAAGTTACAATAAACCAGAGCAAAACAGCAAGCAAGACTCTCAAAAGAACCACAAAAATATTCAAAATTTACCGCACGCAAAGCAACTATAGAAAGACACAAAATGTTGACAAACTAGTGTAAAACAGCCACCAAACCCTCAACAGGACACAAAACAATCACGGAAAGACACAAAATGACAATAAACTGGTGCAAAATAACCACAATAAATTCAAAAGAACCACAAAACTATGCAAAATTACCTCGATAAGACACAGAAGGAAACACACAAAATTACAACATGCCGGTATAAAACAACCACAAAGAAACTGAACACAACCACAGAAAATACAAAATACGACTATAGAAAGACACAAAATGACAAACCAGTGTAAAACAACCACCGAGAAACTGAAAAAAAACCAACAACAACTGCAAAAAGACCCCAGTGATAAAAAAAAACATCAAAATTCAAAATGACCACAATAATGTGAAAAAAACAAAAAAGAAACTGAACACAACCACAGAAAATACAAAATGACAAACCAGTGTAAGACAACCTGTCGGAAGCTACCTGGTAAAGGACGGTCGCTCATCGTCATCCGTCTTCTCCCACTTCCTGTTTCTCCACTTTGACCTCAGCAATGAACACAATTATGGGAACGGGTTTTTGTTGTGTTGTCTTTCCTTGCTGTAGGCTGTCATCTCTCTCTATTTAAGAGCTCGTGTGTGTGTGGGCGGGTGTTTCCCAGCAGAAAGACGTCCAAATTAACGTCCCACGTCTTCATCGTGAGATGCCAAACTCGGATGCCGCAACAAATGAGTCACGCTTCGTGAGTCATTGTTAAGAGGCTAAAGTGTGTTTTTCCTTATTTAGTGTTGCTGGTGATGTGGCCGTGCTAATCTCTGACCAACAGCTTTATTATCACCATTTACTTACTCAATAAGTTGGTCAAGAAAGATGGGAACCACTTCAAATTAGCTAAATACATTTGTACGTCTAAGAGTAGAAGCTAGCCTGTTAGCTCACGAATTAGCCTCTGCCACAGACACTTTGTTGTTAACAAATCCAACACAACGGCGCTCGGAGGAAGTGTTGTCCAGAATCAGCTCTGATGTTCTAATGCTCTGAATACATGTTTACTTTTGTTTAAGGACCAGGAACCAAATGTGGGAAATTTAATACATGATCATTTAAAATTTTGACACATAACACTTCAAGTATTTCAATTAATGCCCTTTAAGGGGTTAAATATCAGAATTTGAGCTCTTGCATTAGCATAACTCATTCAACTCATTAATTTTTTTTTTTTTTAACTGACATTCAGATAAATGTTTGTGTATTAACTTAAGCTAAACATTTCAAATGCCAACATGTCTTCACCAACCACCTTTCTAGGGTAAAAAAACAACCCAGTGTATGTTCATATTAATAAGTCTTGTCTCTGGACATGGTTAGCCTAGCTTAGCTAAACCTACAGAAAAACAAAAAAATGACAAGTGTGTAAAACAACCACAAATCCCACAATAAGACGCAAAGCAACCACGGAAAGACACAGAATGACAATAAACGAGTGTAAAACAAACACCATAAACTCAAGAAAATCACAAAAATATGCAAAATGGCCTCAATAAGATGCAAAGGAACTACAGAAAGATAAATATACTTACTTGACTAATATCAGATCAACTTATCTTGCAGTGGCCGTAAGATAAACCATGTTACTACCATGAATTTGACATTAACCTGAAGTCGAAGGTAAAAATAGACGGCAGACACTGCACCAGCTTGATGAGACTCTCAACCAACAAATTCAGCTTTTTCTACGAATCTTGTTCATTTATTGAAGGAAAAAAACAACATTTGATCCCTTCTGATGAGTCATGACAAGATTAATACACAAAAATATTGGGCATTCAAGAGGTAAAACCATTTAAAGTCAACTGTTGGCGTCTAGAAGTTAGAAAGGCCAACAGTTAGCAAGCTAACGACACTTAAAGTTAAAAAATGTAAAGTCATACTAAAATTATGCTTTTTGATTGAGGTGTTCTTACTTTCCTTCGTAAAGTCGACTTGCTAACTGTTAGCCTCGTGTCTGTTAGCAAAGTTTGATTATTTTAGCCGACCAGTTCAATAACATTCTTGTCACATTTTTTTTTTCCAGAGACCTAAAAATGGTCTGTAGATGTTTTATTTAGAAGATTTAAGGCTGTTTTGTTTTGTTTAGAAGATTTACAGCTGTTGAACTCCATATCCCATGAGTCAGCGTCCAGATTCTCCAGTCATTGCTCAGTAAACTTTTAGTGGATGTTATCTTGGGAATAAAGGAAAGAGTAAACAATGTGGAGGTTTAGAACCACGGCCTGAAATAATTTGCTTCGGGTAAACAACTTTTGAGATTTTATCCATTTATATTTTTAAATATTGACATAGGACTTTATGTTCCCGTTCCTATGTTTAAACTGCTGAGGTATATATATGTTGAATATTTGTATTTCAGTAATAACTGGGGTGCAAAGATCGGTAGATGTTAAATAATCTGTGGCATGCTGGGAATTGTAGTCCGTTTTCTTGCTTTTTGTTGGATTTTAAACTAATACGTTTATTTATAATTGAAGCATTTATGTGATATTTAAATAAAAACGTCAAGATAAATATCGCTTTAGTGTCGATATTTGAATTAAACTTCATTTGGAGTTAGTCAGCGCGGGAATCTTTGCTTAGCGGACTACATTTCCCACAATGCACGAGGTGTAAACTCGTAAAGCGTGCCTGGTGCGGACGTGTTTGACAGTTGCTCAGAAATGGGGATCTGAAGTCCAAAGGACGGTCTGAAAGTCACCTCCACGGATTCACGTTATTTATTTTATGTGTTTCATTTATTTGTTGTATTTTTTTTCCACACTCAAGCGACACGAATGAATGAACACGTGAAGATATCCAACGGTTTCAAAACGGGCAGTGCGTGCTAGACTGACCAAAGACAGGGACGAAGAACATGAGGTCTCACTCTGTTTGTTCGAAAAAAGAAATTTGTATGAAATAAACGAGATGAGTCCGGCAATTATTTAATTCATTCAATGTATTTATTGTGTATTTTAATTTAAAAAGCAAAACAACAGGTTTTATAGGGAACGAGACTTGTGAAATAAATAAATAAATAAAAAATTAAATGTTATCAAAATGAAATAAAGAAACGGGGACAATTACGGGTCCATTTATTTTGACAATATTTATTCCATATGTGGAATGTGAGAATATTTGTTTTTTTAAATACATCTCTTTCCAGAACCTGACACAGAAACTTGGGATTTTTTAAAAAATTGTAATCATTTTTTTGGAGGTTTAATTTGCTGAAGTCGAATTCAAGGATAACAAATAAAGTGTTAGTAAACTGGAAGGCAATTAAATATCGGAGGGAAAACGTTTATCTTCAAAATTAGAAACACTTTAATCCATGGGGTCAATTAGGAGGATGCAGAAATATGTAGATCACCATAAAATCTCACTGATTCCTTCCTTCTTGTGTCCCATGTCCGTGTCCCCATCACATAGGGAAAAGTCATGAAATGTGAAGCAAAAGAAATGTGTTAATTGTATATTTAGAGGCGTCAAACGTTGAATGGAGTCAAATTGCTCCCACAGATAAATAGTAGGAGGGTTGATACAAAAACACACAACAACTGAGGAGCAACTCATCTCGCTCATAGACGATCTTGGATGCTAGCTGAATGGCTAAGGCTAACTAGCCTCCATTGGACCCGGGTGGCCCCGCTCTTCGCTTCGGGATTTCGGGATGATGCCCGGTGACGGTAACATGGCCTCCATCGTCCAGAGAATAGCTCGACAGGCGCTCCTCACCTTCAGGAACCCGCCGCGGGCCGGAGAGGAGTCCACCAAGTCTTTCCTGGAGAACCACGGCAAGCTGCGGAGCCTGATGACGGAAGTCCGAGCCGCGGACCTGAAGCTCACCCCGCGGAGAGCCGAGGACAGCTCCCCCGGAAAGCCCCCTCCTCCCCCGGTCACCTACATGCACATCTGCGAGACGGACCACTTCAGCATGGGGGTGTTCCTGCTGAAGAGCGGCGCCTCCATCCCCCTCCACGACCACCCGGGGATGCACGGCATGCTCAAAGTCATGTACGGAAAGGTCCGGATCAGCTGCTTCGACCGGCTGGAGCGGGTCCCGGGGGCGGCCCCCCCGGCCGGTCCCCCGTTCCCGTCCCCGGCGCAGACCGGCTCTCTGCGGCGCTCCCTGCTGCGCTCCGCCGGGGAGTACACGGAGGACAGCGGGCCCTGCGTGCTCTCCCCGGACCGGGACAACCTGCACCAGATCGACGCCGTGGACGGGCCCACGGCGTTCATGGATATCCTGGCCCCCCCGTACGACCCGGACGACGGCAGAGACTGTCACTACTACAAGGTCCTGGCGGACGTGGAGCTGAAGAACACGGAGCCGAAGGGGGAGCAGGAGGTCTGGCTCATGGAGATCTCGCAGCCGCCGGATTTCTGGTGCGGGGGGGAGCCGTACCCGGGCCCGGAGGTCTGCCTCTGATCCCGGCCGGACTCGAACCCGTGCAGCCGCGATGAAGGCTCCGTGCACCGCGCTTTAGACTCTGAGCTTCACTCACACTCATGAATAAATAAATTATAAACGAGAGAAGGTCGTGGACGAGGAGACACACACACACACACACACACTTCACACACAATTAAACCGGTTATCATGACCCGATGGGAGCATCTCCAAGTGTCTGCGTGTTTAATCCAAGTTTAATCCGGTTTGAAATCAAAAGAGTTAAAAAAGAATCAGGACCAAAGTGAAAAGGGGGTTAAAAATAAGACCCTCTGAGTATTTATTTTGGACCAGAGGCCGAGAAATGACAAAGATGATGATGTGCAGGTTGTTGTTGTTGATGCTGCGTTCAAAGACAGCCAGGAGAGTCTGTGGCCTTGAACGCAGCGTTAAAAGTTTTTTTTTTTTTTTTTGAGACAGTCCATCTCTACATCAATGTATTTTTCTTTTTTTGTTTGTTTTATTTTAAGTTGTCTTCCTGTTTTCAGGCTTTTGTGGCGTGTGTTCGAGCTCCCGTGAACCTTTCAATGTTGAAATCCCTCAGGACACATTTAAATGAAGTTTATCCTCCCTTACTCTCCTCATTCCCTTTGTCCTTCCTTCCTTCCTTCATCTTGTGTCACCATCGAGTTTTTAGACTATTTGTGGTTTTGAGAATTGAACTTTTTTCCGAGGTCACATCGGTTAAACGTTAAATGCTCATTGTTTCTTTCAGGCGTTTGTGGTGAGACGTTCAAATCCCTCAGGACCGATTGAAATGATTGTTTGTAAAGACGTGTGCACTAATATTAGCCTTCAAGGGTAAAAACAGGAGACGTCTCAGTTGATCAAAGTCTCTGCTTCTTCTTGCTCAACTTTAAAGCGACGTTCGCTAAATTCAGATCAACTTTTCGATTCAAAACGAGGATTTAAATTCTATAAAAAATAAAAAAAAAATGCACAGAAATCAAGAAACACCATTAAATGAGAAGCTCCGCGGTGCGTGTTGAATCAGATGTAGACTCTGTGTTTCTGTTTCCATGTGTTCTGCCTGTAATGAAGGTTTTCTCTCTGTTATATAAATCGTTGGTGTTTATTTTGCCTAAACGTGTCTCCTCGTCTTTCTTCCCAAACGTCCTGAACTGACTCGGTCTGAGCCGCATCTGAATTACCGTAAATCCTCTAATAGCGCATTCAATTAACAGCCGGGTCTCTCATAATGAGCCACCAGCGGAAGTGATTTGCACGAACAAATAAAGATGTCAAAAAAAATAGTAACCGTATATTTTCAGGATTCTTGAACTTTGCTGGACCTAGTAAATAATTTCAAGCCAATAAGATTATGCCAGATATGTTTCATTTAAACATTTGTGTATGAACTCAAGAGTGTAAATTATTGACATAAGTTACTACTGTTAACGGAAATAGCAGATGGCATGAATTCTGTGTCAGGTTGGTAAAATTAATCCGACTTTCCAAGATTCACATGTGGGTTTCCGACTAAAAGTCTTTCTCAGAGCTCGGAACTTACGACATTTGTGTACAATCGGAACCATGTCGTTCGTTTTAGTTTAAGACTTAAAGTGAATTTTGCTGAAATTTGCTGCACATAGAATTTTATTTTTGAAAAACGCCCGGATCCGATATGTTTTCCAACTTCCTGTCTGAACGAGTCGATCTATTCAAAACGTAAAGCGGGAAAAATAGAACAGCCGCGTGTTTTTAGCTTCTGAAACTGGCGGAAACTTTCACATTGGCTTTGGTTTCCGCGATGTACAATTTAAAAAATCTGTCCGTAGTGAAAACACGCAGACGTCGGCCTCTCAGTGTTTGCTGCAATGACGTTAATCCTGTTTCCCCAGTTTATAGATGTAGTAACACACAGATGCCACAGGCGGCAGTAGCTACATTTGAAGTGCCACATGAACCCAACTTTAGAGCTAAATACGGTCAACAACAGAGAGTTTAGCAGCATGACGCAGAGAAGAACGTTTGAGGTGAACTTCAAGGGGAAGGTTTGGAAAAAACCAGGAGAGGAAGCTGAAATATTCTTTAATATTGACCCGCAGTTCGCTATAGACGTTTAAGCTGCTGTAAATGGTCAGAAAACTAATAAAGGCCACTATTAGAGGAAATACAGCTTGATTTGTTTTTTATTTTTTAAATGTGAACACCTTCCTTCCTTCCATCCTTTCATCCTTCCTCCTTATCTGGTGTCATAATTAAGTTTTGGACCTTTTTATGGTTCTTTTGCCGAGATAAGATCAGTCAAACGATGGTTCTACTTTGCTAACCTCCCTCTCTCCACATCTGTCGTAGAGATTATCGAGTTATCTGGTCATTTTAAGAGTAAATTCAAGTTCAAGGCAGCAGCTACAGTCGAGACATTGACGAGCAATAAACCAGATCAGAGTTATACCTAGTTTCAAAGCTAAAAGAAGCTCCTCCTAGCCTACCAGCTAATAGTAGCCCTTCCTCGCTTGCTAGCCTCTCAGCCAGTGGTAGCTTTTCCTATCTTCCTAGCCACCCACCCAATAGTAGCTTGTAGCTCCACCTAGCTTCCCAGCTAATAGTAACTCTTTATAGCACCACAGCCTCCGAGCTAATAATAGCTCTACCCAGCTTCCTAGCCTCCCAGCTAATAGTAACTTTGTAGAGCCCCAGCCTCCGAGCTAACTAGCTTCTCTTAACCTCAGCTAAAGGTACCACCTCCGAGCCTCACAACAAATGGTAGTTCTTTCTTGCCTCCCAGCTAACAGCAGCTTTTTACATAATAAATACAAACTTCTGCCACCTACTGGTGTGGGGAGTTATATCCTTTCATGCTGAGGAGGTTGGTGGTAGCTGCCGCTGGCTGCAAACTCGGTCGTCTTTCCTGACACTTGTTCTTTGATGGTGTTTTGTTGCGTCCAGCCTCTGGAGATCACATCTGCTTCACATCAAAACCCTCTCAGTAGTTTAGGACAGAACTAACACGACTGGAGAATCATCAATTCCCAACGGAGAGACTCCAGACCAACTTTCCGTCACAAAAGAATTTGTAGACCGGGGCGTAGGACTGGCTTCCAGTCTACCAGAGGAAGGCCAAAGCTTTCCTGGAAGGTTTTACTGGATAATTAGGTTATTAATCAAACACAGACGTCCACGTTCATGCCTGATCTTTTCTATTATCTTCCTGTCGTGTTATTTGCAGACTTTCATATGTCCAGTTTGGCCCAAAGTGAGTAAATAAAAAAGCAGTGTGGAAAGTTGTGGCGCTCGTCCAAGGTCAAAAACATCTAAAACATCACGTCTTGTACAAAAAGCAAGTTCATTCACTGTTTGGCCAAAAGTATGTGGAAACCCAAACAGCTTGCATTCAGACCGGGCCAGTTACAGTCAGTTCATCCCGAAGGCGTTGGATGAGTTTGAGCCGGGACAGTCGGTCCTTTATGGAGCTGGCTTTGAGAACAGGGACATTGTTGAGAGTGTTGGAGGAGAATGTCGTTGTATGCAGAAGCATTAAGATTCTCATTCATGGCAACGAAGACGCACAAACTGTGAGAAACAAACCAAGAGATATACATAGAAATATATCTGGAGCAGATTGTCCGCATACCTTTGGACAGCTGCAGTAAACAAAAAAGAGTTTAAAGGATGGACAAGAAGACGAGTAGGTACTCAAAGCTCAGCTTCTAGTTTTTATGTACTTCAGACAAAGAACCAAAGAACCAAATAAAACAAGTCAAACTGAAATATGAGACTAAAGTGAGTCAATGTTCAGATGAGAGAGGAGCTCCTCCAGGATTAAACCAGAGTCCATGAGTTCAGGTCCTGGTTTAGTTTCTATAAATCAGGGATTTGTCTCATGTTTGTGTTGAAGTGTGTGATGACAACAGATGAAAGGAGCTTTGTGAGGAGCTCAGAAAAAGAGTTGTTGTTGCTCATCAGGCTGGAAAAGGTTCCACAACCATCTGTAAAGAGTCTGGAAGCCACAAATAATCCACAGAGAGTCAGACAGATTGAAGACGACTGTTCCCCTCCACAGGAGTGGTCCACCAACAAACATCACTCCATCATAGTGGGAGAGGAACCAGAGGAACCCAGGGGAACTTCTAAGCAGCTAAAGGCCTCTCTCACATTGGCTGATGTTCATGTTGATGAATCCACTCAACAACCAAAGACACTGCTCTCTGTCCACAAAGGACATGTGGGACAATGTTTAGTGGACAGATGAGACCAGAGAGAATAGTTTGGTTTAAATGTTTGGAGATGAACCAACACTGCATTCCAGCATCAGAACCTCATCCCTCCATGAACACATGGGGGCGCTAATGTCCTGGTTTGGGCCTGTTCTGCTGCATCTGCTCATCATTGATGGACCAATGAACTGTGAATTCTACCAGTGAACTCTGAAAGAAAATGTCAGGACATGAGTCCATGAGCTGAATGTGAAGAGAAACTGGGTCATGGAGGAAGACAAGGAGCCCAAGAACACCAGTGGTTCTCCAGAAGAACCAGATGAATGTTTAGGAACAAGTCAAAGTCCTGACCTTCATCCAGTAGAAATGTTGGAGCATCAGCTGATGAGAGGAAACCACCAACATCTCACATCTCAGCTGGTTCTGATCTGATTAATGGATCAGGTTCCTCCAGCTGATCAGATGTTACCAGGAACATTTAGTTTTGAGCAGAAACTGGAGACCAGGACTCACTCAGATGGAAGATTGGAACATTTCCCTGAAGTATAATCAGAGCTTGTTTGAAAATCCTGATGTTTTGAGTCATTTTTATGCAGAAACTTTAAAGCTGAATCGTACTCACTCAAATGAAAACATGACATGACATAAGTTGGACTCAACAACTGAACATTTATTTGCATCGACAAGAAGCATCAGTCCGTCGGAATAAAAGGCTTTAGTTGCTCATTTGCATAAAAATTAGAAAACAGAACTTTTTATTTTCCCAGTGTCTCTCTACTTCACATTCATTGGAAACAAACCATCCAAAAAAATAAAATAGAAACAGGACCAGAACGTAAACAGATTATCAAGCTACAGTCTCATCAAATCCAAACATGAGTTACATGTGATTCTAATATGATAGAAAACCAGGTTACAAAACAAAAACAAAAAAAGTCATTTTGCTGCATCTATAGCCAGAGGAAAACTTTAAGCTTCGTTAGCCACATCCAGTCACAAACAAACGAGGGAGTAAAGAGAGTTTAAATCCAAATAGTTCCACCTCTGTGACTCGTTTTTGTGTTTTACTCATTTTATCCTGCAGCTGATTTAGAGGAGCTGGTCTCATCTCTGCTGCTTGTAACTGTGTGAAAGTAAAAGTGAATCCCTGAGAAGCATGAAGCATAGACAGTATGTGGGTTCCCCCAGAGCACTGAAGCAAGCAGAGGGACTAAAGGCTTTATTTTCGTTTAAGTTCAACACCAGAACCTGTGAGGAATCGTGTTTTTAGATAAATAATAATAATAATAATAATGATTCAGATTCTCCCTGATGCTTATTTTTAAGGTATGGCTTCTAAAGGAAGTGTCTTCCCTCCATTTTGAACTAGACTGGGCTCTGTTGCCAGGGAGCGGTTGTTGTGGCAGCAGCATCATGGTCCAACTCAGAAAGTTGAGCAGGTTCAGGACGCGGAGGACTTCTTCTCCTTCTGTCGGAGGTGGATCTTCATGTGTCTCCTCCTCTCGTCGCTCCGGGCGAACTTCCTTCCGCATTGGTCGCAGGAGAACGGCTTCTCCCCGGTGTGCGTCCGGATGTGGGTGGTGAGGTGGTCGCTGCGGCTGAAGTTCCTCATGCAGATGCGGCACTGGAAGGGCTTGTGGCCGGTGTGGATGCGCAGGTGCCGGCTCAGCTCGTCTGAGCGCGAGAATCTCCGGTCGCAGCTCTCCGCCGGACACGGGTACGGCCTCTGGTGGACCGGCGTCTTGCTGGGCCGGTTCGGGTACTTCCTGGGTCTCAGGATCGGCCTCAGTGGGAGGTTCTGGTGGCCGGCGAAGGCCGCGGCCATGGGGCCCTCGGCGGCCGGCGTGGGCGCACCGAGCGTAAAGTTCCTGATGGTGTTTAGAGGCGTGAGAGGCGGGGGCACCCGGAGGGAGTCCAGGGGGTAGGGGAGGGACTTCCTCTCGGGGAAAGATGCCTGGATGTCCCTCTGGCAGCTCTGCTGGTAGAAGCCTCCATAGTCGGGCATGATGGAGAGCAGCGCGGCGCCGTCAACTGTGGGTTTGGGCGCAGAGTTGTAGGTGGGAGGGGGGTGGTAGGACACGGCGCAGGTGGACGTCGCCAGGTACCCCCCCGCCGACGGGTCCTGGTACATGTCCCCGCTGCAGGAGTAGGACGGAGCCGGGTGAGGGTGGGGGTGAGGGTGAGAGTGAGGGTGAGTGGGCGCGTACATGTGGCTGATGTCCGGCTGGCCGTGCGCCATGCTGCCGTCCCCCGCGTCTCCTCCTCCTCCTCCTCCGCCGCCTCCTCCTGCGTAAATATCTGGCGATGCTGAGGACGACCCGGACACGGTGGCCGGTCCCGGGGCTGCGATGTCAGCGCTCAGCACGTTGATGATGTCCCCCGGTGTCCACGGCCCCCCTGCGCCTCTGGAGTCCACCGAAAACCTGCCGCTGAACGACACCGGGTGCGTGCGTAAAGTTGCCACGTACTGCGCCAGGTCACCGTGGAGCGGCAGCTCAGGGGCGCTCCTCTCCTCGAACAGAAGGTCACCTGAGACAAAAAAAAAGGAAAAATACTCAGAACAGAGTGGAAACAGAAGACACATGTTTATTCTCCGCCGTCGTCAGGACGGTTCTGACTCTTACCGCCATCATCTCCACCAGGTTTCCCCTCAAACTCTTCAGCCTCCTCTTTAAAAACTATCGATGTCTGTGTGTACCCATCCTTCGGGATCCCGTGAACGAGGCTGCTGAGGGACGCGGACACCTCCTCCATTATTCTCGCAGCCATCCCGATCTAATCTGGGTTCTATCTTCGCCTCTCAGAGAAAACTCTGCCTCATTTTGTCTGTTCCGCCTCTCATCTCTGTCTGCAAGCGTCCCCGGCCGGTGCGCTATGGTTATAAAGGGGATCTCTGGGTGTCCCGTTACGTCATTTACCATATATGGACTTGTGCTTAAAAAAATAGAAGAAGAAGAAGAGGGAACTCCAGAAATAGGACTGGTGGAGCGTGCCGTGACGAAACGCGGTGGAAAATATTCATAACAAATCATAGGAAATTCACTTACATTAATTAAAAAAATGATGCAGCGACGCTTTAAATGTTTTAATATTTATTCATATTTAGTTTTTTATGCGTTATTCTAATCGCTGCTACTTAAATGGAGATAAAAACGCGCCATGATTCGGAATTCCGGTCTCCATAAATGGATTCTCCGGTGAGCGGAGAGGATCTCCGTCTGCTTATATGGCTGGTATCCGGGTAAATTGTGTTGCATTGTGTTGTCTTTGTGCCAGCTGAGCCCACACACACACACACACACACACACACACACACACACACACACATAGAGGGAACAGATTACTGCTCTGACTGAGTGTCTATTGTTGGCCCGATCATCAGGGAGGGAGGAATCATTCAAATCATTTCCTCTAGAAGCTGCTTCAGGGTCTGATTGGACAAAAATGGAGAGTTCATGAGCATGTTATGGTTTTAGTCTTGTAGCTGTTGTAGCATCATTTGATTTGTCCACGTCCTAAAAACCAAACTTTGGAGTAAAACCACTAAAAACAGCTTTTCTTGTTGGATCTGTGTCGTTGTCGCCTGCAGCCTGAACCACATCCACGACCTTTGAGGCCTCGCGTTAACTCCTCTCCTTCCAAATCTCATCTTTTCCTTTCAATATTCCACATTAATAGCTCAATATTCTCACTTTTTTCAGATTTAACGTCTCCTCTGATGTGATATCTGCTCATTTCCTTTTACGTCTGGTGTCAAAAACTGTTTCTAATCTAATCTCATTAATGTTTCTTAGTTTTTGTTGCTGCTTCTCTCTTTCTCCGGTGCTTTGAAAGGCTCAAAGATGATCTTTGAATGAAGTCGAGGGCTCTGTGCAGTCGTCCTCTGCAGCCTGAGCCACATTCGTGGCCTTTGACCCTTCTCTCTCTCCACGTTTAAAGCTCAGCGTTCTCATGTTTTCTCAGATTTCACTTCTGTTCCGATACGATATCTGTTCATTTTCTTCACGTCTGCTGCCAAAAAAAAGTTCCTTATCCAGCTCTTAATCTATCGGTGTGACTGAAGAGCAGCTATTTTTCCTCTCAGGTAAACTGGTTTAAAGATGGAGCCTGAGGGACGTTCGTGACCTTTGACCCCTCTCCCATCAAATATTAAATCTACAGCAGCTGCAGCTCAACGTTTCCACCTTCACATTCTCACTTTCCTCACTAATCTTCCTCACATCTGGTCCCATTTATCATTTAAATCAAAATCCATTCATATATTTATAGTTTCCCCAGTTTTAACTTCATTTATTTGGCTTAAAGGTTAGTTGATCTGTTGGGCACTGACTCTTGAAGCAGGAACTCTTTGAGTCGTCCTGTAACGAAAGGTCTTAACTTTTAATCCTGGAGCTTCATGCAGATGTTTCAAAGACACTTCATCATTTACGCACGAAATATCTCCTAAAAAGTCTGTTCATGTGTGAATCAGTTGTATTTTATGTTACTTGTCTTTGTTGTGGGTTTATTTAAAGGTGGAAAGAAGTAAATATCTTTTATTTTGAAGGCCGTATTCAAGTACGTCTTCAAGCTCGAACAGAAACTAAGATTTAAAAATCCTCTGCTTTAACCTGGGGCCTGTATTACCCACAATGCAGCTGGATTAGCAGCTAATGTAGCATGTAGCGTAGAGGAAACAGTTTCTTAATTTTTTTTTTTTTTTTAGTATTTCTAAGGATTTCATCTGCAGATGTTTGAGAATCTAAACTAAAACCTTTGAGCCGTTTGATTCCTCACAGATCAGCTGTCGGTTTTTATTTGTGTGTTTAACAGGAGGTGAATCTGTGACCGAATGAGCAAATAAAAACCAATGGCTGAGGTTTATTTTTTTGCAGATTTAATCTAAAAAGATGAGAGCAGGAAGCCGTCGGAGCTCGGAGGAGGACTGCAGCTCTCGGAGCCTTTTGAACGCCCACATTTACAAAAATGTTGGTGTGTATTGTCGTTGTGTGGCGCGCCGCCCACCCGGTGGCAGATGGGGGGTTTGGTCGGTCCACGCGCACACAATCAACACACAATCAGGAAGCACACACACACACACACAGTCTCAGGCTTTAACTCACAAATGCAAACACTCCCACACTAATACACTTTCACTTTCCCCCTCGATGTAACGGCCTCACAACTCACTGCTGCCGCTTCGTCCTCCATCTTTTTACTGTTGAATCTTTATTTTAACAAGAAATAAAAAACCAGAAACAACACCGGCTCCATGGGGACGGTGCCCTGCTTCCACCCTTCGCCCACGCTCCTGCAGGCCGTCCAGGCTCTGGGGGGTTTCTGGTTTTGTGTTTGGCGGCTCGGGGTGTCAGCCGGGGGTCCGGCGGCTCGGCAGACCCCACCACGCCGATTAATCATCTGTCATCTGCTTTTTTTTTTGTTGTTAATATGGATCTTTGTCTCGGTTCCTCCGGTCCGGCCTGCTGCTCCTGATGCTAATGATGCTAATGACGCTAACGCTGGCCGGCGCTTTTTGTTTTTCTACAAACGTCGACGGAGTGAACTGTTTAAAAAAGTCTTTTCTCCGGAGTCGCAGGGTTTTATTCACACACACACACCTCAGATATCAAATCTACCGCAGAACAAGACGCTACAACTTTTTTGTGACTCTTTCCTCTGGAGGTGAAGGTTCTGCGCAGACTTTGAGGCGTCACATCAAACACCAACGTTTCCTTTCGATATTTTTAACATTTCTGGCTCGATTTTCCCACTTTGTTTCAGAGTGAACGTGATGTTTGATGTTTCTCCTCACGTCTGGCTCCAGTTAATATGTGAAGGCTCCTAAAGATGTAACAGTTACGTCATGTTGGATAAATTCCCAAAAAGGATCTTGGTTCTGAAACGAAACACTCTTTTTTTCCATTTCCACAAACCGAGAGTGGTTGAGACGTCTACACTGTAACATGTTCAACCTCCACTTTCTCGCTTTTCTCTCAAGCTGCTGCAGATTTTCTTCTTCTTCTTCTCATCAAACCTAAAACTATTTATTTCGTATTTATTTGTTTACTTGTTTGTTCTGATCTCCAGCTTCTTGACTTGAGGCCATTTTGAAAAGTTTGGACGAAACCAGAAGACGTTCAGACTTTAAAATGAAGGCCGTGGCTCGTCTGGATTTTCCGCCACCTTTTCATTGTCAGGTCGTGTAGGTGGATGACTCAGATCTGGAAGGAAGGAAGGAAACCGCTGACCTGGTTTTACCCTGTGGCGGCACGAGCCTTCAGACTTCAGACCAAACCAGAAACTTTCAGGAACAACCAGGTTTCTGTTTCTGTCTTTCACTTCAAACCAGAGGGTTGTTTGAATCAGGCTTCCAGGCGATTGCATATTCATGGGAAATGTATTGACTCCCGAGCGTCAAATAATAGACCACGGCGTCAATGAGCGTTGAATGGCTTCAACCAGGACTCAAACGAGACGCGATTATCGGCTCTAAAGGTTATGTTTTGAAAAAGCCAGAGCTCCGTCGACCTATAAGCATCATAAATATACACTAATTCAAGGTTTTTAAACTTCTTTTCTCTTTGAACAACCTTATAAATTAACAAAACTCAGATTTAGAGCTGCGTCTGAAGATCAGTTCTATTATACAACATTGATTTTTACAACAGTTCAAGACAAAGAAATTGGTAAAATACTAAAATATAAGCTTAAAACTGAAATTATCAACTGATATTCAGGACATTTTCCTTCTTTTCTGTCATATTTTGAAAGATAGCAAGCAGCTTTAGGCCCTTTCTTACGCACAATGTGGAAAAAGTAAAATATAACTTATATATAACTTATATACTTATAGTTTAAATGTTTTATATGATGAAATTAAAGGAATGTGATTGCGAATATTAGTTGATTTGAAGCTTTCTCTGCACTTATTTGGACTCGTTTAGATAATTTAGTTAATTCAGTAATTTAAATCCTCTCATATGCAAACACAAAACCATCAAACAGAGGCTTGAAATTTAAAATTATTAATTAAAAGTGCAGCTAATGCTTCACAGAATGAGACACGATGTAAAAGTTGTGAAGAATTAGTCGTGAACGTGTAGTTTAGAGGTTTGTCTGATGAAATCAAAGGCCTGACCTTGTGAATATTGATAAATTTAAAGCTTTCTCTGCACATTTGGATCATTCATTTAGTTTTTTTTCCAGTCACAAACAACATAAATCCTCTCATATTGACTGATGCAAAGCAGAAAATGCAACAAACGGTGATGTCAAAGTTGAGCGGAGAGAGTTTTGTGAAGCTTCGTATCAGCAAAAAGACAAAAGAATGAGCTTCACACTCACCGAGCAGAAATCCTCCTCCGGGCCTCGTCCGGGTCCGAGAAAGATGGAGAGCCGCCGGGCGGAGAAGGAGGAAAGAGAGAAGGAGTGGAAAGACAGACGGAGAGAGGAGGGGAGAGGACGGGGCGACGTGGTCGGAGATGATCCCGGAGTCGAGTGCAGACCAACGTTTGTGGCGTCGCGACCAAGAAGAAGAAGTTACCCGCTCCTCTGGATTTCTGGCTCGCCCCCGGAAAGGGTCATCGTCACCCGGGGTCCGAGTGGGCTGACAAAAAGATAGAGACAGAAAAAGAGGGAGAGAGGGGGGGAGAAACAATACGATTGTTCCCACCTCACTTTGCTTCCACCCTCGCACTTAAAATTGTTATGGTAATGAAGCGGAGTTTTTTCGCCGGGCTGCAGATTGAGGCACAGAGAGATGCTTCTCTGGCTGGAAGCGGAGGAGGCGTCGGAGGTGTTCGGGTTTCAGGGCTGGGGGGCTCTGGAGCAAGGCAGGACGACACGCAGAGCAACAGCGCTGTTTATTTCCTCCGTCTGGAGGTTCTGGAGGACGTTTCCTCCAAGTCTTCAGGCGATTTCCTGAAGTGATAAAACCTTAAAATGTGTGTGAGTCATTCAGGTCATGGTACAAGTTAAAGATCCAGATGAAACAGAAGTCGTCCGGGGTTGTTGAACATGTTTCATTCAAAATGTTAAGTGCTGTCCGCCTGTAACGACCAGATCACGTCCTACAGTTCAGAAGCTGCCTGAGAATCAGTCTAATTTTAGGTTAATTGATGCGTGATCAGAAATATTAATCTTTTTGTTAATGATTTCTCTGGGAACTGGACCTGGAGCTGCTCTCAGAGAGTTCTGCTGCTTTATTTCACCAACTAATAAAACCTTAAAATGTCTGTAGAGGTTCTCAGTCATTCGGGTCATGGTATAAATTAAAGAACAAGCTGGAACAAACTGGACTTCAGCTCTAAATGACTGTTGGAGAGTTTAGGTTTTTATTAGGAACATATGAAAATCACACGAGTCAGTTAATGACCAGACTCTTGGATTCAGAGTGATGTTCACCTCCTACAGTTCAGAAGCTGCCTGAGAATATGTCTAATTTAAGGTTAATTGATGCCTGATCAGAGATATTAGTCTTTTTGTTAATGATATCTCTGGAAACTGCTCCTGGAGCTGCTCTCAGAGAGTTCTGCTGCTTTATTTACTGTTAGAATATCTCTGGAGGTCCATGTCGTGGTATTAATTGTTTCTAGAAGATGTTTCCTCCTGATCGGTGGCTGGAGTCCACCTGAAACAAACACACAGTCGCCTGATCCTGTTTCCCGTTCCCCAGTAAACGCTTTCATCTGTCGTCTCTGGCTTAAATGTGTGAGAGTGTGTCCCTTTAAGAAACCCAACAAGTTTTTTTTTATCTCGTTTGTTTTTTGATAAACCTCGACCTGGATGACTGAGAACCTTCACAGACGAATAAAGATTTAAAAGATTTGAACATCCTGCTCCGTCCGTCCATCAGCTGGAGACACCAGAAGGAGTCTGCAGCATGTCCCAGCTGGTCCTGGACATGAGGAGGAGGAGGAGGAGGAGGAGGAGGAGGAGGCCAAACTGGACATGTCCCCTGTGTCCATCAACAACCGCTCACACCTACGATTCATGTAGAATCAACTTAATGTGAGCGTCTTAGTGGGAGGAGGAGAAACAAAAAGAGGCTCCAGCAACGATTCGTCTGTTTTTGAACCGAGAGGAAACACAGAAATTTGTTTTTTTTTTTTTTTTTACGTGACTTCCTGGAAACTCTGCAACTCGTTTCAGGCCATTTCTGTCTCAAAAAGACGGATGGAGAACTGAGAATAAAACCTTTTCTTGACCTTTCTTGGCTTAAAACATGAACAACCTCCACGAAATCACCTGGAAGAAAATATGGAGGACGAGCTCAAGAACTCCTTTCATTTATTTATGCTTTGAAATGGATCAAACACTCAGATATGAACTGATTATTTATATATGTCTCTTCTTTTCTATAATAAAGTTATCAACCAACGTCAGACCTCTTTTTTTTTCTTGAGTCCTGACACAGAAACATGTGTGAAGAGGGAATTCACACAAAAATGTAAAATGTGGCTTCACAGGAAGAGACAGAATGTGAAAGAATCATCATAAAAATGGAGATTAAACGTTTATCTGATGAAAGTAAAGGACTAAAAATGTGAATGTTGATGACTTCAAAGCTTCCTGTGCTCTCATTGGGACTCGTTTAGATCTTTGCATTCATTCTTTTCCTCTCTGACTTTCTGTTCGACTGCTGCAGACACTAAATGCGTCTAAAGAATCTGCAGCTCTGACGAACGCCTCCACAAAATCCGCTGGAAGAAAAGACGAACGATGAGCTCGGCAACTCTTCAAACCGGCGCAGGAACGCCTCTGACTCAGTTTCAGTTTTGTTTGGAAAGCTCCGGCTTTTTCTGCTGGGTCTACGTTGGAGACCCGTTAACGGAGATAAACTGGACTGAAATGAACTTTCTCACGGCTCAGACTCAGAGTTCAGTTTGGACGGAGGTCGAAGCAACTTTGACTTGAATCCAAAAAAAAAAAAAAAAAGAGCTGCTTTGACTCTTTATCTGCAGATTTGATGTGATCCTAGTTTGACAGGGTTTCTGAACTTTAAAGACAAAGGCTGGACTGTTAACATGTCTTCGTGTCGTGTCTTTGAATCCATACTCGGCTCATAAAGAGGTTGCCAGAGCAAAGAGGGCAACCCCCTCGCCGGCCTCAGGGGGCCGAGTGGGCGGACGGTCCTCGGCAGATGGATGGCTGGTCACTTCACGAACCTGGAGCCACGGAGGAGGACCTCAAACATTTCATTTTAATGGCTTTAACTTGTTTTTAGCACAATTTTATTCATCTAACACGGTTTATATGATTCATTTACAGCCGTGTGGACGTCTTTTGTGTCCGTGGGTGCGTTTAAGAAGCTTTTATGAAACTTCATTCTATTTAGTTTTTTATTTTTTTAGTTTTTGGTGCAAAAATGACCTAAATGTTTATATTTGTGATCATTTTTTAATTATATTTTCATGTTTTGCACATGGTTAGCTTTTTTTACAGAGCTACTAGACATAGATCCAGGCTCCACTGGAGATAAGATAAGATAAGATAAGATAAAAAGGCCCTGGATTAACTTCTGTTTAAGGTAAAGCAAAATATTACATGTGAAGATGCACAAACTGATGCACAAAAGATGCACAAACTGGAGACAAGGAGGCATGAAAAGATGAAAAATATCAAAAAGTGGAAAGAAAATGTTCATAAAAACAAAACAAAAGGAACAACAGAGCTGCAACACAAGCAACAACCACACATCACATCACAGGAGGCTTTTTATTGTATAATCCCTTCATCATTATGAGTAAAATCTGCCGTTGTCTCTAACGTTGCCCAAAATAATTATTCTACATAAAATAAAATAATTAGAATATGGTTAAAATAAAAAAAAGAAGAAGAAAAAGAAGCAGCACAGAAAATAAAAACTAATAATTAAAACAAATTAGAGCATTAGATAAATGCTATATAGGATGGTTGGACATATTATTAATATAATAAATAAAACGTTATTTAAAAGTGTAATTACAAATTAGTCTCATTCAGTTTAAAGTGAAACACTGGGTTTATTTTTCTCACGTCTTCCTGAGGTGCAAAGGTTCAAATTCACTGAATATGAATCATATGTTTTTCTTTTGTTCTCGCCTACATAATTATAGGTCGAGTTATTTCAGTAAAACAGGAACTGACGTTCAACTCGTTTTTAGAAACTCCTGTTGACCTGAGGCTGTTCAGGTCAGTTCAACAAGAAATGATTAATTTCTCCTCTTTGATTTGAGACAAACTCCTCCTCTTCTATTCTGTACATGCTTACACCATTTTCTTTTTTATTTTAGATTTCTAGAATTTCTAGATATTACTTATTTTCGAACTTTCTTTTCACTTGTGGTTCTTAAGAGTGTTTATTTTATGTGCAACTTAGCTACTGTGACCAAGTAATTTCCCTTGAGGATTATTAAAGTCTTAGTTATTAATTTTATTCTTGTTTTATTTATTTAGTTTTCTGTCTGCTCTTTTTTTTTAAAAAAAGAAAGAAAGTAAATATTTTAGTAAATCTGTTCTCTGCAGTTTCGCTGTTGGTTGTTATTTTTTTTACAATAAATAAATAAATAGTAATAATGTTTTCAGGATGACGTCGCCCATAGATATATGTCGCCACCTACTGGCAAATGTCAGGTATTGAAACCGCTTTATTTCCCGTGATTCTCCGCGCCGTAGTGGGTCACGTGTTAATGGACCAATGGCCTTGTTTGTTTGGCTGTTGCTCGCCTCTCATTGGCTGAGCCAAATTTAAAAGTACAGTTTGAAATATTTCTCTGCGGAGGTTCAGAGCGCCAGAGAGAAACGTCCGAGGAGGCAGCACACGTTCAAAATACATCTTAAACTTTATTTAACTGAACGGATAACTCACTAAAAGGCGAGGAAGTCATTTAAACATCGTATCCGGTAAGTTTCTGCTTTATTTTTTGGATCAAAGTGACATTTTCGCTTCGCGTAAGCTTCACTTTAAGATGCTACTTTCCAGTTGTGTTCAGGTCCAGACTCCGGGATCTGACTCTCGGTCTTCTTTTTTTTTTTTTTTGTTTAATTTCATCTAAATGATGTTTCTGAAGTTTAAATTAATGGTTATTTTTCCAGAAGGGATCTTATCTCTGCCGGAAAATGTCTTCACACAATCCGAGCGGAGCGAAACGGGACGAGAAGGGGAGAAACATCCAGGTGGTTGTCAGATGCAGGTAAAAAAATAAATAAAAATGTCATTTAAAATGTTCCAGACACAAGGATCTTTAACTGTTAACTGGTTTTACTGATTATTGATTCCAGGAGAAACGGTTCTTATTCATTTATTGACAGATTAATATCAAATTCTACTTATTTATTACATTTTTCACCTGTTTAAATGCGTCTAAATCATTAAAACACCGCCGATAAAACCGTGTGTTCATTAAAAAACTACATTTACATGTGAGTTTATTTGGAGCAGAGGAGAGAAATAGAAATATTCTTCTTAAAACTATATTTCACATTATAGAGACTGAAGGTAAATTGACAGATTTACCTTTAAATGTCTTTAGTATCATTTGACATGTTATTGCTGTGTTTTAATCATCTATTGACTGATAAATATCTGATTTATTACAGGTTTCTTTGCTTAGGCAGCTTTTAAAAAGCACTTATGTCATATTTTAAAAGACATATTTCCCATTTAACATTAGAGAACATGTTTTGTTTCTGTTACGTACAGTAGGAAACGTCTGTGTCACAGCTATTTGTGCATTAAATATTGAATTAACGTGTGGTTAAATGTGGAGTTTTCTGGGCTAATGTAGAAGAGGAACTGCTTCCTCCTTCTAAACCAACAGAAGAACCACAGTTATGTAAACAGTCATGATTTCTGCTCACAGACGTAACTATTTCCTCAGTGTTTTCTCGTTATGTTGGAAATGTTTTGTGTGGAATAAAAAAAAAAAAGGAAAATGTTTTCTAGCCACTGATAACGAGAAATAAATAACTCTGCACGTATCTGCATGCAGAGTTTCTGCAGAGTCTTAAATTCTGAAATGTGTTAATCCCAATTTAAGACGTTAAAGTCTAAAATATGAGTCTTAAATTACTTCAGTGACGTCTTAAATCCTTATGACCATTTATTACTCCCAGGGTCCTGAGCTTTATTTTGAAAGTACATCTGTGGTTTGTCTTAAATGTTAAATTTAAAGTCTTTAATCTACTGGTTTGAGTCTCTCACTGTGAGAGACGAGAACAGGCCCAGTAATAACACAACGTGGAGGCTAAACTTTGTACGGAGTTAAGGCTACTAGGAAAGTTCAGCTTTGGCCTCCCAATAAAGGAAACTAGTCCTACGACAAATGGACTAAAACATGAATTTGTTCCAACATCCTTTTAATAATCTGCTGGTCTGGAGCCTTAAGTTTATTGTTGGACTGTCTGATTGAATTTTTCTGCTGGCTTTGGTCTTAAAGTTTAAGAACATCGATGTCCTTCGGATAATTATTATTATTTTTGTGATTATTTTGTGACGTTTATTTTAACGTCCTGCATCCTGTCCTCAGACCTTTCAACACCATGGAGCGGAAGTCGTCCTACGGCGTCGTCGACTGCGACCACAACCGCAAGGAGGTGGTCATGAGGACGGGAGGCATCAACGACAAGGCGTCACGAAAGACCTACACGTTTGACATGGTGAGAGGACACATACACATTATTATTATTATCATTAATAAACCGTCTTTTATCGAGGTGATGATCTAACTCTTGTTCCTCAGGTGTTCGGCCCGGCTGCCAAACAGATCGAGGTTTACCGCAGCGTCGTCTGTCCCATTCTGGACGAAGTCATCATGGGATACAACTGCACCGTGTTTGCGTGAGTTTCTCCTCAGATCAACAGAATTTAGCTCAAAACTCCCAATGACTCGATTCAGTTTAATCTTCCTCTCTGCTCCGTCGGGTTGTTCAGTTACGGTCAGACCGGAACCGGGAAGACGTTCACCATGGAGGGAGAGAGGAGTCCGGACGAACAGTTCACCTGGGAGGAGGTGAGTTTATTTCATTTAACACTCAATGCTGCTCCCGAAATTTACTTTAGAGAAGTTTAAACGCTTCAAAAGGTGTGAAAGATTTACAAAATGAAATGCTGAGACTAGTCTAAGAAGCCAAGAAGAGCTGGATGAAACTAAAACACATGTGTCTTTACTCTGGAACTGGAATATTCTCTCTAATCGTTGGTGTTTAATCTGATTCTGTCGTTTAATGTTTTTGTCTTAACTTCATTGTTTTACTGTGCAGCATTTTGTCTTTTTGCTATTTTTTTACTTTATTGTGAAAGTTATCTTGCACAGTGACATGAACAGAATGAGAATCGTCAGGTTTTTGGGGCCTAGTTCGGTAAAAACCAGGACGCTGAGGCTGGGATTGGATGAACGGGCTGAGCTGTATGTGTGGTGTCTGCAGGACCCTCTGGCTGGAATCATCCCGCGGACGCTGCACCAGATCTTCGAGAAGCTCTCTGAGAACGGCACCGAGTTCTCCGTCAAGGTGTCGCTGCTGGAGATCTACAACGAGGAGCTGTTCGACCTCCTCAGCCCCAGCGAAGACGTCAACGAGAGGCTGCAGCTCTTCGACGACCCGCGCAACAAGGTCGGTAAACGGACGGATGCATGGATGGATGGATGGATGGATGTGTGTTTGGGTTAAAGAAGGATGGATGGAGAAGATCCGTGAACGTTTGGTCGGTGTGTCTGCAGCGCAGCGTGGTGGTCAAGGGTCTGGAGGAGGTGACGGTCCATAACAAAGACGAGGTCTATCAGATCCTGGAGCGAGGAGCAGCCAAGAGGAGGACGGCCTCCACGCTCATGAACGCCTACTCCAGGTACCCGTCCAGACGAGACGCCCCCTCTGTTTGACCCCACGCACCTGGTTTTAGTTGTGTTGTTGTTGTTGTTCACCGCCTCTTCTTCTTCTTCTTCTTCTTCTTCTTCTTCTTCTTCTTCTTCTTCTTCTTCTTCTTCTTCTTCTTCTTCTTCTTCTTCTTCTTCTTCTTCTTCTTCTTCTTCTTCTTCTTCTTCTTCTTCTTCTTCTTCTTCCTTTTCTGCAGTCGCTCCCACTCTGTGTTCTCGGTCACCATCCACATGAAGGAGATCACTCTGGACGGAGAGGAGCTGGTGAAGATCGGAAAACTCAACCTGGTAACAGCCTTATACACATGTTCATCTCTATCCACATGTTTAATAGACAGAGGTAAAAATTACACCATTTAGAATCTCTGTGATTTGGGGCTGAATTTTTTACCTTTTCAAGACTTTAAGTTTGATTCTTTTCCTTTTTTTTCTGCCTCTCGTCTCTTAAGAATGATGAAGGATGTTTAATGAACATATTCGCCCCGGGATTAGTTTTACCTGACGACGTCCTGTGATTCATATATTACCTCCTACGTCTCTGTTTCATGTGGTGCATCACACAGGATAAACAAACTGTGTTTTACTTTACGGCTCTGCTACTTCCCCTCTCACCCCACGACACATCAGGGACAGTTTTAATTACTTTGCAAATTATAAATGATGATTAATAATGTGTAATTGATGTTATTTATCCCAGAGCAGAAATCATATTCATATTTACAGATGAACACATTAATGGCTCTAAACAGTTCAGAGACATTTTGACTAACGTCTGCACAAACTTTGAATTATAGCAGAATTATAGATTCTTAAGAGACGAGAGGTAAACAAAAGTCGCAAGAAAGTACAAGCTCCCCTCTGAATCACAGACGTCTCCATTCGTACTCGATTAGTTTTATATTATATTTTACAAGAATTAAGGTTCTGCTAATTTGCAATTTGCAATTTTTTACTTTACAATCACAGACGATTCACACAAAGTTGAGATCAAAGACGACATCCATGAGAAATCGGAGTTAGATCAGAGATGAGATTAATGTGTTTATCTGGTTTAAATACTTGCAGAGATCAATATGTTTTTTTTATTATCAGTTAGAATTTGCAAAGTAAAACATCCAACAGAGTCAGAACTATGGATGGTTAAATTAGAGGAAAACTCAGACGTTGTAGGATTTTCCGAGTCCGGTGACGTCTCCATGTGAACCTGATCCCACGTGAATACGTCGCCGTGCTGAGCTGTTTCAAACTCCGGGGACTCGTCCCTCTCCTCCAGGTGGATCTGGCCGGCAGCGAGAACATCGGACGCTCCGGAGCCGTGGACAAACGAGCTCGAGAGGCGGGAAACATCAACCAGTCTCTGCTGACGCTCGGCCGAGTCATCACAGCGCTGGTGGAGAAGAGGCCGCACATCCCCTACCGGTCAGAACCAAAGAGCGTCTTAACTTTAAAAACTGTGAACTGGATTTTACAGTGATTGTATATTATGTATATTTACATGCTGTCATCCTGTGAAACCCGTCTCCAGAGAGTCAAAGCTGACCAGGATCCTCCAGGACTCGCTGGGGGGACGAACCAAAACCTCCATCATCGCCACCGTGTCGCCTTCCTCCAGCAACCTGGAGGTACGTCCGTGGCGACGCGCCTGATGTCCTGACGTGTTTCGGTTTATTTGTGACGTAGATCCGGGCTCTGATTGAACCTTTGCGTCCGTGCAGGAGACTCTGAGCACCCTGGAGTACGCCAGCCGAGCCAAGAACATCATGAACAAACCCGAGGTCAACCAGAAACTCACCAAGAGGACGCTCATCAAGGTAGGAAACAAACATGGCCGCCTCCTCCGGCTTCTTCTTCTTCTTCTTCTTCTTCTTCTTCTTCAGAGTTGTTGGTTTGGTGCTAATTTCGTCTCGTTTCTGTAAAACTCAGGAATACACCGAGGAGATCGAGCGTCTGAAGCGAGACCTCGCCGCCACCCGAGACAAGAACGGCGTTTACCTGACGGCAGAGAACTACGAGTGGGTTCAACGCTACAGCTCCAACGTTTGAACTGAATAGTTCATTTAAAATGTTAATCTTTAATGACGTTTGTTAAAATATGTGATTTAAGGGCGATTAGTTGTCTTGCCAGGCTACGTTAGCACCATAGACTGTATACTCCATGTCTAGAGCTCCCCCTGGTGGCTGGAGGCTGCAGTATAGGTCATAAGCTCCACCCTCTTACATGTTAGTGGGCCAAGATTAAATACTAAAATACACGTGAAATTTATTTCAAGGATGGTTTCAGTCATTTCACGTAGGTAATGTGATGTTGAGGAATGTTCAAGGAACATTTTACTTGGATAAGTTTCGTTTTGGTTTATAGAAACAGGATGTGACATACGGTCAATGGAGGAGACGTGTTTAGTCCATATTTATATACAGTCTATGGAGGAGACGTGTTTAGTCCATATTTATATACGGTCTATGGAGACGTGTTTAGTCCATATTTATATACAGTCTATGGAGACGTGTTTAGTCCATATTTATATACGGTCTATGGAGACGTGTTTAGTCCATATTTATATACAGTCTATGGAGGAGACGTGTTTAGTCCATATTTATATACGGTCTATGGTGGAGACGTGTTTAGTCCATATTTATATACGGTCTATGGAGACGTGTTTAGTCCATATTTATATACGGTCTATGGAGGAGACGTGTTTAGTCCATATTTATATACGGTCTATGGAGGAGACGTGTTTAGTCCATATTTATATACGGTCTATGGAGGAGACGTGTTTAGTCCATATTTATATACGGTCTATGTAGAGACGTGTTTAGTCCATATTTATATACGGTCTATGTAGGAGACGTGTTTAGTCCATATTTATATACGGTCTATGTAGAGACGTGTTTAGTCCATATTTATATACAGTCTATGTAGAGACGTGTTTTGTCCATATTTATATACGGTCTATGGAGGAGACGTGTTTAGTCCATATTTATATACAGTCTATGGAGGAGACGTGTTTAGTCCATATTTATATACGGTCTATGGAGACGTGTTTAGTCCATATTTATATACAGTCTATGTAGAGACGTGTTTAGTCCATATTTATATACAGTCTATGTAGAGACGTGTTTAGTCCATATTTATATACGGTCTATGGAGGAGACGTGTTTAGTCCATATTTATATACGGTCTATGGAGGAGACGTGTTTAGTCCATATTTATATACGGTCTATGGAGGAGACGTGTTTAGTCCATATTTATATACAGTCTATGGAGGAGACGTGTTTAGTCCATATTTATATACGGTCTATGGAGACGTGTTTAGTCCATATTTATATACGGTCTATGGAGACGTGTTTAGTCCATATTTATATACAGTCTATGGAGGAGACGTGTTTAGTCCATATTTATATACAGTCTATGTAGAGACGTGTTTAGTCCATATGTATATACGGTCTATGGAGACGTGTTTAGTCCATATTTATATACGGTCTATGGAGGAGACGTGTTTAGTCCATATTTATATACGGTCTATGGAGACGTGTTTAGTCCATATTTATATACGGTCTATGGAGACGTGTTTAGTCCATATTTATATACAGTCTATGGAGGAGACGTGTTTAGTCCATATTTATATACAGTCTATGTAGAGACGTGTTTAGTCCATATGTATATACGGTCTATGGAGACGTGTTTAGTCCATATTTATATACGGTCTATGTAGAGACGTGTTTAGTCCATATTTATATACAGTCTATGGAGGAGACGTGTTTAGTCCATATTTATATACGGTCTGTGGAGGAGACGTGTTTAGTCCATATTTATATACGGTCTATGTAGACGTGTTTAGTCCATGTTTATATACAGTCTATGGTTAGCACCTAGCAGGACCTTGCTAATGCTAAATTGCTAACATGTTGTGTTTCTATTTGTAGCTAATGCTTTCGCCTGTTTTTATAGTTTTTAAGATCCTTCATGTGTCATAAATCCCGATTATTCAGAGTAAATTGTCTATTTTGTTTCTACCTTCAGAGACTTGTTTTTATTTTAATTAAACTCATCTGTGCAGAGCTGATCTAAACCCGTCTGTTTGCGTTTCAGGAGTATGATGGTTCAGATCACCGCTCACGACGAGCAGACAGTCGAGTACACGGACCGAATCGCCGCCATGGAGGAGGAGCTGAAGAAGGTTCATATCCCAGAAAAAAAAACAAAAAAAACAAACACTATTTTCTTTTGAATCAGCTGGAATAAATAAATTAGTTGTGTGGTGAGATTTTAAAGGCCCGGTTCTCCCTGCAGGTCACAGAGCTGTTCACCGAGAGTAAAACCCAACTGGAGCAGTGCAGCATCGACCTGGATGAGAAGCAGCACAGGTGATTTATGACCTCGTTAAGACCTCGTTAAGACCTTAACGATCCCCCCTGATCTACCCGGTCCTGATTAATTAATTATAATGTGTCTCCATTAATTCATCCTAAGCCTGAACCTGAGATCTGATCTGTGTGTAAATGAGCAGCAGCGCCACCATGTGGTCAGTAGAATATTGTATCAGCTGCTGCCTCTGATGGATCTCTACCTACCACTGGACCAGAACCAGGACCACATGGCAGGAAAGGAAGGAAGGAGATTGAATGAGTTCAGTAGCTGGTCTTTAATGGGACCAAAGGGCCGAGGTCACATGGGTTCAGACTGACTCCAGATCAGGGTTCATTCCATATCTGGGTTAAAGTGTCTGTGTGTTGTTTCCAGGCTGGAGGAGACCAGCAGAGATCTGCTACAGACCCGAGAGAAGCTGAGTCAGGAGGAGTTCGTGTCCTCAGAACTCGCCACGGTCCAGGAAACCCTCTACGACACAGCGGGACAGGTGAAGACAGACCCGACGCCTCCTTCGCTTTCCGCTCTTGGGTCCCGTGCTGTACTTTCCAGGCTATTAATAAAACGACTTCTTAAAATGTGCCAACTATTTTCTGAACTTCCCTTTTCTTTTTAAACTTCTGCTTTTTCAAACATTGTTTTCTCCTCCCCCTCCAGCTCCTGAGGACCGTGGACGCCAGCACCAGGGACGTCTCAGGACTCCACGCCAAACTGGACCGCAAGAAGAAGGTCCAACACTTTATTTACTGCATCATAGATGAGGCCTAGAAGAAGAATGAGATGTTTAGTGGAGGAGGGAGGGAGGGAGGGAGGGAGGAAACGGGTGAGGGAAGGTTATGATGCTGATGGCGTCTGGTCTCTCCTGGTCTCTCCTGGTCTCAGGTGGAGCAGCACAACAGTGAGATCGAGCAGAGCTTTGCTGAGCGGATGGAGGGAGCGTTCAGCAGCATGCAGCGCTGCGTTCAGGAGCACTCCGTTAAACAGAAGGCCATGCTGAGCAGCTACTCTGAGGCCGTCGGTACGGAGCAAGAACGTTTCCGAACGTGTCCGGACGTTACGCCCTGACGTGGTCTTCATCGTATTTATTTCCTCCTCCTCCTCCTCCTCAGACGGTCTCCTGGCGACGAACCAGGCGGCGCTCCGAGGAGCTGTGACCACGGTGGAGGCGCTAGTGGGCGGAGTCAAGCCGCTGGTGGCGGCGGGCGTGGCCAGGTGTCGGGAGAAGGTGCGGCAGCAGGAGGCGCTGTGTCTGCAGGAAAAGGAGGTTCTGCTGCAGCTGCTGGTGAGTCCCGCTCCTCCTCCTCCTCCTCCTCCTCCTCCTCCTCCTCATTATTAATTCATCCATTTCTTAACAAAGTAAAGTTTTATCTTCATGTTTGTTGACGCCTGAAGGAGGAGCACCAGCAGGACATGGAGGAGGTCCTGGTGTCTCGGACTCTGATGGGTCTCACAGCGGTCCAGGAGCTCCACCAGACCCTGAGGGCGTCCGCGGAGGCTCAGAGAGTTCTGGCCGACAAGGTGGAGGCCATGAAGGAGACGGGGGTCTTCCTCCGAGGCCTGGCCCAGGACCTGGCTGGGACCAGGGAGGCGGCGGTGAAGGGCCTGAACGTCCTCCAGGACCAACACCAGCAGCTGGAGGACGAGATGAGACGAGTCCAGGAGAGACACCAGACGGTCAGACATGAAGATTTAGTGTTTATCTCGTCTGGTCAGATCATAACCTTGGTTCATATCTGCAGGAAGATGATTCGTCCGCCTGGAGAAATAAAGGTGAACTCGTTCCTTCCTCCGTCGCTTATTATTTGTTTGGCGTCTCCTTCCTTCAGGGTATGAAACAAACCATCCAGTGTCTCCAGGACCAGCTCCAGCTCCTAAACCTGGAGGCCCAGAAGGACTTCACCGACCTCCGCTCGGCCTCCAGAGCCCTGCACCGACCTCTGCAGAGCCTCCAGGAGGACATCAGCAGGTCGGCCTTTCTGCCTCCTCCTCCTCTCGTCCATTAGCATTAGTTTACTCCACGGTGCCTTTCTGAAAAAGTTCTGTGCATTTACTACATGATCAGATCCTCGGCTTTTACCTTCAGGAGAAAACATTAATGTCACCACAACCACTGGTGAATGAATGTCGGCAAAAGGAAAGAAGAAGGGCTCAGTTTTAGGGTCGAGAGGATTTGCAAGAGTCACAACTTCAGTGTAAAAGTAAAGAAACGAGTCACAGTTTGAATTATTATTCACTTTGACTCTCTGTCTTCTGAGAGTCTGCAGATGAATATCCCTCGTATACGTCATGATGACGTTAAAGTGTGACACAAAGACTAAAGACCTGATGATTATAGTAAAAATGTTTCCTGATAAATTACTGTTTATATAATAATCATGTTTGTTTTGATGCAAAGTACAAACCAGTAGTTTGGATCCAGCTCCTTAAACCTGATGCATTTTTGTACGTTAACCTGTGTCTTGTATCTCGTGCAGCGGCTGCAGCTCAGTGGAGCGTCGGGCGTCAGCTCAGGCCGACCTCCTCTCCTCCACCTCCTCCTCCCTCGCCTCCTCCCTGCGTCTCAACGCTGACCAGAACCAACAGGCGCTGGAGGAGCTGAGCGGCTGCTGCTCCCACCTCCACAGCTCCGTGTCAGGTACGGCCTCCACCCCCCGGCCTCCCCCTCGGTTAATGTTCACACCAACAAAAAGGGAAAGAAAAGCTCAAGGAATGTTCAGAGACGCAACAACGGAGGAAGGAGAGAGAAACTGGTGCAGTTAAAGGCACCGACCTCGTTCACTTTAAAGAAAGTAAACACGAAATGTGCAGAAATTAGTCAAAGTCAACTTTAATTCTGACGTGCAACACAACACATTTGATTTAAATGACTTTCCTCCAAGGCTACGGTGCAAAAAACAAACATGTGCAAACGTTGAGAATATATAAAAATATAAAAGAAGTATATCCTGTATAGGAGGTTGAATTTTTATCCCCCCGCAATTTAATTTATTGTTATTATTTAAAAAAATAAATAAATAAATAAACATAGAGGAGTGGAGCAATATAACAAATACAAACGAGAAATAAGTTTTTATAAAAACTATGGAAGACTACAATAAGACAACAAAACAGAACAAAAATGATGATGGTGAGTAATACGACTGAAACAAATCATATATAGTTCATGTATAGAGATAGTTCATTGAATTGTGTGTGTGGTTTATGGGCAAAACCTTGTGTACAATACAAAAAAAAAAACTGAATAAACGATTGAAAAAGAAACATAGAAAAAATAAATATGATAAGAACGTTATCGACACTAGTCGGGACGAGGAGGTTGAATTTATAGATTCATCCTCGAAGGGAAATTATGTTGTCGTAGCACCTGTATCTGAATACAATAAAATACTGAGGCACAAATAAAAACACAGAGTAAGATGCTGGCAGTGGTACTGATGATCTGATGGTGGTGTTATAGTAACTAAACAGTGTATAATCGTAGTATATAATAATAATAACAACAGTATGTTAGAGATTTGTAAGAACATTTCATATTCACACTTATTTTGTATTAACTTTTTAGAAAAACTGAATGTTGTGTAGAAATGTCTGGACCTCAGAGTAGAGTAACACACTGACGCTGCTAAAAATACTGACGTGTAAAAGGAACAACAAGCTACAGCTTCTCGCCGCTTCTCTTTCTGAACATGTTTATTTTTGAGCTCCATGTTCAAAAATGCATTTTCATCTGATTCAGTTTAACCCTCAGAGGCTTGAGCAGCGCTGGGTTGTACTGTTTTAGTGTTTTAGTGTTTTAGTATTTCAGTACAGCAGATCTGGTGCTGACACCGCAGCACCATTTCACATCGCTAACGTTGATGCTAACGTGCTAAAAGGCGTTGCGCTTCAGGCCTGTGACGTGGTGTTTGCCTGCAGGTCTGGTGGAGCGGGACGTCCAGTGGAGCTCCAGGGTCAGGGATCATGCCGAGAGCCGAGCCCAGGACCACGTGTCCCTGCTGGGGAAGGTTTCCGCCGAAGTTCAGAGCCTCCATCAGGTCTCCACACAAAAAAAAAAAAAAAAATAAACTCCAGAGCTTTTAAAGTTTCACTAAAGTCGAAGCTTTTCCAGATTCCAACATCCATCTTCCTTCCAGGACGTGGAGCTGCGCTGCTCTGAGCAGCTCCGGGCGGCCGAGGAGGAGCTGAGCAGCCGGCAGGAGGAGGCGAAGCAGGCTCTGGAGTCGGTGCAGAACCAGGCGTCTCTGGATCGGGCCGCCGTGGACCGGCAGCAGGACGAGCTTCAAGAGCACGTGGCGGCGAGTCAGCAGCTGGTGCACGGCTTCCTGCAGGACGAGCTGCAGCGCGACGTTCCCACCGGTAACAGATCCAAACTAAAAAAAACTCACCGCGAAGCAAACACAGTCACGTTTGAGCCACCAATCACAAACCTTCTCCCCTGCTGCTGCTGCCGCCTTCAGGTGCCACCCCGCAGCGTCGGGAGTTTGTGTATCCCCGGAAGCTGGTGAAGTCGAGGAGTCGCGGAGAGCTCCTGGAGAGTCTGAGGAGGCAGCAGGAGGAGCTCCGAGCCGCCATGGAGGAGGAGGAGGAGGACGACGACGACGAGACGGAGGAGGAGGACAAGCACAGTCAGGTCGACCACGTACGTCCAGCTCCCGGTCCAACATCGTGCTTGGCTCTTGTAGGGAGTTTCTTCTTCTTCATGACGGACTTGTGTAACTCTTTTGTGCGTCTAGGACTCTCTGGAGGATGAAGTGAGCGCTTGTAACGAGAGCGTGGCCACCGAGCCGTCGTTCATCGATGAGAACCTGGTCTTCAACGAGAGCAAACGCGTTCCCTTCTTCAAGGTGAGCAGCACCAGAGACTCAGAGAAACAGTGACATCATCATAATCTCATTATTACTGAGTCCAGATACCGGTTAAAACAATAATAATATCATAGTATAAGAATCTTACTATTAATAATTGTTGAATTGTCTTCTGTTTTCCAGCAGAAGAAGGGCGGTAAGAAGGAGACGAAGATCCCCTCCAGACCTAAAGCGTCAGAAAATGAAGCCACGGCGACGCCTCAGAAATCCAGACTTCCACTCCGCTGTCAGAACTGAGCCGGCTTTTATTCTATTATTTTATTAGCCTCCAACTACTGCTTATACGTGTGTCTCTTAAATGTTACGTTGCCGTTTTTACTTGTTACTTGTTTTAATATTGTGACCGTCTCTAAACTTTCAAGTTGTTTGTAAAAATTAAAGAGATTTTTACTTGTTTAGTACTTTTGTACTTTTTTTTTTTTTTTTTTAAGTGAGTAGTTTAATTTATTTGGATTTTAAAATTAACACGGTTCAACAAAGAGGAACTCAACCAGAACATGTTTCTAACTTTTATGAACAACATCTCTGTTTGGTAAATGTGGAAGGTCCCCCTCACATAGGAAGGAATGGTATATTTTTAATTAAACAATGAGATTAGTTTTTACCAGAAAGGACAAAATCTATTAAATGCAACTAAAACGCTACAGGCCTGATACAAAAGTCTTTATTTAAAACACCTTTCACACATTTAATCAGAAAATTATGCTGCTTTTATTCATATTTTACATTGTGTACATAAACAAAATTGCCCGAGACCTTCCTAAACGTTTTTTTTTTTTTTTTTTTTGGACTTATTTGATTTGTTGTTCGCTCCAATAGCCGATTTTAACCTTCAAAGTTACGTTTTAACACATTTCTAGAACATGTCGGTCGCGGTTTATATTAACAAGAAACAAAGATGGCGGAAAGTGGTTAGTTTCGGTTTCGTTTGTGTATATGTATGTGTATATATATGTATATATATATATAGTACAAGTTTAGAATATCTGTTGTTTATTCGCTTTTTGTGATGAAATGCTGTTTCGCAAACGTCTGAGAGAAGAACGAGTCGTTAGCTCGTTAGCTAGCTTCCAGGGCTACCAAGCTAACATGCTAACCTGGGACCGGAGGTTGCCTGTTCGTTTTTAACAAAAAAAAAAACGACGTTGAGGACTAAACTACAAATTAATTATCATGCATTATTAATATCGAAATGATATATAGGGATTTAGTTCAGTAAATTCTGTCTCCGCTTTGAGCTGTATATCAATTATTGCCACATTGTAATCAGGCAGCAGACGGGACAGCTAATTATAAGGCGTTGAACTTCCGCCCGTCAGACTCGTTTCGGGAAAGAAGGGTGTGGACGCATTGTCACCGCTAACGTGAATAAATGTTAATTTTCGGTGATATGACCGTACTAATTCTCTCGATCCTGTGTTGATACGTGATCATGGAAGGATCCGCTCAGTTCTGTCTCCTGGTTGTGCTGCTGTTTGTGGCGCCCGATTCTGCCGAAGCCCAGAAAACACCGTCGTACTTCAAGCTTGGCGGTACGTTGACTCTGAGGCCTCCTTTCTCTGGGACGATCACCAGCATCGTTTATAAGTTCGGTGGTAACCTGGTGGCTGAATATGCGGACAACGGGGTTCCTTTGACTTATTACAGCACCTTTAGAGGACGCACAACCCTGAACATTGGAACTGGAGAGTTGGAGATCAACAACATGGGTAAAGATGACATTGGAGAGTTTGTAGTGGAGATCAACAACGTCGTCCAGAGTCAAAGGTTTGAAGCTGTGGAGATCAAGGATGTACCTGATCCTTCTGTGAGTGTGAAACCATTAGTCTGTGACTCATCTTCATCCAACTGTAGCCTGTCTTGTGATGGAGAAATTAAAGAGTCTGAACCGGTCACTTTCTCCTGGAGGAAAGATGACGGAGAATGGAAGGAGTCAAAACAAGTCCTCAAAATCACCAACGATGAGGAAACTAAAAAAGTAAAGACGTTCTCCTGCAAAATGAAGAACCCAGTCAGTGAGAAAGAGAGTAAACCTGAAAAGAATCCATTTCACCCAGAGTCAGACCCCAAACCCGATCCAGATGTGGGTGGTATCGTGGCTGGTATTCTGATCCCAGTTTTGATCATTATTGGTGGTGGTCTTGGGTATTGGCAGAGAGACAAAATCAGGCTTTTGCTTAATCGATCGGGGGACTCCAAACCAAAAGAGACTGGCGACCCAGAAGCCTCCAAACCGAATAGTCCAGTTAACACCAACAGGGAAAAAATCCCCCTTAATCCGACTGGCAACGCAGAAGCCGCTAAATCTGGGGAGTGAACTTAAAAGGACAAAGAATGAAGCTGTGTTGCTCCTGCATCAGATCCACCGCATCAGAAGTTCCTCCCGTCTGGAATATAAGCAGTATTTTTTATTTTATTGTTTTTTATTTGTCGCCGCATCATCATCTCTTGCTGTTTCACACATGGAATGGGACTCTTTTCTTCTATATCGTAGTTTAACTAATTTTTTTCGTCCAACATCAGTGCATAATTAACATGCAAAAAAAGAAAAGGATTGTCAGTTTAACTCCACATGAACAATGTTCCTGCCTCATTCCAGGCTGCAAAGTGACTTCTCTCCATCACTGTTATTTAAATGTGCTTCCTACAATCACTTTTTATATTTCGTTGTTCTGAACGAGCCCATGTGGACCTGAGAGTACGTCTCAGTGGACCTGCTCCTATCGCATGAATTTGAGAAATGACTTCAGCTTGTGTGAAATTTTACCAAATATTAGCACTTTTAAATACGTAACGGCTTAATGGACATGAACAGATGATGCTTGTATCATATTCAGCATGTGTGGTTCCTTTTAATCATGTCTCCATCACATCTGTGATTTTATTGTGTATCTACCATGTTACATGTTCTCTAAGGGACGAGGACAAAGGAAAATATCAGTGTGAAATAACAGTGTACTAGTAAATGTAAATACGACCACAGTGATTGCTGAACAGCTTGAATGGTGCCATGCGTTTAATTTATGTGTGTTTGAATGTTCATTCTGTGCCTTATCAATAAATAGATTATTAATAGTGACTGTGTGAGGATGTGTCATTAAATCTAAAAGAAATAAATAAACAGGAAGAGGAGTTACACTCTTTCAATCTTCAAGGGCATTAAAATACAGAAAATATCTAAAGAAATATAACGACTGGAACAAAAACTGTAAAGAGAGTTTTCAGGTCGTCTTTAATTCTTAAACGTGTGAATATTATTTTTGTTTTCTTCAGACCACATTCATTTCCAGGTGTTAAACTTTCCTCGTCAAGTAACAAGATTTAAGGAGAAAGAAACTTTTTTCTGAATAACTAACTTTAACCCCACAAAGAGAATTAAAAGCCACAGATATTTAGAATGAATACAATCATAAAATAAACGTATAGTTGTTTCTAGGTGTTAAAGAATTCACAGGATTGAGAAAAATTAACACGTTTTTTTGTTTGTTTTAGAAACTTTTATAGGATAAATCCACTTTCTCACAATGAATGTTAACAGAAAGTTTCCAGTAAAGTTTTTTTTGCTGTATTAAAAGCTAAAAGTGTTGTTATTACACTGGTTTTATCTTTAAAGTATTGATCTCTTGGATCGATCGACGACAGCAGGAGGAAAGATCCCTGGACAGTATCCGCCACACGTTCCTTCAGACTGGATTTGATAAGATGTGGAGTATAGAGCTCATCTCAAAACGTCGTAACAACATAAGCAAACTAACCACTTAGTTGGCGAAACTTCACCAGCAGGTTCTACTTTTTTGGACGTTGCTTTAAAAACACATGTCAGGACTCCACTGAGGAATAATAGACATTCTTCATCAAGGAAAACCTGTGTTTTATAGAGACTGGACAGATAAAGTATTTGGTGCATAATGGATGTTTTAGATGCAATTAAAGACATACACAACAAAATAATGAATCATTTTTATCCATCTAGTGAATTTTTAAGACTAAGATTTGGATTTGAAAGCAACTTGTGAGTTTTCTGTAAACGTGATACTGAAACATCAGAGCAACTCTTTACCACGTGCTCTAAAACCCGGCTGTTCTGGAAAGTGTTTACACACTGGTTGAAAAGAAAAAAAAAAACAACAACAATGACTTGGACTACAACAGCATTACCTCTGGTGTTATATTAAAAGACAAACAGATGGATTTAACGATAAATTTCTTTATTCATAAAGATAAATATCTAAAAAAACTTAAATGAATTCCACCTCTATATTCAGTCCCTAAAACCTATCGAGTCTAAACATGCAAATATTCAAAAGTGATTTGACTAATGTAGCGCAACAGTTGTTTCACATGTCTTTTTTTTTTATTTATTTTTTGTTCATTTAAGGTTATTCTACTAACACTAATCTCTGAAACATGATGTCTGCTGGTGTTGAATTTTTGACACAGATATTATTTCTTTAAAATAAGAAAAAATTTAAAAAAAAAGAGCGTTAGGAAGAAGGGAGGCCGGAAGTGAGGGCTACTCACTTCCGTTTCTTTCGTAGCTAATAGACACAATAATAGCATATATGTGTTTTTTTGTTTGTTTGTTTGTTTTTAAACATTAAATGATGATATACTGGTATACGACTCCTTGTACCGGGTCTAAAATACTCAGCGAGAGGGAAATGGCCACAGAGTGCGAAGCCGGAAGTGAGCGGAGGGTTATCCTCTCGCTTCTTCGAGCTATTTCGTGGCTAATAAACAGAATTGTATCGTTTCTGTGTTTGTTAAAATAACAAAATATACACGTATTTTTTTGTTAATTGTCTTTTTTAAAGTGAGATACTTCTGTACGAATCCCTGTCGTTCAATCTGAAATGTTTAAAGACATGAAAACGGTCACGGAACAAGAAGCGAAGCCGGAAGTAAAACTCTGCATATTTCTTAAAGAGAATCGATTAAGACATCGGACGTAACTTGTAACACAACAGATTTAAAACATTGAAACTACATTATTTATCTTTTTTTCTTTATCTACATTAGAAAAAAGAATAAGTGATATATTTGTTATTCGTTAGTGTCTTTCACTGTGCACGTTTAAACTATTACTCATATTTACAGGAAGGAAGTTTGGGTGTGGAGTCTGCCGGTGCAGGGCTGTGGTTGTTACCGTTTTCCCAGTTCTTTGCTGATAAGTGGACATGGCTGCTATGCTGCTGATGGTCTTTCTGGTGATTCTGAGCCATGCTGATGCTGAGAAGATCCCTTCATACTTCAAGTTTGGAGAAACTCTGACCCTACAGCCTGCTTTCTCTGAGAAGATCACCAGTATTGTTTATAAGTTTGGTGGTAACCTGGTGGCTGAATGGGTGGGCAACGAGGTTCCTTTGACTTATTACAGCACCTTTGATGGACGCACAACCCTGAACACTACAACTGGAGAGTTGAAGATCGACAACATGGGTAAAGATGACACTGGAGAGTTTGTAGTGGAGATCAACAACGTCGTCCAGAGTCAAACGTTTGAACCTGTGGAGATCAAGGATGTACCTGATCCTTCTGTGAAGGTGAGACCTTTAATCTGTGACTCGTCTTCATACAACTGTACTGTACAACTGTTGTGTGATGGAGACATTAAAGAGTCTGGACCGGTCACTTTCTCCTGGAGGAAAGATGAAGGAGCCTGGAAGGAGTCAGAACAAGTCATGAACATCACCAACGATGAGGAAACTAAAAAAGTAGAGACGTTCTCCTGCAGAATGAAGAACCCAGTCAGTGAGAAAGACAGTGAACCTGAACAGAATCCGTTCAATAAAAGCTCTGGAGGAACATCTGGAGGAACATCTGGAGGAGCAGGGTGGGTCTTTTTCTTGCTTGCGCTCTCATTTGGAAACATTTTTTAATTTTACCACCGTCTGCATCTTGTTGTTATCATCGGTGTTGTTCTTCTTCTCATTTTAAATCCTATGTCTCTTTTATTTACTCCCGACGGTGACGATGACGAATGTTCTCAACTATTTAATCAGTGCCCGTGACTTTAAAACGTGAAATGAAGAAAATAAATGTTTTTGTTAAATTTATATTTCCATATTTAAAGAAGGTTTTTCTAAAACAAAAGAGAACGAAAGACATTTAATGGTTGCATAGATTGCACAAAGCCAGGATAAGGGATTTAGCCTGGATATGTTGGTTATCCTGGAGGAATTTAGCCCTAAGCCGGTTGCACAAGAGCAGGATAACTTTATCCTGGACCAGTAACCATGGTGATTTATCCTCTGCAACTAGCCTGAACCAGGATCAGATCGATCCTGTGTTGGATCTGTTGTCAACTCTGTGAGAAATTAATGTGTTTTGCAGCTTTTTCATGGTCTTTCTAGACATGTGACCTGCGTCTAAATTTTATAAATATTGTTGTTTCATTTGCCGGTTGACTTTTATCTTTAGTTGTATTTATTTACACAGATTATATATAAAGACAAAAAGCCCATAAAATAGAGAAATTATTCACTGTTGTGTCTAAAAGGTTCCTCATCATTCTAACTCTTCTTTTAACTTCAGTCATTTTCTATTAATTCATTTGGTTTTATTACTGACAACACTAATGAATCACTGCAGTTGATTAGATTTTTACTTTTAAAGATGCCCGTCTTCATGACGGCTTATCTGTTTTTATATTATATTTGTATAATGTGTGGTCTATATTTGTCTATTGTTAAGCACCTTTGTTATTATGATGTGTGTGTAACAATAGAGGTTAAGAAATTATGCATTTTGTTGTGTTGTTAGATACATTCACTGATGTTCTACTTCACAGAAAACACTACTGACCAATTGGTCAAAGAGCAACTTATTTCCATTATTCTTTGCTAAGTGCTTAATTTATGATTTTTGTCAATAAATGATCTGGTGTGATACTTTTTAATCTTTCCTGTGTGCGTGCTTTTTGTCTAGTATGTCAAAATCCCAAAAAGGACACATGCTTTTTCTAGATACGATTTTATTTTTACACCAGCACCATTTCTCATCTTTGAGCCTGGATTGGAGAACACACTCCATCACAAATACAGTTACAGTGTGCACTGGAAGGCTTCACCCTTTTCCTGTTCCTCAATCTCTCGCTCCGCTTCCCAGTGTTCTCGTTTTAGTGTCCAGCTTCCTTTTTCTCTCTGAATGTCACCAGTCTTCTTTTGAGGCTGTGCAGTGTCTGGGCACATATTTTTTATTAGGACCTCATCACTGACTTTATTTTGAAAGCATTCTGGAGTCCAGTGAAGCCTGTAATTTCAAAACATGTACAGAACTAACTGGGTCGTCTTCTGGTGGCTCCAAAAGTGTAACAAGCCTTAACCCTAAGTCAGACAGTACAATATTATCAAGCCTGTTTAATCTGTAGTGGAACTGAGCCTCTTAAGAAGCTGCTATTTTCTGTTGCACGGATCGAGTGAATCACGGCCCCCTCCCTGCTCCCTTTCCTTGGTTAAGATCCACTGCCAGCTACGGAAATTATTTGGCACCAGCATGTTCTTTATTATCTATATTTGGTTTTCACTTGTTGCCAGGTTCTTTTCTGGCCAGACAAGTTTATTCTTTATGATGGATGAAACAGAACAGAACACAGGAGAATAGATTTAATGCATAACACGGACACACAGGGTAGATCATTTCTTTGAGCTCAGTTCTACTCTACATAACATGAGTAACACACGCTTCCTTGGGCCACTTTAAAGCAAATAAACACTTTTATCTCTCTTCTCCCTTTCTCCCCTTTTTAACTGCGCTAATATTTACATTTTGTTCTTATGATGCCCTTTAATTCTTCATATTGTCCAAAAAAGCAGCTCTTGTTCGGTGGTGGTGAAGTAGGACGAGGGAGGTGCGAAGTCGGAAGTGAAGGAAGGTGCTCCTCTTCTCCTCTTCGTCTTTGGCGGCGTTAATACTTATTTTAGAATAAATAAATATTTTTATTTAATTTTTTTTTCAGAATTAACGTTTATTTTCTATGTATACATTTAACGGATAGAAAGAATGTTGGTGTTTCATAAATTATCCAAAAATATTCAGCGACAAAGGAAATAGCTCGAGGGCGAGAAGCGAACCCGGAAGTGAGCGGAGGGGGTTCATCTCCTCCTCCTGCTGCTGCTGCTGCTCTTTGGCGGCGGTGATGCTAAACAGTGAAGTCGCAGGTCCGCTGCACCAGGAATGGATTTAGAAGAAGCTTTTCAAGTTGTCGGCGAATTTGGACCGTACCAGAAGCGAGCCGTAGCCGTTCTTGTCCTGACCCAGGTTGGCGAATCCAAAAACAAATGGTTTATGTCACGGGGGAAAGTAGTTCGTGCAGTTAACGGATGCAGCTGCAGCGCTACGTGGCTTTCAGACACTTCCCTGGTGAAGTTATTTATGAGTTAAAGTGTCAACTACCAAAACAACACTTTCACAATATAATTAAAATTATAATTTAATTATATAATAAGCTGACCTATAATCAGCTGACCTGATTTGATTATAAGTTAGCTTGGTGTGAGTGGAGCAAATGTGATTTCCTGGAAGGGTCCAGACTCCATACAAAAAACATCTAAAGTAGCGTTTTAGTGTTTCTTTAAAAGTTTAAAAATCACTGCAGCTCACAAATAAACATATTTACACATAAAAATTAACCACTATTTAATTCGGCCCTACATACAAGGCTCGTTTAACTCTAAATGAACTGTGTCAAACTATTTAAATCTCGACTCTGTTAGCTAGAGCAGTTAGCTCTGCATTGACACGCAAACAAAAACATAAATCATTTAAAACCTGTTGAAAGAAAATGACCCATAAACAAGAGCCGAATTCACCACAGGGACCTAAATATTCCTTAGGAGTAGAAGTAATATGTCGCATTGCGTATATTTGTTACGTAAAAAAATATTTAACCGAAAACGTCAACTTTTGTAAATGAAGTTTGGCGAAGAAGCTAAGCTAACGCCCCCTTTAGCCATATGCGGTTAAGCTAGGGAAAACATTTAAACATCTTATAACCTTTAGGTATTTTTTTCAGCCATCCATGTATGATTCATATTTTTATCTCAATAAATAAATATTAAATTTAGGTCCTGGTGGAATAATATGTAACTCCCTTTATGTGTGAAAGTATTAAACCACACAATTTCCATCAGAAATTGTGTGGTTTAAGATGAAACTGCTTAAATTATGTTTGAATTGATATAATCTTATTGTTTTCTTTGTGTAAATGCTTCATTTTAATCTGGCGTTGGGGAACATAACAACTCCAGGTTTGTTATTTTTTGCTTCTAAGTGCGTTTGGTTTGTTGTGTGTTCCAGGTGTACATGGCCTGTCAGTCCATGCTGATCGTCCTGGTTGGATATACACCTGAGTATCGGGTCGAGCCGCAGGACGGCGTCCCATCCAACCAGCAGGAGCATCCACAACGCGTCACCTTCACGGAAGACATCGACTCCATAGTGACCGAGGTGGACGTTCGTTTATCTGTAAGATTCAGCGGATTTTTAACTGGAGAGTGTGTTTTTTTAAATCTGTCTTTGTCTTTCAGTGGTTTCTGATCAGGCAGCAGGCCTACAAGGTGAGTCTCGCCGGCTCGCTGTTCTTCGCCGGGCTTCTGGTCGGGAACATTTTCTTTGGACCCCTCTCCGACAAGATCGGCAGGAGGCCCGTCTACCTGACAGGTGAGAGAGAGTTTTAAAATGTAAAAGGTGTGAACCAAACACGACTTTAGGAGGGTTAATATCTGGACAAACCAGACTTTAAAGCTGCATTAGTTGACCCGAGTTCTTTGCCGCTCTTTCCCAGGTCTGTTTTTCGAGGTGGTCTTCGGTTACGTGACCGCCATGGCGCCGAGCTACGAGGTCTTTGCGGCGTCGCGTCTCCTGGTGGGGCTGATGAACGGCGGCATCGGCCTCGTCTGCTTCGTCCTCACGCAGGAGTACGTGGGCCGGTCGTACTGGGCCATGACCGGTAGGAGAAACGCTAAAAACACGACGTACTCCGGACAATGCACCACTCAGGACACTACTCAGGACAATGCACCAGTGTTTCACAGCTGTTGGGAAGCAATTAGAGTCGAGTGTTTCCATTGTTACTGACGAATCCACTCAACAACCAGAGACCAGAGTAGAATAGTTTGGTTTAAATGAAGGGGAAGGAAGTGAAGTGAAGTGGTTGTCGTGTTAATGGTGAGCGTGTGATCCTTCAGGGACGCTGACCAGCATGACGTTCGCCGTCGGCATCGCCCTCTTCGGAGCGCTGGGATACTTCATCCAGCCGTGGAGGAACCTGGCCACGGCGGCCAACTCGTCCGGCGTCCTCTTCTTCCTGCTCTCTGTGTGAGTGCAAAAGGCGAAATCCGAACCCACGACAGAGAGGACGACGCTTTTAGAAGTGTCTCCTCAAACAAACCGGTTTTACCGGGACGGGCGGTTTTAGTGCTACTCTGGGGTATTCACACATATAAACAGAAGAGAAGTGGACCTCATCTCTGCTTTCACTTCTTCTTCTTCTTCTTCTTCCTTCCCAGGACTCTCCCAGAGTCTCCTCGCTGGCTGTATTCTAAAGGAAAGACGGAGCGAGCCGAAGAGGTAAAGAGGAAAAGGACGAGGCCTGAATAAAAAATGATTTACATATTCAAATGAGTGTTTTTATTGCCAGTAATGTGACAATGAGCGGAGTCACGCAGTGGTTTCGTCTTTTTGCTGTGGAAACCACTATCAGCTCAGGAATGTTTGACAAAAACATGCTCGGTGTTGGAGAAGGACTTTTAAACCAGTGTAGCTCAAGTCCTGAATAAACTTTATTAAATACTTAAATAGAAGCCGTATGGTTTATCATTGGTCCTATCAGAGGAACGCACTGTCCTCAAAGTCCTGGGACACTTGGACAATGCTGACCTCTGACCTGGTTCTGGGTGGTCATAATGTTATGGCTCGATCCAAACGACTGTGACTTTACCCCTTCATCTTTTTCAAAGGTCCTGCGCTACATGGCGCTGAGAAACGGCAACGCTGCCAAGAACCTCACGCTCCAGCGCGTCGGCGCCGCCGCCAAGGCCGGCCGTAACCACGACAACGGGGACGCCGGCGTCCTGCACCTGGCGCTCCACCCGGTCCTCCGCCTGCGCACCATGGTCCTCATGTACGTCTGGTGAGTGTTTCCCGCAGGAGACGCCTGGAGCTCGGCTGATCAAGTCCGACCCTGAAAAATCACGTGACGACACGTCCTGCAGTTCAGAACCTGCCTGAGAATCCGTCTGATTTTAGGTCAATTGACGCGTGGTCAGAGATATTAGTCGGTTCATGAGTGATTTCTTTAAAAACTGGATCTGGAGCTGCTCTCAGTGAGTTCTGCTGCTTTATTTCATCAACTAATAACATCTTAAAATGTCTGTGGTGGTTTACCAGTTGTTCAGGTCGCGGTATAAATTAAAGAACAAGCTGGAACACAAAGATTATTAGACTTGTCATATTTTTTCAGCTCCAAAAAATGACTGCGGGGGGAGTTTGTTGTTTTAAATTTAGCCAGACACTCACTTGTAACTGGAGGAATCTGATAGATCAGGTTTCCTTTTCTTTTCCACCACCCACAGACCTTTAGAATAAAATGAAGTGGCTGCACTTTGAGGTTCGTTCATCTCGTTCCACCTTACTGTTCATGTTCATTTTCAGTTGTTGGCTACAGCCTCAACGAGTCTCCAGTTTCCTCTTTCTCTTTTACTTATCGGAGCATATCTGTTTCCTCGCGTTGTATTTGGGATGCGAAGGCGTCTCAGGACACGTAGTGAACAAACTGCCCCCGAAGGATAAAAGAATTTCATCTGAAAGCTTCAGACGCACGGCAACTAAGTTCAGCTTCGCTGGATTCTGCTGCCGTCAAATCTGCCCATAATGGAACAGGAGAAGAAGAAGAAGAGTGAAGAATGTAGAGAAGAAGAAAGAAGATGTAGGAGGAGGAAGAAAAGAAGAAGCTAGAGCAGTAGAAGAGAAATATAGCAGGAAAGGAAGGAGACGGAAATGAAGAAGAAACAGGAGTAAAATAGATGGAGAAGGGAATGTTGTGAAGAAGATAGAGGAAGAGGGACGATGAGAAAAAGAAAAGAGTGGAGAGGAAGGAGAATAAATGAAGAGGGAAGAGTTGAAAAAGAATAACAAGCAGGAAGAAAGGAATGAGGAGGCGAAGGAATGAAGAACTGTCTTATAATAAAACAGTGTTAAAGTTACGTCGTCTCATCATCGTTTCTCGTATTAATCCACGATTTATCCTTATTTGATTCATGGTTAATAGAGTTTGACGCCTCCAATCTTTTAAACTTCTACAAGTTGAAAAGAATCCTCTTTCTCTATCTCTTCACGTCAAATTCTCAGTTTCATTCATACGATACGAGACAAACAGATCATCTTCATCTTCCTCTTCACAAAACCAAACACGCTCAGCAATAAATACCGACGTTTGATTCTCTTGGTAACACAAATGGGATGGATAAAAAAATCGATTTAAAAATACTAAAAAAGAATCAAACACCATTAGAGCGATGGTCAGTATTTTTTAGGATACGGTTCATTTCATTCATTTAATTCATGATGTTTAAGGCAGTTTTTTTTTTGTGTTGTTGTGTTTATTGGATGGTTTCTCCTCTTCTTTTGCTACTTGTGTTTTAAGGTCTGTTTGACTCCTGTCACATCAGTTTATTCCTTTATCATCTGTATTATATATATAAATACGTAGTTTTATGTGTGCAAATACATGCGCAGCACTATTTTATAGAACCTCGTAGTCATGCTTCTCATTTCTTCTCCATTACTGCTCATGCACTACTGCTGTTTAGCTTCATGCTTCATGTTTCATGCTTCCTCTGGGGGATTCGAGCTGTTTCTACACAGTAAAGACGATGTATAGGTAGAATAACGAAGGCTGTTACCGTAGGTACGCCTGCAGCCTGGTGTACTACGGTCTGACTCTGGGTGCAGGCGAGACGTCCGGTAGCCGCTACGCTAACGTGGCTATGTACGGGCTGGTGGAGCTGCCGGCCTACCCGCTCTGCATGTACTTCATCAACAAACACTGGTGAGTCACCTACACCTCAGCGTTAGGGCCTCTTACACAGAAAAGGTCCCACATCCTTCCGGTGAAACCGCCACTAAACTCAATTATTAACTGCTCAGTTCCTCCTTTAAGGGCTTTGTTGTGTTGTCGCACAGGGCCGGGAGGAGGAGAAGCATGGCCAGTTTCCTGTGCCTTGCCGGCTTTGCCTGCCTCTGCACCATGTTCATCCCCGAGGACACGGGTGAGACGCTTTTTACGAGCTTCCATGGAGGGGGTGTGAATGTCTTAGTGTGGTGGTGTGTGTAACGTAGAGAACAGAAACGGGTTCTCCTTCTTAGGAAATAATGATGCATGTGAGGAAGTATGCGCAGGGAGGAAGCTTTCGCTTCGGGCAGGGCTCATCTGTCTGACTGATTTCAGAACCAGGGTGTGTCTTCTTTAGTGGAGGGATTGAAGAATCACCCAGAAGTAAATACTTCCTCATCTGTACAAAACATGCAAACCACTGACAGTGTAAAAAGAGAACTGAATCATACTAATAAACAGAAATATTCTAGTTTTGCATGTGTGAGGTGTTAAAGTTAGTGAAGCCTGGTCTCCAGTTTCTGCTCAAAACTAAATGTTCCTGGTAACATCTGATCCCATTCAGATCAGAACCAGGTGAGTTGTGAGATGTTGATGCTCCAACATTTCTACTGGATGAAGGTCAGGACTTTGACTTGTTCCTAAACATTCATCTGGTTCTTCTGGAGAACCACTGGTGTTCTTGGGCTCCTTGTCTTCCTCCATGACCCAGTTTCTCTTCACATTCAGCTCATGGACTCATGTCCTGACATTTTCTTTCAGAGTTCACTGGTAGAATTCACAGTTCATTGGTCCATCAATGATGAGCAGATGCAGCAGAACAGGCCCAAACCAGGACATTAGCGCCCCCATGTGTCATGGAGGGATGAGGTTCTGATGCTGGAATGCAGTGTTGGTTCATCTCCAAACATTTAAACCAAACTATTCTACTCTGGTCTCATCTGTCCACTAAACATTGTCCCACATGTCTTTGTGGACAGAGAGCAGTGTCTTTGGTTGTTGAGTGGATCCATCAACATGAACATCAGCCAATGTGAGAGAGGCCTTTAGCTGCTTAGAAGTTCCCCTGGGTTCCTCTGGTTCCTCTCCCACTATGATGGAGTGATGTTTGTTGGTGGACCACTCCTGTGGAGGGAACAGTCGTCTTCAATCTGTCTGACTCTCTGTGGATTATTTGTGGCTTCCAGACTCTTTAGAGATGTTGTGGAACCTTTTCCAGCCTGATGAGCAACAACAACTCTTTTTCTGAGCTCCTCACAAAGCTCCTTTCATCTGTTGTCATCACACACTTCAACACAAACATGAGACAAATCCCTGATTCATAGAAACTAAATCAGGAACTGAACCAGGAACTGAACTCATGGCCTCTGGTTTGACCTGATCAAGGATTGATTTGATTCTTTCCAGGGACTCTGGTGAACGTTACGTCTCTGGCTCTTCTGGGAAAACTGTTGGTCAGTGCAGCATTCAACATCGCCTACGTCTACACGTCTGAGCTTTACCCAACGGTTATCAGGTGATCCGTCGGCCTTCAGCCAAATGTTTGAATGCTTTTGTTCGTGTTAACATCCCAAAATACTGAATGTGTCGTTTATGTTTCAGAAATGCTGGTTTGGGAGTTTGTTCCATGTCGTGCAGAGTGGGAGGAATCCTTGCACCTTTCGTTCCTTCCATGGTAAGAGAGTGAATGTAAAAAGACTCGTCCACTTCTTTGTCGAGTTTGTAAAGAAAATACAGTCGATGTCACTCCGACTGGGTTCAAACAAGGCTTTAAATACCTTAAAATGTGTCCTCAGCCAGAGCTGGAGATCTGATGTAAATCAGCAGCAGCGCCACCATGTGGTCAGTAGAATATTGTATCAGCTGCTGTCTCTGATGGATCTCTACCTACCACTGGACCAGAACCAGAGACATGTGGAAAGGAAGGAAGGAAAGGAAGTAAGGAAGGAAGGATAAGGAAGGAAGTGGAAGGAAGGAAGGAAGGATAAGGAAGGAAGTGGAAGGATGTAGAAGGAAGGAAGAAGGGAAGGAAGGATAAGGAAGGAAGGAAAGTTCCTGAGTTACTTCTCTGCCGGTTCTTCCTGATGAGGGTGGTGTTGTGTGTCTGTGTGGTGTTGTGTGTCTCTTTGATGTTGTTTGTCTGTGGTGTTGTGTGTCTGTGGTTGTCTACCAGCTGTGCTGAGGTTTGTAACTGTGCTAATGGCGGTTTCCCTTCTCTGAACGTGCCTTGATTCACCCTCTGTATGACGAAATCTGAGAGGGCGTCTCCCTCCACTGCAAGAACAAGAACACAAACACTTCTAGGATGTATAAAGTAGATAAAAGTGTGTATCTATACAGTATATGACTGTGGTATTGTATATGTAGCAACATATACAACATATTCTTGACCCGGTCACCAGGAAAGGCTGCAGCACCCGGCTTCTCTGAACCGAAGCGTGAACCACCAACAGGAAGGTGTCGTCAGTCAAAATACTCTGGTTAAACTTTCAGAGGACGTTCAGGGACGTTCTCTGTGAACCCGATCCAGTTAAAAACATTTAGATCTTTATTCCGTCTGCAGCTCAGAAACCTAAACATCTGGAATCAGTTTTATCGCACATGTACAGTATCAGAACGAAGTCGTGGTCATCAGGGCGTTTCTGCACAGATTCTTGGAGAATTAAGTCTTCAGCTGTGACTGCGTTTTAGTTGCACCTCCCTAAAGTAAAAAAACAAAAAAAAAACAAACATGGAGTTTGGTCATTTTTTTCCCTTGATGACTCTGAAATATTAGAAGGCAGAGCTCAGCTGCTGTAAAGAAACGAAGTGGAAACTCTGGCCAATGATTCACACTGAAACCTCACCCTGCTGGATCTGAGTGGGCGGAGCTTCCTGGCTGCCATGGAGACGATTCAAAAAAACAAGAGAGAGTTCGTCACCACATGTTTATGATTCATGAAAAAGTTCAGAGAGAAACAACCTTTAAAGATGAGTAACTGGAAAAGTTTTGACCTTTTATTCACGTCCTCACCTGTGTTATTAGATAAACAGATAGATAAATAGACAGATACCAGATAGATAGATAAGTATCACATATTAACAGGTTTAAAGTGATCTTTTACCTTTAATCAACCATGTGAGCAGCGCGTCAGTTAAGTATCAGCATGTATCACCACCTAGTGGTCGGTTAGTTGAATTACACCAAATTATTTCCATCCAGCAGAGTTTGGTTATTTTGTTCTTATATCCTCTTAATAGAGAGTAAAATTTCTTTTTGTCATGTAGAATATTTTAAAAACAAGAGAAATGTTTGTTCTGATGTTTCATGAAAGAGTCTTTTAAGATGAGATAATGTTTTGTTCATATCTTTATTGAGGTGTTATTACTCATTTGATTGTCCCATCATGTGTTCTAATCCGCTGGACTTGGCTCTTTGAGTCTGGGACCGGTTTGTTAATGTTTAGCTCGTCTGTGGTCGGTTTCTACTTTAAATACGTAGCAGGTAATTAAGTGGGATATATTTGAATCGGAAAGGTAGAAATTTCCCTTGTAACTGGTTTAAAGTGACCTTTTACCTGAACTCAACCATGTGCAAGTTAAATATTAGCGTTTATTGACACCTAGTGGTGGATTAGTTGAATTACAGCAAAGGGATTTTCACCCCCAGGTGGTTTATAGATCCTGTTAATAGAGAGTGATTTGTCTTTCTGCCCTAGGAAGTAGATGATTGGTGTTTGTCTCTGCACCTTAATGCGACCGTGTGCGGTTGTGTGTGTTGCAGCGGGCGCTTCATACCTCGATGCCCTTCACCGTGTTCTGTCTGAGCGGACTGTCGGCCGGGTGTCTGGGCCTCCTCCTCCCAGAAACCCTCAACAAACCTGCAGCAGAGACTCTGGAGGAGATCGGCAGCTCCACGCGCAGCCGGGTTCTGGAGAGCAAGGTGACGTGGACTCTCTGATCTTACCTGGGCCAGGTACAACACCCTGGACCGGCTCGGTGAACACTGATCTGGTGTCAGTCCAGGTGTGGGGGAGGTCTGGGACCCGTGTGATCCCACTTTAATGAGTCCTGGTCCCGTCATAGACCTGCTGCTGACCTCATCCATTCATCCGTTCATCTGTTCATCTGTTCATTCTTTCATCCGTTCATTCATTCATCCACTGGTAGAAATGAACCTGAATCAGAGACGTCTGTTCATTAGTGACGAGACTTTAAAAGATCCTGGACCTGGAGCTGAGAACCAAACTAAACCTGAACCAAACTAGAACCAAACTGAACTAGAACCAAACTAAACCAAACCAAACCAGAACCAAACTAGAACCAAACTAAACTAGAACCAAACTGAACCAGAACCAAACTAAACTAGAACCAAACTAAACGAGAACTAAACTAGAACCAAACTGAACCAAACTGAACTAGAACCAAACAGAACCAAACTGAACTAGAACCAAACAGAACCAAACTGAACTAGAACCAAACTGAACTAGAACTAAACTGAACCAAACTAAACTAGAACCAAACTGAACAAGAACCAAACTAAACCAGAACCAAACTAAACCAGTACCAAACTAAACGAGAACTAAACTGAACCAGAACCAAACTGAACCAAACTAAACTAGAACCAAACTAAACTGAACCAGACTAAACTAGAACCAAACTGAACTAGAAGCAAACAGAACCAAACTAAACTAGAACCAAACTGAACCAAACTGAACCAAACTAAACCAAACTGAACTAGAACCAAACTGAACTGGAAGCAAACAGAACCAAACTGAACTAGAACCAGCCTAAACAAGAACCAAACTAAACCAGAACCAAACTGAACAACAACCAAACTAAACCAGAACCAAACTAAACCAAACTGAACCAGAACCAAACTGAACTAGAACCAAACTGAACTAGAATCTGATCCTTCCTTCCTTCCTTCCTTCCTTCCATCCTTCCATCCTTCCTTCCTTCCTTCCTTCCTTCCTTTCTTCCTTCCTTCCTTCCTTGTTTCCCTGGTCCTGGTTCTGGTCCAGTGGTAGGTTGAGATCCATCAGAGACAGAAGCTGATACAATATTCTACTGACCACATGGTGGCGCTGCAGCTGATTTACAGACATTTTAATTAGTTAATTAATTAGCACCAGGCTGAACACAGGTGATTAGAGACGACCAGTTTGGATCATGGACGTTTGGGCGGAGCCTCAGATTTAGTTGACTCCACCTACGGCACCAATTTAATTTAATTTGTCATCGATGTCTTTCCTTTTTTTTTTTTCAGGCTCTTTTGTATGAAGACGACGAATGAAGCTCAAACCACGACTGAAGCTTCGTCTTCACTGACGTCCACTCCTCGTTCCTCCTGGAGACGCTGCCTCAGAAAGGCGACCTCTGTCTCCTCGTTAATCTCGAAGGACCGACCTCCACAGGTTCTCTTCACATTCCAGCGAGGCTCGACCAGAACTCCGCCTCCGGGACCAGAACCAGAATCGTGTCCGGACTCAAATCGCTCTCCTTGTATTTTGGAAGCCACTCAGCGGAAGCTCTGTGGTGTTTGTGTCCTTATCTGGAGTCAGACCGGATAAAAGACGACTTTACATTCCAGTGAGTTTGACTTCACATCTGTATCTTTAATCAAGTAAACATTCCTCAAAATGTGTTTTAGGAGCAGGAAGGTGTCAGAGATGAGTCTTGACCACTCTGTTCTGATCAAACCAGCACAATACAAACATATAACCAGGGAACGGCGTAAACCTGCTTCTTTCTGGGATTTATCTGCAAAATGCGTTTTCTTTTTTTTTTTCTTGTAAAACGTCACAGTTTTACAAGGTTGTATAGATAAATGTATCAGCTTTTAGTTGCACATAACTGTGTAAAGGGTCACGTTGCTCTAATCAGCTTTAACGGACGTAGTTCACGGTTTTTAAATGGAAACATTTCCTGTTTAATTCGTATTTTCTTACAGATTGTTTACAGATTGGAATCTCATTGTCTTTTGATAGTAATTACGATAAGAAATTATTTTTATCACATCAACGTTGGGGGTCAGAGTGTAGTGACTGTTTATTGATCTTAAAGGGCCAGTGTCTCAGGTCTAGTGACTCCTAGTGGTGAGATTGTGTATTACAAAAACAAATAATAGACATAGAGGCCTCATGATTCCTTATTTCAGCTGCTATTCCAGTGAGTAAATCATACAAACGTTAAAGTTGACAGTGACTAAGCTCTAAATAAGTGTTTATTCAGAAGTTTCTGTAACGTTTATTAGTTTTTCACAGGTTTCATGTGGGTTTGAAATTATTGAGTTGTGGGATGTTTTGCATCATTTCTCTTTTTCAATCCCACAACTAATTTTAGAAAACAGGAAGGGGCTTGGTTTGTCGTCTGTCTAAAACCTAGAGGTGTGGGTTAGATAATCAGTTTATGTGCAGATTAATAAAGACAAAAACTGTTTTACAAATCATTTTATCAAACTGCCAGCGGCTGCAGCATCCTCAGCCCATCCTAGTGAAACCTCTCTGCATACTGTGCCTTCTCATGTCGCCTCTACAGATGTAAAACAAAACTATTTTTTACTCCACAGATGTAAAATGAATGTACAGAAATAATACCTGTGTTTAAATTATTTATTTATGGAAGTGAGAAATAAACATCCTCTTGTAATCTGGACTTGGTCTCTGTTTGTTCGCCGTGTCTTCCTGCTGCTCCATTTAAACATCATAAACTCAAATATTGATCTTAGCTGCTCACATGTTTAGTGTTTTATGGTTTGTCGCAATCTCTATTTGGATAAATGACACGTTTGAGAGTCAGTGTTTCTGTTTTCACTGAATACAAAAGATTAAAAATGAGTTCAATAAAGAAGCACAGAGACGCAGTGACCACAAACTATTTTTGCTTCACCTCTTTTTTTTAACATGAATGTTCTCATGAGAAACGTCGCCACAGACTCTGAAGGAAACCAGAGGGTGTTAGTTTGAGTTTCCTACAACTGTCACGGTGCTTTTCTGTCAGTCGTGTGTTGATACGTGATCATGGAAGGATCCGCTCAGTTCTGTCTCCTGGTTGTGCTGCTGTTTGTGGCGTCCGACTCAGCTGAAGCCCAGAATACACCGTCGTACTTCAAGCTTGGCGGTACGATGACTCTGAGGCCTCCGTTCACCGACAAGATCACCAGCATCGTTTATAAGTTCAAAGGTAACATGGTGGCTGAATATGCGGACAACGGGGTTCCTTTGACTTATTACACCAGCTTTAGAGGACGCACAACCCTGAACATTGGAACTGGAGAGTTGGTGATCAAAAACATGGGTAAAGATGACATTGGAGAGTTTGTAGTAGAGATCAACAACGTCGTCCAGAGACAAAGGTTTGAATCTGTGGAGATCAAGGAAGTACCTGATCCTGTTGTGACTGCAAGACCATTATCTTGTTGCTCGTCTTCATCCAGCTGTGGCCTGTGGTGTTATGGAGAAATTAAAGAGTCTGGACCGGTCACTTTCTACTGGAGGAAAGATGACGGAGAATGGAAGGAGTCAGAACAAGTCATGAACATCACCAACGATGAGGAAACTAAAAAAGTAAAGACGTTCTCCTGCAGAATGAAGAACCCAGTCAGTGAGAAAGAGAGTGAATCTGAACAGAATCCGTTCTGGAGAGAGGAAGCTGCAGACTCTGGGAAAGAGAGTGAACCTGAACAGAATCCGTTCTGGAGAGAGGAAGCTGTTCTGGAGAGAGACTCTGGACTCAGGGCTGAACTTATAGGAGTTGTGGTGAGATCCTTTGTTGTCCTGTTAGTCTCTGGGCTGCTTGTCTTCCTGCTGTGGAGAAAACGAAAACTTATCTGTTCCTGTAAATGTGGAAAAGGAGATGATGAAGAAGACGATGAAGGACTTTAGTCATGTATGAGCTCCTTAAACTGGTCCTGAGTATTTTCTTTCTACCAATAATAATCTATCAGATAAAGTTATTGGTCTGTCAGGTTGGTGGAGGCTGGACTCTGTTCTCTGTTGCTTCTACGAGTTCATCCTCGTCATGTATTCATTGACCTTCTGCTTTTGACTTTGGCTCCTAATTAAATCTCATCAAATTTCATATCAAACGTGTGACTTTTTTTTTTTTTTTTTTTAAAGCTCAAGCTTTTAAAGAAAAGATTTGTTATAAAACTAATGAAGAGTTAAATAAAAATGGAGAGTGTGATACATGTTCACTGAGAGGAGATTATTTTCAAAATATCTGTGAGTTCACATATAAAATGTGAACTGCGAAGTTGAAGAGTGGTTCTGCAGCAGGAAGTTTTAAACCACAGATAATCAGCGTCCGGATGCTGGAGTGAACCAGATTAAACAGATTAAATGTCACTGATGGAGACGCAGGACTAAGAAAAACACTTTGAACTAGATGCAAAGTCACTTCAACCTGCTATGTACAAACATATCGAGTAGAATATTGCTTCATCAGGGACTGAAGAAGCACAGTAACAGGTACACACTCACTTCTCATTATCCCTTGGCACAGCTTGGGGGGCCTGGTCCTCCGCTAGCAGGGGCATCTTGGGCTGGTGGTCTGTGGCCCCACGGCCGTTGGTAGGGGTACCTACCTAGGTTCTCTGTTGTCCTCTTGGCCTGGCTTTGTCTCCTGGTGCTGTGTGGCGACGGGTCTGTGGCGGCTCCCTTGGGTACCAGGTTGTTCCGGTATCGACCCGTTCGGGTGGTGGCTTGGTGCTTCCCCTCTCCCTTCGATGGGGGGCTGGGGTCTCTGCCTGCCGGGTGGGGGTTCCCTCTTCCTGTGGTCTCCCTGGCCATGGGGCCGGCACCTTGGCCCCCCTGCTCGGACGGCCCGTCCCTGGTTGGGCGCTGGGCCGGTGCCCGTCTGCGGGGGCTTTGCTGGGCTCCTGGGGGAGTCCCCTCGGCTGGAGAGGTGTCTCTGGTCTTGTTACCCATGCGCCCCACACTGGGGTGGAGGTTCTCGGGCGCTGGGGCTTCTGACCTGACTCTGGGCCCTGGTAATGGTCTCACTCATATTTAGGGAATGCCCACATGCATGTGTGTTGTCACCTGCCAGCCCGTGCTGGATCACATCAAGAAGAATCGATGAGTCCCGGATATTAAGGGCTGGATTATTGTTTTCACTCTATCACTACGTGCCCTATGGCAGACCTCTCTCCTTCCATTGGGACACCCTTACCCCCCTGGACTCTCTCATCTCTCCAGAGATGACTGTACCCAGTCATACTTAAATGAGGTGACTTGGGAAGCACAGAACCCTACACTCCACTAGTTCCCTACTAGCACCACATGTATCTCCTCCACTGTCCATCCTTCTACATCTTTTCTTTCCTCTGTTCCCCCCCTCTATCCACTGAGGTGTAGCACTGCCCTCCCTGCCACACAAGGTCACTACACTCAATAAAGACCAACAGGACAGTTCTCAGGGAGGCTGGTGATAGTCACACTCACGCACTGAAGTAATAAAGCTTTCAGCTGCAAGAATATAACTGCATCAAACTCATATAATGTCGACACCCTGTGGTGTTCAACTATGCAGACAAATGCAGACAAAAAAAGAAAGAAAAAAAAAGTCACTTCAACCCTCCATGGTTCCTCTGGTGGTTTATGGGACAGCGGCATCTCTATGAACCAATCAGCGTTCTGACTTGTGTTTGAGTAAATGCTGCATGATGCAACATGTTTTCTTCTGGTTTCACTGATAAAGTCATTATAGGATTTAAACAACATCAGATAAAAAAAGTGGGTTCTGGTGAACACAACTTCTTGTTCTTTTTTAACTGTGTGCCAACTTTAATTACTCATCAACAAAACCACTTAGAGAGATTCTGACTGTAGTGATGGAAACTTCAGAGTCTTGTCTTTAAAAAGAGACCGAGACCATGAATGAGCTGCAACATGTTCATCAGCAGCGTTCAGTTTATTTGTCCTAAATAAGCTGGAATGATGGGAGGTTAAAAAAAGACAAAAAAGAAGAATGAAGAAACGCAGTGGGCACAAAGAGCTGAACTTCTCCTTTTGACATGAATGTTCTCATGAGAAACGTCGCCACAGACTCTGAAGGAAACCAGAGGCTTTTGGTTTGAGTTTCCTACAACTGTCACGGTGCTTTTCTGTCAGTCGTGTGTTGATACGTGATCATGGAAGGATCCGCTCAGTTCTGTCTCCTGGTTGTGCTGCTGTTTGTGGCGTCCGACTCAGCTGAAGCCCAGAATACACCGTCGTACTTCAAGCTTGGCGGTACGTTGACTCTGAGGCCTCCTTTCTCTGGGACGATCACCAGCATCGTTTATAAGATCAAAGGTAACCTGGTGGCTGAATGGGCGGAAAACGGGGTTCATTTGACTTATTACAGCAGCTTTAAAGGACACACAACCCTGAACACTGAAACTGGAGAGTTGAAGATCAGCAACCTGACTAAAGATGACACTGGAGAGTTTGTAGTAGAGATCAACAACGTTTTTCCGCCTATAATGTTTAAATATGTGGAGATCAAGGAAGTACCTGATCCTTCTTTGAGGGTGCAACCTTTAGCCTGTGACTCGTCTTCATCGAGCTGTAGCCTGTTTTGTGATGGAGACATTGAAGAGTCTGGACCGGTAACTTTCTCCTGGAAGAAGGGAAACGGAACCTGGAATGAGTCAGAACAAGTCATGAACATCACCAACGATGAGGAAACTGAAAAAGTAAAGACGTTCTCCTGCAGAATGAAGAACCCAGTCAGTGAGAAAGAGAGTGAATCTGAACAGAATCCGTTCTGGAGAGAGACTCTGGACTCAGGGCTGAACTTATAGGAGTTGTGGTGAGATCCTTTGTTGTCCTGTTAGTCTCTGGGCTGCTTGTCTTCCTGCTGTGGAGAAAACGAAAACTTATCTGTTCCTGTAAATGTGGAAAAGGAGATGATGAAGATGATGATGAAGGACTTTAGTCATGTATGAGCTCCTTAAACTGGTCCTGAGTATTTTCTTTCTACCAATAATAATCTACCGCTGCTTGTTGGTAATGGGAGATGTTCCAGGTTTCACCCTGAGATGGAAGGATCACCGAACAGTCACTGTCTTCGTATAGAGAGCTGTAGTATTTAGTTTAAAACGTGAACCGAGGAGCTGAAGAGTGGTTCTGCAACAGGAAGTTTTTAACCACAGAGTGAAGCTGCAGGTTTTCAACAGATTGAATGTTACTGACAGAGATGCAGGATGAAAAGAGTTTTTTAGTCTTTGAACCAGATGCAAACGGATTTAAAAATGTCGATAAAGAGGAATGAAGAGAAACAGTGGGCACAAAGAGCTGAATTCTCCTTTTAACATGAATGTTGTCATGAGAAACGTCGCCACAGACTCTGAAGGAAACCAGAGGGTGTTAGTTTGAGCTTCCTACAACTGTCACGGTGCTTTTCTGTCAGTCGTGTGTTGATACGTGATCATGGAAGGATCCGCTCAGTTCTGTCTCCTGGTTGTGCTGCTGTTTGTGGCGCCCGATTCTGCCGAAGCCCAGAAAATACCGTCGTACTTCAAGCTTGGTGGTACGATGACTCTGAGGCCTCCGTTCACCGACAAGATCTCCAGCATTGTTTATAAGTTCGGTGGTAACCTGGTGGCTGAATATGCGGACAACGGGGTTCCTTTGACTTATTACAGCAGCTTTAAAGGACGCACACACCTGAACACTACAACTGGAGAGTTGAAGATCAGCAACCTGACTAAAGATGACACTGGAGAGTTTGTAGTAGAGATCAACAACATCTTCCAGGGTCAAACGTTTGAAGCTGTCGAGATCAAGGATGTACCTGAACCTTCTGTGAAGGTGCAACCTTTAGTCTGTGACTCATCTTCATCGAGCTGTGGCCTGTTGTGTGATGGAGTCATTGAAGAGTCTCGACCGGTCACTTTCTCCTGGAGGAAAGATGACGGAGAATGGAAGGAGTCAAAACAAGTCATGGACATCACCAACGATGAGGAAACTAAAAAAGTAAAGACGTTCTCCTGCAGAATGATGAACCCAGTCAGTGAGAAAGAGAGTGAATCTGAACAGAATCCGTTCTGGAGAGAGACTCTGGACTCAGGGCTGAACTTATAGGAGTTGTGGTGAGATCCTTTGTTGTCCTGTTAGTCTCTGGGCTGCTTGTCTTCCTGCTGTGGAGAAAACGAAAACTTATCTGTTCCTGTAAATGTGGAAAAGGAGATGATGAAGAAGATGATGAAGGACTTTAGTCATGTATGAGCTCCTTAAACTGGTCCTGAGTATTTTCTTTCTACCAATAATAATCCATCAGATAAAGTTCTTGGTCTGTCAGGTTGGTGGAAGCTGGACTCTGTTCTCTGTTGCTTCTACGAGTTCATCCTCGTCATGTATTCATTGACCTTCTGCTTTTGACTTTGGCTCCTAATTAAATCTCATCAAATTTCATATCAAACGTGTGACTTTGTTTTTTTTTTTAAAGCTCAAGCTTTTAAAGAAAAGATTTGTTATAAAACTAATGAAGAGTTAAATAAAAGTAAAGAGTGTGATACATGTTCACTGAGAGGAGATTATTTTCAAAAGAGGCCTTTAAACAGTTTAATCATGCTGGAGGAAGTAAAGCTGAAGACTTCCTCTTTTAATCTGGACCTGGTCTTATTTTATTCACCGTGTCATGACACAGAAAGTGTTTAAATGCTGCAGTAGTTTAGTTTTAATCTGTGTCTGCAAATACTTCAAATCTCATGATGGATTTCATCACACAGTTTTCTGCAAACAAGTGTTTTTTTTAAATATTTTTGTCAAACATCAGCATTGATCGTCTCCTCAGATATTATGGGATGCATCGCTGCTTGTTGCCGGGTTTCAGCCTCAGATGAAACGAACAGTCACTGTCTTCATATAGAGAGCTGTAGTATTTAGTTGGACACCAGTTGTGTTATTATAGGATTTAAACAACATCAGATAACATAAAAAAAGTGGGTTCTGGTGAACACAACTTCTTGTTCTTTTTTAACTGTGTGCCAACTTTAATTACTCATCAACAAAACCACTTAGAGAGATTCTGACTGTAGTGATGGAAACTTCAGAGTCTTGTCTTTAAAAAGAGACCGAGACCATGAATGAGCTGCAACATGTTCATCAGCAGCGTTCAGTTTATTTGTCCTAAATAGGTTAAAGAAGAATGAAGAGAGACACAGTGAACACAAAGAGCTGACTTCTCCTTTTAACGTGAATGTTCTCGTGAGAAATGTCGCCACAGAGGAGGTGGAAGGATTAATAAGACTCCTCAGATCAAAGGATTATTAAGAGATCGTTTTTCTTGTAAAAGCTCAACACTGGGTTTGGTTTTATGATAAGAAATTATTTTATCACATCAACGTTGGGGGTCAGAGAGTAGTGACTGTTTATTGATCTTAAAGGGCCAGTGTCTCAGGTCTAGTGACTCCTAGTGGTGAGATTGTGTATTACAAAAACAAATAATAGAAATGGCCTCGTCCTTTCCAGGCCACCATAGAAACATGGCCGACTGTGGACATAGAGGCGTCATGATTCCTTATTTCAGCTGCTATTCCAGTGTGTAAATCATACAAACGTTAAAGTTAACAGTGACTAAGCTCTAAATAAGTGTTTATTCAGAAGTTTATGTAACGTTTATTAGTTTTTCACAGGTTTCATGTGGGTTTGATATTATTGAGTTGTGGGATGTTTTGCGTCATTTCTCTTTTTCAATCCCACAACTAATTTTCACAGGAAGGAGCTTGGTTTGTCATTTGTCTAAAACCTAAAGGTGACAAAAACTACCCATCTCACTTAGCACCGTTCCCACCGTTTTATTTACCACAAACAACATTCAGGAGAGGGATTTCTGATCCTTCCAGTTCACTAACCACCATATTACACCTTCCCTACTCGTTGATCATTTCTGTCAACTTTTCCTGGAGAAATATTATATCTATGTTGTCTTTTTTCTTTTTTTAACTGGTTTAACCTCCCGAGACTCTGCGTCCTCATATGGGGACATTAAATTTTAGGTTTTATAGCAGCTTATTGTGCTTCATTGAAACCTGCTCTCATTAAATAAATAAATAATAAATTATTGATCCCCTAATGGACACTTTAGTCTGCCACCTAGTGGTAGCGCGTAGTGCTTTATTAATGTTTCTAGTTTGATATGACCCACAAATGTAACAAATTTTATCAATAGCACTGAGCTACAACGTCGCTAATTAGCAAGTACTCGTTTGAGGACGTTGGGACTGGTCACGAATGTTCAGGTATTAAAATAAACAGTCGTATACTTTGTTTTGGTGGGTGACTTTATAATATAAATGATGAAATAATGTCCACATATGACAACATGGTTTTTATTCAAAAACTACAGCTTCCTTTTCAAAGATAGTGCTTAGTTTTTATACGTCTTAGGTTCCACTGATACTGAAAACACAGACCAAAAAAAAAAAAGACTCTTGTCCTTTTACAGAAACCATTTCTAACACCTGTAGTAGGATTTCTTCTTTAGTTGTGTTTAGTTGAACTTCACAACTATGGATCTTGGTGGAGACTCGACGGGGAGTTTGGGACTAATCTTCGTCTGGCTCGTCCATCTTGGTCCGTTAGCTTGTCTTCCAGCTTTAACAGCTCGTAGCCTCCTTCAGCCCATGTACTTATTTCTCCATCTCAAATTCGTGTTTTGGCTTCGTAGATTCTGTCGTTGGTTGCCTTAATATCTCCTCTTATTACCTGGAGTTATTTTTCAGGCCTAAATTCTTGAAGCTCTTGCAGTATCGTCTGTAGGTTAGCCATAGTGAAGAGTTTGGAAACTTCTACAGAAACAAAATGAATCAACATTAATACGACTATATTTTGATGTATTTTGCAGTAACTGTGTCCAGTTTTATTAAGACGGATCAAATTACTCATTATGTTGTGAAATGTTGTGAAACTGTTACAGAAAACTGTTTTGAGTTTGTTTCTGATTTAAAAGTAAAAAATGTGACACATCTTGTTGGAGCATTTTAAAAATGTAGTTGATGTCTTTAATTTGAGCCCTTCCTCATTAAGATTTATTATATTTATATTATATATTAAGCCATTTTCTTATTTATTAATGACTGGCTGAACCAAGGATTTATTATGAAATTGTTTTATTTTGAAATTCTGCCTTTACCGTAATCCTTAGAATATACATGCACCGTTCTTTGGAGGCTGAGGCTGTGACGCAGTGATACTCGTCTGAACTTTTACTTTTCTGCGACTCTCTCTGCGAGTTTCTGTCGGCTGTGTGTTGACCTGCCGTCATGGCTGGATTCTGGCTCCTGGCAGCGTTGATGTTGGCAACACTGAGCTCAGCTGAAGCCCAGAAAATACCGTCGTACTTCAAGCTTGGCGGTACGTTGACTCTGAGGCCTCCTTTCTCTGGGACGATCACCAGCATGGTTTATAAGTTCAAAGGTAACCTGGTGGCTGAATGGGCGGAAAACGGGGTTCCTTTGACTTATTACAGCACCTTTGATGGACGCACACACCTGAACACTACAACTGGAGAGTTGGAGATCAGCAACCTGACTAAAGATGACATTGGAGAGTTTGTAGTGGAGATCAACAACATCGTCCAGAGTCAAAGGTTTGAATCTGTGGAGATCAAGGATGTACCTGATCCTTCTGTGACTGTGAGACCATTAGTCTGTGACTCATCTTCATCCAGCTGTAACCTGTTTTGTTATGGAGAAATTAAAGAGTCTAGACCGGTCACTTTCTACTGGAGGAAAGATGACGGAGACTGGAAGGAGTCAGAACAAGTCATGGACATCACCAACGATGAGGAAACTAAAAAAGTAGAGACGTTCTCCTGCAGAATGAAGAACCCAGTCAGTGAGAAAGACAGTGAACCTGAACAGAATCCATTTCACCCAGAGTCAGACCCCAAACCCGATCCAGATGTGGGTGATATTGTGCGTGCTCCTCTGATTCCTGATCCCAAACCAGATGGACCCTGAACATTACCCTGTTTTTTGATCAGGTTCGTGCATGGGGTGATGAATATGAATTGATATCTAACAGTGTAAACGCGACGCTTTGTCCTTTCCATATATTCATATAGCATGATAAGTTTTTCTCTCTTGAAATATCAGAAAACAAATAAAAAGATCATATAACTTGTTATCATATTCAGAGGACCCATTTTCCTGCATCTTTTCCTGTGATCACATTTTAAAAAATAAATAAATAAAAATAATCTTTGCATTAACTTGTTAATTGTTTTGTTCTTTTCTTAATTCTTCAGAAACATTTTTTACTCCACACACAACATTAACGTGACTGTTCTTGATTAAACGAAATTAGACAATTTTTGAGATATCAGAAAACAAATGAACAGGTTATAAATTGTTACTTTTGCACTTAAAATAAAATAATGATAAATAATAATAATATACTTATATTAAATAGATAATTTTATTCAAACTCTTTTGACTAAAATTACACATTGAATTGTTTAAAAGTTTTATTAGAACTTCTATTAAGAGTCAGTCTCTTAATAATAATAATAATAATAATAATAATAATAATAATTAATAATATATATATAAGTACAATACATTTACTTTTACCAGAGTACTTTTTTTTTCTTTTTTTTGTACAAAAGTATCTGTACTTTTAATTAAGTATGTATTTAAGAGTGTGAATACTTTTGTCACTTGAAGTAAAAACTAATTATATGAGTAAAGTCAACGTTTTGTTTTTTTGGGGGGAGAGTCGTGATTTGTGGGTGTAATTACGCAGATCGGCCGCTTGGTGTCGCTGCTAAACCTCTCAGCGAATCAAAACACCAGCGAGTGGGATGGGGAGGGGTGACGTCACTGTTGGGGTATTTTCAAGATGGCGCCGGACTGTGGCCGGAATGCCGCTGCTGCAGCCAGCTGAGGGATTTAATTAATCTTCCACCTGGCGCAAACAAATATACACACATTTATATGTGTGTGTATACATATGTATGTATGTTTTCCATGTTTTTATTTTTTATTTTAGACATTAGAAGTTAACATGTTGCGCCCGCTGTGTGTCCGGTAACGTGGAAGAAGAAGTGTATCCCCGGCTAAAGATGGTAGCCCCGTCTTCCTCCGAGAACAACAGAACCTGCAGCCGCTGCGGAGCTCGGCCGTCCCCGCAGGATTTTACGCCCGGGGCCGAGGTTCTCTTGGCGGACTGAGAGGTACCGAGGGGGTCATGGAAGAGGCGGAGAACGGGGGCTCGCTCGCCGTCGACGTGAACGAGAATGAGGGATTAGGACCGAGAGGAGCCCTGAAGGAGCGGAGCGCAGCGGTGCTAGCCGGTGTCAGGGGGGGTCAGGGACCCGGGAAGGGTCGCGTTTACGCGCAGGACGCCTGCGTGCAGCCTCCGAGCAGCAGCGGGGGGGTCATGCTGGACCTGGAGAGGAGGCGCGTCCCCGGCGCGTCCCTGATGAACGGCTTCACGGAGGAGGAAGCTGCGCCGGAGACGGGGGGCGATGCAGGGGAAGTCACCCCCGGAGTAGAGTCAACAGGAGGCGGGTGTGTGGGGCTGACGTGCCCCGCGGGGAACCTGCAGCGGAGGAACCGCGCTGGTCCGGATGTAAACGTGCCCAACGGGGGCGTTGAGAGGCCGGATCCGCGGGACCAGAGACTCGGCTCCACGGAGGAAGTGAAAGTAGCCAACGGGGGTTTACACATCTCCAGGGAGACATGTGACTCTTCTGACTGTTCCCAGGAAAACGGCTCAGGGGAGGGGGGGGGCAGGCCGGTCCCTCGGTGCCCCGGGGGGGACGCACCGGCTCCGGGCCCCTCGGAGGAGGACGCCGCCCCCACCACCACCACCACCCCCCCTGGATCCAGAGCCAAGCTTCCTTCGCCCTCCTGCGCTTCCACCCCGTCCAAGCTGAACGGCGACAGCCCGGCGTCCGAACCCCACAACACCAGGGGGGAGGAGGAGGGGGGGGAGGATGAGGGGGAGGATGAGGGGGAGGATGAGGATGGGGGGGAGGAGGAGGATGAGGATGGGGGGGGGGAGGATTTCAGTGACCTCAGTTTGCCCGTCAGGCCTCAGAGTCTGAGGACTAACCCCAACTTCAGCGTGTCGCTGAGCTGCGACGCCACCCCGTTGTCCCCGGACGAGGACGGAGGGGGAGGGGGAGGGGGAGGCTTTTATTTTGGAGATGGGAGGGGGGGGGTTTACGACGAGGACTTCGGGGGCGTCCTGGAGGGGGGGGGGGGGCCGCAGGCAGAGCGCCCCGGACCAAATGCCCGACCTCGGCGACGGGAGCTCGGACCCCAAGATGATGCCAAAGAGGTTCGGCATCGCTGAGTTCTTCACCAGGTAAAGTCAGGTGGTTTCCTCCCCCCCTCACTCCCCCCCCCCCCCCCCCCCCCCCCCTCCTCCTCCCTCCCCCGTGAGCATCTGAACACACACACTAGTCATGTGGGGAAACACCACAAAGCCCAGGAAACCACGTCACCACAAACTGAGCCACATTAGAGCTGCAACACGTCACGTTTTCATTCAGCGCTGAAGCAGCTGATGATTTATTTTCTATCAGGGCTGAACCCAGACCCCCCCCCCCCGACCTCCCCCCCTAACCCCCCCTCCCTGACCCCCCCCCCCCCCCCCATCATCCTTCCTGCTTCCTCGTTGGTATAAATAAAGGATCTAATCTGATCTAAACAAAGACTCAGGAATCGATATTTCCCTTCAGTTCATTTCTCTCTGAGCTCAACATTCAGACGCCTGGAACCTAGAACCCTAGCTTCCTTCCTTCCTTCCTTCCTTCCTTCCATCCCTCCCTACTTCCTTCCTTCCTTCCTTCCTTCCTTCCTTCCTTCCTTCCTTCCTTCCTTCCTTCCTTCCTTCCTTTCCCTTTCCCTCCTTTCTCTTCTGTCCTTCCCTTTTTCCTAGGTTTCTTCCTACATTCAGGAGGGAAGGAAAATCCTAGGCAGCTTCCTCCTTACTAGCATCCTTCTGTCCTTCCTTCCTTCCTTCCTTCCTTCCTTCCTTCCTATGGTTTTTCCTTCCTTCCTTCCTTCCTTCCTTCCTTCCTATGGTTTTTCCTTCCTTCCTTCCTTCCTTCCTTCCTTCCTTCCTATGGTTTTTCCTTCCTTCCTTCCTTCCTTCCTTCCTTCCTATGGTTTCTCCTTCCTTCCGTCCTTCCTTCCTTCCTTCCTTCTGTCCTTCCTTCTGTCCTTCCATCCTTCCTTCCTTTCCAGGTTCCTTCCTTCCTTCCTTTCAAGATTCCTTCTTTCCTTCCGTCCTTACTTCCTGTGGTTTTTCCTTCCTTCCTTCCTTCCTTCCTTCCTTCCTTCCTTCCTTCCTTCCTACACGTTTCAGACTAAAGCCCAGTTTGGCCTCTTGTGTTTTAGAAGCAGCTGCTGGTAATAAAGTGAAAACAGAGTAATGAGAGTAATGAGAGTAATGAGAGTAAATGAGAGTAATGAGAGTAAAAGAGAGTAATGAGAGTAAATGAGAGTAATGAGAGTAAATCAGAGCAGGTTTGTTGTGACGTCTTGAGGCCGTTTGTTCAAACCTCAGATTAAGATTCAGTGAAACAGCGACGATGAACCTGAGAGAACAGACGTATTTCTGCTGATTTTCACTCTGCTCACGATTTATTATACTGAGTTAGTTTTAATTAAAAAAAACATATTAAAGCTTCAAATCATATTTTCTCATTAACAAATTAAAGAGAATCTGACGTAGCGTAAACGGTGCAAAACAACAATAAAATAAATAAAAACCTGGATCTTTAAAACAATCCCACGTGAAAATAACACGTAAAATAATTAATGCAAATAAACAAACTGAGCTTTTCTCTCCACCGGTCGACGCATCAAGTTTTTTTGGTTCTGTTTCTGTCGTCACCTTCTTCTTGTTTTGTCTGTGATTTTCTCACTGTTTTTTAAATTTGATAAAGTTTAACCGATAGTACAGGCTTCATCTTTCCTGGAGCATTTCTGTCGTCCAGGAGGCGGCCATGTTGTCTTTGTCATGTGATCACGGACTCTAGGAAGCGTTGTGTGTTGTACCTAATGAACTGGCCGCTGGGTGTGAGATCAGCGTCCCGACACGTTTCCAGATGTGTTTGAATGTGGAGTTAACGATGTTGTTTTGAGACGGAAAACGTTCCCAGCTGTGAGCGGCCATGTTTCTTTCATCTCCACGGCGACGGACCAGAGTCGGTCGCGGAGCAGGAAGTTGTTTGTGTGCGTCAGAAGAAGAAGAAGAAGTTTAGCGGCGTCGGTTCCTCGGTGGCAGGTGTACGAGCGTTTGTGTTTTGCTAAATATCCGTCTGCTCGGCTGGAAAGTCGCTGCGTCTCAGAGGAAATCCAGGCAGACGGGGAGGAACGCCGCTGGAAAAACTCCACGCTGGCTGTTTGGTTTCACGCTCACACATAACAAACACCAGCAGCACCGGCTGCAGCTTTTCATGCAGCCGTTCAGGCCCGGAGAAGTTCTGGTTCTGATCAGGGAGGCTGGAAACAGAACCACCATCAGACTTTATCGTCATCGCAAAAAACCACATGCAACAAAAACTTTTATGCAAGAATCGTGCAACGTTCGCTTTCTCCAGTTGCGTCCGTTGTGTGTCAGAGGCTGTTTTCATTGCTTTGCATGTTATAGATAATAAACATGTGTTTTTCATATTATTTATCCCAGAGAAGAAATGACCAACGACCTGTCGCTGTTTAACCAGCAACATTAAAGGTTGATTTAGTTCAGAGACGTCTCAGCTTTACTCTCCAGCATCTGTCCCGGCTTTTAATTATAGAACATCCTTCATATTTCTGAAGAGACGAGAGGCAGAAAAAGGTGAAAACTCGTCCCTGAATCACAGAGATGTCGATTCGCACTGGATTCGTTTTTATTTAGAGCGTTAAGAGAATCATGGTTCAGGTTGTTAGAAATGAGCGGAGGTCGACAGGCAGGTGCATCGACGTCCTCGGGTAATTTATTAGGACGGTTTTCACTTTTCACGCTGCAGCTAAAGTCCCGGGTCGATAGGAGGGAGATGATTTGACCTGGGACGAAATATTAGGACAAGAATCGACCTGTGACGACGCAGGATTTTCCCTGTAGGTTGAAAGACGTTTGCTGACTGTGCAGCTGCAGGTGTGACGTCTGCAGAATAAAGACGCTTTAATGATGTGAGCAGCGCTTTAATGTCGTATTTATCTGATGCATGAGACGCTGCGAGGATCCTTTATTCCTTTATTCGTTCTGACAGCGTTTGAAGAACTCGGTGCTGAATGTGACCTGGTCACAACTACGCTCAGAGGAGAAACTTCCTCTTTTCTATTTCTGCTCGGTTCTTTCACTTGTTGCTCTGAGATAAAGACACGAAGACGAGCTTCTCATGTCACAAACGTCGTTCAGTTCTAGAGCAGAAACCTTTTTTCTTTTTGGTTATAATTGAGTTTTATTTGTCACTGTGGTTTTTTTTTCTGACCTTCTACAAAGATGTTGTCATTAAATAAGATTCACATTAAAGAAACTCAGCTCAGTTCATAGGATTCAAGGGTTTTTATTTGTCAACTGTACAAATTATATTCTCAGGTCCTGGATTATTTCCCGTGTAGGATATAAGTAACAAATAAAAACAGGGCAGATAAAAATGAAAAGAGTTAAATGAGTATATTAGTTTATGATCAGACGGGACGAACTGTTTGTTTCAGGTGTAGTTGAATCAGTCGGATTCGTCAGGTTTTGTTTCTCTTTTATTCCTGAACTGGTTGATTTTCTGTGGTCGACTCTTTGGATGCGTCGATTTACTTTCTCCCTCCAGAACCAGAACCAGGACCAGAACCAGAACCAGAAGATGACGAGTTATTTCACAACCCGGCTGCAAAGTGTTTCTCTTCTTTATTTCTGGTGTGAACGCGGCTGGAGACGAGTCTGAAAGCGAGTTCTCGTTTCTTGAGAGGGTGAAGAAAGCGAAGCTGCCGCTGAGCGGGAGGAATAATATTTGCTCGGCGCTCAGTGTTTGTTCTCCTTCGCGCCTCCACTTCCTTTTCACGATTCCTCTTTCTCTTCTCCCCCAAAGCAACAAGCTGCAGAACTGATGATCTGGCACTTTTCATCTTATTTTAGAAGCTGCTGCTGCTGCTGCTTCACGATCGGGATGAATTCGTTTGAGGAACTGAAATGTTCCTCTGAGTCCGACGTCGTCTCACTTCTTCTTTGTTTGACGGAGAAAAAGAAACAGATGTTTTACAGAAATCCAGTGAAAAAACGATGCGTATTTTGGAAAAGCCGAGACTTTTCCTAGAAAGAACTTTGCGACTTTAAATGAATTAAAATGAAATAAATCTGATGTTTAAATATATTTAAAGTCTTTGAACAGTCTGATTAAAACATCTTGGCTCAGCGTCGATGCTGTTTTTTGCTCCGTCGTTTAAACTGAAAGTTTTTAATGGATCACAACCAAACAAACACATGTTAGGACCAAAAAGTCTCATTGATCCCGGCTCCTAAACATCAGCTTAACCACCACAGAAGAAGACGCGACAGTTTGTTGACTTATTTTGGAGAAACTTCTTATACTGAGGACAAACGAGGATAAAACCTCGTGTGTTTTACATCGAGGTGTCGACTCTTCAGCGTTCGGTGGCTGATAAATTGTTTCCCGTGACTTTCCTCATTGTGTCTGTCGCGCTGGACTGATGCTAGCGAGCTAAAGCTACGATAACTAGCTTAAAAATGGTGTTATCACTTTAACCAAAGCAGTGACGGAGGCTAAATGCTGCCTCGCTAGATTAGACCGGAGCTAATTAGCATAGTAGCGTCGTGGGTTATATTAGTTCTGTGTTTTTTAACTTATGGAGTCGAGGAGGAAGAAGCTTTTCTGGTCTAAGTTTGGTCTCAGTGTTTATATATTTATATAAACACTGTTTTTATATATATGAAAATAGTAAAAGGTAAAAGTTGAATCGGCTGATTTTTTTTGTTTACTTGTAAATAAGAAGTGAAGAAACTGGACGGTTTCCATGGTTTTTCATAGGTTCAGTTAGAATTAGATTTCTTTTTAATGGTTTTCATATAATTCTCAGTGATTGTACTTATTTTTTATTTCATGTATTTTTTATGAAAACACCAATGAGTCTGTTAAAAGTGTAAAATGTTAGAGAGATGATGTGATTGTCATGTTTTCTGATTAATACTGATTAAAATAGTTTTAATGTTTCAGATTCTGAGTTTTTTGGACTTTTGTATTTTGTTGGTGAAAGTTCTGTTGAAAAAGGCTGAAGTTACTGAAGTTACTGAAGTTACTGAAGTTACTGGTTGTGGTTGGAATTTAAATGGAGCCTAGTGAGATTAAAATAGTTCCATCTCTATTTTAGTTCGTCGTTGTGTTTATTTTCTTTATTTTTTGTGTGTTTTCATCCTGTGATGTTCTTTTAATCTGCACCATCTTTTCAGTCAATACATTTGAATAAAGTTGAACGTTTTATTTGCTTCGTAGCTTTAAGTCTTTAAATGTGGATGATGGGATGAGATATAATGAAACCAGTAATGGAAATGATCCTTTCAGTTTCAAATAAATTGTGTTTTCTGCTCTTTGCTTTTATTTCACATCATTTCTTTGTTATATTACGTTTCATCGTCGTAACTTCACTCTTTCTCCTCCTGTTTTTCCTCCAGGAGCCTATTTTCTAGGAAATCCAAAGAGCCCAGGGCGACGTCCCACAATGCAACGGGGTGGCGACTGTTCGGGAAGGCTGCTCCCCGAGAGGACGATCCGGGCAAAGATCCGGCGTCGGAGGCGTCCGAGCAGCAGGTCGATGGTTTTTTTGTGTTTGTTTGTTTGTGCTGTTAATCGTTCGTCTCTTCATTAACCAGGTTATAGCAGCAACATTCAACCTGATCTCTGAGCTGTTTTAATGGTTCTGCACGAACTAGACATGAACAGTCTCTGGTTCTGATCCATGTTTCTGTCTGAGATCAGTTTAGATGCTTCACTGCAGGTTTGAGGAGGAATCTGTGGAGAAAACGCATCGTTTGCTTTAAATTACAGAGAGTTTTTGTTGTTGTTTTTGATTTATCACATTTCACATTTCTGTGGACATTTACAGCTCAGAGATTATATAAAAATAATTAAATGTTATCAAGATGAAATGAGGAAACAGAGACAATTACAGTCTCATGTGTTTTGACACATTTATTCGTAGTTAAACACATGTAAACTCATAAGTCTGTGATTTCAACAGCAGCGCGACCGGAGAAACGTTTTTTTCTCATTCATAAAACGCTACAAACGGGGACATTTTTTTGGGGACGTCTTTAGCCACAGGACAGTTCGTCCAAAACAGGGACTATTATTATTATTATATGTTGAGCTAAAATAATAAATAATAATAATAAATAAATATATCGCCCCTATTTTACTAAAATATGTTGGATTCATGTTAATGTGCATTTAAAGAAACTTATTTGTGGTTCAAAATTTAAATAATAATAAAAAAAAATATATATATATATATATATATATATATATATATATATAAACACAAAATGTCTAATCAAGCAAAGAAGGATTTTTCATCAAAAACTACAGCATAAATTAATATCACCTGACACTAAATGTGAACCACAACACCTGGATTCCAGTTGTTTCTGCCCTTGAAGCCTCAAACTAAAGCTGCTAATCTCCACGTTCAGCTGCCACGTAACCATGGAGACGTCAGCTTCCTGTTCTCACCCCGTAGTTAAGATCGGTCCAGTTAAACACAGTGATGAGTGACCACCTGACTCCGCTAACATCACGGAGGCTTCGCTAGAAGGAAAGAAGAAGAACTGGACGGGAAGAAGAAGACGACGATGCTGCTGCTGCTGCATCTGTTCCCACGGAGACGCTGTGAGTGTACGCGGTCGCTAAGCAACGTCCACACGGAGCCTGCAGCTGAGGAGGGAAAGGATGATTATACCCCCATCCACCCCCCCACTCCCACTCACAATCCACCCCTCTGTCCTCCCTGGGACCAGGTGGTACCCGAGGACACTTCCATGGACGTGATGTGTCCAACCTGAACCGAAACAACAAGGAACGTGTGGATGTTTTTATGGTAAATAAACTTTTAGCGAAGACGAAGCTAAAGCTCTGAAGTGTTTTTCTGGCTGATCTGTGGAAGCTGCTCACAACAAACCGTCTGACAGCTGGTGGCCTTCGCGTTGGCCCTCGCTCTCACGGACTCGGCCAGACTCGGATGATTCATCTGGAAAAAGGAGGCGTCCAGATGTGGTTTGGCTTAAGTTGGTTGACACGTCAGACACAAATCTGTGGAGGAGGAAGAAAAAAGAGGGACGTCGGCCAGAATCACCATCTTAACTGAAAGTCTTAAAATGACCTGGTATCGGCCGTGACCTGATTCTTTTCACTACGCCGGCTGGTTCTCGTTATTCAGCCTGAAACTCTGCAGAGTCTCCAGCGAGACAATAACATGTTTCCAAGTTTGCGGCAGCAGCTTTAGGTTCGGCTCTTTCCTGTTTGCGACATCACACAAAGGCTCCACGCAACAAAAGACGGCTCCACGGAGAAGTAAATAATCTGCAGAAACAAAAAAAGAAACCGGGCTGTTTAATCGTGTATGTCAGAGGAAGCTGTGATTATTACAGGGAGGAACGTTTCGTCAGGAAGCAGCGAAATACGAGTCACGTCTGACATTTGCATCCGTTTAAATGTGAGATTCGATCCGATCACTGGTTATTTCAAGTTATTTCCAGCGCTTTTTTACTTGGAAGTCGCTCCATCGGTCACATGATTTATTTATTTCTCTACGTGACTTTGGCTTCAGGCTGAAGACGTTCACAGAGGAAGCTCTGTCTCCCCCTGCTGAAAGAAAACGCTCATGAAAAGCCCGTTTGTCCCCGTGGACACACAGCTGTGAATCAGAGACACAGAGACACGGAGACACGGAGACACAGAGACACGGAGACACAAAGACACAGAGACACAGAGACACAAAGACACGGAGACACGGAGACACGGAGACACAGAGACACAGAGACACAGAGACACAAAGACACAGAGACACAGAGACACAAAGACACAAAGACACAGAGACACAGAGACACGGAGACACAAAGACACGGAGACACGGAGACACGGAGACACAGAGACACGGAGACACAGAGACACGGAGACACAAAGACACAGAGACAAGAAGACACAGAGACACAGAGACACGGAGACACAAAGACACAGAGACACAGAGACACAAAGACACAAAGACACAGAGACACAGAGACACGGAGACACGGAGACACAAAGACACGGAGACACGGAGACACAGAGACACAAAGACACAGAGACACAGAGACACAAAGACACAGAGACACAAAGACACAGAGACAAAAAGATACAGAGACACAAAGACACAAAGACACAGAGACAAAAAGACACAGAGACACAAAGACACAGAGACACAAAGACACAGAGACAAAAAGATACAGAGACACAAAGACACAGAGACACAGAGACACAAAGACACAGAGACACAAAGACACAGAGACAAAAAGATACAGAGACACAAAGACACAGAGACACGGAGACACGGAGACACAAAGACACAAAGATACAGAGACACAGAGACAAAAAGACACAGAGACACAAAGACACAGAGACACGAAGACACGAAGACACGAAGACACAGAGAGACAGAGACACAAAGACACAGAGACACGGAGACACAAAGACACAGAGACACAAAGACACAGAGACACAGAGACACAAAGACATTCAGTCTTTTCCTCAGGATTAACCAGCGTCCAGGTTGTAGACGATGGAACCAGTTCAGGTTCTATTAAATATTTCACATTTCAAAAGTTTCACACTTTATTTAACGGACTCGGTTAAAAAATTCAAATTTATAGGATTTTACTAAATAGTGGAATTAATTTTTGTTTTCATTAATCTGAATATATATATATATATAAACAGATCGATCCACACGTAGATAAATATCATTTCATTTTTTAGAAACTTAAACAGTCTTTGGCAACGTGAATATTTTTCCACACATTTCCAGACCTGGAAACTTATTAAATCAAATTCCTTGTGCTTCACTTTTCCAGTGTGAACCCTGTTATCTGATACCAGTTTTTTCCAGTTTTCCATCTTTAGAGGTGACAAATGTTTGACAAACGTTTTTGTTCTCAGACATTTTGAATCCACGCAGGAGAAAAACTGACGTGACGTCACAGCGATAGAGCTAAGGATGCTAAGCTAATTAAAACCTCACTGAAAACCACATGAAGCATCCAGATCAGTCTGGCATCGGCACCGTTAGCATCAGCCCCGTTAGCATCAGCACCGTTAGCATCATGGTACCAACAGAATATTTAAAAGTCCAAAAAACAACCAACAACTTAAATACAGACTTTTAAAAATCAACAAGGAGTTTTCAGTTTCTTTTATTCTTCTGAGTAAAATGTTTATATCCAAATAACAAAGTTCTGTCCAATGAATGAGCAGATATTCGCCTCTAACCGGAAGAATTCAGTTCAGGTTCTTCATCCTGTTTTCTTTTCCCACTGAATTAAACTGAAGATGATGCAGCTTTTTTTAGGTTGTTTTTGTGCAGTTTCAGATAAAATGAAACTTGATTAAAACATATTAAAACACCTGAACGTCCTTTTCTTGGCCCAGACACAGTCTTATATCCGTGTGAACCTCTGATGAACATCACCTCGTTGTCATGGACACGTTTGAAAAGTTTATTTTTGACTTGAAGCTCATTTCAGCAGCTCTGATTCTGACTCTGAATCTTCTGAAGGAGATAATGTTTCACTAATGATGGATCCTCTGGTAACTTTATTTGTTTAATTTAAATGTGTCTGTAGCTGCTGGAGAGGAGCATTTTTTAAGCTCGTTTCTTGGTTTTTTGGCGTCCACAGTTGGAGCAGACGGACGAGTCGAGCGCGGCGTCGTGTCCTCAGCGCCCCCTGGCTGCAGGGAGGAGGAAGAACCTGGAGTTTGAGCCTCTTTCCACCACCGCCCTCATCCTGGAGGACCGGCCGTCGTAAGTGTTCACTCAAACCACGGGAATCACAGTCCACTTATCGGATTCAGCTTTTGATGGACAGGAGTTTTAATAATCTGTTAAAAGTTTCGTGCAAAATATATTCTCTGCTTTTAAGTGGTAAACTTCCCCCTCCCACAAATATTATCTATTATTAACGTAACTGTTACTGAAAATACCTTCGAAACAAGACAAGAAGACGAATAAACTGGCAAAAAATACTGGCACCATAAGTGTAATGGTCTGTTTTTTTAATTCCATCCTTTTTAAAAGACCTAAATAAAATACATGTTAAATTTCTGAATGAACACGATTGAGTGAGTTGAATCTATCTGAAGTTTTTACACAGACAACATGAACGTAGAAACGTCTCGACTTAAAAATGGAGGCTGATATGCTGCAAACTAATAAGTTGAAATGAAGTTGAAACAAGAAATGATCATTTCTAAGTTTTATTTGACTTGAAATGTTTCCTGCATCAGATTTTAGATTCTACAGTGTAACTAGTTATTAATGTTATTAATATGTAAAAGGTCCTCACTTAAATATCTCAGCGTCTACTTCCTTTAAATATCTTAAATAAGCTGTAAAAAGCTTTGTAGCCCGATCACCTCATCAGTCATGGAGCTGTGTTTACCTTCTCCTCAGTCTCCGTGTTCATCCATCACCGTTAAAAGGTTCAAATTACACAGAAAAATTAGAAAAACTATGAAACTAGTCTCACTGTTATTTAGTGTTAGCATTATAGCATTAGCATGCTAGCCTTAATAACTTAGTAGTAACTGAGGTAAAGTTACGTGTCAGTTAAATGTGTTTATCTACATGGACATAAATTACATGAACACATGGGTTTCACAGTATATATGACGCTAGCTGCTATTTTTCTAAGCCTTTAGTCTAGATAACTAGCTAGCATAAGGCTAGCATAAGGCTAGCATAAGGCTAGGCTAACTTCAAACTTCATTCATTTGTAAATTTGGGTCTTTTTAAGATCAAGGTTCACATTAATGATGGTGTGACTTTATTTTTCTATATAAAATCTTAACAAACGTCAAACAGAGACATTGACATTTATCTCATCACATCATAGAGAGAAACCAGCTGACGTCCAGTTCTTCCTTTTAATCTTCTGCTCCATAACTTTCTCTGTTTTTGTTCACTGGGGAAACGGTGGAGTTTCCTCTGTGTTTTCCTGATCCTGTGGCATATTTTACCTTTTAATTTAATCCACTTCTCTGTGGGTGAATATTGGTTAGATGGATCCAACATGGCGCCCATGAAACACGTGACCAGCTCAGAACCAATCAGCACTCTCTCTGATATATACGACTCTGATTATTAAGGTTTCTTAGAGAGGTCCTGATTGTGTGGTTGGTCCAGAGACTCTGTCCATGTAGGTCATCGTCTCCTTGTCTGTCCTCCAGGAACCTTCCCGCCAAATCCACGGAGGAAACTCAGAGGCACAAGCAGGAGTACGAGGAGATGGTGGCAGGAGCCAAGAGGAGAGGTAGAACTTTAACGTTATTGAGTCTCAGACTCCGTGAACTCTGTGAACTGTTGGTTCTGATCTGTGGCCTCTCGTCCGTCAGAGCTGAAAGAAGCCCAGAGGAAGAAGCGTCAGATGAAGGAGAGACACCGGCAGGAGGACAGCATCTCCAACGCCATGGTGATCTGGAACACCGAGATCCTGCCTCACTGGGACGCCGTGTACGTGGCCACACATGAAACACTATGTGTGTTTGTGTGTTTGTGTTTGTGCAGTGTGTTTACCTGGTGTGTGTGTTTGTAGGAAGGCGACGAGGCGAGTCAGGGACCTGTGGTGGCAGGGACTTCCTCCCAGCGTCAGGGGGCGAGTGTGGAGCCTCGCCATCGGCAACGAGCTCAACATCACTCCAGGTTTGAGCCCGGACGTCGTTTATTAAAAAAAGTCTGAGTTCAGTCTGGAAAGTGAAGCGATATTACACATCAGACTGAGCTCAGACCTCCAGAGATTCACAGGGTTTTAATTAGTAAGAAATAATAAAGCTCACATATTTTTACTGGGAACAGAAAGACTCGTATATGTACAACAAGAAAACTTTAAGAACTAACATTATAGGACGATCAAACGGACAGAACTTACAGAGACAAATAATAATAAAACAAACATAGAAACCCGTCCAGCCTGAGGGACGCTGCAGTAGAAACACGTGTTCTTTTAAAAATGTGTTCATTGGTCCCCAGATCTTCTTATATTCCTATATATTCTTCTTATATTCTTATATTCCTCCAGTTCAGACGTATCCGACGTTCTCTGGATGGAACGTCTTCGTTAGTATCATTATCCACTGCTGCAAAAAATCAGAGAAGAAGATGAGAATGTTTTTTTTTGGACTTTCTCAGACGCCAAACAAAATTATAACAGGATTCACTTTGTAACTTTGTCGTCTTGGCCATAAAACTAAACCGTGCAGTAAGTCGGCTTCTGCGTATTTGCATCTGTCACAGACTTGTAGAGTTTTGAGAAGACGTTTCATCTGAGAAGTAAATAGGAAACTGGTTAAGAACGTTTCTGACGGTTTTACCCAGAGTTTCTTATTTAAACCTCAAACTTCCCAGAAGAAAACTACTCGGATGAAACTTCCTCTTCATGTCTTTGTAAACTCCCTCTGGTCCACCAACAAACATCACTCCTTCATAGTGGGAGAGGAACCAGAGGAACCAGAGGAACCAGAGGAACCAGGGGAACTTCTCAGCAGCTAAAGGCCTCTCTCACATTGGCTGATGTTCATGTTGATGAAGCCAAAAAGAAAAGAAAGAACAGTTTCCTCCGGTTACAAGTATCTGGTGGTTACAGACTCACCAACCATGTGATGTTCACAGTAAAACTCAGACCTTTAGAAGTGAAGTGACTTCTGGAAACTTAACAGTTAAATTATTTCCCTCTTGAAACCTCAGCAGATAAAAATGGCCCAAAACTGCTATAAAAATGTAACTGATTAATATTTTTTTCTGTATAAATCTCTTAAACCAACCAAATAATTTTAACCCTTGAAATTCCTTTAAGTAAATGTTGTTTTTAGCCAAAAAGAAACATGAAAAATCAGCTATTTTCCATAAAACTAATGTCGGGTGAATGGGGCTTTGTTTTCTTTTTTATTATCTAAAATAACGACGTGATTGCTTTGTTAGTTTTTGTGTAGCATCAGATTTAAGATTAACTACCCTCTCGTGAGGGCAGCAAATCTTTCCCATTGACTTCCATTATAACTGCATTGTTTAATCTCTGAGCCATGACACAGTAAAATCACTCATTCTGGAATATTAGAGTTTAATTTATGAGAAAAATGGTCAAATTTGTTATTTTTAGTGTTCAACACTTTTTTTTAAAATTTCAAACTTTGTAGAGAATGTAGAGATGCACTTTGTTATAAAAAATTAACACAAACACAGACAAAATAAAGAGGAAAATTTTGCCCAAATGGTCAAAAATGTCCCTAAACTTCACATATATTTTCTGTTCAGCCACAGACGAATCGTAGAATCGTATGTCAGTGTTTTTTCCCGGCAGCACCAGACCAACGCCAGAGTTTAATGTTTCATCCAGAACAAAGACTTTAAGAAATCTCTCCGTGTCTTTTGTGTTTTTTTGTGTGCGTTTGTTCAGAGCTGTACGAGATCTTTCTGTCCAGAGCCAAAGAGAAGTGGAGGAGTTACAGTGAGACCAGTTCAGTCAACGACAACGAGAGCGGTACCACTCAGCTTTAAAGGACGTTTACGAAATAAAAACACAAGTTTAAACACTTAAAATCATTTTGTTTTGTTGTGTTTCTGTTGTGTTTCCAGACGGAGGAGCGTCTCTGGCCGACAGAGAGTCCAGTCTGGACCTCATCAAACTGGACATTTCCAGAACCTTCCCCTCTCTCTTCATCTTCCAGAAGGTGAAGTGTAAAAGCTGTCGAATGTGAAGCTGCGTCGCTGCAGCAGGTGAACGGGGGTAAAGTTTGTGTTTTGTTTGTTTGTTGGTGCAGGGCGGCCCGTACCACGACCTGCTGCACAGCGTCCTGGGCGCCTACACCTGCTACCGACCCGACATCGGCTACGTGAGTCCGCCTTTTTTTTTGCACGTCTCCAATAACGTTGTGATGCCGAAAAGAAGAAATGTCCAAACCAGTGGCTCCTTAGAAAGAAACTAATGACTTGAGGAAAAAAAAACGGAAAAATCACGTAGAAAAACAGATTTTTTATGCATTTTTTTTGCATAATTTTTCCATTTTCCTTTAAACGTTGTGCATTCGTTGTGTCTTTTCCTATTGCTCTTGAACACATCTCACAGAAATCAATGTTACCACTTAAAGTTTTATGCCTTTTTTATGCTTTTTTGTTTTTTTAGACTGTGGAGATTTAAGATTATTATAAATTAGATTATTTCTCACAAACCAGGAGGAAACATCCAGACGTGACGTGAACTAGCTGAGCTTTATAAGAGCTGATGCTTGATTTAACGTCTCATCATTCCAACTTTTTTCATAAAGAAAGTTATTTATTTAGGACACGGCCGAAGTAAACGGAGCTCATTCATGGTTTTGTTCTTTTTAAAGCCGAGACTCTCACAAAAGTCAGAATCACTCCAACAAGTTGTTCGGTTCATCTGATTTCTTTTGATTAAAGGGCACATTCCTGGTTTTATTATTAAAAAGCAAATTCTTAGTACTTTCATGTTGCCGACATCTACGAGTTTATATTTTGTATTTATTGAAATAGTTCAGTTTAATAAATTGTTGCCTGCGTTATCTGCAGCTAGTTGTAGTTTTATTTATTTAGTCAGAAAAATCTATTTTTCTCATTATTTTATTAATATATATATATATATTTTTATCATATATGCCACATTGGGGGTTATGGCCATTTACTGAGTACAGTTAATTTTATATATAACATTTCAAATATAAAGGAAAATATTGTAAAGACACTGAAGTTGAAAAAGTATTAAAATGCCTTTATTTAATTTCTATTTATTTTATTTATACTTGTCTAAACAGTCTTTGACATATTTAATTAAAGACTTTTTTTTTTTTTTGAGACACGTGAGGAAAGAACTATGTTAATATCTGCCGCTCTAATGTCTGTGTCTTCTCATCTCAAATATTTGTTTCGGTTTCTTCTTTATAATAATAATAATAATAATAATAATAATAAAAATATTTTAACTGATCTTTAAATTAATCACCAGAAATATGAGTAACAGCGTAAATAATATTCTTCATGCAACCTTTTTAGAAATTAGCAAAGATTTTCTTGCAGGAAACGTCCACATAGGCGGCCATTTTGGAAATGGCTGCCAAAAGCTCCTGCCTGCAGAGGCGTGATGAGTCCACTAGGGGGCAGATCAGTTTTTACTGTGTGGGTGCAGCAGAGGGCTCAGAAACTCGTGTACATGTGGAGTCAAAGGCTTAGAAAGATGAAGATGCTGATTTAAAAATATTTAAAATATTTTAAAATGAATAATAATAAATAAAATATTATTTAAATGAATGAATGTTCCAGGTGCAGGGAATGTCCTTCATCGCCGCCGTGCTCATCCTCAACCTGGAGGAGGCCGAAGCCTTCATCACCTTCGCCAACCTGCTCAACAAACCCTGTCAGATGGCGTTTTTCAGGGTCGACCACGAACTGGTGAACCAGCAAATACCATCAGTCACAATCACACAGGAGATTAAATTAACACGTCCGTGAGCGAATCGTTTTATCTGCTTTTAAAAAAAGCTTCGTCTTCTCTCAACGTTTCAGATGTTGAAGTATTTCGCAGCCTTTGAGATTTTCTTCGAGGAGAATCTGCCTCGTCTCTTCAGCCACTTCCAGACCAACAACCTGACGCCCGACCTCTACCTGATAGACTGGTCAGTCACTGCACAGGGGGGGGGAGGGAGGGAGGGAGGGAGGACAGGGGGGAGGGAGGGAGGGAGGGAAGGAGGAAGGGAGGAAGAGGAGGGAGGAGAGAGGGGGGGAGGGAGGGAGGGAGGGAGGAAAGGAGGGAGGGAGGATGGGGGGGAGGGAGGGAGGGAGGGAGAGAAGGGAGGGAGGAGTGAGGGAAGAGGGGAGGAAGGAAGGAAAGGAGGAATCGAGGGAGGGAGGGAGGGAGGAAGGAAAGAGGGAGGGAGGGAGGCAGGAAAGGAGGAAGGAAGGGATGGAGGGAAGGAAGGAGGAAATGAGGGAGGAAGAAAGGGTTTGAGTTAGTCAGGGAGGGTGGAGGAGGAAGGAAGGAAGGAAGGGAGGGAGAGAGAGAGGAAGGAAAGGAGGGAGGGGGGAGGGAAGGAGGGAGAGAGGAAGGAAGGAGAGAGGAAGAGAGGGTTTGAGTTAGTCAGGAAGGAAGGAAGGGAGGGAAGGAAGGGAGGGAGGGAGAGAGAGAGGAAGGAAGGGAGGAAAGGAGGGAAGGAAGGAAAGGAGAGAGGAAGGAAGGAGGGAGGAAGGGAAGGAAGGAAAGGAGAAAGGAAGGAAGGAAGGAAGGAAGTAAAGGAGGGAGGAAGGAAGGAAGGAAGGAGAGAGGAAGAGAGGGTTTGAGTTAGTCAGGGAGGGTGGTAGGGAAGGAAGGAAGGAAAGGAGTGAGGGAGGAAGGAAGCAAGGAAGTGAGTGTTCTCGTCTCCTGTGGCTCTGAGATGAACTTGTTCTGTCTCTGTCTGTGTCTCTGTCTCTGTCTGTGTCTCTGTCTCTTGTCTCCAGGATCTTCACCCTGTACAGTAAGTCCCTCCCCCTGGACGTGGCGTGCCGAGTGTGGGACGTGTTCTGCCGGGACGGGGAGGAGAGCTTGTTCCGGACGGGTCTGGGCGTCCTGCGCCTGTATGAGGACGTCCTGCTGCAGATGGACTTCATCCACATCGCCCAGTTCCTCACCCGCCTCCCGGACGACCTGCAGGCGCACACGCTCTTCAGCGCCATGGCGACCACGCACATGATCAGCAGGAACCGCCGCTGGGCTCAGGTTAGGCTCCGCCCCCACGTCCTCACACACACTCAGGCTCCGCCTCCACATCCTCAAACACACTCAGGCTCTGCCCCCGTGTCCTCACACACTCAGGCTCTGCCCCCATGTCCTTACACACACTGAGGCTCCGCCCCCGTGTCCTCACACACTCAGGCTCCGCCCCCGTGCCTCACACACACTCAGGCTCCGCCTCCATGTCCTCACACACACTCAGGCTCCGCCCCCGTGTCCTCAAACACTCAGGCTCTGCCCCCATGTCCTCACACACTCAGGCTCCGCCCCCGTGTCCTCACACACTCAGGCTCCGCCCCCGTGCCTCACACACACTCAGGCTCCGCCCCCGTGTCCTCAAACACTCAGGCTCCGCCCCCGTGTCCTCAAACACTCAGGCTCCGCCTCCATGTCCTCACACACACTCAGGCTCTGCCCCCGTGTCCTCAAACACTCAGGCTCCGCCTCCGTGTCCTCAAACACTCAGGCTCCGCCTCCATGTCCTCACACACTCAGGCTCCGCCCCCACGTCCTCACACACTCAGGCTCCGCCTCCATGTCCTCACACACACTCAGGCTCTGCCCCCGTGTCCTCAAACACTCAGGCTCCGCCTCCGTGTCCTCAAACACTCAGGCTCCGCCTCCATGTCCTCACACACTCAGGCTCCGCCCCCACGTCCTCACACACCCAGGCTCCGCCCCCACGTCCTCACACACTCAGGCTCCGCCTCCACGTCCTAACATACACTCAGGCTCCGCCCCTGTGTCCTCACACACACTGAGGCTCCGCCCCCGTGTCCTCACACACACTGAGGCTCCGCCCCCCTGTCCTCACACACTCAGGCTCCGTTAATTAAGATAATTGAGTTGAGTTGGTTTCACTCCGCCTCCTCCTCCAGCTCCTCCCCCTCCTCTCCAGTGAATGTGTGTACCTGTAGTTTTTCTAACGCCGCGTCTCCTTCCTGTTTCCTTCCAGGTGTTCTCTGCGTTAATGAAGGACGGAGCTAAAGACTCGGACAGAAACACCAGCCCGGCTTTGAGAAGCTAACACTAGCTGAGCTAACACTAGCTAAGCTAACGCCTCCCCTCAAACTAAACCGGAGGCCGAGTTTCCCTCCAACCCCGTGTCGGGACCAGAGCCTCCGACCTCTCAGCAGTATTTTATAGTAAACGTCAGAAAACACTGAACGAGGCCTCGACGGGAACCAATGGAATAAACCCACTAAGGACAAGCCCCGCCCCCTTTCTCTGTCCGAGGCTCAGAGACGACTTCATGGTTCTTCATTTCACACGTTTCGTTTTTTATTTTTTTAGCTTGAAATCCAAACACGATGACTCCACAGGTGTTTCCTCCTCCTGAGCGTCTGCTGCCTCCTCAGAGCACTTTATCTACAGCAGCTACGTCACAAACACTCACAGAAACAAACTAGAGGAAGAAAAGTCCTTAAATTAAAGGTGGGAGGAGGTTTTTAACATTTTTTTATTTAAGTGCTTCTTTACTTTAACAACATGTCTGCAATTAAGTTTAATTAAATTAACACCCGGCAACTATTTTATCAATTAAATCCTTTTTATTACCTGATGGTTTCATATCGTCGTCGTCGTCATCATGAGCTGTTTAATAATATTTTATAGATTCAATACGTTTCTGTAGCCGAACGTTGTTTTTTTTTACTCTGAGCTGCAGAAAAAAAGACGAAAATCTGTTCTGTCTGTTTTCTAACAACAAAAAAACAGATTTGTTTTCTTTATAAAACTGATGATCTTCAAAGTTTTTTCCTTTTCTCTAATTTCCTCCTTCTCTTCTTCTCTCCATCCTCAGACGTTTCTTTCTCCTCCGCTTCATTTTTTTAAATTAAATTATTGAAAGTTTCAGATGTTTGATTCGTTAAAGAGTCGACGTCGTCGTTAAGATGAAGTTTAAAAGTAAAACACACACTTTGATTTGTTGACACACTAAACAACAACAACACTACACAGACACACAACAACTTTAAATGTGGACCAAGAGGAAGATTTTACCCTGATCAACAATTCAACACGAGTAAAAATAAATCATTAAAAATATATAATGAATGAAACTTCCATTCCTCCTCATCTTCTTTTCTGTCTCGTTTTTCATTTTTCCAACTTTAAATCCATTTTAAACCAATTTATTTGGATTTTATTCAAAGTTCAAGAAGAAAAAAAAATAATATTAGTTTTGAATCTTAAATCGATCGACGGACGTTTCTAAAAAATAATAAATAAATAAATAAATAAATAAATAAAGTGCAATATGATGCTGGCGGTTCAGTGCGTCATTACCCAGAATCCTCAGCGGCTCGGTTTCCCGAAGTAACGTGATCATTTCTTCTTTTTTATTTAAGTGTCTTTTTCTACTTCCGTGTGTTTGTGCGCGCGTTCATTCAGCTTCTTGTTTTGCTTTTTGTCGTCAGATTTATTTCCGTGTACAGGTTCTGTTTTTTTTCATGATGCCTTATAAGTGATGTAAATAAACTGTAAAAAAAAAACAACAACAACAAACAATAAAATGAAAATAAAACCAGTTCTTTCTTTTCATATAATGGCCACTAGTTAAATAAATGTGTAAATAAATATCTGAGCAAACGGAGCCTTTGGTTTGTGTTGATTCAGTTTTTAAGATGTTTTATGTGTTTTCTCCTCAGAGGAAACAAACGAGATGATTAGAGGCAGGAAAAATGTTTAGGACGAGGAGGAAGAGGAGTAAAAAAGAGGGGGAGGAAGATGGGGAGAATTTAAAGGTGGTGGAGAAAGTAAAATCTTTTTTCTCAGCACTTTTTTAAACATTGTTGTTCACTCCTCCAACCACTAGATGGCGCCTGAGGCCCGGAGTTAATTTTTCTGTCCTGGTAGAAACGAGTTGTCTTTACTGTGGTTCATTATTCTTAATTATTGTAAAGTTGACTCTGAACTACAACTACAAAAAAAAAGGCCTCATGGGAGTTGTAGTTGTTATGTGTCGATCAGGTCAGTAGATGCTATGAAGTTACTATTTTGTCCTGTTTTATATAAATAAAAATTGTTATTGGTGCTAAAGTTGAATCAGGTTGTCAGGGTTTCAGGGGGAGCGAGGAAAGAAGAACAGAAGAAGAAGCCTCATGGGAGTCGTAGTTGTTGTGTTTCCTGATTAAGATTCTTATTGGTGAAACTTTCAGGTTTTTCTCAAGGTGAAGAAGAAGAAGAAGAAGAGGAGGAGGAGGAGGAGGAGGAGGAGGAGGAGGAGGAGGAGGAGGAGGAGGAGGAGTGAAGGGTGGTTAAGGCCATGGAGGTATGTGGGGGGGGGGGGTTACATAAATCAATCGGAGTTATCGCCGTTACCATGGAGACCAGATAAAAAAAATTAAAAAATGAGCTCAACATAAGAAGATGCACGACTGTAGAAAGAGCATCACATCTACTGGAAATAGAGGAGGAGAAGAAGAATGATTCTGATTAAATGTTAAATCTAGACTCATGGTTTGATAAATTTAAAAAGTCGATTTATTTTAAAAGACTTTTGATGCGATAAATGATTAAAACTAATCAAATCATTCGTCTCTTTCTTAAATAAATTCATTAAAGGAACCTGAGACAGAAGAGGAGGAGGAGGAGGAGGAGGAGCAGACCATCGGTCAACACTCCCGTCCTTCCTCTCCTCTGGGACGTCCCATAGCTGTGGATGACTGGATCACTCATCTCCTCCTCCTCCTCCTCCTCCTCCTCTCATCACTCCATCACCACAGGCTGTTTAGTTTCTCCTCTACATCGAGTCATGAACGGATCCTCACACACGGCGACGACTTTAAAGACGAGTTCGACTAAAAGAAAAGAATAAAGAATAAAAATAATGATGATGATGAATTCTCTGCTGCTTTAAAATGTGACTTAAATGGACTAAAAGACGTTTTATAGAGTCGGTGCGAAGAAGACGAGACTCAACCAGAGCCAAGTTCACCTGGTAAAAATAAAAAAATTAAAAAAGAAAGAAGCTCAAAACAAAGTTTGCAGCGTAAAACCCATCAGCTCTGAATACATCAGAATCAGAACGACTTCGTTAAAGTGTTCAGAACTAAGAGAAAAGCAGGAAATAACACAGAAGGACATGAACTAATCAAGGGCACAAAAATACAGGACGGATTCTGGAAGAAGCTTCACAAGGAGACTTTAGTTTCTCTTTGGATGCAGCAAGTCTCATCCTGGGAATGATTCCCGACAGTTTAACGGGTAAAAGTTCTAGATATTATCTAAGAATCCTGTATATGTTTATAATATATCTGTATTTGTTGGGTTTGTGTTTGTGTGTTTGCATATAAAAAAAGAAAAGAATAAACACATCAGTGTAAAATATATGAAACATACTTAGAAGTATCAGAGAAGATCAAAGGGAATAAAGCTGTAACAGTGATTCTTCCTGGTATCGACCGTTTCCTGACGTTTATTCTGATATTAAACGTAATTAAATCTGAATGTTATAAAAACACTGCAGACTCACTCAGGGAAAACGAGCACTAACGTCACATTTGAATCTGCAAACATCTAAAAGATGAGTTTATCTGATCTGTGGTTGGAGTTTCCTGTTCACATCAACACGTACGCGATGCGGCTCAAAGGTTAAACTTTACATTTATCATCCATCATCCGTCATTTATCAGTTATCATTAATCAGCACGAAGTTAGTGGAGCTTTGATCTAAAGATCTAATCACACGTCACGTTTTTTATCATTATTATTATTTCACGTTCATTTGGGTCAAAAACAAACATCAATAAACAAACTGTTCATTTACAAAATCAAACCAAAAGGACCAAAAGCTGAAGATTATTTTACAAATGAAATCATTTTTCTCTTTGACTTTAAACTCAGTTTGAGAAGTAGTTTTATTATTTTTATTTTATTTTTTATTCGTTCTAAAGTCTGTGAGCAGCACATTTTAAAAAGCTTTATAAATAAAGATTGATTGAATATTTTAAACTAGAGTCAGAGTTTGATCTCAGCCCTTAAATATTTTGTAGTTTCACAGACATTTGATAAAACAAACGAAAAATAAGACCATTTGTTTATTTTATAGGAAACAATAATGACAACACGGTGGAGTGTTACCACGGCAACCAGAGAGACGTATATATGGACTTAATTTACTTGCTCGTAAGCAAATTTTGTCTGTAATTTAATTTATTTTTCTGTTTATTCCAGGTTACTTGGGTTGTCGGGAGGCGACAGGCGGGTTTGATGCTCATGAACGGGGAGAATCCACTGAGATTATACAAATATATTTACATATTTACACTGAATATAACGCTGTTGCCGTAGCAACGTGTGTGATATCAGAGTTCAGGTGAATTTACTACCTCATTCTTATTCTATTCTGTTTTAATCTGATTCTTAGTCTTATGTCTGGTTCATATATGTTCTTTCTTATCTTGGACAAAATCATTTCTATGTTTGGGTCAATGAAGTGAATCAAACTGTTCGTTTTCAAGGCTTTAAGCTCAAAAACTGATTCTCAAATCAAAATAAAATATCAATACTTCAGTCATTGGAGGTGATGTAGGAACAGTGGAAAGTAACTAAACTACTGAGTTGTGGCAACACAACAAACCTTGTGAAACAAACTCATGTTAAACCACAACACAGGATACGAGGTGTTAATGACGAGGAGGAGAAAACAGGGTCAGGATTAAGATGAAAGGTTTCATTTTATAGTCGTTCTTAACAGTTAAACAATCATTTATTTTAATGGTGTCATCGTTTTACTTATTCCTCTTTTAGTGTTTGAAAGATTTTCTCATATTTTGTGTGATTGTGTCTCTGGTTTTTCTGTTGTTGTGTTATCTCAGAGTTTATAATGAATAAATAAATAAATGACTCTGACGTCTTGTGTTCTCTATGATGCTATGATTTGAAATGTTTTTTTTTTTTTTTTTTATTTAAGTTCACCAGACACATTACGGTGCATTAACACAAACTATCTGATCGGTATCACTGATATCAGCCTGAATTTTACTCGATATCGGCTCAGAAAGAAAATCGGTGCAAATAATGAAAGTTCTTACTAATTAGTGAAGTTAGAACTTGTTGACAGTTTGTGTCGTATTAAACCAGAGAATATATAGTATAAAATAATGTGACGTTTCGTCCAGTTTGCTTCGTGAATGAATCCGACGAGCGTCTAGTTCTAGAGGACGAACGTGGAAAATGAAGCAGGGTAACGTCCCCGTACGAGGACGCCGGGTCTCAGCCGGGACGTCCCACCTGTAGACGAGGAAGCAGGGACTCATGTCTGAGCCGGTTTCCCATTAGGTCAGCCCCCCCCCCCCTCCTCTTTAGCTCCCCTTTCACTGGTCACACAGAGCGAGGCCCGGCGGGTCGGACGGAGGGAAAGCTGCTCGGCGCCGAGCTGCAATTAGACACCCCCATTATATAAAGGCATATTCAGATAACAGGGGCACCAATGAGGTCAGTACGTGCCTTTTGTTGTGGGATTAATGAGATTTTTAATAAAACAAAAAAATGCCTCCTTCCTTATTGTAATGACCTAATGAGTGCGGCGGTGGCGCTGGGCCATGTTGGTGGGAAAGTGCCGAGGTTGTACCCGTCCCCTCCTCCTCCTCCTCCTCGTCCCTGCTCCATCCCTCCATCCTTTCCCTGCACCTGCATCCTCCCCCCCTACCTCCCCCAAGAGCCGCCCCGTGCTTTCCGGACCCCCCCTCCGCCCCTTCATCCTCCCCTCCTCCTCCAGTGTTTGTATTCAAAGCTAGGAACCAAACGAATGTTTAATTACCATAAAATGCTATCGGCATTTAGCCCCCTCCGACACAATGAATGGCAACATAGAGCTCATTGAGGTTATCTACAAGGGGACCAGTGGTCAATTGGGTCATTGATTTGGATTGTTTGACAGACCCGGAGCCAAGGCCGCAGGAGCAAGCAAAGTTCAAAAATCCCCCTCAGTTAGAATTGAGAAGTTTGTCACAGAATCTGTTGGAAGGGGCTGTCAGGAGCGATTAGGGGGCATGAAAGGGCTCGGCGATCAAACGGGGCCTGTCCCAACGCTGCGCATTTAATTAGAATTTGCATGCCTTTGTTCCTGACCCTTCAGCGGGCATGATCTGATTACAAGGGTGAACAGTTAGCGCCGGGGGAAACTTTGGGGAACTTTGTCTAACGCAACTCTTGTTCTTGGGTTCTGATGGAAAAGAAAACAGCGGCGTCTCCTGCAGACGTCAGCGGCCTCCTCCTCGCTCCTCGCTCCTCTCTCAGGTTTCCGTCTCCCGCTGAATTGTGGGAGTCTGGGAGGTGGAGGCTCTCGCTGGCTCATTAATTGGGGGGCACGGCGCCCTTTGACCCCCAATGATGCCGGGGGTGACATGGCAGACGAGGAGAGGCGATTGGCCAGCAGCTTCAGCGGTTGAACGTGGCACCAGTGGTGTTCCAGAGTGGAAAAGGGCACAAAAACACCGCACTCCTCTTTTCTCTGCGTCTCTTTGTTCTCCGCTCTCATTATATTCTACCTTTCTGCTGCTTTTTTCTCCTCTTTGTGTTTGTTTTCCCAGTCAAATAATGGACATTCGCAACAATTATCGTTGCTTATTATGTTCCAATCTTTTTCATTTTAATAAAAATAATCGGTTTGCTAATATTTAAAGTTCAAAAATAAATTTTAATTTCGGTAAATTATTATTTTTTATTAACATATTTGTTGATCCAGCATTATTATTTATTTTGTTCCTTTTATCCCTGCAATTAAATTATTATTTATTAATTTGCTTGATTTTACCGTGAAACACAACCAGGGTAAATAAATACTTATATATATGATATATTCTTCTTATATATAATAAAATTAATTTAAATTAATTCCTATTATTTATTCTGAGAAAAAAAAAAAAAAAAAAAAAAAAAAGTGGAATACTGCTTAATCTTAAAAAAATAATAATTATTTAATTGGGATTTTTTTAATTATTATTTATATTATTTATAAAGCAGATGTGATTTTTTATTAAGGGTTGGTTTTTCTTTTTATTTCTGTTTTGCTACATGTAACAAATAGATCTGGATTTTTTTTTTTTTACAGTGAACTATAATGAATGAAATTAATTAAAATTAATATTGAATGAAAAGTATTTAAACTAAATTTGTTTCAAGCGTTTGTATATTTTATTCTATATTTTTATCCTTTTTACTTCATTATGTTTTTAATGTTCTTATATCTTACTGTGTTTTTATATTTTATCAATTTTATAGTTTTATTTATTCAAATTTTTTATACTAATCTTTTATTATTTTAACGTGTCCTTTTTTGTTTCACTTTTTACATTAAGTTTTGTCAGTGAAAATGTAAAATGTGGCGCAATTCGAAAAGTCCCATATAAATAAAATTTGATTGATGATTGAACTGAAATTGTTATAATTATTGTCATTACTGAATGTTCATTAATTTGTGGTTTACAGCTTAAAATAAATATAGTTTTTAATTCTATAATTTAATTATTATTATAATTCTTATTTTTAATCAGGCTCATGTGAAGCTCTTCCTCCAGATACAGTCCTGAATGACGTGATGTGATCTGAAGGACTCATGTGTTCATTAGTGTGTCATGTTCGCATGTCGTCTTTGTTGAAGTGTCTCCAGTTTGTCTGGGACGGAGACACGCACTCCGTCCTTCTCCCACGTGTCTCTGAACCTCCAGCCGCCTGCAGAGCGCCGCCGCCTCCTTCTCCTCCAGACATTTATTCATCTTATTTTACTTCTTCAACATCTTCTTCCTTCGTCTTTCCTTTTATTCAGTTTCATGTTGAACTAGACACGTTTCTGCTGATTTACAGCAAACACTCAGTCGTCTCCGATTCACCTTCATGGTTCTCTGTGCTCTTCGGTTTCTTATTTTTCCTCTTTTATCGGTCAGTTTTTAAAGCTTCTGTTTATGCCCTCGGTTTGTTCCAGGAACTCAGCCCTTCATGTTTGAAGGAAGTTTTTCTTTTTCTTTCTGTTGCTTAACATTTATCAGTTCCAGCTCCTCCATAGTTTGAAGGAAAACTAAACTAAACAAAAAAAGCTCAACCGATTCACACGGTGGCGACTCTGATTCACGTTCTACGGCTGCAGACTCTCAGAGTTCTGACTAAAACCCACCAACGTCTCCTTGGAGCTAATGAGGGAAATGTGCTCTTTAAAAACTCACAGGATACAGTGTGATGCACGGATTCTTAATTAAACCGAACACGGCCTTCCCATCGCTCAGCGTTTTGTATTCACTGCTGCTTCGCGTCACTGCTCCTCTTGTACTTTTCACGGTGGCTTTCCATCGACTGTGCCAACGAAAACGTACTTTGTCCGTAATAATAATAGCGACGATGCACACATTTACTTGGTCAGAACCGGTTCAAAGGCTCTCGGCGATTCCGTACGTCTTTTGATCGCGCTGTTTGATTTAGGAATTAATCACAAGAGGAGGAGGAGGAGGAGGAGGTGGAGGACATAAAGTTCTGGGAATCACTTTATCGCAGGTCATTTTCCAAATGACAGGGCCTGACGTTGGAATGACGAAAGTTGAAATGATATGATTCTGGTGGCCGAGCTCGGTGCATCGAGGCGGAAAACGGGCTCCTTGTGCTCGTCCGCGGTTTCTGTACTCCCTGAACCCTGAAATAATGACCCTTCCTTGTTCATTAGTGTCTACTCAGTCAATCATAACACATCAGAAATGAGTTTAGCATTCAGGCGCAGGACAATTGACCTTGTGTGTGCCCTTCCTCACCAGCGAGCTGTCACAGGGCTTCATCCAAATTGAGGCAATTAGCTGCGATGTGTCTCCCCCATTAAGCTGAGTGTCTCCACTGTGTCCTAATGACAGCAGCAGGACATGGCCTAATCAGCTCCGGCGTTTCCCCAGAGTTCACATCCACTCCTCTCTGGCACACCCAGGGTGAGGAGGAGAGAGGAGGGGGGAGGCCCGGGGGGGAGGAGGAGGAGGAGGAGGAGGAGGGGGGGAGGCCCGTGGGGGGGTCACAGCCAAAAACCCACCTGAAAGGAAAGGAGCAGGTTTAGGAAAGAGATAAATGAATAAACGTCAGCAGAAATAAATTAATACATGGAAATGTTAAATTAACATACCATGCTAATATTAGCTGCTAATTCACTGTCAGTGTTACCAGTTAAACACGTGTAGCATTAGCTTCTAAACGCCTTTTAACTGTCAATTTGTAAACTTTGCACAGGACGCACATATGTATTTTTATTTATTTGTGTACATGCATACTTGTAAGCAAGTATTTTTTATTTTATTTTGTATATTTTATTTTCATTATTCAGTATTTTTAATATCGATCTGTGTATTGTCCTGCATTGTATTTGAAAATTAATACAAACATTTGAAATTAAAATTAGCTGCAAGCTAACTACTGTCAAATGAATACAGTGTTAATTACTACCTGCAGACATTTGGTACAACATGGCCATGTCAGTCATGTTACATTAGCTTCTAGAGCTAAAACCTTGAAAAAACTAAGGTGAAGGTGCAGCTAATTATACATACCTGCTTAAGCTAGTCATGCATATGAGAGTTACCAATACCTTTGGTAAGAAAAGGGTAGTTTTTATGCCTAAACGACAACATTAGCTGCTAATCAGCTGCTAATTTATATTAGTTAACAGCTAAAACTGGCAAGCTACAGTAAAGATAAAGATAACATTAGCTCAGATCAAATAAAGTAAAAACTAGTGCTATAATGATGAACCCACAAATATTTAGTCAATAACAGCCATCATTTGTCCATTTTGACCTGACGTCAGATCCGTGCGCTACAAACGGTCTAAACGCACGATAGCATTCACCATTAAGAACATGTAATACAACAAAATGACGATGAGAAACTCATCTAAAAGCCTCTATCTGGCATTGCCACCTAAACGAAACGGTGATCGTGTAATTCAGCGCTTCTACTAACCTCACCACTTCAAGATAGCCACACAAACCATATGAACGCAGAGATGCTGCTGAATACAATGATGTCTGTCTGTTCACCATGTGACAAAAAAACTAAAATCCAAAGAGTCGTGGAAATAACTGAAATGAATCATGAAGCTCCCATTTGTTTACATGAAAAGGAAGATAATTCTAGGTTGGTCGTTGACCATGTGCAATCTTTGTGTTTACTTTGCTCTGGATCGCCATTGGTGGTTGCTACGGTAACTTTGGGCATGACTTTTGATTGTCTAGACTCTGATTGGTCGATAGAGGTGTCAATCAGTAAAATTGACCAATCTGTTGTCGAGATATTCTCCTCTGAGTTTCACCAAAGGCCTCCTTTTTACAGACGGTCTGGGTGAATGAGTCAAAGCTGTTGTTTTTGTGTTTAGTGATATATCAATGAAACTAAATTAGTTTTTCAGACTGGCCAAAATGCAACAAAAAGGCACAATTCTCCTGGACACAAATGGGCTAAATCTGTAAAATTGCTCAGGATTCGTTGGCCTTTAAACCAGATATCAGGGTTTTTTTTGTTGTTGTTTTTGAGGCAAGAACAGAAATTTATATTTTCTACTTTGTTCCAGATGAATTTTCTCTGACACAGTAACATATATTGTTATTCTGACACTTTTGTAGCAATCTCACAGGTGTTTGTGTCACAGGTGACCAAAATGATTCGTACATTCAAAGGCCTCGAGACAAACAGGTTAAACACCTTCAACAGTTTCAACAACTCAGCAACTTTTGTGTTTAGTGCAAGAAATCGCTTTCTTTATGGGCAACTAGTGCTAAGAGGCAAGTATACTGTAATGAACTGTTATGTATGAACTCTATTATTAAAGCTACTTTCTAACCAACTGTGTTTTTAATACTTTTTAGGGTTTTTTAATCACTACTATACATAAATGAAACTACTTTTTCTGTTTTTATAGGTAGGTACCCTTTTTGTTCCTTTTAGCCTCCCTCTGAAGCACTCGTACCTTAAACCCAAGTACTCGCTAGAATATCTACATACACATAAACAATACTATTTATAAAATACCATTAAAAAAAGTTTTAACAATTATTGCTATTAAGCACACAAATATTTCAATAATGGAAAATAAAAAAAATTAAAGTAACATTCAAGTGCTTATTTGTCCCTTTAAATAAGGAGACCAATCAATAAACTTAAAGAACCCGTTTCTCTGCCAGTTCAATGTCATTTTTTCAACATGCACCCAAGTTTCAAAAGCACAACAAATAAATTATTTCACCTATAGCCTGCACTTTCATTCGCTAAATGAAAATAAAATAAAATGAAATGTAATGTGTACCCGATGCGGGGCCTGGGTCGATGCTCGCATTCGTAGGAGCCCGAAAACAACAATGGCCGCTTCGCGCCACAGCGACAAAGAAACAATGGCCGCTTCGCGCCACAGCGACAAAGAAACAATGGCCGCCTCACGGCAGCAATGGCGTCCTCGTCCTTGACCTTTCCGCGGGTCAGCGTGTTGCTGCATCCTGGGCCTTAGACGATTCCTCCCGTCCGGTAGCGTCCGTGGTGGACACTCACCGCGGCAGGCTAAGAGGCTAACAGGCTAACAGGCTAACTGGCTGAATGAGCGGCTCGGTCGTGAAAGCTAACGTTAGCTACATTAGCTTCTAGCTGCGCTTCTCTCGAACACTCTTTTCCAGAATGCTCCTCCTGTGGACTCAAACACGGTGCTGCGTTGACTGAACGGTGACTCGAAGACTCACTGTCCGTTTGTCTCGATGTACGTCCCTCAACCAGCGTGTTAACTTCTCAAAGTCGTTTTCTTTGCCGTAATGTTTCCGCCGCCATGTAGTTCCTCACCCTTCCTTTCGCGGTTCTGTCACCCCTCTTCCGGTTCCGGTTCCGGTTCACTCTGACCACGGGTAAGTAAAACATGAACTAATGTATATTTTTACATTTAAATAATACTTTTACCACAAAATATGTATTTGTCACAGGAAATAATTAAATAAAAGAGATATACAAAAAATAATAAATGAGTGCTTTTCTTTACCCGTTATTTCTTTCTTTATATTTTTACCTGGTTTACATCTACTTGGACAAACTGAGACACATTCACAGTCGTTCTGCTGCAGATGCTTCACTGGGTTCAGATTATTAATCACATTAATCATGATGATGAATCAATCCACGTTCCCATGATGCTTTGCAATCATTGCACCACTTTTTTGCTCCATTCCCATCCAACTAAAAAGCCAAACAGTTTATGGATTCGTTGGACGTTTGAATGAAGAAACAGAAGAAAAGATGTAAAAAAATAAAAATAAAATTAAATAGATAAATAAACATAAAAGACAAATGACATAACAACAGAGTGATTTAGGGAGTTTGTTGGTGGTCAACCGTTCGTGTCCGTTCCGTTTGTGTGTGTGTGTGTCTCTTTCTGTCAGTGAAATAAAAGCTGGTCTTGTTTAGCGGGCCGCTAACAGTGAAAAAGGCTAATAGGGCTGACCTGCCGTTCACCCCGCAGCACCAGAGGCAGAATGAGAAAGAAAAACAGAGGGAAGAGGAGCCGGTATTCTTCTTGTGCACGAACGAGAAGGGGGAACGAGGGAATGAACCAGCGCCGGGTGGCGGATTAGTGCAGGTTGTGTCCTTCTGAAGAATGGAGGGAGAGTCGGAGGAGGGATGGAGGGATGGGAGGATGGGAGGATGGAGGGATGGGAGGCTGCCGTCAATAGAGCTGCTGATGAGAACGGGAGGAACAGAGCGTAGAGAGGAGACAGAGGAAATGTCTGCACGTGTTCCAGTCTGATCCGATCAGGAAGGTTTTTATTCATTTATTTTGCACGTGAACATCTGTACGTACGTCTTCACGAGTTCAGTTTGCACATTTTACCTCTGGACCATCTGTCTGATTTAAGCCCTGCGGGTGGCGCCAGACGGAAAAAACGATGAGAGTATGGCGGCCATTTTGGGACATCTCCCGCTCACCTGGTCAGGTGGAGTCGACGCTTTGTGTTCGTCACTTATCACCTTCCTCAGATGTTCCGGACGCTTCTCTGGAGGGAAACACTCTCCTCCAGCGCCGGTGCTGAAGGGAAGTTCTGTCAGGCTGGTTTCACGTTCCAGTTTCCTGGCAGACGTCGTCTTTAACCTTCTGAGACCCTGCGTCCTCTTGTGGGGACGTTTACTTTTAGGTTTGTGCTACAAGGTCCAAATTTTATGACTGAAACTTTCCAGGTTTGATGTGATGCACAAATTTAACACATTCTATCAACAGTAACGAGCTACAACTTCAATTACCAGGGACTCATTTGAGGACGTTGGGACTTCACAGCCATGTTCAGGGATTGAAATACTTTTTAATACTTCCTGTCCAAAGATGATGCTAAGTTTTTTTTTTATTCTTCTTGGGTCCTACTAATTCTAAATACTCAGAAGGTTAATGGACTTTAGTCTGCTTCTCTTCTTTATTCCTGGGAGAGGCTGAGGAGATATTTATGAAGTGGAGCCTTTTTAGGAAAGAATAAAGAGCAACATGAGGCATAACTGACCACGTTCAGTCCTTAACCCAACGTCTTTTGGGTCAAACCGACTTAATTCAGCCCAAAACTGTCAAAAAAATCTATGTTTATCTTCCACTATGGGTTTTCACCTCATATCTAACTTGTTATTCTTTCATATATATATATGTAAACTCTGGATTAAACATGATATTTCTGGCCCAATAGACCTTTTATCTCTTTTCCATCTAAAAAAAAAAAAAAAGTATTTAAAATGGAGAAAATTAAAACATTTTCTATGATCCATGAGTTTATATTTGACCCATAACACCACACGTTTTCAGGGACATTTAAAATATGAGTTTGTATTTTAGAAAGTTTCTTTGAGAGAGTGAAAACATTTTCTGGAAATTTTCAGAAATCTTCTTGAAAACAAAACAACAACAACAAAAAACGACAAAAACACGAGGAAGTTTTTTGGTAAATTTAAAAACAACAGGACATTTTTCAGAAATATTTGAAATATTTCCAGTGCATGGAATTCACCACCCTCCCATTAACACATGAAAGCTGAAAACATTTCTACAGAAGTCAAGACATTTTCTGCCTCGGTTTCTTAAAGACGTTGAACCAGGGATGTCATCCTGCACCACTCTGCTGCAAGATTCTTAAAAAGTGACTCAACATTTAATGGAAAAGTTCATTTTCTGAAACATTTCCACTCAGGGCTCCTCACAAGTTGCACATTTCCCTGGTTCTGTATTTAGAATTTGCCTCTTCAACGTTAACAGGTTTGGAAACACAGAAGATAAATGAACTCTTATTTCTCATTAGAGAAGATAAACTTTAAATCTGCATCTTAAACAGCTGCTAATTAATATCAAATCAATAATTTAAGCTTCCAACCAGGGACTTCGTAAAAAAACCAACTTGAGTTTTAGAGATTCCCTGATTAAAGGACCCTGATGAAGCTGTAATTATTAATTAATCCGACCAGTGAGCGAGACGATGAGACGAGGAGCAGAGATGGATTCAGGAGCAGGAGGTTCAAACCTGGACGACAGGACGTCCTGCAGCTCCTCAGACTCCTCGGCTCAACGCCACCTGGGGGGGGGGGGGGGGGGGGGTGCGGCGCCACGGCGGCCCCTCCCCTTTAATAGTTTCGGTTGCCGTGGGGATACCGAACCAGGAAGGGACGCCTCATGATAACCACTGGTGTGTTGTTGTGGAAACAAGCTGCAGCAATTAATGCCACCGCTGCAGTCACGCCAGCCGCCCCCCCCCCCCCCCCGCTTTCATCAGCTCTGAGTCTGAGGGGGGGGGGGGGCAGGTAGTGACAGACCAGGACCAGCCGCAGTGTGTGTTTGTGTGTTTGTGTGTTTGTGTGGCTCAGGTAGGTTAAGAGGTGACGTCTCAACAACAAGAACAAGGACGGATCAGAGACCAGAAACAAACTCTACTGGTTTGTTAAATCCTTTATGCTGTGTTTCCAACATGTTCTGTGTCATATTTGATCTGGTTCTATGGACAGATGGATGTTTAAATAGGAACATGTGGGTGAAGTGGACCTGGAACTCATAAAACTAGCTTCAGTTTGGTCCAGTTTAATTCCTCACATCCTGTCAGTGATTCTCTAGTGACTCATTAATGTCCAGAGTCAAGGTCTGAACTACAGAAATATGTGGGGGATAAATGTAAAAACACTTTAAAGAAAAGACAAATTATTAAAAGTTTTCTCCCTTAAAATTTGTATAGAGAAATAGTTTGTGGATAAATGTAAAGACAAAAAAAAAAAATCTTAAATTATTTAAATTTTCCAGGAAAATGTCCACGGTTTCAGTTACTTTTCAATAAATAGATAAACAACCATTTTGTTTGTAAAGACACTTCGACAATTAAGAAACATTCCTGAATTAAAGTTTTCAAGAAAATTTTCTCACTTTTTAAAGAAAAATGTCCACACTTTTAATTATTATTATTATTATTTTAAATGTCCTGTTCTGTCCTGTTCTTCTTAAAGTAAATTGGAGGCAGATTAAATCTCGACGTCCCTCACAACCTCTGTGGAGTCTGAGTATTAATATTAATGTAATTTGCAAAGCTGTTTTTTCATTGTTTTTCAAGCACAACCAGAAGAAAAACTTTGAACAGAACCAAGAAAACACGTTAAAATACCTGCATGGAACATGTACATCAGACATTAAAAAAAAAAGAGAAAGAAAGGTTGAATTAGTCTTTGTACAACAGGTTTCCACTGTATAAAAACTCACAAACAAGATAAAACAGATTTCTCCATCCTTGTTACAGAAGAAAATAAAGGAGGCTTTTCCTCTGGTGAATAAGAAGATACACTGAATATTCAGTATCTATTAGAAAATAAAAAGCATGTAGTTCTCCAGTCAAAGCAAATATGCAAATATCTCCACTTCTCCCGCTATTTGTTTCCCTGGTAACCACATAGACAAACTAACTGAACGCTGCTGATGAACATGTTGGAGCTCATTCATGGTCTCGGTCTCTTTTTAAAGACAAGACTCTGAAGTTTCTATCACTACAGTCAGAATCTCTCTAAGTGGTTTAGTTCAGGAGGAATCACCAGTTAAAAATAACAACTTGTTGTGTTGGTTGAATCCTATAATGACTTTTATCCGTGAAACCAGAAGATAATGACGTATTACATCAAACACACCTGGAGTCCAGAGCTCTGATTGGTTCATGGAGACGCTGCTGAATGATAGAGGGTTAGACACAGTTTCCTTTTCTGTCTCATAAATGAACCCTGAAGAACATCACCGCACCACAAAGACGGCAACAAACCAGAATCTGCCAAAAACAGAATCAGTTCAGTCAGATTGAATTTCGTTCCCTCTCTCTTCTCTTTTCTTTTCCTTTCTTTTTTACACGGCCTCAGACTGGTCAGGATTACTGGTGCGGACCAGAGGACCAGAGGACCAGAGGAGGCCTGAGATGCTAACTGACAGGAGACCGGGAGGAGGCGGGGGCTGATGGAGGGGTGTGTTTGGGGTGCTGGTGTTCTTATTAGGCAGCGCCGCGTGGGCTCTGACCTCTCACACACTTCATGAGTTCACTTAATGAAGGCACCTCGCTGCTCCACATCGGCCGCTCCCCACGTCCATAATACACTCGCTTTTTACTGAATGTGACAGAAACACAAACTTACTGATACTGACGTTGTTTTTCTTCTTCCTTGTCCTACTTCCCTTTCTTCTTCTTCTTCTTCGTACCCACGTCTTACTAATCCCTTCTTCTTCTTCTTCTGTCCTGAAACACGTGACAGGTCGATGCAGAAACATCGATACCTCCGATACCAGATCTTAATGCTCCAAAACCGATACTCAAATTAACATTTCGATACTTTTGATACTTCAGTTATTTGTTACCTGAAACGTAAGGTGTATTGGTATCGGGTCGGTATCACTAACTGAATTTTAGTATCAGATCAGAAAGGATCAAACATCCCTGTGGAGGACAATGTCTTCTCTTTCTCTTCCTCCTTCTTCTTCTTCTTTGGTTTGTTTTCCTTCTTGTCCTTCTTCTTCATGTTCTTCTTAATACTTGAAACGTGTGGAGACATCTTGGTCGTCTTCTTCCACTCTAGACATCCTCCTTCTTCTTACTTTCCTTCTGTTTTTTTTATCTTTCCTCCTCCTCCTCCTCTTTCTTCTTCTCTTTCCCTGTGTCTTCCTGCTCATCATCTTCTTCTTCCCTCCTGAAACATGTACATGCCAAAATTAAAACGCGCCCTTCGTTCTTGTTCTCGCTCTGGATCTTAAAACTGTTCCTGTTTTGTTTTCCCTCTGGTTTCGCCTCAGTCTGAACCATAAAAAAAAAACCCACCAGCTGATATTTAAACCACGTTAAAAGTTTTCCGTTTTCTCTCAGGCCTCTCGGCGTCGTGTTAATGTCAGCTCAGTGTTAAAGCTGAGAATTAAAAAGGACTTAGCAGCATGCCAGGTCCCCCGGTCTATAGATCCATGGACACCAACCCCCCCTCCACCTCCACCTCCACCTCTTAATCTTAAAGCGCTGGAAAACATTCTATACAACACTGATTAGCTTTGATGCTGCTTTGACTTCATGCTAACAACTCTTACTCGAGAAAATTTCCTCCTCATCCGACCCTTTTCTTTAGTAATATTTCTTCCTCCACTTTCTCCTTGTCCTCCATCTTCTTCTTCTTCTTCTTCTAGTTCCTCTTCCTTCTTCGCTTCCTCCTCTTTGTCCTCCTTCTTTGCTCCTTCTTTTTTCCCATGACTTCCTCCTCGCTTTGTTAGAGAGATGAACCAGAAGATGGAATCAATGAGACGATGGAGACATCTTGGTCGTCTTCTAAGAGATTCAGGACATGGAAGAAGATGTCTTCTCCTCCTTTACCTCCTCTTCTCTTTGTCTTTCTTGCTCATCCCACTCCTCCTCTTCCTCCTCATTTTCTCCTCCTCCAGAATGTTTTTGAAGGGATGAACCCAGCTGGAACACACTTCTTCTTCTTCTACTTTTTTTTTTTTACTTCTTCAAGAAACCTTCTCCTCATCCTCCATCTTCTTCCTTCTTATTTTCCTCCCTCTTCTCCTCTTTCTTTGTCTTTTTCTCCTTCTTTTCCCTCATGTCTTCCTCCTTGTTTTCTTGACATCCAAGAGATAATCTCTTCTTCTTCTTCTTCTACTCCACGTGGGCAGCCATGTTGGAAACATCTTCTTCTTCTACTGAATCAATTGAGACAAACTGGGGCAGTAACGTGTTCCCCTCTATTTCTTGTCTCCTGCTGTGTCTAGTTAGTGTTTCGCTGACTGATGTGTGTGTGTGTGCAGACCTGTGGTTACACAAACACTGAGAGACGTTGTAACAGTGGACGCATTGATCAGGTTCTAAGGGTTAAACCCGTTTAAATGCCATGAGAGTCGTGACATGACAGGAATGCTGCATCAAAGCCAACTCTGATTTGATTTTTCCCCCGGGGGCAGCGGTGGAGAAGGCTGATACGTGATAATAAAAATATCTGTGTCAGCTCGGCCTTGTTGCACAACAACAACAACACAACCTGAACCACAGAGTGAGTGACTGTGCTGGAAATATTTACTTCAATAAGAACCGACGGTGATTTATGAGACTTTAGAGGAGACTTTACCAAACAGTTTTCAACGAAAGGAACGGTTACACGTGGAATGTAGATAACGGTCAATAAAAACAGGTCTGTTCCCTCCTTCCTTCCTTCCTTCCTTCCTTTGCAATCTTAGCAATTATATTATATAATTTTAGCAACTGTAACCATTTTTACCGTTCCACACTGTAAACACAGAATGCATCTATATATTTTTCTTATATTCTGTACATTTTGTACGTTCTTTGAAATTTATTATTGTTTCTATATATACACACACACACACACACATATATATACATATATATATACATATTTGTCTATTTCCTCTTGTCTGAGGAAGTTTCCCATAGGTGGGATAAATAAACAACGTCTTATGTAAAATAGAAAGAATAGAAACAGGAGTGTGCTGAGGTGAAGCTGTGGGAGTTCATTCGTTCATGTCCTGACAGTTTCCAGGTTTCTACCTATTATCTCCAATTTTGGGGGATTTTCCTTAATTCACCAAAGGCACCAATTATCGCAACGAGCACTTTCATGTGAAATCGCTTCACAGCATCGGCAGGTCTACGGGTCACGATCGCTTTGATGGGAGGACGGTTGAGGTTTTGACATGGCGGTGAACCTCAGGAAGGAGCCTGGAGCTGAACGTTCCACCGAGCCGCGTTCATGCCGACTAAATGACAGACTCTGGTGTTTGCGAGGAAGCAGACGGGAGGTCCTCCACTTTTTAATTTCATTAATCTGTTTTAAGACGACCTGTGTGGGTTGATGGCGTGTTGTGTATTGTTGTAAATCTGAAGGCGTGTTTGTTTGTTGTGCGGCTGTATTCGCCTCCTGGCTTCAGGTGTGCCCCCCCCCCACAACCACCACCAATGTTGTGTAATAAGCTGAACGGGTATTGGCCTTTCCTTCCTTCCTTCCTTCCTTAGGTAGAGATCCATCAGAGACAGAATATTCTACTGACCACATGGTGGCGCTGCTGCTCATTTACACCCAGACTGAGACCAGATCTCCAGTTCTGGCTTTGAGACACATTATAATGAATGAATGAATGAATTAAGACCAGGTGTGAAGCAGGTGTGAGATCAGCTCCCTTCATGGAATCAAGTTTATCTTCATCGTCTTCAATAAAAAAAACACAGTTAGCATTAATTAGCATGTGGCTGGGGCTCAGAGTCGTGTCTGTTTGTGTTTGTGCTTACCTGAACTCAGTGTTGGTTTAAAACCCGTTTCCACATCAGATCCATGTATGTGTGTTTGTGTTGGCTCAGATCTGTCAGCGGCGGGGTTTCCCTCCCCAGAGTCCAGGGGGGGATTTGGTCCTCAGGTTTGTTGACCGACCAGCAGGTCTCAGGCTTAAATCTCCGCCTTGACCCTCGACCCCGACACTAATTGCATATGGGCCGAGTGCTGACGGCTATAACACACCCCGGGGTGAACGGAATATAAAAGACGCGGAAGCTGCAGAGCCAGAGTCACCATGAACCGTCAGTGTAGAGCTGAAGTAATGGTGGCTGCTGTTTTCTCAAATACAAAATGCAAAAAACAACTTAAAGAAGACAAAGTGTGCATTTATTTGTTTATCTGAACATAATCTGTGAGCTGCAAATTTCTGCTGGGACAATGTTTAGTGGACAGATGAGACCAGAGTAGAATAGTTTGGTTTAAATGTTTGGAGATGAACCAACACTGCATTCCAGCATCAGAACCTCATCCCTCCATGAAACATGGGGGCGCTAATGTCCTGGTTTGGGCCTGTTCTGCTGCATCTGCTCATCATTGATGGACCAATGAGCTGTGAATTCCACCAGTGAACTCTGAAAGCTTTTTCCTCTTGGTTTCTTCACGGAGAAAAATCCAATCACGTGTGAATGAGGTGTTGACTAATGAGTCAAACTGTTTTGAAAGGCTGAAGGAAGGTGGTCATGATGTTATGCCTCCGTTTCATCGTAATTTTCTTGAAGAGTGACGACATTTTGCTCCCATCTGCACATCACGTTTGTCCTTCAACGTTTTGAGGAGAAGAACTGAGCTAAGGAGGCTAAGCTAATTAAAAACTGACTGGGTCCAAATGAAGCACCCAGATCAGTCTGGTCGGTCGGTATCAACACTGGGTACCATGCTAACGGTGCTGATGCTAACGGTGCTGATGCTAACGGTAGTAACCAGACTGATCTGGGTGCTTCATTTGGTTCCAGTGAGTGTTTAATTAGCTTAGCCTCCTTAGCTCTATAGCTGCATGGATGGAAGTGAACCTTCAACACGTCTGAGACCAAACGTTTGTCTAAAGTTTGTCTGGACTTCACCTCTAAATATGCAACAAGGAGGAAACACCTGGAATTAGACTCAACATCTGACCACACATAGCATTAGCATTAGCATTTTATTAACAGACCAGAGATGTAGCGTCTCTGGTGCCTGACAGACCCCACAACACTGGTTTAGTATTATTATTATTATTATTATATTGGTTTATTTATTTCTTAGTCTTAGTTGTATATTAATTAAATTAATATTCTGTTCAACTTGCACGTCACAAAATGCATTAAAAACGTTTCAAAAGTACCAGTTTGGCTCCGGTATCAGATAAAACCTGCCCAAGCAAGATGGCGGCGCCCGTGATAAAATACATATAACGGCCGAGGTATTTTCTCCGTGTACGATAACATTTGTCTATATAATGTAGATAAGAGCTGAACTCCATCAATAGAAATGTTGGACCTGAAGCATCTCAGAACTGAAGCGGTTGTGATCAGCTGTTACCAACGTTCAGTCACAGACGATACTGGAGACGAGGCTTCACCTCAGAGTTGCACCATAAGCAGAAACTCTTGCTGCAAGTACATAAACTTGTGCTTTTTGTTCCGTCGTGCTCCAGAGTTGGAGCCTGAAGGGTGGAACACGCTGACAAGTTCTAACAATAGTCGAAACAATCCCAGGTGTAGATGTTTGTGTTTTCACAATGATAGAGGATTTCACATCGCTTTAGCTCAGAGAGAATTAAAACCCGGCTCCAAAACCAACACAGACGGGATTGACAGCTATAAGATAATGAGGACGGGAGAAAACTGACAGGGAGCACGGAGGGTGGGGTCGTATGAAAGTTGAGATCAGTTCAAATAGGAGATAATCCCATCACCTCTTCTGTGCGCGATGACAGACGCTGTGCATCACTCAGGTGAAAAAATAAAGAAGACATGGGAGGGGCAGGACGGCTGCAGTATAGAGGTCACAACCTCGCCGAGATCCATCCGCGACATTTATGTCTTAACCTGCTGAACGTATGAGTCAGTTCTCAAGTGTTTGTTGACTCAAGCCCAGGAATTTCCATCACAGGAAGTTGTGCAGGTGTGCAGGTGTGCAAGGTAGCGCCATTTTCCACGGAAAAGAAAGTAACACGGTAGAATATTAACCTAGAAGTAACAACGTTTCTTTTCCTCCTAGAAACGTGCAAAATCCAAATATCTCATTCATAAAAACCTCTCAAACATCTGGAGATGAAACATCTCTACTGTCATGAGGAGGTTTTTCCTCTGAATCCATCTTCCTGAAAGTGACGAGAGTTTCAGAGATTTATGGGATGTGACCAGACGAGACTTTACCAGAGTTACATCATTTCACTGGAGACACGGAGACACTGGACTTTATCCACATCTCAGAAATCTAAAACTGTGTTTGGCCTCCTGAACGTTACACAGTTATTTATTTTAAAAAAGACTTTTTGAGTGGACTCATGGAGAAGGATGAGGTGGTGAATATTTCAGAACTTAAACGTCTCATCTGATCTCATCTCTGAGTCCCATTGGTTCACACCTGGTCTTAATTAATTAATTAATTAATTAATTAATTAATTAATTATAATGTGTCTCAAAGTCAGAGCTGGAGATCTGATCTCAGTCTGGGTGTAAATCAGCAGCAGCGCCACCATGTGGTCAGTAGAATATTGTATCAGCTGCTGATGGATCTCTACCTACCACTGGACCAGAACCAGGACCACAAGGAAGGAAGGAAGGAAGGAAGGAAGGAAGGAAGGAAGTTGTATTGAGTGTTTGTTTGTGACTAAATCTTTTAAACTGTTTCTACCAAACTCAGAACACATTTGTCCAAAGTCCCGTTCTGTCCTGTCGTTGTGTGTGTGATAGTGTGTGTTTGCATGACCTCTGCATGTGTTTGTGTTTATTACGTACGTGCGATCTGTGTGTATCGTGTAGGAATGTGTGTGTGATTGTGTGTGTGTTGCATCAGCATCCTGCAGTATCAGTGTTTGCCAAACAGTCCTCAGGGAGCAGGTATGTGAGCGGAGCAGCAAACAGGTAAGAACAAATCTGAAGCATCCACAGGAGTGTGTGTGTGTGTGTGTGTGTGTGTGTGTGTGTGTGTGTGTGCGCGGAGGAATCCTTCACATTCTTTCTTTTGTTGTGACTCAGAAATACACTTTAAATCATGTCTCCACAGACGGAGCTGGAGTCAGACCAGGTCTCTGTTGGGCCACAAATATTACAGAAGAACTAAAAATATTTAGATGGCAACATAAGAGTTTTATCCATTTCATCGCGTTGTTGTTGTTGTCGTGTGCTGAGTGAGTGTGAAGACAGCACGGGTGTCACGTACTCTATCACGCTGTCAGTTCCACTCACAGACTCAAATATAAAAAATAAACCCAGACAGATGTTCTCCAGTTTTAACCTCTCTGCACATTTTAATTCTTCCTCCACTCATTTTAACAATCTTTCCTTTATTTATTCATGGAGCATCTCCGTTAGCTCCATTAATGCTCAGCCATTCAGATTGTTTGGGGGCGGGGCTTCGTGCAGTGATTGACAGAAGAGCATCAGTAGTCGTAGGTGTTGGATTTATTATCAACAAACTGGCTGTGATTGATTGAAGGACCATCCAGTTTGGATGCAGGTTGTTTTTTTCCCCACGTCCCATATTTTAAAACCAGACTGTAGAAGCGTCCAGAGATAATTCCTCAGGATAAAAGAGGAAACACAACACGCACACATGTAGACGGAGACGTTAACGTTTCCTCTCGATGCAGAATAAAAGTCAAAGTCTCAGCTTTGGAGTCTGTTGTGGCCTCAGGCAAAAGCTTTAGGTACTGTCACTGAAACCTGGTGTGTGTGTGTGTGTGTGTGTGTGTGTGTGTGTGTGTGTGTGTCTGTGTGTGTGTGTGTGTGTGTGTGTGTGTGTGTGTGTGTCATGGTTAATGAAATTTGTTCCGTCTGAGCTTTTACGTGTTGTGACAAGTCAAAGGTTCAAACTGTTGCTTCATTTCGAATAAGTAATAATTTATCTCTGTATTAAAGGCTTGAGGCCGATGGGGCGCCCCCTACTGCCTGAAGGAAGGAAGGAAGGAAGGAAGGAAGGCAGGAAGGAAAGAAGGAAGGAAGGAAGGAAGGAAGGAAGGAACATCTCTCCAGTAACAGGTGTTATAAAGTGGGTTCCTGGTGTTTTTTCATTCTGCTCATGATCAAAACGATTCGTCTGATTACTACAGAGTTTATGTCTATTTTAAAAGCTTTTAAGTGTTTTTTGTATCTTTGTAAATGTTCTAAACCCTTTAATTGATACCGGGTGTGAACGCAGGCCGTTAAAGGTTCATTGTTTGTCCAACCTGCTCATTCTTCAATAGCTAGAAATGAACAAAAAGCCTCATTTTAATAAAGAATATCTCTAATATCTGCAGCTCTTCATGTTTTAGTGCTTTTTTAACAGAAATCTAGCAAAATAAAAATTTAAAAATGGGGATTTTTTTGACATATAACAACGACATTTATATTTGTTATGTACTTTTTTTTTTAGGATAGAATAGATGATGAGGTCTCTCTGGTTTCACTGAGCTGAGCTGAAGCTGGTGGACGGTGAAGCCTGAATCAGATCTGCTGTTTATCTGGAGCTCAGGATGGAGCGTAAACACAGCCGAACCTTATCACCCCCCCGCCGCCCCCCAGCTGATAACACACAAACACTCACTGATAACCTGAAGACACTCATTAGCTGAGAGGATTTCTACTTATCTGCTGGTCATTATTAAAATGTGAGAGTCCGTAAACAGTCATTAAGATTTAATTGACCCTATTTGTCAGCGTGATTAGCAAACTGAACTCTGCAGCTGTAAGTTTGCGTCGGGTTTGCCCCCCCACACCCCCCCAACCCCACCCATAGTGACTCCGTCAAACATTTACTTGGGTGATTTACATACTGGACTGAAAGTGATGTAGAAGCTGGTTGGTGCAGATTAGATTAGTCATTAGATTATTAGTGTTTGCTCGTCTGCTGGAGTTGAAGCTGCCACGAGGCCTCACGCGCCGTCATTAAAGCTCCTGTAAGTCACGTCTGTCAGGAAACACAGACACATGTAAACACATCGTACAGATGCTGACTCAGTCACACAGGTATTCAGATGTCCTGCGTACATGTCTATATGCTCTTTTCACATACAAATGTCTCCAGCTTTTTGAAAAGTGTTCTCACTTTTCTTTGAAAATTTCAGAAAACGCTCCAATATGTTTCTCCCCAATCTCCCACCTACTTAAAATGCTCCTGACATCCAAAAAAGTCTCAAATATGTCCTTTTAGACTCATGTCTCCTTCTCAGAACATGCTCACACTTTGTGAAACATTCCAGACTTTTCTCTTTAGAAATGTTCTAGAAATGTCTTTGCATCTTAAACATTGAAGCAAGTGTCCACACAGTTAAAAAAAAGTCCTCACTCTTTAAAAAGAAAAATGGTTCAGAAAAATGTTCTTTTAACGTTCCTGAAAGTGCAGTTTTTGAGGTGCAAATTTCCCCAAAAATTACATGAAAATATCCTCACTGTTAAAATTGTTCAAGGAAATTTTCAAAAGAGCTCCAGAAAATGTCTCCACTTTTTTAAAAATGTTCCAGAAAATGTCCTTGCTTCAAGAAAACGTCCTCACATTTTTTTTTAAAAAAAAGAAAAAGAAAAAAAGAATTATTGAGAAAATCTCCTCACGTTTTACATATTTTCCCCCAGAATAAAAATTGTAAAATATTCCACAAAATATCCTTATTTAAAACAAATGTTTCAAGATTTTTTTTTTCTCAAAAACCTTCAGAAAATATAGCTGCTTTATAAAATGTTCCAGTAGGAACGTCCTTTCTGACACAATCTACCTAAATTCATACAATGTTTCACAATGTTCCAGGAAACATTCTCACCGTTCTAATGTTGTTATAAATGTTATTTAAAAAGCTTCTTCATGAGCTGATTTTAATAGAACTGAACTGAAGATAAAGGCGTCGTCTGTCTTGTGTTGACAGTCGTGTTTGTTTTCAATAAATAAGAGTCATGAACCAGAAGTGTGGTCATTTACTCGTTGGTCGTTTAGTCGTTGGTCGTTTACTCGTTGGTCGTTTAGTCGTTGGTCGTTTACTCGTTGGTCGTTTACTCGTTGGTCCACACGTAGCTGCTCAGTGCGAAGTCTTCGGCTTCCTTCAGGAATCCGCCTTCTTTAAACTGCTGGAGGGCAGCAGCACCAGATATGTCGAGTAATTGCTTGTAATTAGTGTTTAGAGTGCGAGGATAGGTCTGACAGTCTGGATATTAGCGTGTGTCGGCGTGAGGGTAACACACACACACACAAACTCCTCCTCGGACTTCAGCGATTATTCATTTTACAAACAACCCAAAGAAAAAATACGTGCGCTCCAAAACTTTCCAGCGTGTCTTCGTGCAGATGTTTTTGCCGTCTGGACTTCCCCAAAATATCGCTGCATCAACTCGACCAAAAAATGTTTAGGCACGTCTTCTCATGTTTCTAAAAATGTTCTCACGTTTCAGACATCTCATCTCGTGCTTTTACTTTCCCCCCCGAACTGTTCTCACGTTTATTTAAAAAAAAAGAAATAAAGAAAGAAAGAAAAGACGTGCAGACTGGTCTCGGAACAGACTGAAAGACCACACACTCACGGCCCCCGAGGCGCTTTCATTCTTCAGAAGATGTAACCTTCCTGCTGCTATTATGTCACCTCACATTAATCTTTGTCTAATCAGATCTGCTACGGTGACGTGCTGTTATTATCTTATCAGGTTCACAAAGGGCCCTGGGCTCAGAGACGGAAACATGAAGGGTTAGTGGAACAATAACCTGATGAACCCTAATGTACATACAGTACAAATGAACGCATGAATGGAGCAGAGCCTAGCGTCGCCCGAGTCCACGGGGGACCCACAGCGGAGGAATCCTCCGTGCAAACCTCCGATCAGACAGGAAGGCTTTCAGCAGCTCAGGGGAGGCTTTGTATAATTGTTTTTAATGATTCTGAACCTTTCCTGCGAGTTCATGATCTGGTAATTATTGCTGTCTGACGCTTGTGTTTTTGTAGGTGAAACCTGAACACCTACGGAGAAAATGCCTGATCGCACGGGTTCCCTGCGCCGCCCTGCGCGGAGCCAGACACGGACAGACGACCAGCTCTTTAAATCACGTGACAAATTACAGTAAACCTGCTCAGAGCCGGCGAGGCGCGTGCACACAACCAGATATATGCTCTGAAACCATGACACACCACTTCCCAAACGGGATTGTTATTGTTTGGGGCTTTTTATTCTGTGTGCATGAGCAAACCTGTGCAGTCCTGTTTTTATCCACTCTCTTAAGGGTCAGACATATGTCCTTCTAAAACCTCCCAACAGTATTGGACTAAAACAGTGGTGACCTCTGGGTAGAAGGTAGATTTCAATATTCAATGATTCTGATTTTAAGGCTCTACATGTTAAACCATTTGATGTGATAGGAAGCGGAACTGATTTTCCTTCGTTTGTAGTCTGAAAGGAGTTAGTAACATTTTATATTTGAGAGTCAAATTCAAATTTCTCCTTCTTACATACAAGGCCCTTAAAGGCCAGGTTGAATCATATCTTAAAGCTTTAATTATACGATGCTCATAGTCAAAGTTGAAGCTGACTTGTGGTTCCTAGAGTTTCATTAAGTAGAATGGCAGAGTCTTCAGCTATTCCCAGTTTGGACAGACATGTTCTCTACTTTTAAGGCTTAACACTTTCATTTTTGATAAAGCTTAAGACTTTAATTTTTGATAAAGCTTATAGTTAAAGATGCTGCTATAGACCTTGGCTGCCTCTGATTTCTTCACTTCAATATCAGTGAAACAATAATTGCCTCTTAGACATAATGAAAACCGTGTCCTATTTAGGACGTATCCAAACTAACTGAACGTTGTTCATGAACATGTTGCAGCTCATTCATGGTCTCGGTCTCTTTTTAAAGACAAGACTCTGATGTTTCTATCACTACAGTCAGAATCTCTCTTACTTTTTTCTGACTTTTATCATTGAAATCAGAAGAAAATGACACATTACATCAAACACAGCTGGAGTCCAGAGCTCTGATTGGTTCATGAAGCTTCTGTTGTCCCATAAACCACCAGAGGAACAATGGAGGGTTAAAATCCTCATTACAAGACCTCACAGCAGCATCTCAAAGTTCAGGTTTAGAGTTTCTAAAACTAGAAAGGAGGCCTCTCTCCAGATTTCCTCAGACTCTACTGTTTCCCCTGTGCAAACTAAACTCAGATCTGACAACGTTTCTTCCTCCCGCGTCGGCGAGACTTCAGATTCAGCATCAACCTTCAGGCCTCTCGCAGCTCTTTTACTTTCTTTCATCCGGAGTCTCCGTGGAGGCTCTTTGACCCCGGCTAACGTTAGCGGTTGACCAGCTGGCAGGCTCGGGGGCCGACTGGAGTCCTGAACCCGCCACACCGCTGGGCTCTAATCCTGTTAAGGAGGAAAGAGACAATTACTCTGCTTTGCTACGGTTCAGCGCTCAGATCCGCTCCCGCCGAGCGCTCAGAGCAAAAACAGTCCACGGCCAAGGAGAAAAAATAAAAAAATAAAAGCACGCTCTGGTTCCACGTTCCAGCCATAACAAACCTCCACTGTCATGTTACAGGGAGCTCCACGCACTCAAGCTTTAGCTTCAATGAAAACAGACGGTAGCAGGAACATTGTGGAGGGGATTAGAGCTGGTTCTGCAGGAGGAAGACAAGAAGGGGTGGATGTGTGTTGTTTTTGGAGACAGACAGAGGGTGTAGCTTAAAGACACAAATGCTGCTAATCACCACTTGTCACAACTCTGCGTTTGCTTTCCAAAGCTCCGTGTCGCTGCATCAATCTCCGTGATCCTGCGGCTCACCTCGCCTCGGCTTCAAAGACCCGCTCGCCTCCCTCCGCCCGTCTGCTGCTGGGCTGAAGTGGTTTTAAGGCTGCGTCACTGCTCCACTTATGAATGTCTGCTTGAAAACAAAAACAGCTGAGGGGCTGTTTGTGTTGTGTATTTATTCTGTTTCATTCAGTAACGCAGGGGAACAGTAACGGGTGGGTTTGTGTCTGTGGGCGTTCAGTCCTTTCTGTACGTCTCTTCATCTGTTTTTACGCCGCCTTCCCTTAAGAAATGTCACTCAGGAACCTTTAAACTGTTCTGAATCAGTCCGACACTGGATGACTCCCGGTTTCCTCAAATCGAAGGAAGTATAATGTTTGTGAAGGTTCTCGCTCCGTCCAGGTCACGGTTGTAAATGAAGGAACAAGGTGAAACATATTGAACAGGATCTGAACAGGAGTTTCATCTTCTTTTGTAAAGACGATGAAAGGAGTTTCTGCGGGTCATAGACGGTGTAACCTACGCCTACATCCGTGCTAGTCATTTATACTTGTACACTCATCAGTCTGCCTCGCTCTGTAAAAACACTAGTGGCTAGTTAGTTTTCTCTCTACCTCCTGCTTCACCTTCAACAAACTTTTGCAGAAATTTCACCAAAGACGAGTCATAAAATTGTTCGTATCTCTGAACCTGCTGAGGGAACCTTTCCTCCATGTGTTCCATCTTTACTGATCCAAAACAATCGTGATGTGGAGAAGAAGCCTTAAATACTAAAGAGGAAACAGTAGCTCCATTTCTGGGGTCTGGACACGGTTCGCTCTGGATGCCAAAGTTTAAACCGCGCATTAACGTAGAAATAGGAAGGATTTGTGGGTGTTGCTCATCAGAAACTCATATGACTAGAGTTTGTTAGCAACCACATACTCACCTGTAGTTGGAAGGTGAGTTTCACATGCCAAACATGTGCCAAACAAGCACATTACCAAATGACAAGTGGCCTACAGTACTGTGCAAAGGTTTTAGTCAGGTGTGGAAAAATGCTGTCTACTTTTATCAGTTTTTATAAAATGCGAAGAAAAGACAAATCGAAGTCACATCAATATCTGGTGTTACTGCCCTTTACCTTCACACCAGCATCAGTCCTTCTAGGTCGACTGGCACAAAGTCAGGAGTTTTATGTCGGATCAGAGACTCAGTGGTCGGCCACGGAAACTTAGAGCAACAGATGAAAAACACATCAAGATTATTTCCCTTAGAAATCTGAAGACGTCCAGCAGAGACATCAGCTCAGAACTGTGAGAAACCAGAGGGACCCAGGTTCATCATCTACTGTCTGGACAAGTCTGGACACTAGTGGTCTTCATCGAAGAGCTGCAGCCAAACATCCCTCTGACATAGAAACAAGACCAAGAGACTCAACTATGAACCAGAACATAGGAACTGGGCTCAGAAACATGGCAGCAGCAGATCTGGACTGATGCAGAAGTCAGTTACAATGACGAGAGTCTGCAGGCAACAGTGAAGCATGGAGGAGGCTCCTGGAGAGTCTGGTCAGGATCAATGGTCCTCAGGCAGATAGATTGATCCATTATCATCCTCCATCAGGGAGGAGGAGGACATGGACATTTATTCTGCAGCAGGACAAAGAGCCCAAACATCCAGCCAAGGTCATTAAGAACCATCTTCAGAGGAAAGAAGACAAAATACCACAGTCACTAAAAACTTCAAATTGGTTTGTTCCATAAAAATACATGAGAGATGTTGAGTCCTGGGTCACTTTGGTTCCAGTGATCCACTAACAGAGGCCGTGCTTTTCATTAAAAGACACATTTATCCGTTGCTTCGTGTCTTTATAAAACCAGAACATCTGAAAGTTCTTCAGAGACTAAAACATCTAAAACAAGGAACCTAAAGACGATACAGGTTCTCAGCCAGGAAGGTCCAGCTGCCTCCACATCACCAGGAAGTGCAGATTCAGTCCTTCATCAGCTGGATCCGCTGTGCAGAAACACAGACGAACCAAAAACTGAAAGACGGACGTCCAAGTGTTTCTTCTGTCAGATATGTGGAGGTAAAGAAGGAGGTGAGGACTCACTGCAGGAAAAGGAGGATGAGGAACAAGAAGTGTTTGAGTAAAAAAGGAAACAGAAGGTGCTGCACACATGGCAGGAAAATCCAAAAATGGAAAACCACAAGAACACTGACAGATGACAAAATAACTGATCCACAGGACAATGAGGAGGCGACTAAAACACGGCTCGGAAATAACATGAATGACGCGACAGGGAACAGGGAAGGCAGAGCTATAAATACACACAGGTGAGACAAATCAGGGCGATCACACGGGGAGAAACCAATAAGCAATCAGGGACACAAGAGGACACACAACAGCCAGGAAACAAAGAAACTTGACAAAATAAAGCAGGAAACTCAAAACATGATCAGGAAATAAAAGACAGACACAGAAATAACCTCATCCTGATCCACATGTGCAGAGAAAATCAGCCAATGACATCACAGGAGCTCCAGCAGCAGTGGTCAAACCAAGCGGGTGAACGTGGTCGACTTTTAGATCACGGCTTAAGGTCCTACAAGGCTGATCAATGAGAGACAGAGGTTAGACCCAAGAACACAAGGACTGGACAGAGTCTGTGGTCAGATGAGTCCAGTTTCCAGCTTTTTCTTCCTCCTGCAGATATAATAAATATCATTTGTATTTGTTTGTGTCTGTCTAATGCAGTCACACCTTTTAATGGTGTCCAAAAACTTCTTTCCACCTCTTTACGTCGCGCTAGTTATGCTACATGCACTTACTGCTTTAGTAGGTGCATGTAGCATTTAGTACCTGCACACGTGTAATGACAATAAAGTTGAATCTAATCTTTTTATAGAAATCTTATATTTTTAAATTTACATTTTAAATAACACATCCTTCATTTTAAACCAGTTTTTCCTTCTTGTTAACTTGAGTTTTTGCAGAACACGCGACTCAAAAACATCTTGAAGTCTTTCACACGTTATATTAAATTACCGCGGTGTCACTTTCACATAACGACCTCGGTTCAGTTCAGACGGGAAGTGATGCCGCGCGGCTTTGTCTGGGTGTGTGTGTGTGTGTGTGAGTGTGTGTGTGTGTGTGTGTGTGTGTGTGTGTGTGTGTGTGTGTGTGTGTGTGTGTGTGTGTGTGTGTGTGTGTGTGTGTGGTTTATGAGTCCGGAGACCAGTGTGTGAAAGAGTGAGCGTGAAAGAGAGACACCAGTAGGGGGACGGCACCCTGGTGCACATTGTTTGAATGATTGACAGCTGTAGGAACCCAACTGGTAATGAAGTACCAGACCCCCCCCCCCCCAAAAAACCCAACCCCACCCCCCGTCATTCCTGTCTGGACCTCTATAAATTGACAGGGTGTCAATCAAACTTGAACCGTCCTTTGGCTTGTCTTTATTTCTTTCTTTCTTTCTTTCTTGTTGTCAGGATGGATGAGGCTGTCACACACAGACACAGACACAGACAGAGTCGTCTCTCTGAGCGGCTCGATGCTAAACAAATTAGCAGACACTAGTCATATTTCTCATTCAGAGGGCGCTGCTTGTCCCCGAGCGGCCCATTAATCATGCTGAATGACGGGGCGGCCCACGATGAAAGCTACCTGTCACGGCGTCCACTTGTGGCCAAAAAGAAGAAGAAGAAGAAGAAAAAAAAGAAAAACTCATTCACTTTAACTCCTGCCCTCGTTTCTTTCTGTCTTCTCCTCTTTCTGTGTGTGTGTGTTTTCTCAAGCAGCTCCAGCAGCTCCCCACCTCCCGTCAGAAGAAAAGAAATGGGAGAGAGACAGAAGCTCAGGGGGAAGGAAGGAATGCATTGAGCGGGTGGATGATTGACCCCTTCGGTGCATCTTTGTTGCCTTTCAGGAGCCGCATGTGTCAGAGAAACGGCCACTCGGCTCCTTTTGACTCTTTCTCTCACCTGAACTGAGTTCGGTGACGGCTGCAAAGAAATTCTCTCCTTTTTCTTTTGTGGCAGGTTCAGATTTTTTTATTTTTATTCTGTCCGTTTGGTTCGTTTGCACCAAAGACCTTAAATAAAACTAGACAATTTATATGATTTAACAAAACAAACCTTTTATTTATTATTTATTTATTATTGTGTGTGTGTGTGTGTGTGTGTGTGCTCCCATAAAGTGACAGAATAAAAGTACAGAATGAAAGTATATAAAAGGTAAAATGTAAAGGATGTGAGATGCCAGGTGAGTGTGACTGAGCTTTATTTATTTCAAATATATTCAAAAGAAAAAGATAAATTAAAAAACTATATGGAAGAAAGAAACATGGAATATATTCTAAAAGGAAAACTTATCTGGTCCCGTCTCTTCTCCATCAGTTATTTAACTTAAATGCTTCTATATTTTTACAAAAGGAAAAAAGTTTCCACGACAAAACTTCTAACAAAAAAGAAACAAAAAACAACACAAAAACACAAAAACAGCAACCAACAAGGTGAGGCAGTTATTCTCAGTTTACTTCCTGTTTCATCCATATATCCACTGACTATTATGTTTTTATACATTTTATTTATTGTAATTTCCTCAGGTCTGAGCGTTGCTTCACATGTCTCTGTAACTGAACACGACACCGCGAAACACAAAAGCTTTTCATCGATGTGCGTCATCTGTGAAACATTTACTTCTTCTTTCTAATGTAGCGGCTCAAATAAAAAATAAAATAAAATAAAATAAATGCTGCTTGTAAAGTGTAGAAATTATTGCACAAGATAAATGTTACATTTCTGATTTTGTAGATGAAACTAAAGAAGAAGGAAAAGTTCTGGTGATTTATCAAAGTGTCTGTTTGATTATAAAATTGTTACATTGTTTCCATTAAGGGACAAAAGTGTCCTCTTCAAAATAAGAGCACATGTTAATACTTATTGATTTATTGCATTAATCTTTTAATACACTTTAGTACTAATCACAAACACCTAAAGTTTTTCACAAACACTGGCATAAACAGTAAAAAGGAAAAAAAAAATCCAACATTTGGTATTTGTGATTAGTATCAAAATGGATTAAAAGATTTTTTTTAAAGTAGTGAAAAAATCATAATTTTCTGCTCTTAGGGCGTTTTTGAAGAGGACACTTTTGTCCCTTGATGGTAATAACGGAACAATTTAGTTAATAATTTAGTAAAAATGGAGCATTGTGAGATTTGAGTTTGAAATTTACTAAAAAAATAAAATAAAATAAAAATGAAGATGAAGAATTGATGCTTTGATCCTTCATTAAATATCACTGATCTAATGGACATGCAAGGAGAGTTTGAGGAGACGCTGGAGAATCAGTTTCATGTTTAGGAGGCGATGACGGTGGAAGAAGACGTGAAGGCCTGAGGTGTTTGGGAGCTGATCAGCTGATCAGCAGCAAAGTCCATTGAGCAGAAGGTCAGAGGTTCCTCAGGAGGACGGAGGAGTTTTCTTTCAGCCGAAGATCTGAACAAATGAAAAAGAGCCGATCAGCACTGATGCTGTTTGGTCTAAAGTATCTGAAGACGTAAAGAAGCCGACGACCACTCGTTTTCTTTGTTTCGATTGTTCCTCTATCCGTTCTCCGTGTCTTTTACTGGTCTTTGTTTTATTTTGCACAGTCGTCCTCTTCATTCTCTCGGTTTTTTATTATTTAACTTCCTTTGCCCCGGTGCATTTTGCTTTCTTTGCCTCTTTTTAATTCTGCTATAGCGACCTCACTTAATCACTTTACCCGATGAAACACCCGGCGAGTGAACCGGTATCTGTGTCTAATGCCTTTTTTAACTTTGCCTGACAGATGATTCATCAGCCGGACTCTTAATCCCGTTACAGCCGAGCGGAGCCAGAGGTGAGACAGAGCAGCGACTCCTCCCAAACATCTGATTTAATGGAGGCTTTTATCCAGACACCTTCCAGTCCCAGGAGTGAGTGCACATCCACTACAGTGGCCCCGGTGGGACTTCAGCTGAATCCCGCTGTCCCCACTCGGTACCGTCCACTGTTGTGAGACATGTGAGACATCTGAACCCTCATTTTATCTTTGGGGATTTGATATTATAGTTCCATAAACTGTTAACAGGAACAGAACAGGACGATGAAAACTTTAAAATCCTGAGACGAGGACGTTGATTTCTATCAGATTTCTAATCACACCATCACAGGCTCATCTTTCCTCACCTCCACATAACTTCTTATCACTTAAAACAGAAAGTAAAGCTCTTCAGGACGTCAACGTTTAGTCTTTAGAGGCCGAAGAGGAGACGCAAACAGCCGCCTCCACTTCCTGGTTAGATCTCACCTCCTGCTCAATAACTACAACAAGTGACAGGTGTTTCAGGCGTCATCATCCTCACTAACATCCTTCGTGTATTAGTTGTGTTTGTTGCCTCAGAGTTTTCAGGAGAGTGGACAGAGATTTGTCACCTTTGTCGCTTGTCTCTACGTTTGGGCTCAAACATGAGCCGTTGTGTTATAAGGGAATAATATATAATATAATCATATATAACAATATATAATATAATCTGAAGAGAGAACCAAAGGCCATTGGAAGACATGTGCTCTGTGACATCTGTCTGCATTTGTTTCAGTTTTAAAAAATGGAAAACTTGCACTAGATTTTCTGTTTTCTGAGAGTCACACATTCATAGAGTCGATGCTGAAAACCAGGATTTATTAAGTGAAAAGCTGGAGGTTCTCTTCAGGACGTTTAGTCAGTCGTGCACCGTGCAGGTCTGCAGCCTCAACTAAAAACAGCTTTGTTATAATTATTATTATTGTCACTGTGGCAGAGTAACGACGAAATTAGAGGTGCAACAAAACAACTGACAACAATCAGTGCAGGAATCAAGAAACAAATATTAAAAGATGAATATTTCAAGCAAAGAATACTTGTAATATATTAAAAAAATATAAATATATAAATAAATACTGCACTGTGGTGAGAAGAGGAAGTATTAGTAGCATTAAATGAAGTTAGTATTGTACAGCTGTGATCATTTTCTGTGTCAATAAAAAACCTTCATAAAAACCTCTCCAACATCTGAAGCTGAAACATCTCTGCTCTCATGAGGAGGTTTCTCAGACGCATCCACATAAAAGTTTATCTCTAAAGTTCAGTGAAACACTGGAGACGATGCAGGAGGTCATGTGACCAGTTCATCTGAATCCATCTTCCTCAAAGTGATTATGGGATGTGAGCAGACGAGACTTTACCAGAGTTACAGCAACTTTCACTGGAGACACAGAGCAATTTATGGAAATATCAGAAATATCAGGCTGAGGTTGGTCAGGGCTTGTATGAGAAACTGTCTCTGAGTCTGACCCTGAGTCTTTAGTCCATGTCTCCATGAAATCTGTCTGATCAGGACATAGACGTGACCTTCTTTTACATGAGTCTGGGTGAATCATGTCCTGATCCAATGCATCGCTGTTTCTAAGAGCAAATCTGCATGAAATGTAAAGAAAATGATTTGCATTCACTAGACCTACATATGTGGCCTAAATCCTCAATTTCCTCCATGAAAATGTTGACGGAAACACACTACAGAGGAAACACACTGCTACCAAGCCTCGGCTACATGACGTTACACTTCTTGTGGAGGTGGACGTCACGCTACAGCGTTAGGGTCTGGTCTGTCGCCATAGCTACGCCATCACATTGATGCAGGTTAATAAATTTTATATTATTATTATTATTATTATCAGCCAGTCTGGCAACATCCGGTCTTTTTATAACTCGAACATAAATCCGAATTGTCTGCACTTCCTGCTTCAGGCATCTGTTTATATGACACCTCCCAGCTGGATTGGGCGTGTGAAATTTAAAGCGACCAATGAGGAGTGTTTCTGAGTTCACAGGTGACAACAATCAGCTTTTATTTCTTTATTTGCTAATTGACGGTGAAGAACCCGAACAACACAGATCCGGGTCAGACTCAGCTTTCCTGTGAGCATCCTGGAGGATGTGAGGTGTTCACTGTCAAACTATGAGCTCAAACTAATTCCTCTCCATCCGTCACTCAGTCCAGGCTCCAGTATTTTTTTGTAACTTGCCCATTAATTCAGCTTTTATTCCGCTGGCCAAACTTCCTTCCTCCTCTCCTTTCATAGTGATGCTGACCCTCCCTCACATAGCAGGGGAGAGCGCACACACACTCAGCCTCTCTCCAATATAATTACCATGGAGGGGATTAGGCGGGGCAGCCCCCCCTCCTCACCCTCCTCCCCCTCCTCCCCCCGCTGGGCTCTGCCTCCCTCATTGTCTTCGCCGTTTCCCTGCAGCTCATCTCATCTGTTTGTGTCAGTCTGAGCAGCGCTGGTGCTCCGTCCTACCTGACACCACCTCATACAGTTAATCCAACTATCCAGCTAATGTATTGATAACACATCAGCCCCCCCCCCCCCCCCCCCCCCTCAGCGGAGGCTGTTCAATGATTAAATCTCCATTTAAAGGAACAATCTCTGATACACAGACGCTTTAAAAGAAAAGTGAGTTTGCGCACACAGCCGACAGTTTAGCTACTTTATTTTTCTTTTACACAGAATTGATCCTGTTTCAGGTCCAAACGGCTCCAGAAAGACTCGGGCCAACTCTGAATTTCCATCAAACCAAACGCCTGCACTGCTTCATTCTGGCTGGAAAACGTCTTTCATGATCATGTCTGGGAGATTTCTGTTTGCATTTTTTATTTTTGCACAACCTTCCTCTTGGTTGGTCCGGAGTCTCTCTGGAGCCGGTTACACTCAGAGCTTAATATATATCACATATAGACCCCTGCACAGCTTGTAAACAGTGTCACATATTTTTTTAGGGGCGGGGCTTAGCTGGAGGCAAAACATCTCAAACATATAGCCTGTAAATGTCAGTTAGCACATTTCAATGGAAATGGCACAGAGAGTGTGAGAGTTATTTTAAAAGTTGACTCAGACTGATGGGACTATTTTCACCGTCCTCTACACTCTCACTCACTGGATGGACAATTTGACCAAAGGACACAGAGGAGACAAAGTCTGGTTTGTCTTTATCAAGTGAAGCTTCTCCTACAAAGATATTACATGAAGTAAGAGGAACCACTGTGGAGGGTAACGTAGTAAATGCAACTTCTGTTTGGACAACCCCCTAAATCACACACAACTAATGTTGTGTTAGCTAGCAGTTAGCGTTAGCATTAACATGTTACAAGAATCCTTCAAAATAATCATTAACTTAACGTAATTTAGTTCACGATTTATTCTAACCCATGACGTTATCCAGGCTGAAACTGATGTGCATCACATATTAATCTGACCTGGTGTGAAATGTGTTGTTGTTGTTAATTGTCTCACTTCAGTCCTGTCTTTTAATCAGCAAAAAGACATTTTCATGGTTCGAACAGTGTTCGCCTCCGGCTAACGTCACAGTGACGTAGGCCATGAAGGGAAAGGGGATGAAACTTTTTGCAAAATCTGGAGTCTATCTGGAATGTATTTAAGCCCAAGATAAATCCCATTATATCCAGTGAAATGTTTCATTTTTAACTGACTAACTATCTTTTATGTCCGTGTTTAATGGAATCATGTGTTGAGACATTCTTGGAGACATCGCTGATCTCAGTGGGACACACCTGGTTAAATAAAAGTTATAATAATAATTATAGTAATATTCATCATCTGAGCACCGTGGAGGTGAATTTAAGACTCTGATTAGTTTGAGGACTTTACACATTACACAATTGTTGTAACACGCCTCATAATGAAATCCAGGAGGAGAGTCACCAGCCTAGTGCTGCACCTGGAAACACCTTTCGTAAACTTGGTGCAAACTTTCAGGTAATAACTCTGAGCTGGTGTCAGCTCTCGCTTTCCAGACTTAAAATACAATGATCTTCAAACATTACTTTGTAAAAATGATGAACTAAACACTTTAGCAGACAAGGAGACAAGGAGACAAGGAGAACCCAATCAGACAAATGAATCAGAAATATTAGACTTGTGCATTTATTTGTTCAAGAAAATGAATCATTTCACTCAGCAGCTTGAAGGAATCTGATCCCATTCAGATCAGAACCAGCTGAGCTGTGAGATGTTGGTGGTTTCCTCTCATCAGCTGATGCTCCAACATTTCTACTGGATGAAGGTCAGGACTTTGACTTGTTCCTAAACATTCATCTGGTTCTTCTGGAGAACCACTGGTGTTCTTGGGCTCCTTGTCTTCCTCCATGACCCAGTTTCTCTTCACATTCAGCTCATGGACTCATGTCCTGACATTTAAGTCTGTCGGCTTAAATATGCAACAAAATCTTATCCAGGTTTTTAATATTATGATTTGAGTCAGTCAGTGTCTGGTGCCAGTAGTCACCTTTAAGAAAAGCAGAGGCTGACTGAAGAACATTCCTGGTGCGTAGAGGATGATGTGTCTCCAAAATATGTCAGAAGTATGCAGGGATGACGTGTCAACCACTGTGGAGGTGTTTGCAGGTTTTAAATTGCAGGTGTGTGACAGGGCGCGAGATGAACCGTGGTCTCACTTAGTCACTTAGAGCGATGCTGCGTTCAGCCAGAAGACGAGTCGAGTTCAAAGGCGGCAGATAAGGACGAGCTGACGAGTGCGTCGCTATGCTGAGGTGTAGTGTTACACGCATGTGACAGGTGGTGGTTCTGGGCCAGACGCTATAATTACAGCTCTCAGCTTCAACCTCCAGAGCAGAGGGACAGGACGGGATGGATGCACAGAGAACGGTGTTTAAACACAAGGCTGTGTTCAAACTGACCCTGTTCACGCCTTCCGTTAACCTCCAGTCTGTCCCATTGGTTCACACCTGGTGTTGATTAATTAATTAAAAAAATGTGCCTGTCAGATTTCTTGATTTATGCACTGGCCTTATTTATTTTAGAGACAAAGCTCAGAGTAGAACTCCTCAACATTCCCCAAGTCCCCACATTTCTGCATCCGTCACTCAATCAATGTTTAATTCCAGTTTTTATTTTTTTAAATTTTATATATTAACTTTTATTTAATGTTGTACATTCGGCCAATAAAGAGATTCTGATTCTCATAATAAAGGGAAATAAAAGACACTAGTTTTTTTTTGTTTTTTTTTGACTCACCTGCCCCCGGATCTTCAGATCGGCGATGGCCAGAAGAGTAGTAGTAGTCACACCTGTCACCTGAGAGGCGTGGAGTTTAATTAGGTTACAACAAAGTGGCTGTGATTGGTTGGGGAGTATCCAGTGACTTACAGAAGTATGTTCTACTACTGTCTGACTTCCTGTGTGAAGTGATTCATTCAATACTGATGATCTGGCATTTATCAAACAGAACCAGCAGAATCCAGACAACGTCACATAAATTACAAATTTATTTAACTTGGTCAAGAAGAGCAGGTCAATGTCAAGGCAGAAAAGACACACACACACACACACACACACACACACACACACACACACACACACACACACACACACACAGGAAACGTGGCTTCTCTGATGGATAGAGGTCAAAGGTCAGTGGGGCAGGAATCAGAGAGCAGTCAGGAATGAGGAGTGTGTGTGTCAGGTCTTGCCAGGTGTGCATGTGTTACAGTTCAGGTATATGTGTGTGTGTGTGTGTGTGTGTGTGTGTGTGTGTGTGTGTGAGTGGGCGGAGTCCAGGTGTTCATTCACAAAGTCGTTTCTCACTCACACACTCATATAAATGTGTGTGTGTATATATATATATATATCCAGAGTTGTGAAACTAAAGTTCAGGGTCATGACTTTCTTTGGTTATGACACATCATCATCATCATCATCATCATCATCAGATGAAACTTCCTGTGAGCATGTGCACATCACAGTGTCACATTGAGCAACAGGATGAATTCAGGTTTTTGCCCTGGGAACGAATGAACTGATCTGCTTTTTACTGTCTCCACGGCTTTACCACCATAACGTACATATAATATATCATATATAATATAATATGCATGTTGCCATGGTTACCTGCCGGATACTAAACCTTAAACTGTGACTTTGTTTAACTGAAATTTACTGCACAGTTTAAACGTGCAGAGCAGTTTAGGGAACTAAAAATAAAGAAAAAATGTCTTCAGGAATATTAGAAGTTACAAACTATTTTTTGTCTTCGCTTTGTCTGAGAAAAGCAGCTCGAGCCGCCGTCTGTGTTGGTCGGGGGGCGGAGCAGAGATAACTCACTGGTGGCAGGTTGCCTCCTACTGTAAGTGATGGATGAGGGGGGGTCTCCCCGTCCAGACTCCACAGTAACATCAGGCCTGAGTGATCTGATCACAAGTGTCCACGTTAGAGACCAGGTGGGACATGTGAGAGTCTTTCCATCGTGTTCCTAAATCTGGATCCTGGTTCTGGTCCAGTGGTAGGTGGAGATCCGTGATACTACATTCTACTGACCACATGGTGGCGCTGCTTGTTGCACTTGACATCAGATCCCAGTTCGTCCTCATTAACCTCTGGGATCATGGAAGAACAGGTACCGACTACATCCTGTTCCTTCTCTTATCAAACCACAGAAATTTAGTTTCAGCCTCTTTAGAGCTTCACACTCTACATCAAAACCATCAGAGAAGAATCTGATCAACGAGTCCGTCTGGTTTCCATAAAGAGACTGAACCACTTTCAATACTGACTGGTTCTCCTTCTCTTTACTGCACAGACATTTTTTATAAAAACCTCCTCCTGCAGAAACCCACAGTCTCGTCTTTAGCTCCAGCCTGTTCAGCGTGGACACCTGGGGAGATGTTTGGGTCCGTCTTCTCATTTGACTCAATCTTTTGATAAAGTTTGATAAAGCTAAAGGTGTTGCAGTGTTTCAGGAAGCTCTGGGGATATTCCTGCATTCCTTAGAGAAGACATATGAGCAGGGACGGGCAAAGAACCTTAGAAGAACCGGTTCCTACAGGTTCAATTCGACATCATTAGCCTTCATGCTTATCGATGTAGTATCAATAAAACCGTATCAATGCAGCACATCCCTACATATCCTGATGTCAGTAATCTGTGACATGGACAGAAGAAGCAGAAGGTCGACGGAGGACACGTTTGGATGAAAGTTTCCTCTGGATGAATCCTTGTATCTGCACCGTCAAACAGCTTTAGTTGTATGGAGGATCTTCACCAAGGTATGAGGATTGTTTACAAAGACAAGAATTCAGATCATTTACATTTATTTGCACCTTTGACACGCTCCTTTTAGCGATCAGCCACAACATTATGACCACGGACAGGATCATTGAATAACCAGGGCCACTGCCCTGCATGTTTTCCATGTTACCCTCCTCCAACACACTTGATTCAAATGAATGGCTCCTGATCAGGCCACTGCAGAGCTTGATGACCAGAATTGGGCAGAACTGGTTTAAACCATCTTGTGATAATTCAGTGTTCTGCTGGGAAACTTTGGGGCCTGACATTCATTCATGTGGACGTTACTTAGACCAGACCCTTCTCTGATATCTCTTGTCCTCTTTTAAAGAAGCTTGTGTCACTTTTAGCACGACCGTGTTTCTGCTTCAATCGTGTTCCCACTCAAACTCAAACCACAGGGGAAAACATTTACTCTGCGGTTCACTGCGAACGTCATCTCAGCTCGTAAACTTCACTCACACGCCTTAGCTGATCCAGCTCCACACTGATTAGAGCGATCGTAGCCTGAAGCCTCTTCGCCACCAAAGTGTTTGTGTAGCAGGTGGTCTTGCTGTGCGCTGTGCTATGACTGCAGGGCTGGATGGACGCTCTTCCCTCACATAAAGGACACTTCCTCCTTCCTTTGTTTACTCCCTCGTCAGAGTTGACAAAGGCAGCTATAGACACACTCTCAGGTAGGCAGTGGGGAGGTCATTTCCCTAGCGTCAGGTATGTCAGCCCCCGGGGGCCACGGCAGAGGGTTCAGAGACGCACACGTCCCATCTCCTGTTGGACATCGTCACAACGAGGCTCCAGGAAAGACGGACGACGGACCACACATGCAGCCGTGCAGAGAAAAAGAAGCAGAACAAAGATATGAAAAGGTGTTTGTTGCTTTGAGTTAGAGATGAAACGTCTGCTGCTGCTGCCGCTTCCTGGTTTCGTTGCTTTTTGCAAATGAAAATGGATAAAAAATAAACTGGGACCAAATGAAAGCAGATGTGTTTGACTGCATGCGAAGTTGAAATGTGTAGCAAATATGCAACAAATGAGATGAAACCAGTTGAGGATGCCCAGTGAACTGATAACAGGAGATAAAATTCTCACTGTTTCAAGAAAGTCTTGAGTTATTTGATTTTCAAGTCAGACTTATTTTACATAAATGTGGAAAATCTGGGGTTAGGGCTTCACCTTGGGTTTGGGTTGGGGTTAGTTTTGGATTTAGGGTTAGCGCTGGGGTTAAAGCTAAACTTGTTGATGACCCCTTTGACTAGTGCAAAGTCTTGGGATGAAGATGAATCGTTTTCTAACATTTTGATAAAAACAAATGCAGACTTACTGAATCCAGGTGTGTTTCTTTTAATTAAAAGATAAAACTGAGTGCATGCAACATCCATAAAGAATGTAAAAATAATAAAATAGGATGTGAGGAGGTTGAGTTGTGCCGCAACAATCAAATACGATGAAACCAGGTGAGTTTCCAGTTATTTCCTGCGGTAGCACCAACAGCACATAAAGTTCTCGTTGTTTCAAGAAAAGTCTTAAATGTCCACAATGAGTTAGATGGAAATAAAACAATCACATGTGAAATATGACATGGAAGGACATAAGTGCAGCTTTTCTGATCTGTCTGCTGTTACTAGACGTCTTTCTGTGTGGATGAAACATTCGCCTCCTCTCCTCTCTGGAAACAGGCGTCTCTTTTAAAAACTCGAGTGCAGCCGAACAGTAGCTCTTGTTCCCAGCAGAGGTTGTGACCTCTCGCCTCAGCCCCAACCCGATACCCCGACCTGCCGGCTCGGCGGGGCGCTCCGCCTGAGAGATAAGGAAGTGGACCCACCGGTAGTCCCCATGTTGCCCCTCACCCCAGGGGCTGGCCTGGGGGTCAAACCCAGTACGCCTCACCTTACTCACCTTCTCCCCCCCGAAGCCTTAAAATCTGACGTTTTTCTCACACATTTCTTGTTCGGTCGTCTGATGTGGACCTGATGTTGGTTTCGTATATTTTTGCATGATGCAGTGATGCTAAAAAATATATATTTCTAACCGGATGATTCACAGAAAATCTGCTCTGTTGCATAGAAAACCATAGAATTTGCATAGAATTCGATCCAGTTCCTCAGATCAGAACCAGTTGAGTTGTGAGATGTTGGTGGTTTCCTCTCATCAACTGATGCTCCAACATTTCTACTGGATGAAGGTCAGGACTTTGACTTGTTCCTAAACATTCATCTGGTTCTTCTGGAGAACCACTGGTGTTCTTGGGCTCCTTGTCTTCCTCCATGACCCAGTTTCTCTTCACATTCAGCTCAAGGACTTTACAGACTTTTTGAATCTGGACAGAAAAACTAGTTCCAGCCGTAAAACGTTCATGCTCATCCACTCTTACTTTATTTTAAATATTCAGCATGTATGAGCTTAAAGGTGCCACCAGACTCAGTCTCACTTTTATTCTAAATTCTTTTGTTGGTTTTAGTTGAAAAGATGAAAACGTTCAGGTGAGTAATGCAAAGCGGATTCAGGAAGGGGCCCTCGTACCGAAGGGAGAGGATTCAAACGGGGCAGAAATGTCGTTGTTGTGAAGCAGCTAACAGGATAACACACACTCTCCATCAGCACCAGACACACACACCTCTTCCCTGGGGGGGCTTCTGATGACAGGCGGCGACTCAGACAAGGAGAAAGGAGGAGAGTATCAAAGAGATGAGGAGGAGGAGGAGGAGGATTCAAAAGATCTGGGACTGATTGTTTGACACTAAAGTGATGATGTTGGAGGTTTAAAGTAATAAAAACGTTGTACAGTTGCACATCCATCATGCAAACTTGAATGGGTCTTTTAATGCATCTCTTCTCGTGTTGCAAGAACATTCTTCTTACAAATAAACGCGAATATAAGTAAATGGCATGAAAAACTTTTTACCATCTCTGTGACCTCTTCAACATATTACACCCGAGGATTATTGGTCATCTTAACCTTTCATTGGTTGTTAATATTCTTACACCTTGAATTTATGTAGGTTTCCAACTTAAAACTGGTTTAAGATGATTAAATCTTTTAACCTGTCTTAGTTTTTATTCTGCCCTTTGCAATTTTTAAAAAAGCTTCATTCATGATTCAAGTGATTATTTGTTCTGGAAGAAATTCTCGGATCTGTCTCTCTGACATAAAGAGATGCTACTTTTGCAACTGATTCTTTAGTTTCATCCTGATGTAAAATAATTCTGTTAAATTAAAAAGTTCTTTGTTGAATGAAGTTGCCTCTTGTTGCCGTCAGTAAATAAATCAAAGCGAGGACAGATGGATGAAATCAAGCGCCGCGGATCCTTGCGACGACCCACGTTACCTCGTTATCACCCCTGTCGTGCACTTTTTTTTTCAATCCCTCATTCATCTTCCCTCGTCTCCTGGGAACGAGTGAAAACTTTCTCTCTCCTCCCTCCTGCTGCTCGGCTGCTCGTAGGAGTGTTGGGTTTCCAGGAAAGACGGTGTAAAATATCCGACCGCAGCTTCCGTTGTAAACTGACAGCCGCTCCCCTGACTGGCAGCTCTTTAACAGGACAGGAAGTCTGCGTCCACCAGGCTGCCGGTGCAGGTCATGGACCAAAGAGCTTTTGAAATGAGGAGCTCTTTCATTTCACACTGAGAGATTCTTAATTTCTGCTGATTGATGGTTCTATGCAGAGATTTCAGGGCAAAAGTTGACGCTTTGCAAATCACTCCCCCAGCATTAACACATTTTTTTGCACATGTTTAGGCACATTTGGTTTGTTTTTGAGGTCTTTGCTCGGCTTAATCCCACTGGCAATGGAAACATCCTAGAGCCTTTAAAGCTCCACCATATGGGATTTAGAGGATCTATTGGCAGAAATGGAATAGAGCATCCATAATCACACCTTTAAGTTGAATTTAAGCCACGATTAAGTTCTCCATTTGGAAAGAGAGGATCAAGAGCATCACATTCAGTTGGCTGCAATCTGCAACCTCACCAGTAGATGTCCTTAAATCCCTGCTTCTGGTCCTTTAATTACGAATTTTCTTCATTTGTATGTAACTCAGGCAATCAGATCTCAACTACCCATCTTTAGATAGCTGTGTTCACACCTGGTTTTAATTAAAATGTGTCTGTATCTGTTTGTCTGGATGTAAAAACTCTTCAGGATGGTGGACCCAAATGAAAGGATGTTTTCCGCAATTCTGATTCACATGCGTCTTCACACATATTTCAAGTCAACACTAAAGGAGGTGAAGGATGCACTTTGTGTTGCACAAAAAAAGTTGCTTCTCATAAAATGTGCAAGTCACAGCCGTGTCCACACTGAAACGGAGCCGACTATGTTCTGAAAAAATTCTAAGGAAATGTTTGCGTCCACACGAAACCGAAAACACTAATACAACAAGACAGAGAAGAAGAAATAGAGCGTATAAGTTACAGGCTGAATATACTAGTGACGTCACCCACTGGATTCTGAACCTCGAATATGAATCCCGAAGTGGGCGGAGCCTGGATGAGCTTCACTCCGCCCACACTAGGATTCTCCAAATATGGACATGAGGGTCATGTCAGACGCTGTTAGCTCAGGCTAGCACCTGTCACACAAAGCGAGAACCCACTTAATTATGCAGAATTTTAAATCTTACCAATTTAAAAAAATACCGTGAATAGTGAAATAATCCTTTTTTTGAACCAGCCTGTGAACATGTTTAATAATGCTGTGAATTTGGGCTTTTTAACATGGGGGTCTGTGGGGTTTGCTCCCTTGTGGCCATTCGATGAACTGCAGTTTTTTGCACTTGTGCATGGGCTTCATTGTTCAGACCTGGAGGAGGCCGCCTGGTATAATAGTGATATAAAGTTCAGTAGCGTCTGCAGCATGAGAGCAACACTGTGTCCTGCTGTAGTTGTAGTTGTTGTTGGTGGTGATGGTGTTGGGATGATCACATGGGAGACGTAGGGACGTAAAGAAAGATACGTGTATTTCTGTACACATGGAAATGCCTGGGTGGCGTTTAGGGATTTATCTGCTCCAGGGGCTGTTTTCAAAAATGTGCTTTTATATACGGGCTCCTGAAACGCTGGTTCCATGTGGATGAAACAACAATACGACAAAACACTTTGGCGTAGACTCCTGCACCCGTCTCCATGTGGAGGAAAACAACCCGTCCGAGTCACCTCAGGTATAAATAAGAACAATTTACAGATGAGAGTTCATATCAGAGGTCTCCTGTGAGACACTCTGTCTGATATCTTTCATTACATGAACCTTTTTAGAAATGAGAATGACAGATCAAAGGGCGGCGAGCTGATGACTGTGGTAAGTGTTAAACGTTTCGCTTCTGAGGGAAGCGACCGAGACAAAAACAACCAACGGGTGACATCAACAGGTTCAGGTTTCACACTTTATTAAAGTCTCCTGATTATTTTGGCTCCAAGTCAACGTCATAAATATCTGTGCTCCACACACGGCTTCACCCGACGAAACCCCGCAACGGCATCAGGGTGTTGGGTAACAGCGAGTGGAGATTTTAAGCCAATGGGCGGAGATTCAGCTGCTTATTTTTTACTGTTTACGCTTATTCATTTTTTAAATTTATTTATTTAAAGATGGTGGAGGTCAAATATGCATTTATTTCATGGTTTAAACCAGTTTCAGTTCAGGGGCCACATACGAATCAGAATATTTCAGTATTCAGTATCTTTCTCGGGTGCATAGAGACCTGGTTTACTTCATATGCAACAAATCAGCTTCTCACCCATTAACAAAACCACCGTAGCCCCATAGCTCCCACACATACCAGGATCTAATGCCTGTGCTGTGCATGTTGGAGCTGGGATGCAGCCTTGCAGGTTCTCAGCAGCTCAGTCCAACAAGCCCAAGTCTCTCATTCTGCTAGCATGAGGCGCTAACTAGCGACAGGCCTCAGCGTGGTCATGGTTTTGCATAAATTAAGTAGATTACCTGAAGGAAAAAGGCTCCTCCTGAGCTTCCAGTCATATCCACTCCTTCACACTAACTCATATCACCGTCTCCACCACGTTTCACCCAGTAGCTCAACTTGAACGTCACTAATTGGCCAATCAAGACTGTGGTGCGTTCAGGAACCAATTTGAACAAAGGACATTCCAACTACTCTAAGAACCTTCCAAACACAAGTAGTCATCTATGTAATTTCCACATTTTACACTTTGCGAATTCATATTAGATCAGATTAGAATAGATGTTTGGTTTAAACTAGTAATTTTGTGAACAGAATCAATCATCAAATGTTCATAATTTATAATCAACCTCTGAGTCCCAATGGTTCACACCTGGTCTGAATTAATTAATTATAATGTGTCTCCACATGCGTCCCCAGTCAGAACTGGAGATCTGGTCTCAGTCTGTGTGTAAATCAGCTGCAGCGCCACCATGTGGTCAGTAGAATATTGTATCAGCTTCTGTCTGTGATGGATCTCTACCTACCACTGGACCAGAACCAGGGACACATGGCTGGAGACCTGGAGACATGATCCAGATTTAGATGGAAAGACTCTCAGGTCTAACGTATTTCTGACGTTATTTTAGAGACAAACCGTGAAGCTCAACCTGTTTATTGACACCACGTACAGTAGATCCTGATCTGATCTTTCATGTCCTGGAGTTGGTCCCTGTAGCTTCCTGAAGTCTTTACCGGCGTCGGCTGGATTCAGTCCAGTAAATCTTTCTTTCAGTCAGAGTCAGTGGAGAGAGGAGCTCGTACCTGCAGAAATGTTCTGGTCTGGTTTGTCATCTTTGAAACGTTGCAGCGTTCAGTGTTCGTCGTTGTTGTTTCAGGCGTTTTTACAGAGACTTTATTACTTTATTCCACATTATTCTTTTCTTTCTTTCTTATCGTTGAGTGAATTAAAGTGATGTTAAACTATCTGGAATCTGGAAAAATATATTCCCCTTTTTACTTTGGATGGCTGACAGATGGATGAGGATAAAAACTGTGCATGCAAAACATCAGGAGGTGTGTGTACATGTGTGTGTGTGTGTGTGTTGTGTGTGTGTGTGTGTGTGTGTGTGTGTGTGTACGTGTGTGTGTGTGCGTCCTCTCAGGTAGTACGAGGTGAAGCTGAAGCTGATTTTAGCACCTGTCAGACTCTGTCGGCATCAAACCTGAAGAGACCCCCCCCCCAAACACACACATGACCCGGAGAGGCATGCAGCTACGCTAATTACACACAAATACACACACTCACACACTCACACAGCGGTTCAGTGTTGAAGGATCGCAAATACACACCAGAGGACGAAACCTGAAATGAACACGGCGTTTTCAGCGTGCATCACTTAACATGGGACATTTTGAGAATGAGGAAGATGAACTCTCTCTCACACACACACACACACACACACACACACACACACATGCACAAACACACACACACACAAACATGCACAAACACACACTAGCTGGTATGGAGCAGGACTCTGATCAAAGTGAAGGCTTCAGACTGTCAGAGCGCGCTGCCTCAGGCCTCAGGCTGACAGCAGCCACAGTTCATCCAGTGTTTACATTACACCACTTTCTACTCTCTGCACACACACACACACACACACACACACACACACATACACACACACACACACACACACACAGCCAGGCTGATAAGGTGAATTCTCCTGCAAACCTCTCTTATTTTGTGTACAGGAAGTAGTTTTGTGTGTTTTTGTCTAATCCTCTCCATCCTGATTTAATCCATCAAACCGTCTCAAAGTGTTTAGTCACAGGTTATTTAGCTGGAAACCAACACACCTGTTTATGGATGTGTGTGTTTATCTAAATAAGCTGCTCGTGTTGTTGGTGGATTAGTGTGTGTGTGTGTGTGTGTGTGTGTGTGTCCAGCGTGCTGCTACATGTCCTCTCTCTGTGTGTGTGTCTGTGTGCATCACTTGTAAAATGAATAACAGACGTTCATGTGGACGCTGGGTTTACACGTCTGAGGAGGTGAAGACCAGGAACGAAAACATTAACCTTTGAGACCAGATTGAATAGTTCAGACTCTGGCTCTAAAAGTCGCACAGAAAACATTTTTGATCAAATCCAGATCCAGGTTCAAAATGTGTTTCCAGTCACATCAAATAAAACATTTTTTAATGTAAATGTGATTCCAGATGAATTTCCTTCAGATTCAATGTAAAGATGAGAAACAATGTTCCTACTTTACAAATATAAGATCAGTTTAAACCGTTCAGACTGTCACTAATGTGTTTAACGGGATCTACAAAGAATCCGGATTATAAAAGTTTTTTTCTTCTGCTTCTCCTTCATCTCTTCTTCTTTTGAAGAACCAGATCCAAACCTGATCCAGATTCTTTTCCAGTCTCATTTCTACAGATTTTTTTTTTCAAAATCAAATCAAATCAAACTTTATTTATGTAGAACTTTTAATGCAAAACAAATGTAATCCAAATAAAACACTGTCTGTCTGTCTTCACCAGTAAAATAGATTTTTACATTTCTATTAATATATTTTCAATATTTTTAGTGTTTAGTATTTTAACTGTTTTGTAAATTATTCCTTTTGCACTATTTTGTATATAATTAGTAAAAGGAGAAGCTCTCCACCGTCATTATACATTCTATTCTATTCTATTCTATTCTATTTTATTCTATTTGTCTATGAGGAGTGAAGAGAAACAATGCCCCTGCCTCCTCCTATATAACGTTATCTTTGAAGACATCCCTACATGTATTTTCTGGGATGTGAAGCTCATATAGGTTTAAAAACTTAAAACTACATGAAATCCATCCATTACAACATTCAGCAGAGGTTTAAACTGTGTTTCCAGTTGGATTTGTTTCAGATTTGTCTACATCTGGACACTGAGACTGGATTTAAAAGAGTCAGATGTGTCATTTAGAACAAGAAACAGAAGAGAAGGAAGGAGAATCCACTGCCCAGGAACCCAGTTAATAATGGATCTTTACTTAGGATCTGAGATCTAGAGTCTAAGAAGGTTTAAATTAATGCAGCTGCTATTTAACAGCAGGAGAAACTAATAGAAAAACACGACTCTAGGTGCTTCTCCCTGGAATAAAAGCCCAGAGGCTTTAAAAGGGAGTTGACAGAGAAAAGTTTCTCCTCCAGCCGATAAATGAATTCATGTTCCTGTGGCGGTTGGGGGAGATTTACGATCTTAAATATCAGACGCTTTTTTGGAGCTGGAGTCATCTTTTATTCCTCCTTTTGTTGTCTGGGGTTTTTCAGATTTTCCGGGTTCGGATGAAAAGCTTCAGACGTGAGGAGAACATCTGAGACCAGAGGAGGATCAAGATGTTCCTCAACTTATCAAGTCATCAGCCCTCAGGCCTGATACGAGCCAAACGCTGACGACGAGTTCTCTTTTAAGACACTTTCTAATCAAACTGAATCTCATTCCTGGAGGAAGACAGATTTTTATCAGTGTCAGACTACGGAGAAGTCACTAATAAACGTGGACCAAAAAGTCGTCTGATTGACTCTGAGAAGAGAACAACGTTGTTTACTGTTTATTTCTGTTTATCTTTGAATTATTCAGTTACTCCAGTCACTGGCTCCTAATGTCCCAAACGTTTGAGTATTTTGCACCAATCAAATGGATGAAATAATCTTTTGTGAGGACTCCAGCTGGATGCCTTGACTCCTTTTAACTCCATGCTCTCTGAGTGCACATTTTAAATGTCTTCTGATCGATGCCTTGTATCATACATTGAGCTGATGTGTTGTTTAGAATCAGGACATCGTTGGAGAAGAGATCTTTCTCTCATCTGGTCGTCCCTGAATAAATAAAGGTAGAAGAAACGAGAAGAAGGCCTGGTCCAGATGTTTTCCCTCCATCGCCTTCCCGTGGATGATGGTGTGTTTTTATTCCTGTTTGCCGTCGTCTCCCGGAGCCTGAGGTTGAAACCAGAGCCGCGATGTGGACGAAGCGGCCCGAGGCGCCACACGAGGAAGGTCTCCATTACATAAGCTTTTAAAAGCTCAGCGCCGGGATTAGTGGAGCGGCCCTTTAAGTGTCCCAGCTGAGGACAGGAAATGCATCTCTGTTTGTGTCTCCGGAGGAAAAACCTTTTGTGTTTCAGCTCAGACCACAACACGGCTTCTAAAAACTGATCTCCAAACACATGAATAATCCATGAGGGTTAACAGGCATTTATCTGAATTCCACCTGCAGTCTGAACTCAGATATCAGATGTCGGGGAGTCCTTGAATGCAACTTAAAGTCACAGTTAAAATACAGCTTAGAATAAACAGATAAACTGTGTTTTTTTGTGTGTGTGTGTGTTTTCCATTAAGGGTCGTTCTTTAGGAGCGTGGATCTTCTTGTTTTTGGTTTGGTGGATTTCATTGAACTCATAACCAGGACAAACTTCCCCACTGCTGCTGCTTCTCATGATCAGACTGTGATGGGAGCTGACAGCCAGGACGCTCTGACACAAGTATGAACTGAGACTTATCACAAAGGGGGGGAGGAGGAGGAGGAGGAGGAGGGAGGGAGGGAGGGAGGATGGACGGATAAAGAAAACAGGAGGGACAAGGGTTTTTCTTATTTTTAGTAACTTATATTAGAACATTTAAAGACATTTAAATTTTTAATTTTGCAATTTAACTCAGGGCTCTGAGCGATGAGCAAATATACTAAATATTATAATAACGGTAAAAATATAATAAGCAACAGATGAATATTTGGAAAGGAAAAGATAAATTCAGAACTCTGCTCGGTCCGTTGATGCCTTTAAAGCTTTTTTCTTTAAGTCTCCATCACTTATTTATTATTTCACATTTGATTTTGACTCAAAAACACAGCGAGAATATTAAATACACACAAGAGTAAGAAAAAAACTGAACACAAATAAAATGAGTCATTTCTACAGGAAGGGAAATAAAATATTTTTTAAACTCACACAATAATCAGGAGCTTAGAAAAACGGCTCATATTAATAAGAAGAAATAAATGTGTGCTCTAAAATAAATACTATTAATAACAATAATAAGAATCAGCTCTAATTAAATAACATTAATATTAATAATAGTAGTAATCATAATAATTTCTAGCACTAATAACATATCTATTCTACTAATATTACTAATAATATATATTCATTCTAAAATGAATGAATGAATTAATGTATTGTTTGCTTTTATTTCCAGCATGAAAGATGCCACAGGACTGATTTGGATGTGAATCCTAAAGAGCTTTGTGTTTATTATTGTGTGATTATTCCCGGGCCTCAGCTTCTCCTGGATCTCACATTTATCTGGAGATTTTGGGGCTGAAGATAAAACGTGAAGATAAAACTTTTTAATTCACGCAGGAAAACAGAAAAATAAAATAAAATAAAACATTAAAAAACAAAACATGTTACATTTGATGTGTCTTTTTTTGTTTGTTTTTGAACTAACGAAAAAAAAAATCAATAAAATAACAAAAAACACTGTGAGTTTTCATCTAATGTTTTACATTTTTAAATGAGTATTTAAATGGCGTTTTAAAAAGAATTTTAATGTATTTTCCTACATTAAAATAAATGTTATTTCACGTTGTTGCCCCGCAGCTCCGCAGTGTTTCCACGTTATTTCACCTAAACTACGCGGAGGCCGGATCACATCACATCACATTTAGTTAAACGTATCTTACGCTCGTGGGTCCAGGTTAAAGTCCCACAGAAACGTCCTGTTAATTGAAGGTGTGAAAATCAACAGCGTGGCCGTGTTTGCATCAGTCTGCTCGGTCGGGGCTCATTCTCAAGCCGCCCACAGCCAGAAGCGACCAGCGCGCTCTCCAATCAACACCGGGCGAATGTAAACGCTGCTCCCCGGGAAGACACACCGGTCACAGCGGGATGTGCGCGCACAGGCCGCTCGCTGCTCCCGCTGGGACGCGCAAACCTCAGCTTTAATTAACGCCAATCTAATTGAACTTTAAGCTGAGAGGTGAAACAGTTCTCAGCGTGGTGATAAAACGCGCTTTAGTTTGTTAATAGTCTATAAAAAATGCACATATATAAATATGTAAGATGCAGGTTTGGATTAACGTCGCAGTGGAACAAACCCAAAGCTGCTTTTTTACGCACAGACTAAATCTAGACCTGTGGACAAGTCTCATCTGGATTTGGCCTTTTCCGGGTTGAAATTTAAAGCCTTACCTCCTCTTATCAGGGAAAAACAAAGAATTAAATAAAAAAAGTGTAGAGGAGCCGAGTCTAATTCTGTAAAATAATAACATCTTTTTTTTTTGTTTTGTTTTGTACAACTGTTCCAGTATTTTAAATGTTTTCTGTTAGAAGTCTGCAGCCACATTTCCCTAAATCAGGCTCCAGCTTCCAAACCTGCGTCAAACTCTGGACGGATCCCAGTTCATTGGCTACCTGCGACTTTTCTCCATTCGTTGCCATCTGATCTTCTCTGTCTTCCTCACAGCCTCCCTCTCTTTCTCTCTTCTCCTGTGCTCAGTCTCTCCCTCTCTCTTTCTGAGCGCACCGCTGCGTCTCCGCTCTGATCTCCAAACGTTTCCCTTTTTTTTCTTTCTTTCTCTCGCTCCCTCCCTCTCTCTCTCTCCCTCTGTCTCTCTCTCTCTCTTTTTTTAATTCTCACTCGGGTCCGCTCCGTGTGAATGAACGAGCCTCTTTAACATATTCAGACCAACGTCATCCGCTGAAGGTGGATCACGCCGTGCAGCCTGTTCTATAAAACCCCCCGCAGCCTGACTCACTGTGGAGGAACAGTCACCGGTTTGACGGAGAAGGCGCCGCGGAAGAAACTTTCCTTTTAAAACCAGGAGGATTGTTTTTCTGTCAGAGGCGACTCTTCTTTCCAAAAGTCCTACTGGGAAAGTAAGTGAGTAACTAATTTGTTTCTCCTTTTCTTGCGCTCATCCTGCTACAGGATCTCACCTCTAGTTTAGTTTAGCACCGCCTGTTAATCTGCTCCATACTGTAGCCTACTGTATTCAAATCCCTCTTTCTTCTTTCGTCTTTTTAAACCTGATTTATTGCTGTTGGTCCATAAACCTCGGGCCGCCCGGGGAGGGGGGCGGCTGAGCCCCCCGAAACTGTACCTATAAAGGCGCGTAACCTAATAGACAAGCCGGCGCACGCAAACCTGTAAAACTATTTGGAATACTTGACAGCTACTCATCACTGAGCAGCAGCAGCGGAATGAAGGGGAGTTTCCTCACAGGAGAGCAGCACGTTTCTCATGGAGCTCATTCAGGTTCTAAGTCTGCGGCGCATCCATCCGCTCTGACCCACGACTCTTTGGTTTGTGTTGGACGCGCGGCAGCCTTGGAATTAAAAAAAAAAAAAGTCTTTAAAGTCTATCTATCTGAAATAATCACAAACGAGACAAACGAGAAAAGAGACACGTGTTCTGACTCTAGATTTAATCTGCGCGTAAAAAATCCCATTTGGGTCTAATTACTCTTTTCTTTTCAACTTCAATCCAAACTGACAGATATTAGTTTTAATGTAAAACTGCAGTTAAATGTAAAAAGGGACCGAGGAGACCTCCATCGCTGCCTGTTACCGGATCAGTCAGGAGGCTCCGTATGATCGTGTATGATCGTGTTGTTATTAACCTTTAACTGGCTCAACAGGAGTTTGGATTCTTTCTCTCCCTCTTTGTTTTGGTTCTTCTGGTGCATCAGATCTCAGACTCAGACGAACACGCCTTTATTTTCATTTTCACAAGGGAGGACCAGAAGACGTAGGAGAAGACTGGTCGGACCAGGAGGAGAAGCTTTACGCACCGCAGCCGGACACAGTTCCAAGCGCACAGACGCAGGTGGATGCTGGGACGTGGACCAGCTCGGAGGAGATGTTACCCCTGGCTCAGTTTGGGGTGTTGTCGGCCTTGGCCACCGCGCTCACCTCGGTCCTCTCCGCGCTCCTGCTGCTGGCGCTGACCCGGCAGCTGTGGAGCCTCCGCTGGAGCCTGACCCGGGACAAAGAAAGTAGCCTGCCGCTGCCGAAGGGCTCCATGGGATGGCCGCTGGTCGGGGAGACGTTCCACTGGCTCTTCCAGGTGAGAGACGGTGTTCCTAAACACAGGTTATCTCCTCCTTTGTCCTGATTTTTTTGCTCAAATGTTCAAACTCTCGTCTTTACTGCTATAAACGAGGCGGTTTTACTAATCAGATTATTGACAACGTATCTGGAAACGCGGGAAGCTTCAATGAGCTCCGCGGATTCTTGTGCAGGCTGAGTTCTGTTGTTAATGCAACATGTGCGGACTTGATGCTCGGTGCGTAATTCCTTCTTGGGAAGCAAAAACAGACGTTTTCTGTTCAATTCTTCCACCGCTCTCTCCCTCCCTCCTTCCCTCTTTTTCATTCTTTCTTTCCAACGGTGAGGAATGCACCCCTCTCCCCCGAATCTCTTTATCCTTCCCACAACCCATCCTCTCCACACTGGAGTCCCGAGGCCTGTGTTTGGTTTCTGCTTTAGATTTTAGCAGCTCAGCATCCAGGACATCAAGGTACCAGATTTAATGTCAGATATTCAGAAACGCAAGAGAGAATGGAACTTTTGAAGACAGCAGAAGACAGATTTCAGGATTCAGGGGCAAGAGCAGTGACTAAAGCATCTTAGATCTCATCAAAGTTGCCTTTCTGTGATAAAAAAAAAAGTTTCATTAAGTGATGCAAAAGTTAAAACTATTTTCTTTATCACATGGGTAATGAACAATAGTTCCTAATTTGTGCCAAATATTTTTCTTCGGAGAATCAGATGAAGCTGAAAAATAACACATGCACCAAGTGTTACCGCTCCCAGAGTGGAAGCTGCTGCAGGACTCTCCACTTTCCATCAAATTCAGGGTTAAAGCTGCAGAAAAATAGTCAAGTAAACCTAAAGAAAATAATAAATAAACTGCAGTAAAAAAAAAAAAAAAAAAAAAAAAAAACTTTTTCCTCCAAATGATACTGAAATCTTCTGTTTTCTTTTTAGATATCTTCATTACTTACAGATGAATCTGATTTGTTTCAATACCATCAGTGTTGTTGCTTAAAATGCAATGAATTATTTAATTATTTTTTACTTTCTTTCTCATTCCAGGGCTCCAACTTCCACATCTCGCGCAGAGAACGTCACGGCAACGTGTTCAAGACCCACCTCCTGGGGAAGCCAGTCATCCGGGTGACCGGTGCTGAAAACATCCGGAAGATCCTGCTGGGGGAGCACAGCCTGGTGTGCACCCAGTGGCCCCAGAGCACCCGCATCATCCTGGGACCCAACACCCTGGTCAACTCCATTGGGGACCTACACAAAAGGAAGAGAAAGGTAAGGGGGTGGTGCTCCAGTTTATTTTAGTAATCCTGGATGACTGAAAGCATTTTTAGAAGATTTTACGATTGTCTTCTTCAACATAAGTCCTACCCCACCCAGCCTTGTCTCCTCTTTAGCGAGTGTTTACTGAAAGGTGTTGACTGCCGTGTACCAGGTAATAACTTTTTACGACTCCTCACTCTTTGTTTCCTTAACCCTTTCAAGATCCTGGCCAAAGTGTTTAGCCGGGGGGCTCTGGAGTCCTACCTGCCCCGTCTGCAGGACGTCGTCAAGTCTGAAATCGCCAAATGGTGCTCGGAGCCGGGCGCCATCGACGTCTACAGCGCCGCCAGGTCCCTGACGTTCCGCATCGCGGTCCGAGTGCTGCTGGGTCTGCAGCTGGAGGAGGAACGCATCGTTTACCTGGCGGGAATCTTCGAACAGCTGATGAACAACCTCTTCTCGCTGCCCATAGACGCTCCGCTCACTGGGCTACGCAAGGTAAGAGAGAGCACAGCCTCATGGCTACCAGCTTCCAACACAAACAGATTTCTAACGACACCTCTCTGTGTGCAGGGGATAAAAGCCAGAGAGATCCTGCATGCCAACATGGAGAAGATCATCGAGGAGAAGATGGAGCGGCAGCAGATGGAGGAGGAGTATCACGACGCCTTTGACTACATGCTGTCCAGCGCCAAGGAGCACGGCCATCAGCTCAGCATCCAGGAGCTCAAGGTAAACTAATGTAGAAACAGACGTACAGCCCTGGAGTCTGCATGCTCCGCGGTGGAAAATACTTGATCAAGTATAAATACACTAAAGGTGTTTTTCTTCAGGATTCTTCTCAGTGTTTAGATGCACAACTTAGTTCCGAAAGTCTGCAAACAGCATCACAAGTTCTGATCACATGGCTGATAGACAGTGTTTGAAGAACAGCATAAACGACCACTGAACTGTGACAGAATTTCAAGTGCATTAGTAAAAACTGCCATATTCTCCCTTCCTACAGGAAACAGCAGTAGAGCTCATATTTGCTGCTCACTCCACCACAGCCAGCGCCTCCACGTCGCTGGTCCTGCAGCTCCTTCGCCACCCGGCGGTGGTGGAGAAGGCCAGAGTGGAGCTGGAGGCCGAGGACCTCGGCCATGAGTCTCACACCAGCCACAGCCGGAGTGGAGTCACCGTGGAGAAAGAGGAGGATGCTGTCGCTGACATGGAGACGACCTGCCTGCTCAATGGAAGCTGTCAGAGAGACGAAGATGGTTTCCCACGGTCCCAGTCTCACATACCGTACCTGAGTCTGGACAAGCTGAGCCAGCTCCGTTACATTGACTGTGTCGTCAAAGAGGTGCTTCGATTCTTGCCGCCGGTCTCAGGCGGTTACCGCACAGCCCTGCAGACATTCGAATTAGACGTAAGTTTGAGTTTTAAGCTTAGTTTATACTCCTGCATTAAAATCTTTCTACCTGGCGGGTCGACAGCTGTCCCATTAAAATCCTAAGTGACGACTGGTCAACTTAATTAATGCGGATCAACTTTCACTGAAATCACTGCAGCACAGAAAACATCAGAAAACGTCTGAGTAGATGTTTTTTTTTTGGAGGCGAAACATGGGCAAACTTTCTTTGCTTGTCCAGCCTCTCAGACACAACGTGCATTTCAGACCAGTTACAGTTAGATTTCCAGGGAGGTACACATCAGGTTACTCCGTAGAAGTGATGCACAACAAAGACATCTGGACTTGTACAGTTTCTTGAAGACGTTTCATCCATATATCTTGTTCAGATGAAACTGGAATTCAGGTTTAAGCTTCTTTCAAGAACCATGTGGCACCAACATCAATAAACCATGAACACAGACCCATGCAGGAAACAGGATATTACATTCAGAGTAACATTTCACCAACAACAGTTGACAGAGGCACTGTGGGAAATGTAGGAGTGCACCAGCTGGCTTTTTATTTTCCAAGTGTTGCACAGTGAAAATGTGGCATCGTCCTGGAACTGAAACATTACAGAAGTGACTAGAATATTATTGATCTGTACCTCTATTCACTGGCTGTACGTCCTCATTTTGCAGGGCTACCAGATCCCCAAAGGCTGGAGCGTAATGTACAGCATTCGGGACACCCACGAGACAGCAGCGGTCTTCCAGAGCCCGGAGCTGTTCGACCCAGACCGGTTCGGCCCGGGCCGGGAGGAGAGTCGTTCGGCTCGGTTCAGCTATGTGCCGTTTGGCGGTGGCGTGCGGAGCTGCGTAGGGAAAGAACTGGCGCAGATCATCCTAAAGACTCTAGCCGTGGAGCTGATCGGGACTTGCAAATGGACCCTAGCCACAGAGAACTTCCCCAAGATGCAAACGGTGCCAATAGTCCACCCGGTCAACGGACTGCACGTGCATTTCACTTACAACTACCCACTTTAGATTTAAATAAAGACTGACTGACTTTCCAAAAAACTCAACCACCTAAGAGGCAATTTAGCTTTCTCCTTGCTTCCACAAACGCTCTTCAGGCGAGAAGACGTAATGAGTCCTGATGGTGCAGTTCAGGCCCCCTTTACATTTTCATGGACATGGAGGAGTTTTAAACTGCTAGCTTGCAGCACTTCGTCAATGCTTCACGGTCTGATCCAAACCTAAGAAACCTCATTATGTTGCAGCACAGGTACATTTAGAGCCCCCCGGGGCCGGGTACAACAGTGGGACATACACCCAGTTTTATGAGCAGGCTAAGACCCTTGTAGAAGGAATACTTGTTGTGCCACATAGACGCAAAGCTATGTCTGAGACTAAATCTGGTCAGGAGCTGGTGTGAAGTGATCATTAAAAAGTTGATCTCAGACTTGTGAGTCTAGGTGAGTCACAAGTGTAAGTTAAGATAAGGTTTCTACTACACTCGACCTAGCTGCTCCATGGTGCAACCGGTACAAATATTTATCACAAGATTGGACGTAACCAACCCCAATATTTGGCTTTCACCAAAAGTCTTTACACCCAACTGCTGTGCAAAAAGAAAAAAATAATAATTTCACAACTTTCACTTTCAACTTTCACAAGTTAATAATGTCTGTAAACCGTTTCCCTGCTGATTTTTCAAAGATAAAAATTTGTTTGTCCTACTGAAGGGCTCACTGAGCTGACTGCATGTACACCTCAATCAGCAGGAGTCTCTATGAAGAGCTTTAGTTCCATTAACAAGGGCGAACATTTTGTTAAGAGACAGTAAAAGCAAGTACAGATAGCAACAGGTACATTTGATCCAACCAACATCTTTTCAAAACTTTATGTCTTGCATGTCTCAGCAGATTTTACATTAGGGACCTCACTAAGGGTTTATCTAAACGCTGCTTGTATTCACTGTGCCGAATGGGAAAGTCTTTATTCTTTTTATTTAATTTCAACAAAAGATGCAGCTGACAGAATCCTCATGACTTCCAGACCTCGACACCAGTTCTGAGTTCTTGCCTTGTCTCTGTTCTGTGTTCCTAAGACTTGTCCTGAGCCTCGGAGCAAGGCCCTGGCTTCACACACATCAACCGAAAGGCTGAAATGCAAAAGGAAAAGATCTACAATGGGAACATCTGTGAACATTTGTGCAGACACAGGAGAGACTGGACTCTCCGGTGGTTTGCGGTCGTCACGTTTTAAAGGTGGAACTTGCACTTGATTTTGACAAGTTGGTTCCACAACCAGGAGATAACAGGAACACCAAGATACATTCAGAATTTATTTTTTATTTTTTAAACATGAATGTTTATAGCAGTTCTATTATGTGTGTGTATCAAATGAAGTAGCATTATGAATAAGCTGTATTTAAAATGCAGATGTACCGTATCTGTTGTACTTTCACTTTATCTGTAACGATTTATAGATAGAGACACTAACCTGCAATTTAAAGTCCATAAAAACCTTATCTTTCATCATTTAGAGCAGCATATACCAAGAGTAGACCTATTCTAATTATTATTATTATTCTAATTATTATTATTATTATTATTATTATCACTGGTCTAGGACTGTTTCTGTGCTGGTCTTGAAGCCTAACAGGCACGCTGTGAAATGTTTGGTACGGATGGATTTGTGGAAGGAGATAGCACTTTCTCCGCTTTAAGGAGTCTGTAAATATTTGTCCTGTTTGTGATGTAGCTGCTGTACAGTCGGTGTAAATTAGAAGATGATAAACTGAATTTTTGTTTTACGAGTTTGTCGTGTCTCACTCACAAAATAGATTATGGGAATATTTCCGCCGCCGTGACAACTGGTAAAATCTAGATTCTAATTCGTGAGCAGATACATGTCAGCCACTTTGCTTTGTTCTACTTGTTTTTCTCCTCCTCCTCTTCCACATCTTTCTTCTGTTCTAATGAGAAACAAAGACCTCCATGGTGTATTTTGATCCCGACTGGTGGAAAAATAACTGCAAATTTAAGTGTAAACATATAAAAAGTCCTGTTAAGGTTGAAATAATCATTAAGACAGTTGCCTGGCGTCTCCATCTTTGCCTGTGCCTTTGCCTAACTCCAGCTAATTCAAAAAAAACCCTAACCCTAGCTGAAGTCTACAGAACTTTAATCCTTGATCTAAATTTCAAACAGATGAATTCCTGTCTAGAGACCAGAACATGACCACTTTCAGAGACGGCCTCGAGTGAACATTAGAGGAACTGCATTTTCTTGCTCAATGTTTGGACTAGAAGTACAATGCTCGCCCCTAAATCCCTGCAACAAACAATAATACAGACACAAAGCCACAAAAATGTGTCCACCGAGGTCACATTACACCCGGTCAGAAAGGAGTTACACTAGACTAGTGCCACTGAGACAGACTTTGTTCCCCAGAGTGAAGATGTCTAGTCACGTGATTTTTGCTTATTATTATTTGGGGATTTTCTGGTAGCTTTGAAGCTAGCAAAAAGTCCTGTTAAGGTTAAAACAGTCACCACAAACTGGTGGAGTCGTAAAGTTCTGGAGGTCTGGAGTCTCTCCACTGGGAACTGATTCTGGACCAAAGAGTAACAGTAGTCAAACGTGTCACCTGAGCTACATGGAGTTGAATTAGTTTACAACTAAACGCCTGTGACTGCTTGGAGGAGACGCCCCGTAATGAAATCCAAACGGAGTGTTGCCCAAGTGTGGCAGTTGCAGCTCAGTTTCTGAATATCTCACCCAGTCCCGGCAGTATTTCACCGTGAACAAAAGCCTAAAACAAAACGTTGCATTTCCAAAATTACCTGGACAAAGCCCCAGATTGAAATCGCTACAAAAATGGATTTCATAATGTTTTCCCCAAACAGACAGCAGTCGCCACTTCATATTTTGACCTCATTATAACCAAATCTGACAGGGAGGTCGCTACAAAGGCAAGACTGAAGCTACCAGCTGAGGTCACCGGGCATTTCCAGCCTCCACCTGACCGCCCTCATTGACAGGCGGAGAATAGGGTGAAGCTATGTGGCAGAAAATTAATGGGACATAAACAGCCTGGCCTAATTATGTCCGCTGCAGGGCCCCGTAGCTCTGCCAAGGTCGTTATCTGATGGACGCTCAGTCACTGTGAACTTGGCGACGTTTTGAACCAGGGTTCACTCCAATGCCACCGGCTGCACAGGTCAACGCCGGGTCAGCTGGTGGGAGGGTGCATGGGAACCAGAGGGGATCACAGAACAAAACAATGATGCATAACCTTATTGTCATTCCTCTGCATTATACAACTGACACACAACTTGTGTAACATCCTGCAGCAGTAGCACAAATTGAAAAACGTTTGTGTCACTGTTTTCCTTTTACTACATGCACTTACTAGAAAACAGTAGAAATAATAATGAAAAACATGATGTTTATGGCGATCAAGTGTTTTCAGCCAGTCTTTGAGAGTCACTGATTAGCTCAGTTTGAGCTGCCTCCCTGAGGGCTTGTGCAACATGTTTTGTTGTTACCACAAAGAAATAAACTTAAACTTAAATAAGGAAATAAGCTCGTAGCACCTTTACTGAGAATATAAGACGTCTGCGCTTGACTTGTATGAAACAAAAGGCTTCGCTGATGACGATCATGTTTAAACTTCCTGTCCTACTGTGTCTGGAGGAGTTTTGAAGCTCAGTATGGCACCTCTGTCTGTCTCCATCTTGGTTTGACTCCACCCAGTTCCAAGTCAATTCAGAAACAGTCAAAGAGGAGGAGCAGGGAAAGATATTGTCTTATTTGTAAACCTTACTTTGCTCCCTGAGGAGTCTTACTTACTTCCAGTTCAGATTGCACATAAAAATGACCAAAACTGAGTTTATTTTACCCTTTTGTCTAAGTGTACAAACTGTGCCATTTGGATACATTTTAAATAAAAAGGCCGTAACTTTTGAACCCTTCAACTTACAATCACAATCTTGGGCTCCACTGAAAGTGATAATAATAATAATTTATAATTAGAGTAACGGATACAGAGTTAGTGAAGTAAAATCACAGTTTTTGCATTGTTTCTCGTTTGAAAAGTACTCACAGACGTCCAGCTCCAATGTGCACGGGTCTGTCTGCCAGTAAACCGAACAATGTCGCATATCGCTGTTTAGAGCAGCTCATTGGCTACAACAAACGCCAATCATCTGCTAACCTGGCTGCAATTGGCTCAGTCTGTGGATGAAAGAAGGGGGAGGGGCTTCTTTCCATCACTGACTCTCATTGGCTTCAGACAGTTGTTGACTTGACAAAGTAGCTCAGAATTGGTTCAATGAGGTGTCAATCAAAATGTCAGAGTTCAGCAGCGATTTAAAAATTAAACACCGGTAAATTTATGTGTATTTTTTGATAAAATACGAAAATTGTAACGTATCAAGATGTTGAAACTGCTCTTTGTGGATTTTTATGGAATTGAGTAGTTTTTGGACTGAAAATACAACTGAAATGGACAGTTTGGACCCTTATTGATACAAACGGAGCATTTGACCTGGATAATATTGATTGTTGGATTGATATGAGGCTTTTCTGGTGAGTTTATGCTTCTTTCTAGATTTTATTGTTTTGAAAAAAAAAAATGTGTTGGCTTTGTCGACTTGGTTTGTTCAATCCCATAATGGCTTATATCAATGAAATCCTTTGCAATGAAGTATTGCATGTAGCATTTACTCAAACACAACTCGTGTACAAAGCTCAGATTTGTTCAAAAACCACTGCGGTCCCATATACGACGCGGAGGAACAACCCCAACCCTAACCTCAACCCTAACCCTTAATTCTACGGAACTGATCTAAATTTCAATAGATGATTTCCTGTCTAGAGACCAAAACAGGCTGGAAACATTTCTGCATTTTAACATTATTTTAACACTATGCAGATTGACTTTCAGACGCAGCTTCGTGTGGTTATTGGAGGAACTGCATTTTCTTGCACAACGTTTGAACTTGACAAGTTTCTGAAGTACAATGCTCACCCCTAAATTCCTGCAACAAACAATAACACAGACACTAAGCCACAAAAATGTGTCCACTGAGGTCACATTACACCAGGTCAGGAAGGACTTACACTAGCCTAGTGCCACTGAGACAGACTTTGTTCTCAAGAGTGAAGTTCCTTCACACGGCAGACATGTTTAGTCGACGTAAAATTTGCTTCTTCTTCTTCTTCTTCTTCTTTTCTGATTTTTTGGCAGCTTTGAGGCTAACCATCAAACCAGAAGAAGAAGATGTTTTTTGACATTACAGGGACATGGGTTATAGCGATCAACTATTGCTGTAAAGACAGAAAAGGCCCAGATCAAACTTCAAGACGAACAAATAAGGTTTACCGCTAAAAACAACCCCTTTCACACTAACCCATGTGAGGGGGTGCCTTAGCCTTGATTTCAGAACAAAGATGTGAATTTAGAAACTTGGACCATGAGACCATCAGTAAAACGTCACATTTAAACCCTACAAGAACAGGAAAAGGTCAAATGTCCGACGGACTGAACCTAACCCTCCATTATGCGTCACGTTAGCTATTAGCTTCTCATCGGGGGTTTATTTTGTCCTGAGAGGGTGCAGAGAGGGCACCTCAGGGTCAGCTGGAGGTCGGAGATGAAGAGGGGGTTCCTGAGATTACAGTGATGAGGCCGTCCTTTCATGTGCCTGCTCAAAAAGATCTCTTCCCTTTGTGAATCTGTGGCGACCTCAAAAGATTTCACTGGCACGACAAATTTAGATGAAGTGAAATTCATTAGCAGAGAGACTCATGCCTGATCTGCTGCATCTCTCTCTGCCCCTCTGGGCTTTGAAAAGCTTTCCACTGCAGCGTTTCAGCCTCCTCGGCCTTCTCCTCCTCTTATTTGTGTGTTTTCTGGTTCAAAGGCAGTTCTTGGGCTCGATAAGCGACACCCATTTGCGAAATGAGGGGGAAAACGGGGTCAGATGGTGACTCGGATAGAGGGACCAATGGCCAACGTCAGCTCCTCAGCGGGACCAGAGTGCCAGTCTTTACCTCCAGCTCGTGTTTTCTTTAGGTTTATTTTAATCTCGCGCTTCTGTCACAAGAAAAAACCGCAACGCTGCAATCTCAGTGGCTTTTCTCTTTTTCCATGCTTGTAATTGAAAGTTTACATTGCTGTTTTTGTGCTGAGTCAGTCTAAGGGACCTTCAGGGACTCCATTGTGTGACTACGGGAATGAAAATGGACTGTAGTTGAACTCTGGCAGCTCCGGTGGAGTATCACCAGGAGTTCATGCACCCGGAGCCAGCGGGGACGTGTTGCCTCATACGTTCCCTGTCTTAGTTATTATGTAAAACTAAAATGCTCCGTCCTAGGTGAAGAATAATGAATATTAGATCGATATCTAAGCAAGCTCTTAAGTAAAACTTAATAAAATCCTGACAGTTTTGCAGAATCTTCAGGAAGAAATAGTTTATATCAACCTGAAAGACTCTGTCAGTTCAGTCCTTTAAATTTAAAGCAGCATTTTCTTTTTTTTTTAACGTTTGTCTATTTTTGTTGCAACGCAGTGACTTTCAGTCTTTAAGAAGAATTTATTTATCTACTTTTACAAAATTTAAATCTGCAACAGGAAACATTCACTTGAGTTAACTTGTTTGTTTTTTTTTGTTTTTTGTCCTACAGTCACGGTACAGAAACAAATTCCAGACAAATCCTCTCATGGTTTGGCTGCGTCTCCACACATCGCCTGTACCTGACCCCCCTCACCTCCCTGGACTCGTGGCGCTGGTGTTCTGCTCGAGAACAAAAGCCACGCATCAATAACGATTTCTCTAAATGGCTGTTTCAGGTCATTGAGAGAACACTTAATTATTATAATGAGGTAAAAGAGCGGTCTTTAGAGAAAAATTAACCAACAGGCCGGGGTCAGCGGCGCGATCTGCCAACCTAGACAAACAAAGTCAGGTCAGGTTTATTTATAACAAGCTTTCGAGAAACGTGCATCGCGAGAGAAAAGCTTTTTACGGAGCAGCGACGATGAGAGAGGGACACCATGCTCAGCTGAAAAAAAACGAGCGCTGATGAGTGTGATGAACACCAAACTAATTGAAAGCGCCTGAAAGAGCTTCTTACAGTAAACACTGTTATAAGGGGACGCTTACAACTATGATATGATTTATTCTGGTTCAGTGGGGAGAGAAAACAAAAGGCAGCAAAGTTCAAAAGTGCAAACTGGGAAAAAGTGGCACAGCACTCTTCATTCACACACACAATTACTGATCACACAAGAAGTTAACACGCTTTAGTTCCATGTCTCTTAGTGAGCTGTGGCCGAGGCTGCAGGCCCCTTTTATAGCAGTTAAAAATATTGGACTTCCTTCATTAAAAACTTTCCACTTCTGCATTCTTTTGAAGATAAAAAAAGAACCTTTCAAGAAAGCTGTTTGCATACGTTTTCACCAACATGAAAAGAAATAAAAGCTGCAGCAGATGCACGGTTCTTGACTCTTAAAAACTCTTGATGGAAAGTGTTGGGATAATCTCCTTTTCCCTCATGTTGAGATGAAAGTTCAGGAGTGAATGTTTGAAGGCGAGGCGAAGTAGCAACGGAGCAGCTGGAGGAAACGTAGATGGTGAACCAGTCTGAGGAGGCGGAGGAGGATGTGGAGTGCGAGGGAGGGAGGGGGAGAAGGAGCGGGTATGGACATACAGCCGTACAGCAGATAATTATTGGCTTTGTCAGACAACATCTGTTATGTCAGCATTCCAGCCGTCAGCCTGGAGGAGGACGAGTACAGAAAAAAAAAAAGAAGAAGAAGAAGAAGAACGCCTGCAGAGCTCAGGGTTTGTTCCGAGGGACAGACACAAAGACAAAGACAAAAGCTCCGTTTGGACAGGACGGGAGTTCAGCTTCATGTTTATGTGAGTCACAGCCTTCAGCCTCAGGGGTCACAAGTTCAAATCCCGTCTGGCCTGACGCAGTGTCCTTGACCAAGACCAGCTCCCCTCAGGCTGACCATGACCTCTGACTTTCCCAGAGACTCCTGGACATTTGTCCTGCAGCGATCAATAAAGGGAACTCCCTTTCCTCACTTACCCCAGACGATCCCCCCATTTATTTTGCAGCTTCTTCTGCTCATTTTTTACAGACACAACAACAGTGCAACAGTGCAACATTGTGTACCATTTGCACCATCACCACTTTGGTCATTTGAAGTTAAACCCGTGGTCCGTGTCTGGGCTCATTCTCCCTGCATGAGCAAATATCAGCAAAACACAAACACAAGCAGCCCCGACTACTTCTGGCTGTGTCTGTAATGTGCTACAGATGTCAAACACCGCAACACTGCATGATGCAGCAGGTGTGTTGCCCTCAAGGGGTTATAAAAAAGAATGAGGGGGAGGGAGGAGGGAGGAGGGAGGAGGGAGGAAGGGAACGAGGGTGAGAGCAGGAGATATATGAATAGAGGAAGGGACAACACACAGAAACCCAGCTGACAGATTTACCGGTTAGCTCCACAAACCAACTAAAGGACAGATGTCAGTCTGTGTTGAAGGATAGACAGAAACCATTTACACGGTTTTTCTAAAATATGTTTGAGGAATCCGGAGAGAGGCTGTGCCTTGGCTTACTTTTACTGAAATGTGTGGTGTGTCATTTATATACCACTGATGAACGTGTGTTTCTAGGGTTCTTCATTGTCTTGATGACATCAACTATTTGCAGATTTCAGATCAGACTGGGATTTAAATGTGTCCTAATGAAATTATATTTTAGCAAAGAACAAGTTGGAATGGTTTATTTCCAGTGCACCGTGAGCTAAAACTATCAATGCATTAAGAGTAAGTTTACGCTTAAAAAAACACCACTTTAAATTATTTCAACCTTTTTCGAAGAAATCCCATTTGGTGAGGCAGACATTTCTGTGCATGTGAAACCCGTCAAAGCCATGAATCAGGGCGGGAATGAGGAATTATAGCACGTTACTGTGAGCTGATCATCACTGAGACCACACACTGAGTTTGCTCCTTTATTCTGAAAAATAAAATTCCTCACCCTGAAGCCACGGTGGCCAATCAGAAGTCTGGAAAACAAATTGGAGATAATTCCTTTTTGGCTACCAACAAAAAGCGCTGTTATGCTAAAGGCAGGTGCCTAATGGTGGTGCATTCACATTAGCCTGGAAGCCTAAACTTTGCACAACATGCAAACATCACACAGCAGAAAGCTGGTCTGGAGTCTCTCTGTCGTAGAACGTACAGATAGTTGTAACTAAATGTTCAGTTAATGACTAATCACTTCTTAAAAACTGCAGCCTGACCTGCAGTCAACCTCAGCCTTACTATATTAGTATGTGGGAAAAGAATCAAATAAAGTCTGACACTAGTTGCCGTTTGGTGGTTTGGTGCAGATAACAAAATAATAATCTTGGCCGATTTTAAGCAGGTTTTCTAATCGTGCTCTGTAATGAAATCCAATTGAAACCACATTACCAGACTTGAGTTACTGCTACAACAAACTAGTTGACCTAGTTGGTCTTTAAACTTTTGCAACGCTACTGGACTGCTTTGATCCCGTTCTCAAAGTACTCCATGGAATTCTGTTGGGTCAAAGGAAAAATGCTTTTTTTTTTCAGGCCTGTGATGAATTCAAAAGTTGCAGTAATGCAATGTGGCCACTATGTCAAATGGCCTGCATAGCTTATTTTAGCAGCTTCTGGATGATGGCCAATCATAAAAACCCAGAGGTGGAAGATAAGGTGAATGAGGAGTTCACCTGCAGAGGCCCAGATTAAAAACCTGGAAATGTGCTCGAGTCTCCTTTAAGAGCGAGCGTTTTGTCTGACTGATTGTCTGCCTGCCACATACCAGAGTACAGTTCAAGAGTTCAGTTAATTCATGAACTCTGTCAGGGCACCACACCCAGCCAGCGGCACAGTAAAGAGTGCGTTTGTGTTTGTGCCGCCGTGTCCTCATGCATTAGCGACTCCACAGTATGCGTGGAAGTAAGTTTAAGTTTGTCTGTACATGACTCTGGGGCTGAAGCTGCCGCATGGCTCACGCACACAGGTGCTTTCACTTATTCTGCTTGATTAGACGTCTATGTGGGCGTGGACGGGTCCTGACTGACAGTTCTGAGGCTCTTCGGTTAATTACGTCGTACTTTTCAAATAAAAGCGTTTCAACGTTTTCACCGACAGCAGCTGTCACGCTAAGGGTTTCCACACGGATCAAACTCACACTGGAAGAATTTAAGAGGAGCATCTTCAGGCTGAATCTTTTTCTGCATGCGTATTGCTTCGGAGTGTCATGCTGTGCAGTTCACTGAAAAATCCCCAGATATTGGTAAACGTTTTGTCTACTACCACTGGTGTACTTCCAGAACGCAACGAGGCGAAGTATAAGGAGATGTTTTTAACAGAGGAACTTTAAGCCGTGGCAGACTTTCACACTTAAGAGCAAACACTGTCAACTCAACACCACATTCATTAACTCTACTTGTGTAGCACGTAGCTATACACCAGCACTGCACAGTTGAATGATACGAAAAACAGAAACTAAGGATAAAATGAGGGCTTGTAGGATGAAGCTGGTACAAAACCTTGTCGCTCTGCTCCAGATGCTTTGAAACCTCTTCCCACTCTCACTGACCTCTCGTCTGAGATTCTGCAGCTGCCAAACCAGGCAGAGGTGCAGTTTGTCAACATGCTATCTATAATACTTGTGTAGAAGGTGGTGAGCATGGAACGAGATCAGACTTTTGATCATCTGCACTCATATGGACCCAAGTTCCCCCCTCTCATATGTTTTTATAACACAAACACAGCAAAAAGAACACATCTCCCCCACCCTGGCCTCCCTTCACAGGCCACCACAGGATTCTCTTGCTCTAAATCAATGAAAGGTCTGGCTCTGACATATCTTTCTGGTCTCTTGTCACTCAGACTGTTCCGGTTGCGTCCCAGGTTAAAGCTCACGGGAGATTGTTCTTTCTCTGTTGCAGCCCCCCCAAACTCTGTGAATAAATGTTCCAAGATGCCTTTAGATGCAGAATAGAAGGGGACCAAGGACTGAACCTTGGGGGACGCCTCAGGAGATGAAGGCTAAGTAGAAAGAGGAGTAAGATAGATGCATAGTTAAAATATTGTGGAAGAAGGATCAAGTGGAAACATGGAGTGGTGCAAAGTACAGTGCCATTAAACGAGAGTTTCCAAAAAAAAAAAAAAAAGCTAAGACAACGGGACAAGTTGGATTTTTTAAAAAAGATTGAAAACTCATGAGACTCAGCCTAGTTTTGTTGACCGAGAAGAGTTTTTCAATTCACTGAAACTAAATTTGAATGCTATAGCCTTTGATAATATTTTAGATGGACTGGAAAGCTCCAAGCATTTTGTCTCATAACCTTTCAATGCGTTTCCTGCTTTCACACCTGCGCCGCCGTTTCTTTTTGAAGTTTTTATTACAGAAATTGGAAAAGGGATTGAATTAGCTGTTACATAAAGATAATATTCACTCTTCTGCACAATTTCTCAATAGTTTATATTATGTCTTCCTGATTTCCATCTTCTTTCTGTTTTAGTCACAAATTATTGATAATTGATGCTGACATATCTGTGATTATACTGTCTCGCCACTATAATATTAGTAGATATATAAAACCAGATATATAGAAGCAAAAATGGAGAATACAGTGAATGCATGGTAGGACATACTCCACTGCCTAAATGACACTTACCAGAGTACATGCATGGATGATATTTCTAATCATGAATAAATGTTTTCTAATAGTTTTCGAGGAAAACACATTTAATCTTCACATAAACGGTTACCGAGTTGTGAAACACAGAGCACAGAACATACTTAATAAACTGCGATGAAACATGCTGTCACATTGCAGAACCTAGAAATTAACCGCTGCAACCTCAAAAGCAGAAGTACAGCTTGAAGATTTCAACTAAAGATTCAGCGTTTTCCTCGTTAGCTGCAGTCCTCATTTAAGACAGCTGGTGGATGGTCTGTTTTGTGCAGGATGAAGAGAGAATCCAGAGAACTTGGGTTTATTCGTAATCCCAATGTATATACATCTCCAGGTAAGATTTGAGGGCACCTAATTACTTGTAAGATTTACAGTCGCCTCCAAAGGTATTGGAACTAGGCAAACTCCCTTGTTTGTGTTGTTCACTGAAGACATTTGGGTTTAAGATCAAAAGATGAGTATGAGGCAAGAGTTCAGAATGTCAGCTTTTATTTCCTGGTATTTACATCTTGATGTGTTAAACAACTTAGGATATGGCACCGTTTGTATTACACCACAGCATTTTTAGGTGAGCAAAAGTAATGGAACAAATAATCTTAAAGTAAATAACATTTAATATTTGGTGGTATAACCCTTGATGCAGTGACGGCCTCCAGCCTGAGACCCATCGACACCAAACTGTTGCATTCTTCATGTGTGAACTATTCCAGGGTTTTTACTGCATCTTCTTTCAGTTCTTGTTTGTTTCGGGATGTTTCTCCCTCCAGTCTCCTCTTCAGGAGGTGAAATGCTGCTCAGTTTGGTTAAGGTAAGGTGACTGACTTGTCCAGTCTAAAACCTTCCACTTTGTTCCCTGATGAAGTCCTTTGTTTTGTTGGCAGTTTGCTTTGGGTCATTGTCCTGCTGCGTGATAAAATTCCTCCCCATTAGTTTGGATGCATTTCTCCATAAACTGACAAAATGATTCTGTTCACTTCAGAATTCATTCTGCTGTTACCATCATCAGTTACATCATCAGTAAATATTAATGAGCCTGTTCCATCACGCCCAGGCCATCACATGACCTCCACCAGGCTTCACAGATGAGCTCGTATGCTTCGGCTCATGAGTAGTTCCTTTCTTTCTCCACACTTTGGCCTTTCCATCACTTTGGTAGAGATTAATCTTGGTCTCATCAGTCCAGGAGATTGTGTTGCAGAACTTTTGCGGCTCATCTCTGGACTTTCAGTCTGTTCTTCTGATTCGTCCTACTTATGTGGTTTGCATCTTTTGGTGTGGCCTCTATGTTTCTGCTCTGAGTTTCCTCTAACAGTGGACTGTGATACCTTCACCCCTGCACTGTGGAGGTTGTTGGTTGTCAGGTTCAACAACCTAAACATTCATAAACATTGCACAAAGAAGAGAAAGACAAGAGTTCCTTTTTACTCGCGAGGAGAACGGACAGAGATACATTCAGTTACAATCTCCTACCGCTCTGAAGCGTACCTTGCCGTACCCTCTCGTTATTTCCTTAGGGAGGTCCCTGGTTGCAGCAGAAGTTGCAGCGCTAAAACTTCTCAAACGATACAAGCACTATCTTCCTGGTACATGTTTACTTGCTTCGACCTTGTCCTCGGGACTGTATGCTCTGTCTTCAGCCGATTTTCTGCGGCGAAGACGCACTTCCTGCATGTCACTGATTGCTCTGGGACGACTCAGCACAAATCGCGGCTCTGGGACGACTCAGCAGAAATCGTGTCCCCCTACTTCTCCTTCCTGCACAGCAACTCTACAGACATATACTGTTGCACATTGGCATACTTGGAGATTAATAGATAGATAAACACTCAGAGTAAATATGTACAATAATTCCAACATTTCCCTCCTGTTTATCACATATTTGCTCAAATTCTCAATTCGCTTCTGAACAGTCACTTCAGTTAGATTTTCAGCTGTAAGGTCATTTTTATGAGCACAAATACATTTACACTCAGAGGTACTTAACAGTCTGAGTCGTATTCAGCAGGCTCGGGGTACAGGTCAGGCAAGGAAAAGGTTGGCTCCTTTTCATTATCACTGTCCCTCTCATCACTCTGAGGATCGCTGCCGAGCAGGGGATGCATTTGCGCCATTTTGTTTTTCATGGGTGAGATAGCTGTGGTGATGAGACGGTCAAGCAAGGCACGCAGACAGCGCACGCAACAACATCCCCAAAAGGTTAGAATTGCAGCAAATACTGCTATGGAAACCAGAACAGAGGACACAAGAGCTCTATACTTCCCAAAGGCATCCATCCAGGAGTCCCACATCCAGAGTGTTCTTTCATCTTTCCGTTGAGTGTTCGGAGCCCCTCTATGGCCTTGGTGAGACTGCCATCAGCGGCAGTGTTATTAGGGATAAATGTGCAACACTGTTCACCAAACATAGCACAAACACCTCCCCTTTCGGCCAATAGCATGTCCAGGGCTATTCGATTCTGGAAAGCCATGAGGGAAGTTGCAGCCAGCTGATCGTGGACTGCCTCGAAACCACTCTGTGTCCAATTTCCCAGTTTTTGTATGTTGTAGTGGACGTAATCCTGCTGCTACCTGATCAGTCAATTTGTATTCGTCTGGAACACCACGTGGAATCCCGATGGCGTCAATGTATGTCGGATTGCCTGCTCCCTGCCAGGCTAGAGACCTTTTCTTATGTTGCCATTGTTGTGGCATAATGCTGGATAAGGTAGATTTGCCTCATCATCCGTTTCCCATTGATTTTTAAATTGAGGTAATCTGTACAGTCTTCCAAACAGCGTTTCATATGGCGTCAGACCTGAGGTGCATGTAATGTTGATATATATTTTCACTAAGTCCAAACATTGTGTCCATGGTCTACCTATCTCTTCAATACATTATTTCAGTCTATTTTTAATTGTTCCATTCATCCTTTCTACTAAACCAGCGCTTTGAGGGTGGTAAGCACAGTGGTTTTTCAGATCAATGTGGAACATTATACCAATCTTCTTCACAATTTGATTTACAAAATGAGTTACATTGTCACTGTATATTTTCTCAGGTATTCCATACCTGGGGATTATATCTTTACAGAGTGCTTTTGCCACGTCAGAGCATCTGGATGTTTAGTCGGTAAGAGCTCAATCCACTTTGAGAATGCATCTATTATGACTAGACAGTACTTTTTCCCTTCACTCTGGTTTAGTTGTATAAAATCCATATGGATGATTTGGAATGGATATTAAGGTGTAGGGAACCGTCCTCTACGAGGTCTCAGGTTTCCTTGTGAGTTGTGTCTAGCACACGTTAAGCATGCTCTACAAAAATGTTTTGAATAAGAGTTAAGTGGTATAACATTGATGTACCTGTCCTACCATCCCTCCTGTTGAGACATGCGTAGAACCATGGCTCAATATAGCCGCCCATTTATACATGTTTTTTGGTAGGATAGGTTTGTTGTCTGGTCATACATATACGTCAGATTGTAATGTTGCCCCATTCTTTATCCAGGTGTCTTTTTCAGACTGCGGGCTTTGTTGTTGCATGTCTTTTAAAGTAGTGTGATCCAGGGTTGTACTTTTTTCTACTGTTAAAATGCTGATCTGGCCTGTTGCTGCTGCCTTTGCTGTTTCATCTGCGAAGGCGTTTCCTAGAAAAACGGTATCTGTGCCAGACATATGCACCGCACACTTACATATAGCTAATGCTTTAGGTTATTGTACTGCTTGCAGTAAATCTGTTAAGAGTTCGGCATGTGTCACTGGCTTCCCCGTTGACGTAATCATGCCTCTGTTTTTCCAGTACTGCACAAAGGTATGAACTGTAGTATACGCATACTGGCTGTCAGTGTAGATTGTTACTTCTTTGTTTTTCATTATTTTACACGCTTCTGTTAATGCTACTACCTCTGCTGCTTGCGCTGAGTATTGTGAGGGCAGCTGTTCTGCTTTTAACATGTTTTTTTGGGTCACGACTGCATATCCTGTTAGGGTTTTTCTTAGTTCATTCTTTTTAGAAGAACCATCTACAAACAGCACCTCTCCTTTTTTCAGTGGCTGATCTCTCAGATCGGTTCTGCTTTTGGCCGTTTGTTCCGCTATCTCTTGACAATCGTGTTGCGTATGATAAATGTCTTGCTGGTGACAAGAATGTCATATTTTTTCGTAAGAGTAGTACAGAAACAGCATGTGGTACTTTCAGAATCAGAGGGTGGAACAACACTATATTGGCACTCATTTCTACTGCCAGAGAGGCTGCCATCACTGCTCTAACACAGTGAGGCAGTGCACATGCCACACTGTCTAACTTAGATGAGAAGTACGCTATAGGTTTCATTTTGTCTCCATGCTGTCGAGGCAATACTGAGGTCATAAAATGACCTTTGCAGCCTATCATTTGAACAAAAGTTTTGCTATAATTTGGCAACGCTAATGCTGTGCTGGACACTAAGACTTGTTTTATGTTGCAGAATGCTTCTTCAGCTTCTGTGGTCCAGCTCAGAGGGGAACTGTCATATTGACGGTTTCTTCATATTAATTTGTATTTGTTTTTTTACCTTCTTTATGTCTATCTGCTTTCTGATATTAGGCACCCAGTTTCATGTTTTGTAGGCTCAGACTGCATATCTGTTATTTTCTTGTTCTTCTTTTGAGGAAAACCATCTACATATAGCAACATCTTTATAGGGGTGTCCTCGACGGGTCTTCTTTTCCGTTTGTACCCATCAAGACACGTGTTATTTATGGAGACCCCAACAATAATGGGGGAGTCCACGTAGACCTCTATTGTGAGCTAGATTTGATCGTGCATAGACATATGCAAATCTTTGGCTCACAAGTGCATATTGTTGTAGGTAACAGAACACATGTGAAGCTCTATGGACTGTTATAACACAGTCAAGGAGTGCACACACTGTACCCTGAAAGAAAGTACCGTGTTCATGTTGTCTCCATGCTGTTCACATTGCATCCCACCAATTGAACCAAGGTTTGTATAATTGGAATGCTAATAGGGCTGGACACCTAATTGTTGCTCGAGAAGCCTCACCTTACCCCAGAACAATTTGAGTTTTTCATACATCTTGTCGTGCCACATTCTACATATTGCAGTTCTCAAATGCAGAGGTTTTGCAGCCATTGATCGTGGCTGTGCCGTTGTGGTCCCCATGTTGTCGACAAATCTGTGCACCATCTCTTACATGGAGGAAGTAGAGATCAGAGCTCTGGACACCTTTGCAGGTTCCACTCCCACCCACTGGTACAGATATGTGGACGACACCTGGGTTAAAATCAAGACAGAGGAGGGAATCCTTCACTAAACACATCAATGCAGTGGACAGCAACATCAAGTTCACTAGGGAGGACATCAGCAGGGACTGTCTGGCCTTTTTCGACTGTTTGGTATGTGTTGAAGAAGACCGAAGCCTCAACATAGAAGACTATAGGAAACCCACACACACAGACCAGCACTTGTTATTTGATTCACACCACCCTCTGGAACACAAACTAGGACTCATCAGAACCCTCCAGCACCGAGAACAGACTGTTCCCACTAGACAGGAGGGCAAGGATAAGGAGGGACAACAGATCAAACAAACCCTCAAAATATGTGGATATCCCAACTGGGCCTTTGTCAAAGGCTCAAAAAGATATCCCAGGAAGGACAGGGAAGAGGACCACAACAAAAGGAAGAACATCACCATCCCCTACATAGCTGGTGTATCAGAGAAACTGAGGAGAATTTTTGGTAAACACCGCATCCCAGTTTATTTAAAACCTGGAAACAGAAAAAGACAGAAACTGGTCCACCCCAAAGACAAAACACCTAGACAAAAACAGAGTAATGTAGTGTATGCTCTTCAGTGTAGTGAGGAATGTACAGACTTGTACATTGGGGACACATGGCCCAACACAGGAGAGCCAGCTCATCAGGGGACGACTCAGCAGTCCACCTCCACCTGAAGGACAAAGGACACTCCTTTGAGGACACCAACGTCAAAGTCCTGGCCAGAGAGGACAGATGGTTTGAGAGAGGAGTAAAGGAAGCCATCTATGTCAAAGTCGAAAACCTTCTCTAAACAGAGGAGGTGGACTGAGATTTAATTTACCAACTATTTATAATTCAGTTTTGACTTCTGTCCCCAAGAAGTTTCAACAACATTCACACATTGAGCCTCCAGACTCCTACTGACAATAGCCTCATTAGAGCTGTATTCATAGGGTAAGTTAGCCTAGGTACCCCCCCCCCCTCTTCCAGCACCACCCCCAGTAGGCCCTTTAGACCATAATTTGTCTGGAACATCTTTTAACAGCTGTTCCTCAGCCTCAGTTAACATGACCTATCATTGAGCTCTTTTGTTTTAATCGAGGTGTAAACCAGCCGGTACTTGGACTGGCCAGAATAAGGCTTTCTTTGTTAGACCTGTGCTACAGCTATACAATGTTTACTGATGTCTCTGCCCAATCAGTCACATTTTATCCCATCTGCACTATCTTGCTCAAATCCTTCCACTGTTGTTTTTTTTGCTTTGTATAGGGATATGTGGGGAGGGGTCCACATCCTATACAGCTTGGTGATTTCGTCAGGCAATGTCACTCCAGCTACTACTGCACTCTCCACATCTCCATACAGATAATTTATAGTAACCTTGGTAGGAGTGACTTTCTTTAGCTTATCTTCGTAATCTTCATCTGGGCCAGGTGTTGATTTGTACCAGAGAGTGATATGTAGGTCGCTCTCCGTCATCTGATCCTGTGGTTTTGGGATTGCATTTCTCCCTTCAGCCATTAAGGCGGATGCTGTATTATAGGGAGGTTTGTTAGGCACGTCGAGGGTGTAGTAGTAATGTGGCTGTCCTGTCCCTTGGAGTACAAAGAAATCTCCTTTCTTCAATTCAGTTTTTCTTTTTACCGCAATCTGTCCCTCAAGTGAAGGTATTAGTGCTAAGCCCAATAACAGCAAACCGTCTCGGCCTAGGAGGTTGACGGGACACTCTGGAAACATTAAGATTGACAATTGGCACGATTGTCCAGCTGGACCTGGGTCCCTAATCCATACTGGTTCTGTTTCTTCCACCTGAGTCAGTTTCCCACTTGCAGACCTTACAGTGACACATGCTCGACTGGGTCTAAAACCTGGTATTCACTCTCTGCAGGTAGTCCTGCATGCACCAGTGTCACACAGAAAGGTGACAGGTTTACCGTTCACATACAGAGTGACTTCTGGTTTGGCACTGTCCATTGAGAGCAAGTCCTGGAAGTTTAACAGGACTAAGTTCATGTCTTTATCTAGTTTGGTCTCTGTTTCTACCTTTTGTGTTAACCCTCGCTTCAACCCTTTCGAGTGGAGAGTTCTTGCCTTTGCATCCACAAGAGGCTCGCTACTCATAATCCTACTGTTTTGGTATGAGATAAAATACCTAGTGGTATTTTAATCTCCAATTGCACACACAATCACTCACCTTTTTAACACATAATTTAAGCGTACGTACTGCAGGACTCCGTCATCCTATCACTCATTCTGCGGAATTTAACTGCGCTAGAGGACTCCGCCGTCCTTTTTCGCGGAATTTCTCGGACTCCGCTGTCCTTCAGTACTTGCTAGTGCCTAGGTTTTCCAGGGTTTTTCTACGTGCAATGACCCTCAGTCATTTGCCACTTTTTAATTGAAATTCCACTCACCACTGTTGTCTCTCCCCTTCATGGACTACCGTCAGGCGTCGGATCCCAGCTGGCAGACTGATCTCCAGTCCCGGAAAGGGTCTGAGAAACTCTCTCTAACAGAGTTCTGCCGTGGCCACGGTCTTTCCTGGATTTCACCGCACCTGCTGAAATTGCACAAAGAAGAGAAAGACAAGAGTTCCTTTTTACTCACAAGGAGAACGGACAGAGATACGTTCAGTTACAATCTCCTACCGCTCTGAAGCGTACCTTGCCGTACCCTCTCTTTATTTCCTTAGGGAGGTCCCTGGTTGCAGCAGAAGTTGCAGTGCTAATGCGGAGGGGGAGCACATAGCTGCAACTTCTAAAATGATACAAGCGCTATCTTCTTGGTACATGTTTACTCGCTTTGACCTTGTCCTCAGGACTGTATGCTCCGTCTTCAGCCGTATTTCTGCGACGAAGACGCATATCACTGATTGCTCTGGGACGACTCAGCAGAAATCGCGGCTCTGGGATGACTCAGCAGAAATTGCGTCCCCCTACTTCTCCTTCCTGCAAAGCAACTCTACAGACATATACTGTTGCACATTGGCATACTAGGAGATTAATAGATACATAAACAGTCAGAGTAAATATGTTGAGATTAATATATACATAAGCACTCAGAGTAAATATGGGATAACTTATGTACAATCATTACAACATTGGTGATGTCACTTACTGATGTTTCGGGGTTTTTCTTCACAACTCTCACAGTATTTCTGTCATCAACTTTTTTCCTTGGCTGACCTGTTTGACGTCTGTTGCTCAGTTCACCAGTTGTTTCATTCTTATTCAGGACGTTCCACATTGTTGTGCTTGCTATACCCAATGTTTGTCCAATGGCTCTGACTGATTTTCCTTCTTTTCTCAGCTTGAAAATGGCTTGTTTTTCTCCCATAGACAGCCCTCTGGTCTTCATGTTAGGTTTCAACCCAGGCCAAAAAGCAGACCAGACATGCAGAGCTATTTAATGTTTGAACAATCAACCTTAAAGGCAACACCTGGTCAACAAGAAACACCTGTCAGTCACATGTTCCAATAGTTTTGCTCACTTGAAAAATGGCTGGGTTAAAAAAAAAAAAGGTGTTATGTCCCGAGTTGTTTAACACATCAAGATGTAAATACCAGGAAATAAAAGCCGACATTCTGAACTCTTGTCTCACACTCATGTTTTGATCTTAAACCCAAATGTCTTCAGTGAACAACAAAAACAAGGGAATTTGCCTTGCTGTTCCAATACTTTAGGAGGGGACTGTATTTTAGACTTATTCCTAAAAACTTATTCTTTGGAGGTGGATGATTTTCTTGTATCATGCTGAAGTTAAAGGAAAGGTTTTGTGTGTCCAACAGGGTTGGGGCTCAAATGTTTGCAAAAGTCAAACATTGCTTTATATTTTCCCCAAACTGTTTAAACCTGTTGGACCAAATAGATGCTCCAATCTATGTAGAACCTTGTTTCTATCTCAATGCATCTCTGCTCTTACAGAGGAAGTCACAGAAGAGGATGAATATGTAAATTATACAGTTCCTGCTGTTGGGACAGATCCTTCAGAGACCCACTGCAAATATGGTAGACAGCAGAGAAATTATTTACACGATTGACCGTTACATATCATCAGCAGCATTTTAAATCAAGTCTCGTTTCCCTCTCAGGTATGAAGGTTCCTGCTGTCGTCCAGCGTTTTTCACCAGTAGCCGTGTGTTGGGTGATACTGGTAATAATCCTGGCCCTCCGCATCCACTGTGAGTAAGACTAAACAGTCATAAAGGATAGTTCAAGAAGACAAATTCCAGCTGTTTTATTGTCAGTTCACATAATTCTGATTCCTTTAAAAGAAAACTAATTCCTACAGATCAACACTGTCCTGTTTCATTTGTTTTACATTCCAGTCACTTCGGTCATTGCTGGCAGGCTGGAGGCTGAGATGAAATTATCAGACATATTCGTGGAACATTGCAGTCAGCTAATCGACAAAAACAGTATGGATCTTCAGGCTAAGAGTGCTGAAATCCAGCAGCTCAAGGCAGAAAATGAGAAGATCAAGGCAGAAAATGAGAAGATCAAGGCAGAAAATGAGAATATAACAGTAGAAAATGAGAAGATCAAGGCTGAAAATGAGAATATAACAGCAGAAAATGAGAAGATCAAGGCAGAAAATGAGAAGATCAAGGCTGAAAATGAGAATATAACAGCAGAAAATGAGATGATCAAGGCTGAAAACCATCAGCTGAAGGGAACCTACCTGAATGCTACTGCAGACCCCAGAACATTCACTTCAGACCCAATGCACAACACATCAAGTTGGACTAGTGGTTACCTGAGTTACCACAGACAAAGTATGCTCTTTCTTCATCTCTAAGCATAATTCACTAATTCTGTGCCAGTACAGTAACCTGGTGCAATGGTTGATGTCTTATCACCTTCAGAGAGACAGAGTGAACCCTGCCAGACAGGGTGGCTCCACTTCCAGTCCAGGTGCTATACGGTCGGAGGCCGTGACTCTTCTGATCAGAGGAGCTGGGGAGGAGCTCGAGATGACTGCTGGGGGAGGGATGCAGACTTGGTTCTTATAGAAAGCTCTGAGGAGCAGGTAAGACCTAAGACCTGGAGCGTGAATGACAATACCTGTTTGGGATGTCTTGGTCAAATTTTTTTGCCCCTGCTATTCGCTACCAATCATTTAGCATCAACAGATCCAAGTTCAGATTTGGTCTTACATGTGATAGAGTTGGTCCCCCGTGGCTACATAAAGTCTTTCCCCATCTTTCTTGTCTTAGAGTCGTCTGGATTCAGTCAGAGTTAATATAGTGTGGAGAGGGGAGCTCATACCTTGAGTTCTCTATTCCAGAAATGTTCTGGTCCTCCAACGCTGCCATAAACTCCCTAACCCTCTCTGGAAGACTAGTCTCCAGGAAACTTTTCTCTTCTTTTAAACTCCCTACGTTCAGTGTTTGTTGTTATTTGGCTGCAGCTCCAAACATGAATTCTGTTTAGTGGTTTTATTGTAACTGTTGAATCAAGGTTTTGAATTTTTGAATGTTTATTGAATGATGATCTCTAACTTTTTTTTTCTTCTTCTGGGATTGTCAATGCTAGCAGAAGAAGTTTTTTATGGCAGGCCTAGAATAAATAACTACACAAGATCGGCTTTGGCTCTAAAGTCCAATCCGATCATTTAAACAAAGGCCTGGATCATCCGAGTGGCACATTCCCTAACACCTGCAAAATACATAACCCTGACAAACCTACTCCACATACACATTTATTCAGATCATCGAAGCCCATTGTTTCACGCTACAGAACGACGTACCTGCAAACATTATATTGCTGCTTGCACTTGGATGTGTAGGAACTGGTGGTTAAATGGTAGGAAGTAGTGCTTTGCAACAATGACATCTATATTTTTGCCCTGAATACACATGCTGAGTAGGATGCTTAAGGTTTCACCTGATTTGACATAGTGCAAATGCTTAAAGAATGAAAACATGCACACTTTGTCCAAAAATGGTGCCTTTTTATTTGTAAGGCATTTTGTGGCGTGCAACAGAATATTATTTTAAATTATATAAATATAAATAAGACTAAAAAATAAATTAACAAATCCACAACAAGCTGTAAAGACAAAGCAACAAATGGAGCAGATTTCAAAAAACGTGCTGCTGGACTCTTGACCTTTCCTACATGCAAGTCACACCAGAACAACAACGTTTTCATTTTTTTGTGTGTGTCTGTCCTCTCTCAACTCTTCCTGTGATTATCAGGACTTCATCTTCAACAGCAGCCTGGTTGGATCAGGAGCCGGTGACCGCTGGATCGGCCTCACATTTGAAGGTGGAGCCTGGAAGTGGCTGAACGGGAGTGATCTGACTGAGAAGTACGAGATACTTTCCTAAACGTTATGAATTTATTCATGAACCCATTTGTCATAACTGAACCGTCCTGTTCTTCTTTCAGCTACTGGACACAACCCCCGGCAGACGGACACCGCTGTGTGGTTTCTGATGGCCAGAGCGGAGGATGGAAAGCTGTCAGCTGTGACGAAAAAAATGAGTGGATCTGCGAGAAGAACGCACTGCCTGGTTAAAAACTGATTCTAGTGGCTGATCGATTCCTTGTAAGATAACAGAAACAGGCTTTCAAATATTGAGTTTAAAGGTCCCATATTATACATTTTTTGAACAACTTCATACAGGTGTCAGAGGTCCAACATCACTGTTTTCAGAGTGTAATTCCCCCAAATTCAGCCTTGGTCCTAAACTTCAAACAGTCAAAGATTTGCTCTAGTGAGCTCCACCGAGAACAGGCTGCTTCTGTGTCTGTACCTTTAAATGTTAATGAGGTGCGTCTGGCCACGCCTACTCCACGCCCTTCTCGGGGAGAGGATACCATGCCCTAGCACTATGAACTAGAATGTGACTCAGAAGAAGAGGTTCCTGAAGAAGATCGGTTTCTGCAGCAGGACGTTTCTGAATGGTTAATTAAAAATATTCGTGTGTTGTGACAGCTACTACCATCTAGCTAACGCTAGCTTCCTTTAACTGTAAGGGTAATTGTTGTGGTAAGAACGAACCATACATTTTCTTAGTTTTTAAATTCACACATGCAAAATATTTGGGAAGTTTTGTTGATACATTTCCAGCAAAAGTAAAATGGACCCACTGGGTCTTCAGAGTAAAAATAGACTTCTGTGCTGGTCAGTGCAGCCAGCAACAGAGCAATGGCCGCGCTTTACTCGTACCGTTGCTACATGTGTTTGCGAGGAGAAAAAATGGCGCTCTCTTGGTAATTTTAAAGGGCGGGCTCATCTATCCAGTGGGCGGGTCAGTGGTGGAGGGAGTGGTTATTGCCCTTAGAGTTTTTCACTTCCGGAAGTTAATACACATTTCTCAGTGCGTTTACATGCAGAGCTTAATCGAGCTATGATCGAAATTTGACTTTCTGAATACAGTCCTTGTCCCAGTTTACATGCAGCAGAAAAAACTGAATAACTGTTCTCTTCTATATGTCTTTCCAGCGGGTTAATACCACGTTAATACGGCTTGCTTTCCGGTTGACCTATTACGTGATATAATAAACAAGAGTTGTTCATGTGCCAGACCAGCGTTTCAAACAACAACCAGACGGATTATGCTAATTTTTTATCTCCTATATAATGTTTGCGGTACTTATGGTGCAGATAAGATGGAGTTATCCCTCAGACGGTTCTTCTACTGGCTCTGTTTATCTTCTTCTTCTTCTGTGATCGATTTTCTTGGATGTTTTTGTCCTTGGTCACACGCCAGCGCAGCGGTTGTGGAGCATGTGCACACGTATTATCCGATTGAAAAGTGCAATTCACTGTATACATGGCGGAGAAAATCCTCTTTTTTTTCACATGCATGTAAATGCACTGTTAGAAAAGCTTTATGAAGTGAATTTTGTATAATATGGGACCTTTAAATACAAACATATATGTGAATGGTCTGTAATACAATTTAAAATGCTACCGTCGCTTGTAACACCTCCCTTTAACACTTTCATACGTGACTGATATTTTCATTAGGCTGTGGATGTTCTATGTGCTGTAGAACTGTCTCTTGTGTTTCCTGGGCTTGTTCAAATAAATATCCACTGCTCGTTGTCATCTCCTTTTAAATATCTGTGGGTGAACGTTTGAGCTGAGTCACGAACAGTGCAGTTGTTATCTTGCGTCGTCTTCGGTTTGGTTTGCGTGTTTGAACTTGGCGCACCCTGTGTTGTGTCGTAGATGAATCCACCGATCAAAGAGGTTTAATGTCGGCCTTCAACCGCATGTTGAAGAGCAACAACAAAGTAGCACGGTCGACTTCTTATCCTTCACTTCAAGCTCATATACAAACAAACAGAACGAGATAATAGACGCTTTAAAGGCATTGTGGAGTTTAAGGGTGGATTGCATGCCTTTATAACGACGTGTGTGCAAATGTGTTAATAAAGGGAATTTATTGTGTTGCAGGATCAGTCGGTGTGTAGCGGAGGCAGTCAGAGTCATGTGTTTCAGAGAAAATCTTTTACAAAACACAGTGCGGGTCACTCTGGGGTCCACGGCCGAGTCAAACGGGCCGCGGCCACATTCCTGTACAGAGGTTTGTGTTGATACATGCATGGCAGCGCTGCGCGGCTGTCTGGACTCCCGGCCTGCGAATCCAAACACGGAGGGGTCAGGACCTCGCCGTATTTGTTTAACGGCGAGATAGGTGTCACCGCGGCGGGGTTTACAGCGAAGCAGCGCCAGGCATAACTGGCTCCGGAATGACAACAAACACAGCCGCCGTGTTGTTGTGGCTAATTTGCTGGTGTTTCCTCAAAGCTGGGGCTTAGCTGACAACACAGGCCGTTTAACTCGATCAGTGTTCCGCTTTTTTTATCCGTTTTATTTTTCACATAACGCGTTGTTGTGGTTGTTGCCTTCGCCGTGCCCTCGGTCCCGAGAACCCAGAAGCCAGACCCCGCCGAGGCCCGGCTTTGCCCCAGTTCTGTTTTAATGATCGGATTTAAATTGTCATGATTGGCTGGAATGTTTCGAACTTACCACCAATTAATTTCAATCAGTTTCTGTTATCTTGTCGGAATCAATATGAACACAAATGAAATAAAACTAGTTCAAGTCAGCCTATTATAACTGAAATGTTAATATTACACCGACCTGCCACAACATTATGACCACTGACAGGAGAAGTCTTGTGACAATCCAGCGTTCTGCTGGGAAACTTCTGGCATGGCCTGGCATTTATTCATGTGGATGTCACTTAGGGGACTTAGGGTGAACACACTCCAGAGGATCTGAGCTGTCTTTATTTCCAGTTGTTGTTCCTACACAAACTCATCTTGACAAAGACAAAAGTTCTGCCGCTGTTCTGGCTAGTGTCTTGAGAGTCGAGCATGTCTCGTATCTAACCACTCCACACTCACAGCTGCTTTAACCTGATTGGTTGAAGGAGTCAAACCAGAGATTCTCTTTTCGTCTGACCTGTTCTTCACCTACATGAATATGAGCTTTTTCTTTTTTTTTTTTTTCCACAGTGTATCCGTCTGTCCCCGCTGTAAAAGCAGAACGGGCTGTCTGTGTGTCTTTGTGCCAGTGTTGTTGCTGAGTGCAGTGACCTGGGGTTACACTCTCTCTGTTCCCGTTAGGGTAAATATCCCTCTATTAGCAACAAGTGGTCTGAAAGCTCTGATCCTCTCAGAGCTGCTGGAAGCTTTTAGAGAGAGAGAGCACCCTCATAGCTCAGAGGTATAGCTAACTCACAGGGTTTTAGATCTAGTTTGGTCCAGAGCAGAAGCACCAAGTTTCTACTCCGCGTCACGTTGATTCCTTCTGCTGAATAAACTACTGTTTTACCTCAAACTGATTTTATTTGACAAGGATCTGGTGAGAAAATGCCAAAAAATACAACCTCAAGACTTTATGATAAGTTTGACCTGATAATCCTGCTGCTGTCCGTTGAAAGCTAATTCAGATCTTCCATTAACGTCCTCCTGGTGGATGGGGACGCACCTGGTCCATCTCTAAGTCCCCGTGTTCACACCTGGGATTAATTAATTAAAATGTGTTTCTACATGTGTCCCCAAGAAAACAGCGCTGATTTCAGAGTTTACTGCACTTTTACCAGATACACACTCACCAGTACAAAGTAAAACTCAACAGGTTACATATCACAACAATGACTCTTATCATTCTTCTGAGCATTAAAAGGGACAATGTTCCTGACCTGTAGTATCCAGATATATCAAACAACCTCACTAACCTTCCTTCGTCCTACTCCGCAGTCCCTTAAAGCTGTGGTTCCTTGGAAAGAGAAAAAGGAGGAGAAAAAATAAGTTTGTTATTTTGGAAGGAGTCATTTCTCAGTTTGACAGCTCAGAGCTCATTTTTTCCCAAGTTGTCTTGAATGCAGCATGAGATGCAGCCCTAACCCTGACCACATTTCCCAAGACCCACCCTACCTCTGATTGGCTGTTAGTTTGGAGGGAAAGCTGTGTTACTCTCATTCCGTTGGTATATGAACTCAACTGACTACTTGAACCTGACAATATCCCACGCATCAACTTTTTTGCTATCAAACGCCACACGCCAAAGATCCTGCACGGTGCCAGAATACTTCAGATCCTGGATATTGTAGATGTAGGGAAACACAGCCGATAGTGGTCAAAAACTGGTGAAACAGGTGAAAACTGATAGTGAGCTCAGATCAGATAAGTTTTGCCCCCCCCAGGGTGGGCGCCATTGACTTAAAGCATTCAAGAGTCTGGGGGGATCCAAATGGACACAGTCAGGCTCCTCTTCATCACATCAGCATCATGTAACGAGCTAATCACTGAGCTAAATGGCCTCTGTCATATGCCAACATTTAGTGACGGTCACGCAGTTTAAATGGATGTCTAAATGCACCACAACATACACCAAATTATTCTTTTATTTGTATTTTTTACACAAGTAACGTAATCACAACAACGAGTAACTGTTAAATCCTGAATTTCTTTCTCATTGGTTCCTGCCAATGTGACGGCGTTGTTATTAACGGTGCAGGGTGAATCTTTTCCATAAATTAGGCCCTTAGTGGGTTTTTAATCTGACTCTGGGGAGAGTTAAAAGGCCCAAGACCGTTAAGACGTTCAAAAACTAATAAAAGAAACTTAAAACCCTGAAACGCACGGGGAGCCAATGCAGTGATTTTAAAAATGGTGTATTGTGCGCCTGCCTCAGAGTTTACAGACTCTACTGACCACATGGTGGCGCTGCTGCTAAGTGACACACACAGACTGAGATCAGATCTCCGGTTCTGGCTGGGGACGCATGTGGAGACGCATTTTAATTCATTAAGACCAGGTGTGAAGCACTGGGACTTCAGCGTGGTCGGTTGTGACTAGACCACCTGGGTCTGTGTTTTCCTTGGTGACCCTGCCGTGTGTTTGCTGTCAAGCAGCAGGATTTACGACCGGAGCTCTCTCTCCATCTGTCTTTTTCTCTCTGTGGGAATGACAGGCGAGACCAAAGTGTCCAAACACCATTACAAGTAAAAGTCAAACTATTCCTTAATAGTCTAAAACGTCAGGAGGGAGACACAAAATCCCCCCGTTGAGCTAAAAATATCCCGACGGTCAACACGACTTTTTGAAGCTCAGAGCCGACGGACCGATAAAAAACTATTAACTCCCAAACGCACGAACCCTGAAAACGAGGATAAGATCTAAAACAAGCAAGACTGCCACGATAAAACGTTCAACAACCTCTCACACACTTGTTCTCCAGGGTCATTATTCATTATTCCTTCACGGTTCAGCAGTCGGCCAGCAGCTCGGCTTTTCTTTTCCTTCTTCTGCCTTCACTTTGCACCAGTTTCATTTACTCAAGGTTTTACAGTTAGTCCTGCACCCTGAAAGCTCTGTGAGTGGACTGAATGTGAAATATAAGAGATGACGTGATTAAAATTCTTCTCGTCATCAAATCTTTGTCTTATGGCCTCACCGTCTTCACCCCTGCACAAAGTACTGAATATTCATATGTTGTTTAATTTGTATGAATCTCTCTCTACTTCAATCTAATCATTAGCAGCTCTTCTGATTTCCATGAAAGTTTTTCCCCATTAGTTCTTCTAATGTTCCACTCATCATCTATTTATCAGAACAAACTTTCATATCGTCTTGTAGTTGTTTGACCAAAGAAATGTGCACATCTAATGACGTCTTAGTTTATCACTTCTTAGTTTATTAGTAGCTGAACCTAGGATGGTGAACATGCATTAAACTCAACCACTTTACCAACACTATGTTACTGGGGGCATGTTAGACAGCTCTGTGTGGTAGCTCAATGACCCTCCTCATCAACATCTGAGCCGAGCCCAGCTGGTTAAAGAGGGTGGGGCAGTGTGAACACATGTTACCCATGGACCAATTCATTCATTCATTCATTATGTATAACCACTTGTCCTCTGGAGAGTCTCAGGTGCACTGGAGCACTCACAGTCACCAATGAACATAAGGAGCCAAATGTCTTTGGAGGGTGGAGGAAGCTGGAGAACCTGGACAGAACCTGGGAGAACCCACACAGACACAGGGAGAACATGCAAACTCACCAAGGAACTTAATCGCAAATGTAGATGTGAAAATACCCTCAGTTAAAGTGGTAGAAAGTGTTGCTCAATACACAGTTTACATGCACGTGAAAATAAATGAATTATTGTCTTAATCTGACTCTAACTGGACAATTTAAGCAGATGTAAACATGTTACTCAGACTAATACTGGATGAGATTGGAAATCGATTTTCTCCTGCATGTGTACGTCTTAACTGGATTTTAACTAGACAACGAATGTGTGCATGCTCCACCACCACTGCTGTGCTGGTGTTTGACCCCGCACCAAAAACCTCCAAGAGAGCCAGTCACAGAAGAAGAAGGTAAACCTGAGGGATAGCGCCATCTACCTGCACCATAAGTAATAGGTCAACCGGAAAGGGGGCCGTATTAACCCACTGAAAAGACACATATCGCCCCCAGTGTAGAGGAGGAGGACATGTTCCCATTAGTTATTGTATGTAAACTGGGACAAGGACCTCATTCAGAAAGTCGAATGTTGAGCATGGCTCAATTAAGCTCTGCATGTAAACCTGGGCCAAGTGTGACAAAAGTTTAAATATATTCACGTCACTTTTCATTTAATTTCACTTGCAGAGGTAAAACATTGGCTCCAACACATTTCAACTTCCAAACCAGCTTTTTTCCCATGAAGGTCAGAGGTCAGCCTAACTGAAATCAGTTTACGGCGTGTTGTTGATGTAAAATCAAAACAGGAGTTGACACATTTCCTTAGTAGTTTACACAGAATCAGTTTCTCTTTTGCTTCTTTTTAATTATCCAGACGAGCTCTCACGTGAGCCGCGCCCTCCGGCCTCAGCGCTGTGTTTATGTTAGACTCCTGCAGACGCTCACCTTCAGAAGAAGCTGCAACCGCCGAGTTCGCTGCACGACCCTGTGGGTTCACGCAAGTTCAGCTGTGCCACATATACAGCAGGCATGCACGCACATCTACGGTGCAGCATGTACAAGCTGGTTGGGAGGAGGCGGCGGAACGTTTCTGAAGAGTTGATGTAGTTAAAATAACAACAGAGCAAATTGGAGAACGGCTGTTTGTTCTTGGATATTAAACCGTCTACGGACAAAAAAGGAAATTCACACGTACACAAAAACAAAGACGACGCATGCAGAGTTACACAAACATCCCACACGCACTCAGTGAGCAGCCGCCTCCGCCTTTCAACGGTCGAACCAAAACAGTGATTAGAGTTTCAACTCTTCACCCCACCAACGAACAGCCGCCAGATCTGCCACCGGGCGTAATTACAGGTGAGGAGGAGACGGGCGTCGGTCCAGCACCGTCAGCCAGCCTGCGTCAGAGATGACTCTGCCTTAACCTCGAAGCCAACGTGCACGCAAACACACACACATGCACACATTCAACGAGCACGTCTAAAAACAAAGTGTACAGTAGCAACCGCAGAGCATTAAAGATGTGAAAACATCTCTGGAGGAGTTCGTGCAGAGATGCATTCAGACAAACACACTGACACACGGCGTAACCTCAACATCAGACACTTAGCCGAGGAATGGGAGGGTCACATGCTTTGCCCCAACCCTCAAGACCTGAGGACAACCTCGACTGTCAGGGGCTAAAAGTCTTTCTTGGCGTACAAACACTTAATGGTGTTTAAGGACGACCCAGCACGACAGCCACAGTGTAAAAAGTGATCAGTGAGTCTCTGCAGCTGAAAGATGGTGCTGGTGTCTTCCGTGGCTTAGGAGTCGTTACTTCAGTCCTCTCCAGCCACCTCCTCAGGTGTGACTGATTAAGACAATTAAACCAGCCACTGGTCAGACTAAACATCTGAAGAAAGACACAATCCAACAAAAAGTTGATTCGATTGCTTGAGATCCGGGTCTGGATCTAATCACCAATCAGGGGCGTCAAATAGGAAAGTTTTGACCTGAAGGTACAAATGCTAGAAAAGGCCTTGTAAAATGGTTTTACAGGGGCAGCAAAATTAACAATAATATAAGGAAAATGGACAGGTTTTGAAGCTCATTGTGGTTTCTTTGGGCCAGTGTTTGTCACATAGGTGCATCACACCTTTAATTCTGCAAAATATAAAGCCTAAATATAATTCTCAGAGGGAAAAGGTTTTTGTAGTAGGCTATTAATGTGTTTATTTCTTCTGTGATTGACTCATGCTTCATTGAAGCATCTAGTGGACAGCGGAGGAACTGCAGTCTTTGGCCTTACTGTTCAAACCTGGAGGCCGGACCAACTTCCCTGTCTCTAAATATTTTGTGGAGCAAAGAGAATGTCTTGATTCCTTAATGTCACCACGCAGGACTATCCAGTGTATGGTGAACTATACTGCAAAAAAAGAATTTCAAGAAATCCTTGTAGCAAAGAAACACATCTTATATTTTGTTCAGAGACAAGAACTTTGTGCTTATTTTAGGTATTTTTGTCAAACAGAAAGAAGCTTAACCCACTGGCAGGTTTTTTTTTTCTTAATACAAGATGATTTGATTGAATATAAGAATATTTTGCTTCTTCTAATGATGCTGTTTTTGCAGTGTAGTCACCCTACAGTCCCTCACAAGTTTTGATCCATTTGCAATGTTTCTTTTCTATATCAGTAAAAACACACTTCATAATAAATCCCAGACTCACATTATGATGAGAACCGAGACCAGAACGACATCCTCCCAGTCGTTTCCATGGATGCAAGGATACAATTACTCTGGTTTGTTCAATATTAACAGGTTCAACATTTGTCTGATTAACTGATCACATGAACTTTGTCAGCTGCAGGTTGTGTTCAGCTGATTTATCAAAGACTGGAAACACTGACATGGAATCTGCAGCATTGGTGAGAACATACAGAAATAGACTATTCGTTTAATCGTAACATTTAACTCCTCTCAGCTCAGCACAAGTTATCAGATTTACTCACAGCTGCTGAACCTCTGACAGTCCTTGACATCTCATGAAGCCTTTATATACAGACCAGGCTGAAACGTGTCTTCTGTGGTGCAACCTGGACACGCCGGTCTATCAAGACACCAGTAGACAGCTGGCGCCATCTTGTGGTTATTGCATCATTCCTGTCCCTTCACCCAGTTTCACCCTTGAGCTGCACTTATTCCGTATTCTGAACACTGAATCTGCACTGGAGTCAAAATAACTGTTTAGTTCACTTCATTAAATCTCTCATCACAGACGATCAGACAAAGAGGAAAACTTCTCCCACCTTTATATTCAGCAGACGTGAACTAGGGTGATACGTTGGTGCTTTCAGAGTTCTACTAGAACAGAAATGAATCCAGGGTCAGAATCTGATGTGTGAACCTGACAGAAGCTGAGAGAGTTCAACACGCTACAGCTCAGTAACACACAATCAAATGCACCAAACACAAAGGAAGGAAACGCGTCGCAATAAGCGATGAACCTGCAGATTCTTCATCATGTCATCCATATATAGCAGGTGCAGTGCATGGTGAGGTGACTGATGCAGGATCATGGAGCCACATGAAGACCATGTAGAATACAACGGAGTGTGCATAAAGTTTGTGTGCAAACGTATGCAGATGATAAAAAACAATGCAAACAATACGAACTGATGAAAAGCTGTATAAAAAAACATTAAACAGAACAGAGAGAAGCACCGACGAATAATCAAGGTGGTTGGAATTGTGGCGAGAGGTCAATCCAACAACGCCACCGTGGGAATTTCACCCAGGGATTATTAATTATAAACCAGTTGTTATGAGGCAAATAGGACGAAGACAAGGTTCCATCCATAAAACAAGGTGTTATTGATACAAAATATTCAGAACTGTCACACACATCCATTAAAAGCTGGTTCAGAGCTGAGTTTACTGGTGGAGAGGAGGGCTAGGAAGAGGACGCATCCCACAGAAGGGTCACCCACACATGGGTACATGAAGCAAACATGTGACCATCAGCCATGGATGTTAAAATAAATACACCGATCAGACGAAACATTATGACCACTTCCCTTGTGGTGGCTCATCAGAGGTTGGACATGAGCCTCCTGAGGGGGTTGAATGTTGTCAGTTGGGGGGGGTCTTTGAGGGGAGGGGCCTCTGATACTTGATCAGTTTGGGATCATGTAGCATTTGCTAATATTCACACCAATGAAGGCCATGGTTTCCCAGCAGAACACTGGATAATGATATTCACTTCTCCTGTAAGTGGTCATAATGTTGTGGCTGATCGGTATATATACCTGTAGATGTACCGGGGTTCATTAAACAGTTTTTTTTTTTAAATAAAGTATGTATCTATTAAAAGATTGTGGATGCAAAGAGAAAACGGAGATGGTTAATGAGAAAGTAAATGTGTCTTTCTTTGTAATCATCTTTGCTATTTTTGTTCATTTATCTTAACATTCGTTGCTAAATGAGACAATACTGCGCTGCTGCACTGACTAAAGAAGTATCTGAGGAGGATATTAGGAGCTTATTATTTATCTCTCCCTTTGGTTTGTCGCTTATTTCTCACCAAAGAAACATTTTTACACACATAACAACCACATAAGTTGTTAAACCGCTTTTCCTCCGACATAAATCAACGTGATGCTGAGAACTGAGACGGGAACGGATGCCAGTAATCTATTACCTGGGTTGAAGAGGTGACGAGCTCCGCGGCGGTTTCCACCTGACTGAGTCTGAGTGTGAGCGCACCGCGCTGGAAGCGGGGGAGTCCTCCGAGTCACACCGGGACAAAAGACCGGGACAGACACCTTCACCCCCCTCCGTGGAGACACCGAGCCTCGGAAGGATTTATTTACGGGCTGCTGTTGATGTTGTATTATTTTTCCTTCTATCGTTTCAGTTTTTGGTGATTTTTACGCGGAAACCCTTTTTTTTTTTCTGTTTTGCGCATCGGGATAAGGATCCCGGGGGGAAAAAACACGCACCCTAGAGGATGAAACTGAATTTTTTTCTCATTTCCCTTTTGTAATTTTACTCTTGACTGAGAGATCGGAGGACGGTTTGTGTGTCGGGATGAGCTGAAAAGGTGAGAAGCGGTTTTACGTGTGGATATTAACGCTCTTAGTCGCCGTGGATCCGTGGGAAGTGATGGAAAACTACACGTGGAGTAATTTCACCCAGGTTCTGTCGGAGCTGGACGGGACGGGAGGCGAGGAGGGAGAGGACGACGAGAGGGAGGAAGGGGGCGCGGGTGGTGGAGGGAGAGGAGGAGGACTGCGCGTCCTCCTGGCCTGCGTCCTCTTCCTGCTCATCGTGTCCACGCTGCTCGGGAACACGCTGGTGTGCGCCGCCGTCATCAAGTTCCGGCACCTGCGCTCCAAAGTCACCAACTTCTTTGTCATCTCCCTGGCCGTGTCTGACCTGTTCGTGGCGGTGCTGGTGATGCCCTGGGAGGCCATCACAGAGGTCACAGACACGTGGCTGTTTGGAGGCTTTTGCGATGTGTGGATCGCCTTTGACATCATGTGCTCCACGGCCTCCATCCTCAACCTGTGCATCATCAGCGTGGACCGCTACTGGGCCATCGCCAGCCCCTTCAAGTATGAGCGGAAGATGACCCACAGGGTGGCGTTTGTCATGATCGGAGTGGCCTGGACGCTGTCCATTCTCATCTCCTTCATCCCAATGCAGCTGAACTGGCACCGGGCCGGGGAGGAAGAGGAGGAGGAGGAGGAGCAGGAGGTGGTGATGGAGGAGCTGGTGGCAGCGATGGCCGCCGGTGGCAGGAACTTCACCAACTCCAGCGAAGTCGTCGCCAAAAGCTGCGTCGCCAACCTGAACAAGACCTACGCCATCTCCTCCTCCTTCATCAGCTTCTACATCCCGGTGGTGATCATGATCGCAACCTACACCCGCATCTACCGGATTGCCCAGACCCAAATCCGTCGGATCATGTCTCTGGAACGGGCAGCGGAGCAGGCCCAGAACCAGGGCCACGGCCTGAACAGGAACCAGCAGCAGCAGCAGCAGCAGCATCACAGGCCCAACGACGAGGCCTCTCTGAAGTCATCGTTCAAGAAGGAAACCAAAGTCCTGAAGACACTTTCCATCATCATGGGGGTGTTTGTCTTTTGCTGGCTGCCATTTTTCATCCTCAACTGCACCGTCCCGTTCTGCGACCCTCCATGCGTCAGCGACACCACCTTCACTGTCTTCGTCTGGTTCGGTTGGGCCAACTCCTCCCTCAACCCAGTCATTTACGCGTTCAACGCAGACTTCCGTCGGGCATTTGCCACCATCTTGGGCTGCAACCGGATCTGCTCCAACAACGCGGTGGAAGCCGTGAACATCAGCAACGAGCTCGTTTCTTACCACCACGACACGACGCTCCACAAGGAGGCGCTGGTCCCGGCTCAGCCACAGCAGCACCCCGGCGCCATTCACGGCAGGTCCGACCACCTGGAGGACGTGAGCGCGCAGTTTGACGAGGAGTCCATCGTCTCCAACGGTTCCCACAGCCACAGCCGGCTGCTGCTGCTTCCTGCCGCCGCCCGGTTCGAGGACAACCGCGAGATTTCTTTGGAGACAATCACACCTTTCACATCAGCAGCTGCACTGGAGACTGATACTCTCATACCAGGACAAGTCCACCAGGAAGAATAAGACCAAACTCAGAGCCGGCGACAGCCATGATGATAGAGGAAGTTAGGCTGGGGTTCTTTCAAAATAACAGCTCATTAAATTCATAATTTTTACCACTGATGAAGGACTTTACTGAGGGAATTTACAATAAGCCGACAGGTCTTAAGTTCTGGACGAAGACAAAATACAAAAGAGGAACTGAACTGTACAGCTTCACATGACATCCCATCTCAAGTTCTTTTATTTGTGTGACTGTCGGATTGTTTACTTTGAATTGTGTCTGAATTAATTCACCTAACTGTCACAGCCACTTATTTATTTCAGTTTCTGCACAGTATGTAAATGTAAAATCTGCTCTTTTCATAAAAAGCTGAGCACAGTAAACCAGGGTGAAGTGTAATATTTGAACGAGACACATCGCATGTTTCCGGCTCTGCTTCCTCTGAAGGACGAGTCGAGCTGTTTGAGTTACCCAGCTCTTCAGCTGTGTTAAATAAAACCAAGGGTTTCTTTGGACTGAGCAGAATCAAAAATGTCCAACAGGTGAATTCAGACAAAGATCAGATCAGGAATTTTTTATGGATTTCATAATGTGAACAATAGAAGAATTTGATGATGTAAATCTGCAGGACTGGTATGTCTCTGGAATGGCACTCCTCACTCTCAAAATATCAAATCATTCATAAGATTAGTTCAGTTTCTTGCAGTTAAACTTTAATATGACAGATGTTCATTTGGTCCATATCTATGAAACTGACTGAACTGATTCACGCTTTGCAGCTTCTTTCAGTCTTTGACATATAAATTACTGACTTTTTAAATGCTACATGGCTTTTTGTCAAAGTACACTGTCACACTCATGGTGTGTTTCATTCATCTTAAAGAAATTAAAGCGTGGAATTAGGGCAAAAGCAGATTAGTACAAGCATCGATTCACTGGTCAACACGTGCTTCAACAGAACAAGAAACCAGAAGCATCCAAGATTAAAATAGTTGCAGCACTGCTACAACAGAACGAAGGAAACATGATTAAAATCTCATGGATATTCTGAGCAATTTAATCTTTAGTGAATAACATGAGGAGGTCAAATGTCAAAACCTTGAACACAGGGTTAAATGCTCCTGTATTAAATCTCTGGATCGTGAGTGAAAGTAAAAGCGGAATGATGATACTTATCTGAAATAAAAGTATGAGATTATATTGATGATTAAAAAGGAATAAACAGAAAGGGAATCTTTTTATTTTATCTTGTAGTTATAAGGGCGAGGGTTTTATTTTATGTTAAAATCCATCCGATGAACAGGTACAGAGCCCTGCAACATGTTATGTAACCCACAGCAAGTAGGTCAAACAAAGGGTTCTTTGCTAATCTCTTTAAAAGATTAGAACATATTAAAATCAACTGTCCAAGTGTATTTTTTTCTAAAGTGCCTGTTGCTAATGTCATATTTATGTTCAAAAACAAATAAATAAATAAATAAATAAATAAATATGCGCCCTGTAAATATGAGGTACAGTCAGAATGAAATGCAACGGTTCAAACAATCCCCTCCGCTCCATCCTGCCACGCTGGTCGTCATTTCAAATTAGAGAAGTTCTTATTTCCATTGATAGAAACCATCACCTAGCTAGAGCTAACCCGCTAGCCTCAGCTATCAGATAAAACAGATCTGAGCCTAATTCAGCGTCCTTTGTCTCCCTGTGGAATTACATGCAAGTGACATCTTCAGAGAAACATTGTTTTTATGAATTTTACAATGTGCACAATGTTAGAATTTGATGATGCACAGGCTGAATAAAACATGTTTTTATCTTGGCTGCAGGAGTGGCTGCAGAGATGCACTCTCAAGTCTTAGTTTTGGATCCTCGAGATCTCGGCTCCTTTTTAAGAGCTCAAAAAATGAAAGCATTCTTAATGTTAGTTAAGAATCCGAACCCAAATATAAGTGTTTCTTTGTCTGTAAGTGGCCTTCTGGCAAACGTGCATGTAAAAGATCTATTAGATTAGAGTTCATATAAGGATCTTCCAATAATTTACAGTTAGTTCACCAAGAAAACGCACAATTCTCTCATTTTTCTAACAAGAAACCTGCAGCGAGGAGGTGGAGAGCGACACAATAGACGACTGTCAGAGAGGCTGCAGGCGGATTCTAGACTTTATTCCTGTTGTGTTTGTATTCGGTTGATTCTCCCCCTTTTTTGCGATACACCTCTGGTGGCTCCTTTCATCTCCCGTCAGGAGTGGAGTTGAAACAGAGCGGAGGCTCCCAGGGGCCACGGAGGGGATGTCACTCTGAACCTCGCAGCTGTTCAGGCGTACAGTGCATCATCACAGGGTTCCTGACTGAAGGGGAGGGAGGGGGGATGCGTACGTTTAGGCTGCAGCTCCAAACTGGGATAGTACAGGTTAGGCTAATTCACAATAGAGTAGAGGGGTTTTCATTACAGGAGATGAACATTTCGTTTAAATAATCTCAGAATCAGTCAGTAGTGGTTGAACAGATGCACGGAAGAGGAAGAGGTAGAAAATCATTTAAAATCTATACACAATGATGACGGTGATGACACAGCAGGAACCAGATGTCGTTGCATGTTGACGTAGAATTTAATGAGGCTTTTATACGTATAAATATTTGAGTCTAATTTTCATTTTTACATGAGCTGATTCCTGGTGTCTTGTTTTTTTTTTGTTTGTTTTTTACATGTATTTTATGCTTGTAATTAGTTTTTAATGCACCATAAAAGTTGATTTCTTTGCATGAAATTAGGCCGACCCAGTCGTCTCCAAATGAATTTACGAGACTTTCACTGGGAGCTTAACTACACTCTTTGGTTTCTGCCCACAGTCTGGAGATAAATGGATAAACTGCAGCTTAAAATTGCCCGACGCCCCCTGAATGATTTAGCATAAAAATCAATGTTTAACTACATTATAGATTAAAAATACAACTAAACTAGTGAAGGTATAAGAAATCATTTGAGTCTGAGACCTGTATCTTTCTATCAGCTACATGTTTATCTGTCAGGCCGAGACTCAAAGCAGGACTCAGAATGCAGAAATGACAAAAGGCTTTTATTGGATTCTCCAGAGATCCCTCACAGGGGGACAAACAAATGGCTACAAAAAAACCTAGACGCTAATCTGACCACTGAGAACGAAAAACTCTCCAGAAGGAGGGAAACTCAAATCAAAGAAACAAATCAAAAAAAAAAAAAAAAACACAAAACACTCCGAATGGAGGAAAACCTCAGGACTAAGTATCTAAACTAAGGAAAGAATTAACAAACAAAAACTCTCTCTTCGAGAGGAATAACTGGCTTACTTGAAAACTTCTATGGTTGAAGACATGAAACAAGGCACGGGTGCAGGTTGAAGACGATAACACTCTGGCACAAGACAAGGGGAACACAGACTACTTAAACACATGGAGGGAAATAGGGGACAGGTGGAAACACTTAGGACAATCAGACTGGTGACACATGAGGAAGGGCAAGTGACCTGAAACGAAAGGAGAATTACTTTTCAAAATAAAACAGGAAATGACAGGACAAAACAAACCCAAGACAAGACACCCTCACCACGGTGTGACATTATCACTGAGGGTCCAGAGACAACACGCAACCTGAGGCAACATACACCGATCAGCCACAACATAATGACCACTGTCAGGAGAAGAGAATAACATTTAAAGCATCTTCTGACAGTTCAGTGTTCTGATGGGAAACTTTTAGACCTGGTATTCATTCAGACCAGACTGATCAAGTATCTGTGGGATGGTCCACAGAGGCCCGGCCCTCCCCCTAAACCACAGCTCTGATATTTTTTTCTAAAACTTCTTGCCCTCTAACCGTTTTCAGGGACGGCCTTCCTCATGGTTCTTTGCAGGAAACCATCTGGTGGTTAAGTTTCCTCCCGTTAGTTTGACACCACGCGTTAATTAATCTCTCTCTCTCTCCGAAAACTAAATTAAATTCCTACGTGGATGGAAAGCAAACGTATAAGACACACACACACGTGAACCTCACAGCTCCTCATCTAGACAGGATCTGATGCTGAATGCATTTCAGCACTGCAGTCATATCCTGAGGGGTGTAAACACGTTTTAGAAGCACCGTTTATAAATCTATAAATCTATAAATCCATAAACTCAGCAACTAGATTCATTTATTGTTTATTTGTTCTTGGTTTCAGTTATGTTGGTTTTGATTAATTAAATTAAAAGATATTACAGGTTGATTCTTCCTTCTCTGCCGGTTGCAACAATAATAGGCAGTATTTCTGTTCATCTTAAATACAAGCTACACCAATCAGCCGTAACATTATGACCACCTTCCTAACTTCCTAACCTAACCTGTTTGTGTGTGTGTGTGTGTGTGCATCCTGTCGATGTTAATGTTATTTACTTCTCCTGTCAGTGATCATAATGTTGTGGCTGATCGTTGTATACTATATATAATTTAAGTGGAAATCACAGACAGAAAACGAGTGCAGATAAACTCATTTCAGGCGTATTGTCCTTTACTCATTAGCAGTTTAAACACACAGGTTTTCAATGACACGTCTGTGGTCTCATCGCATACTCTTCCTTCTATTGCCTTTTATCTTACAGGAAAAAAGAATGAAAATAGAATAAAAAAAACCCACACACATACACAAACACTGAGGTTCATGGTTTAGTGTCACAATCAGGCAGTAATCACCATGAGGAGGTGGAGGTGGCGCTGGAGCTCTGATTGCAGCCGCCTCTCGATGACTATTCAGAACCGGAGAGTGGACGCTGTGTTTGCCGTCAAGGACTCTGAGTCCATCAGCAGCTCATCTCACACTCGGACACACACATGAGTAGTTTAAAGAGCATGAGAGAAAGCCGCAGACGCATGTCGAGTCTTCAGTATGACATTTTAGGCTGCGTTCATTCATCGTTTATGTGTCATGTATCCCTCCTTTGGATATTTACTTCTGTTTCTATCACTTGTAAATTTGTACAAGTGCAAATTTGTTTTATATTTATCTATCTTACATCCATTTTTCTTTTTACTAGTGCTTCTCAAGATTGTTTGAATGTGCAACTGAGTCTTGTGAAGACCTGAAGCTATTTCCCTTGTGAATCAATAAAGTCCAACAAAGAGAAGATTCAAACTGGGAGCAGGTGACTAAATTTAGTCTCTTAAATCTGAATTCCCACACAAAATACTGTCCGGTAGTGTTGCAATATAAGCATGAAACTTTTAAAAGCTGATTAGAAATATCTCATTTCTGTTTTTAATTGTTTATTTGTGATTTGAAACCACCAGTAGGGGGCAGCAGAGTCCAGGCTGCTCAGCTGGTCTCCAACAAGGAATAAATGGAGGATACACTTGTAAATGTGCACACACAGGATCAGGTCACTGGTCTTCTGATTACTCTTCTTTGGACTTTTCGCTCTTCGTATCTAAATCGAGCATTAACTGACATATTCAGAAGAGTTTCAGCTCCCTCCTTGTTTTTTTTACTGTCTGGCCTGAAACGTGGTCTTATTTCCAGCTGGTTGTGCACAAGCTGCCCAGCAAACAGGTGCAGTCTGAACTGAGGGGAGAACCACATTCTGCACGGGAGATTGTGCTGAGCAAAATTACAAAAGGCAGTAAATACTGGTCAGCTGATTGTTTGACATGTATTTCCCAAGTGGGGAAACAAACTGTAATCCACAACATGGAATTTACATTTCACAAGTATTTTATTGCTTTGTTAATTACAAAACTGGAAGAAGAAGAAGCTAAATAGACACACGGAGACACACACACAATAGACACACATAAAAACAGGATGTGACATCATAGATTGTGAACCTCACCCCATCCATGAAACGTGGGTGGTAAATATTCTCTCATATCTTTTCTGTCTCTATGGATAGTTCCTCCATATGAGCTCAAGGTTCCAGGCTTCTGGAGGTTTCAGATCGGGTTTAATTGAATTTTGTATTCTTACTGATGCTCGATAAATGATATTAAATTTAATTAATGTCCTGATTTGGGCCTGGATCATGGAGGAAGACAAGGAGCCCAAGAACACCAGTGGTTCTCCAACAGAACGGTTAAAGAACGCTGCCTTTGATTGGCTGAGAGGGAGAAATGCTGCCTTTGTTAGCTTGAGAGAATTGCATGCCTTTATTAGACTGACAGAGAGTGAGTGTCTATGATAGGTTGAGAGAGAAATGAGAGTCTTTGATTGGCTTAAAGGGAGAATTTCATTTGATTTTTATTGGTCTCAAACAAGCACAAAAACAAACAGTATATGAAATATTTAATTAGAAGACAATTACATTGTCACATCATTTCAAGATCCAGAAGAACACACATAATCCATGAATTCATACAATCTTAGAAGATTAAGAGATTTAACATTAATATGAAATAAAATCCTGATTATAAACTTACTCATACATGAGTAAGTTTATAAAAAAACATACTTTAAAAATAAGGTCTAAAATGAGCTTATATTTGTTTTCTAAATGTTAGACACTTTCCATATATCATTAATACATAAGATAAATAGTTTGACCACATCCATCAACACTGTCACTGACAATCTGACTAATCCAATCAACAATCAGTGACAGATAAAGCAGACTGCTGCTCACTCCAGCTCCTGCTCCAATCAAACAAATATGTGGATGATACAGGAGGAAAAACATGTGGAATCTCCTGTTTCTACAGAGACAAGAAAAGACAGACATTAGAATGTAGTTGGAAGAAACATCTCCACAACAACAGGAAGGACTGTTGATGCTGGCAGGTTGATATGTTGTTGATGGATGTGTCTGAATCATTGATGAGGGACTGGACTTGATTTGTTGGAGCTCTGTAAAGAGTTGAAGTGCAGCTCTGTTGATTGTCTTAAATGGAGACCATGTGGATGAAGCTCTGCTCTCCACCTCCCAGTAACATGGTCCAGTCAGAGTCTGCTTCAACCTCTGGATCATCAGGACACAGCTCATCCTCTCACAACACACACCCTCCTGGTTAATCTAACCTCCACCTGTAGAGAGGAGGAGAAAGAAGAGAGGAGGTGAAGGAGTGTTTCCAGAGACTCCCTTCATCATCACATCCAGTAGAAAGAGCAGCAGGGACTTGAGTCCTGTTCAGAGCAGCAGTGGAGCAGCTGTGGAGCTCAGCCAGCTTCCTTTCAGCTTCATGTTAACGTGTTGGAGTGAACACACACAGACCTGCAGAGACTTTTAGCATCAAGTCTGTTTCCTCTGCAGATTTTACTAAGAAACTGCTGAGAGTCCTGAATGCTTCATTACTGCACCAACACTTTAGTGATGGATTTACTGCTGCTCCATGGAAACAAAGATCAGCTGACTAAGAAACTCATGGTTACTAAATGTAATGCTGCTTCTGTGATGTGCAGGCTTCAGTCAGACTGATCTCAGAGCTGTGATCAATTGTTGATCAGATGTGATGAATGACCACCACTGTCTCTATACATCTTGGAAGGCTGCCAGCTGGAATCCAGCTTTATTTCCTGGACACATCAACACAACAACAACAGTCGTCTTCACATCAACTCAAACACATGATCACAACAAGCTTCTGGCTCATCTGATTGGCTGACTGTTGTCTCTCTCTCTGTCTTTCTGTCCAATCCTGAAGCCTGTCTCCATTCTCCTCTCACAGCTTCACTGAGAAGCTGCAGGTTTACAGGAAACACTGGATCTTTGATACTAACTGTGTTTAGGACGATACTGATGAAAGCAGCATGGACTGACTGGAACCTCTACTCACCTCAGAGTCTCCAGTTTATAGTCTGGACCCTCCACAAGATCAAGAAGCTGCTTCACTCCTGAATCCTTCAGGTTGTTTCCACTCAGGTCCAGAAGTTTTAGATGGGAGGGGTTGGACTTCAGAGCTGGTCCCAGAGAATCACAGCTGATCTCTGACAAACTGCAGCTCATCAACCTGAATAAAGAATAAAAGATGTAGATTAAATCCTGAATAATTGAATCAGATGTTCAGGTTTTAAATGTTCAGCTCAAAATTACAGTGTCCTAACAGCCTTTAAGCTTCATTGACTTTAACATTTTCTACATTTTCTGCTGCAAACACTAGTCTTGATCTAAATGACATTTAGAGATTCATGGAGGAAAGTTCTGGATGAACATGAATTAGATTCAGTTGGTGATTAAACATATCAGATCTACAACAGTAACAGACAGTGAACTGACCTCAGAGTCTCCAGTCTACAGTCTGGACTCTCCAGAAAACCACACAGCTGCTTCACTCCTGAATCCTTCAGGTTGTTTTCACTCAGGTCCAGATGTTTCAGATGGGAGGGGTTGGACTTCAGAGCTGGTCCCAGAGAATCACAGCTGATCTTTGACAAACTGCATCTGTCTAACCTGAATCAAGAATAAAAGATGAAATAATTGATGATCAGTCAGATGTGTGAGGTGTGAAATGTGTCCTGATCAATGAGCTGTTCTCTAAAATGAGTAGAGTGTATGAGTGATGATTTCTATATGATCACAGCTATCATATAGATTTCATGTCAGCAGAGTGCTGTTGCTGATGTCGGCCTAACCATTCTTTAAACGTCAACGCTCCGCTGCTCCAGTAATGTGGCCTCCTGCCGTGCAGTGCGCACTGCGCATCCAAAGAGCTGATTGACACTGATCGAAAGACACTGATTGATTACTTTATTCATCCCCGAAGGGAAATAAGGTTGTCACAACAGTCCAGTATTTGGGTACAATAAAATACAGTAGAATAAAAACCTGAGGTATAAAAATAAAGGCAAGGTAAAAACACAGAATAGGACAAGGACACTTAGAAAACACAAGATACATAGGTGGATAAGGTGCAGTGGCAGGATGAGGGCAGTAGTCCTGATGATATGATGGTAGTGTTAATGTAAATAAACAGTATATAGTAGCAGTGTAGTATGTAATATAATAGTAGTATATAATATAATATAGCTATAATATAGCAAATTAGCTGACTAAAAGCTAGAGAAATGTATTACAACTGGTCGGTTAAACAGCTTAATATTCATGCTAACATGTTTGTATTTGTGTGATTCTGAGATTTAACTGTGACTGAGTTGATTGTCGGGGTTAGCCGTATATTTTAAAAAGTAAAGTCTTTGCTAACGTTTGATAGCGAACATTAAACGTCACCTTGTGCTAGCAAGCGTGATGAGGTTTGCTAGTTTGCTGACATGACTTGTGTGTACTGTTACACCCTTAAGTTTAAGATGTGTTGTTTGCACAAATTATTTGCTGCAGAGCATGGTCATTTTTCCATGTAAAATAAAGATGTACTTTCTACATCAACTCATGTGAAAGTTGCCCAGGACATTGTTAAAGTACTTTGGAGGCTCAGAATCAGTCCAGTACCAGTCCATCCTCAGGCTCAAATGTGTACTGGATGGTGACAGTCTGTCCCTCACCCGATGCATTACCCACAGTTCACTTGTACCTAGAAGAAGAATTCCACCCAAAGGCAAAGTGATTCATTGAAAGACCCTCATTAATATGTGTTTATATGCATGTATGTTTTTCATCTTAGGTCCATCTCCATCCTCTACAGAGCTTTCTCTCTTCCCCCCATCCTCTGTGCCCACTGTCCCTTGTACTGTCCACTGATGGGTAGCTCTATGGATAGCCTGAACTCTCCCTGTGACTGTTGCATCTGCAGAGTGGAGCTTTTCAACGCTCGAACGAATGAAGAACTAATTGAGATCTTCAATGGCACAAGGAAGGATGAGTGGACTGGCAGTGATTAGTATTGACAACAAAGTTGGCCATCAGAGTTCTTACAGTGACGTCATAAATGACGTCGCCTCCCCTTTTTATGAGTGGGTGGAGTGTTGAGGGAGAACAGAGTCACATTAAAAAAAGGGAAATGTGTGGATTAAGATAGTTCATTTGGATTATTTTTATATAAAAGCTTTTGCTCATAATTACATATATTTGCATAGTTTTAAGACCTAATTACTCAACTTTATGTTTTTAAACCATTCTTGTTTCCTTCTTTCAGAGAACTCATGTCATTATTTAAGTGTTTGTTGATATTTTATTGTTTATTTTGTCTTTTATTTCTTGTTGCACTATAAATTATTTTTTGAAACCAAACCTAATGAATCAAAAGTTGTAATGTTTGTATATTTGAACTGAGTCAGAGTAGTTTTGACTGTGCTTGTTGCAACAAAAACAGCATAGATGTGTAAAAACATGTCAGACTGACAATAGGATAATCAGAGCTGCAATGAGTTTATAGTAGGTGTGTGCATATCAACCATCAATATTATTGGCAGAAACAGAGGGCCCCAAAATCTACTTTAGCTCCGGGCCCCATGGAGGCTTGGGCCGGCTCTGGAGGCATGAGGAAGTCTGATGAATTGTGAATCCCTTATTTTGTATGGTATGTATTTGGGTTATTTTTTTGGTTCTGATATGTTGTTATCTTTCAATCATGGTGGTTAGGTCACATCAGTGTGGGCAGAGATAATTAGTTATTATTATCACCTGTTCACTTACACAGCAGCTGGGTTTAAAACAAGGAAAGTGGGTGAGGGCACGGGGACGCCGTACTTTTTGTTGACCACGTTTTGCTTCATTGATCACTTTTGTGTTTTTTTTTGTATAGATTTTGTGCACATTAGTCTTCTGTTACTTTAATAAATGAATTCAAAGTATTTGGGGGGTTCTTGGCGTATCTTTGAACAGCGTGTCCAACTAATACAGACACCCCTTGTCTCTGCCACTTTATTTTGGTCGAGTCGTCTCTACAACTTCAGTGAACTCGTCTTGAACTAAAGGACATTTACAGATTCATGGAGGAAAGTTCTGGATGAAGTTGACTTAGTTTCTTTTGGTGAATAACCATATCAGATCTACAACAGTAACAGACAGTGAACTCACCCCAGAGTCTCCAGTCTACAGTCTGGACTCTCCAGAAAACCACACAGCTGCTTTACTCCTGAATCCTTCAGGTTGTTGAAGCTCAGGTTCAGATGTTTCAGATGGGAGGGGTTGGACTTCAGAGCTGAGACCAGAGAATCACAGCTGATCTCTGACAACCTGCAGCTCAACAACCTGAATAAAGAATAAAAGATGTAGATTAAATCCTGAATAATTCAATCAGATGTGTTCAGGTTTAAATGTTCAGCTCAAAATTACTGTGTCCTAACAGCCTTTAAGCTTCATTGTCTTCAACAACTAACAGAGGACGTTTTCTACAGTTTCTCTGAGTCAAATACTTATGAACTTCTGTGTAACAAACTCACACAATGAAAATAAAATTAATAAAAATGAACTGTTGAATGGTTAGTAATTTATTTTGGTGTGTCCAGCTCAAACATTCACTTAAGTTACATTTAGAGATTTTATCAAGTTATGTGTTATTGTGATATTTACTAAGACATTGATTAATTACTTTCAGTGAACTCGTCTTGAACTAAAGGACATTTACAGATTCATGGAGGAAAGTTCTGGATGAACATGAATTAGATTCAGTTGGTGATTAAACACATCAGATCTACAACAGTAACAGACAGTGAACTGACCTCAGAGTCTCCAGTCTACAGTCTGGACTCTCCAGAAAACCACACAGCTGCTTCACTCCTGAATCCTTCAGGTTGTTTTCACTCAGGTGCAGATGTTTCAGATGGGAGGGGTTGGACTTCAGAGCTGGTCCCAGAGAATCACAGCTGATCTCTGACAACCTGCAGTTAATCAACCTGAATAAAGAATAAAAGATGAAATGATTGATGATCAGTCAGATGTGTTGAGGTGTGAAATGTGTCCTGATCAATGAGCTGTTCTCTAAAATGAGTAGAGTGTATGAGTGATGATTTCTATATGATCACAGCTATCATATAGATTTCATGTCAGCAGAGTGCTGTTGCTGATGTCGGCCTAACCATTCTTTAAACGTCAACGCTCCGCTGCTCCAGTAATGTGGCCTCCTGCCGTGCAGTGCGCACTGCGCATCCAAAGAGCAGGAAGTTGGAGGCAAAACAAAGTGGGAAAGAAAGGACATAGGGACAAAGATGTGAGAGAGAGAGAGATAGAGATAGAGAGAGAGAGATAGAGAGAGAGAGAGAGAGAGAGAGAGAGATAGAGAGAGATAGAGATAGATAGAGAGATAGACAGAGATAGATAGATAGATAGATAGATAGATAGATAGATAGATAGATAGATAGATAGATAGATAGATAGATAGATAGATAGATAGATAGATAGATAGATAGATAGATAGATAGATAGATAGATAGATAGATAGATTGGTTAATTGATTGGTTGATTGATTACTTTATTCATCCCCGAAGGGAAATAAGGTTGTCACAGCAGTCCAGTATTTGGGTACAATAAAATACAGTAGAATAAAAACCTGAGGTATAAAAATAAAGGCAAGGTAAAAACACAGAATAGGACAAGGACACTTAGAAAACACAAGTTACATAGGTGGATAAGGTGCAGTGGCAGGATGAGGGCAGTAGTCCTGATGATATGATGGTAGTGTTATTGTAAATAAACAGTATATAGTAGCAGTGTAGTATGTAATATAATAGTAGTATATAATATAATATAGCTATAATATAGCAAATAAGCTGACTAAAAGCTAGAGAAATGTATTACAACTGGCCGGTTAAACAGTTTAATATTCATGCTAACATGTTTGTATTTGTGTGATACTGAGATTTAACTGGGACTGAGTTGATTGTCGGGGTTAGCCGTATATTTTAAAAAGTAAAGTTTTTGCTAACGTTTGATAGCGAACATTAAACGTCACCTTGTGCTAGCAAGCGTGATGAGGTTTGCTAGTTTGCTGACATGACTTGTGTGTACTGTTACATCCTTAAGTTTGAGATATGTTGTTTGCACAAATTGTTTGCTGCAGAGCATGGTCATTTTTCCATGTAAAATAAAGATGTACTTTCTACATCAACTCATGTGAAAGTTGCCCAGGACACTGTTAAAGTACTTTGGAGGCTCAGAATCAGTCCAGTACCAGTCCATCCTCAGGCTCAAATGTGTACTGGATGGTGACAGTCTGTCCCACACCTGATGCATTACCCACAGTTCATTTGTACCTAGAAGAAGAATTCCACCCAAAGGCAAAGTGATTCATTGAAAGAACCTCATTAATATGTGTTTATATGCATGTATGTTTTTCATCTTAGGTCCATCTCCATCCTCTACAGAGCTTTCTCTCTTCCCCCCATCCTCTGTGCCCACTGTCCCTTGTACTGTCCACTGATGGGTAGCTCTATGGATAGCCTGAACTCTCCCTGTGACTGTTGCATCTGCAGAGTGGAGCTTTTCAACGCTCGAACGAATGAAGAACTAATTGAGATCTTCAATGGCACAAGGAAGGATGAGTGGACTGGCAGTGATTAGTATTGACAACAAAGTTGGCCATCAGAGTTCTTACAGTGACGTCATAAATGACGTTGCCTCCTCTTTTTATGAGTGGGTGGAGTGTTGAGGAAGAACAGAGTCACATTAGAAAAAGTCAATGTGTGGATTAAGATAGTTCATTTGGATTATTTTTTATATATATAAGCTTTTGCTCATAATTACATATATTTGCATAGTTTTAAGACCTAATTACTCAACTTTATGTTTTTAAACCGTTCTTGTTTCCTTCTTTCAGAGAACTCATGTCATTATTTAAGTGTTTGTTGATATTTTATTGTTTATTTTGTGTTTTATTTCTTGTTGCACTATAAATTATTTTTTGAAACCAAACCTAATGAATCAAAAGTTGTAATGTTTGTATATTTGAACTGAGTCAGAGTAGTTTTGACTGTGCTTGTTGCAACAAAAACAGCATAGATGTGTAAAAACATGTCATACTGACAATAGGATGATCAGAGCTGCAATGAGTTTATAGTAGGTGTGTGCATATCAACCATCAATATTATTGGCAGAAACAGAGGGCCCCAAAATCTAATTTAGCTCCGGGCCCCATGGAGGCTTGGGCCGGCTCTGGAGGCATGAGGAAGTCTGATGAATTGTGAATCCCTTATTTTGTATGGTATGTATTTGGGTTATTGTTTGGTTCTGATATGTTGTTATCTTTCAATCATGGTGGTTAGGTCACATCAGTGTGGGCAGAGATAATTTGTTATTATTATCACCTGTTCACTTTCACAGCAGCTGGGTTTAAAACAAGGAAAGTGTGTGAGGGCACGGGGACGCCGTACTTTTTGTTGACCATGTTTTGCTTCATTGATCACTTTTGTGTATTTTTTTTGTATAGATTTTGTGCACATTAGTCTTCTGTTACTTTAATAAATGAATTCAAAGTATTTGGGGGATTCTTGGCGTATCTTTGAACAGCGTGTCCAACTAATACAGACACCCCTTGTCTCTGCCACTTTATTTCGGTCGAGTCGTCACTACAACTTCAGTGAACTCGTCTTGAACTAAAGGACATTTACAGATTCATGGAGGAAAGTTCTGGATGAAGTTGACTTAGTTTCTTTTGGTGAATAACCATATCAGATCTACAACAGTAACAGACAGTGAACTGACCTCAGAGTCTCCAGTCTACAGTCTGGACTCTCCAGAAAACTACACAGCTGCTTCACTCCTGAATCCTTCAGGTTGTTTTCATTCAGGTCCAGATGTTTCAGATGGGAGGGGTTGGACTTCAGAGCTGGTCCCAGAGAATCACAGCTGATGTCTGACAAACTGCAGCTAATCAACCTGAATAAAGAATAAAATATGTAGATTAAATCTCCTCTCCATGTCTGAGTGACTTTGTCCTTGTGTTATTGTGGATCTCCATCATGTCTTCTACAGACAGTAATATGTGACAGTGTGAGGTGTGTGAGCTCCTTCCAGCAGCTGTGGTTCAGAGAGAATGGACTGATACATGGATCACAGCAGGTTTGACTCCAAATGAAATGTGACTGAATGATGATGAAACAGCAGGAAGCTCAGACGCTAAACACACTTCAAACACCTGCATCTGAACACATGATCTCATCTGTGTGTGTTGACCAGGAATGAAGCATCAACATTATTGAAATAGATTTGCTTTAGATTTAGTTGCTTTGGATTTGTCTTCAGTTATTTATCTTGAATCACCAGTGCCCCCAAACTAAAAAAGGTCTGAAAAGTGACAGAGGACGCTTTAACAACTCAGCTCATTTTCTCCTGTTTATTCGTGACCAAAATAAATTCTTGGGGTTATTGCAGGTTGATAGCAAAAGCAAAAGCATGATGGCATGGCAGATAAAACTGGATCTGAAACACACATTATTTTCAAACTGCTCATTTAGAACAAAACTCCTAAAATTCAAAGATATGGTGGATATGGTTTCAGACTGCCCTCATCCTGTTCAAAGCAAAAAACCATCTCCTACCACAAAACATTCAACAATTACTGGAAGGGAAGGGGTTCATTGTTTAATGCCATTTGAAATTAAACTACAGAACACAACAAGGAGGACTGTTTGTGTTTCACTTTGTGTTGTTAAACCATGGAACAGTTTGGAGGAGACGCTCAAGGAATGTTCAAACATAAAACAGTTTAAAATATATAAAGAGAGGATTCTTACAAGGTACAGAAATGAAGAGGGAGTCTGACTCATACGGAGTGATGGGTGTTATTGTCATTTAATATTTTCATTTTTCTTATTTTTGTTCTTATATATATTTTGTGTTGTCTTTGGTAATGTGTGCATGTTATATCTCTGTGTGTGTATGTATGTATGTACATATATTATAAAGACTATTATTATTATCATACTGACAGGAATCAGAGAAAACGACACCAACAAATAACTCAGATTATAACCCTTTCATCAACTTTACATGAGCTCAACAATGTCAAGATAAACAATTCAAAGATAAATTCAAAAACTGACAATTGTTGTCTCTGACTTAGATTCAGTTGGTGATTAAACATATCAGATCTACAACAGTAACAGACAGTGAACTGACCTCAGATTCTCCAGTCTACAGTCTGGACTCTCCAGAAAACCACACAGCTGCTTCACTCCTGAATCCTTCAGGTTGTTGTAACTCAGGTCCAGATGTTTCAGATGGGAGGGGTTGGACTTCAGAGCTGGTCCCAGAGAATCACAGCTGATCTCTGACAAACTGCATCTCTCCAACCTGAATAAAGAATAAAAGATGAAATGATTGATGATCAGTCAGATGTGTTGAGGTGTGAAATGTGTCCTGATCAATGAGCTGTTCTCTAAAATGAGTAGAGTGACTTTGTCCTTGTGTTATTGTGGATCTTCATCATGTCAGCCTTCTACAGACATCATCCAAACGTCAGCACAACATTCAGGCAACTATTGATGCCAACACAGATCAATAAGATGCTGCTGACCTCATTACAGGATCAATATCTCCTCACACATGTTGGACTACAAACTGTTGATTAGCTCTTTGATTCCAGGACCTTCTTCTTCCTGGATTTGGTGTCTCAGGAGGTTTGTGTCATTCAAATGTTAAAGGACAAGTTGACATGTTCAAGTGTGTCTTCCAACAACAGTCACATGTCATATGGACTGATTCCAGAGTTGTTGAGATTCCTGCTGTCCACACTGACTGTAAAGTGGTCTCTTCCTAACACAACTCCACTGTTGAGCTGACACTAATACGAAGTTTCAGCAGTCTGACTGACACTAATCAAAGTTCCTCTTTGAGTTCCTGTCCCTCCACTGCAGCTCAGCAGGAAACACTGTGGAAACACAAACTGATACTGACTGGATGTGCTGAAGAACAAGATGACTTGAAGATCAACACAACACAACAACACTGTGGATGTTGTCCTCCATCTGGTCTGATTGGAGTCAGACTATAAGGGGATTTGTCCACAGACAGTATGGACAGAAAGAATGATTAGTGACACCAAGAACTCTGTTAATGTCAACACATGTAAAGACTGGACTTGATGTGGTTTGTGATCAGACCCACCACCGATGACTGAGGAGATACCTGCTGATGTTCAGGAAAATGATGCTCCTTCATTTCAACTCTTTCAGCTTCTTTTCTATCTGACAGTCCTGACAATAGAACTCATCTAAACTGGATTTCCATTCTTCAGAAGCCTGAGAAGAAAAGAAATGAAAACTGACCTCAGAGTCTCCAGTTTACAGTTTGGACTCTCCAGTCCAGCAGACAGATGCTTCACTCCTGAATCCTCCAGGTTGTTTCTGTTCAGGTCCAGATATTTCAGATGGGAGGGGTTGGACTTCAGAGCTGAGGCCACGACTTCACAGTGACTCTCTGAGAGTCCACAGGCAACAAGTCTGTCATGAGACAAATAAATAAAATGTGTTATAATGGAAAAAGACATTTCTATGAAGGTGATGTGTTGATGAGTGGAGAGTTGGACACGTCCTGTTGGACATTTTGTCTCCACATCAGTGGTTGAGCTCATCTTCTCTGACTATGTTTGACAGGAAACAATCATTGTCATCATCTCTCTCAGACCTTTGTTTAGATGAATGGAGACAAGACTGAGTTACATTGAGGCTTCCAGACTGTCCACAGTCTGTCAGTGGATCTGATCCATCATGAGGACATCTGGATGAGACAAACATCTGGACTGTCTTCACTGGTTAATGGACTCTGGATGTTTTGAGTTGAGTTCAGTGAACATGTGAATATTTCCAGTGAACATAATTAAATAGAAATAAAAGAGTCAAATGTAATAAGGATTACAAATAAAGAGAAGAACAGCTTTAATCAGCTGGAGAACATCTGGGACTAAATACAACTGACTGTAATGTTTGCTGAGAACAGTGGAACACTGAAGAAGAAGGAGAAGAGTTACCCAATGCCTTCAAAATAAAAGCACTAACAAGTAATCAGAATCAAGAGAAATGTTAATGTATTTATGAACCTACTGGTTTAAGCTTGAAAAACAAATACAAGAAATGACTAAGTGTTACGGCCCAAGTGCCATTGTAGTAGTTGTTGTGTTTGTGTGTCTCTCTCCACTCTCCTTCCTCCAGGTGATGGCCCCTCCTCTGACCTGCAGCTGGTTCGACTCGGGTAATCAGCTGATCCTGGTTAAAGAGTGGAGGAGAGGTGGGGCCCGGAGAGAGAGAGATGGTGGACCACAGTGGTGGAAGCGTGAGGCTGCTTTGTTCAACAGTTGGTTGCTACTTTTCTTGTGGGTGACGTACTGGGTACTGTTTTCAGTGGAAAAGAGGCTGATTGATCTGTCTTGTTTTTTCACCCAGGTGTGGTGGCGTCTTTAGTTCAGTTATTCCATCAGAGATTCACATGGTTTATTTCCCCCCAGAGTGGTACTGCTTTGAGTTTGTTTGTGGTTGTTGGTCCTGGTCTAGAACATTTTTAAAACGGATCAAATTTGGTCATTTTAGGGGCAAGGCCACTTGGCCTTTTATGTTGTCAGTTTTTTGAGGGCACGAAGGCCATAAAATAAAAGGATGATTTTAAGTTGACGTCTATAATGAATTTAATTTAAGGACTAATGAGTGTGGAAGATTGGAGTCTCAGTAGAAACTATCAAGCAGGTAAAGAAACATCTCCTACACTATTATGTCTGAAGATAAGAAAATATTGAACGACACCACTACAGCTAAACACCAGTCGGTTAACACATAATATACAGACACACTGAAAGAGTCCATCAGCCAAATAATAGCAGCATGTTTAACATGGCCTCAGCATGCTAACTTAGCCCCGTGATTAGCTCTTCTCTCCACTCTCCACCGTACAGTCACCACCACGGCAAGTTAGCCGCGATAGTCTCCCTTTATTCTGACAGACAATGTCATTAAATGTACACTTTCCCATGTTGCATGAGGTCCAACTGCTACATGAACGACGTGCATCTGCGGAGTCACGGCCGCAAACACATCACTGTGTTGTTGGTTCCGCTCCAGTGACGTCACTGCTATTCACAAATTAGTTTGAAGAAATAAATGTTGCCTATTATTTTTAGATTTGAGACTAATTACAATCATAACATCCTACTTAGTTAGTTGTTGTTGTTGAAACATTCAAGACATTTTAATGCCAATTAAGGCCTTATTTTTCCATGAATGAATTCAATGCCTTTTAAGACTTTTCAAGGATCCGTGGGAACCCTGTTAAAGCTCCACAAAGGAAAAACTTGACAGCAAGCTAATTAGCGTTTGTTCCAGGCTACAGTCGGCACTCGGCACGTTAAAAGTGGGTCAACGTTGAAACGACATAACGTTACGGTACAAGCAATGCTTATCTAACGGTAACAAACTCAGGCTTATTCTTCCATTAATTCATCACACAGTCTGACCTCAGTCAACTTTTTCTCTCTCTTCAGTGAAAATTCAACATAACAGTGCGTTTGATTAAGTCTCCTGTTTGGCTGCTGATAGATTGGTGTCAAACTGTTATTATAGCCCTTACAGCGGTTCATGCCAGGCTCCATTTAGATCCACCACTTATGAGTTGTGGGTGTATTGTATGTGTCATATGCTAGATTATTAGTTTTTGTTCTGACTTTGTTGTCTTTATGGAATTGTTTGATATTGTTGCTGGAAAATGATGCAACTTGTACTTGCTTTTATGTGTTGATGGTTCAAGAAAAATCAAACTGATTCTGTTAATGATCACATCAGGACTCACTGAGCCTTTCTGCAGTTCCTCACAGCTGGGATCAGTCTCCGTCGTCCCTCCATTGAAGTTTTGTACTGATACAGGTTCAACTCATCCAGAACCTCCTCTGACATCTGCAGCATGTAGGCCAGAGCTGAGCAGTGGATCACAGAGAGTTCCTTCTCTGATCTGTTCTCTGACTTCAGGAACTCTTGGATCTCCTGATGAACTGACAGGTCGTTCATCTCCATCAGACAGTGGAAGATGTTGATGCTTCTGTCAGGAGACATTTTATCAGTGTTCATCTTCTTCAGCTTGTTGATGGTTCTCTGGATGATCCTTGGACTGTTCTCTGTCCGACCCAGCAGACCTCCTAAGAGTTTCTGGTTGGACTCTAGAGAGAGGCCATGAAGGAAACGAACTAACAGGTCCAGGTGACCATTTTTACTCTCCAGAGATTTAATCATGACTCTGTTCAGAAACTCATCCAGAGGTGAGTTATTGTAGTTTCCTCCCAGGAAGTCCTGCAGCTTCTTTGTCTTCCTGTTGGTGTAACAGTGGATCATGTAGATTGCAGCCAGAAACTCCTGAACGCTCAGATGGACGAAGCAGAACACCTTGTCCTGGTACAGGCCTCTCTCCTCTTTAAAGATCTGTGTGAACACTCCTGAGTACACTGAGGCTGCTCTGATATCGTTGCCACACTCTGTCAGGTCTGATTCATAGAAGATCAGGTTTCCTTTCAGCAGCTGATCAAAAGCCAGTTTTCCCAGAGACTCAATCATCTTCCGGCTCTTTTCATCCAGTGTGGATCTGTCTCAGCTCCTCCATCATACTTGACCTTCTTGACTTTGGCCTGAACCACCAGGAAGTGGATGTACATCTCAGTCAGGGTCTTGGGCAGCTCTCCTCCCTCTCTGGTTTCCAACACATCCTCCAGAACTGTAGCAGTGATCCAGCAGAAGACTGGGATGTGACACATGATGTGGAGGCTTCGTGATGTCTTGATGTGGGAGATGATGCTGCTGGCCTGCTCCTCATCTCTGAACCTCTTCCTGAAGTACTCCTCCTTCTGGGGGTCAGTGAACCCTCTGATCTCTGTCACCATGTCAACACACTCAGGAGGGATCTGATTGGCTGCTGCAGGTCGTGTGGTTATCCAGAGGCGAGCAGAGGGAAGCAGTTTCCCCCTGATGAGGTTTGTCAGCAGCACATCCACTGAGGTGGACTCTGTAACATCAGTCAGGATCTCAGTCTTGTGGAAGTCCAGAGGAAGTCGACACTCATCCAGACCGTCAAAGATGAACACAACCTGAAACTCTTCAAAGCTGCAGATTCCTGCTTCTTTGGTTTCAGTGAAGAAGTGATGAACAAGTTCCACTAAGCTGAACTTTCTCTCTTTCACCACATTCAGCTCTCTGAAAGTCAATGGAAATATGAAGAGGATGTCCTGGTTGGCTTTGTCTTCAGCCCAGTCCAGAGTGAACTTCTGTGTTAAGACTGTTTTCCCAATGCCAGCCACTCCCTTTGTCATCACTCTTCTGATTGGTCCATGTCTTCCAGGTGAGGCTTTAAAGAGGTCTTCTTGTCTGATGCTTGTTTCTGCTCTGTGTGGTTTCCTAGATGCTGTTTCAATCTGTCTGACCTCACGTTCATCATTGACCTCTGCAGTCCCTCCCTCTGTGACGTAGAGCTCTGTGTAGATCTCATTCAGAAGGGTTGAGTTTCCAGCTTTAGCAATCCCCTCAAACACACACTGGAACTTCTCCTTCAGACCAGATTTAACTTTACGTCTACAAACTGCAGCTTTAAATCCTGAATGAAGAAACAAGAAATAAGATGAATGAAAAAAACTCTCCAGTAAATATTCCAACATGTCATTGCTCTAAAGAATGAGTGTGTGAATATATCTTGGTTCATCTCTTGAGACATTAGTAAATGTCTCATTTCTCCAGCAGCTTCAGTGTTTAGAGAAATCCTCTTACTGCTCTGCAGACAGTCAGCCAGCTCCTCCTGCTTCATTCTCCTCAGGAAGTTCACTGTCATCTTCATTAATAAATCTCTGCTGCTCCTCCTCTGTTCTTCATCCTCACCCTCCAACACCTCCTCATCTTCCCTCTGACTCTCTGAGCATTCTGGGTAATCTGGACTCACAACCTTCTGCATCTTCTTCAGCTCCTTCTTCACAAAAGTGATGATGTTGTCCTCCAGCAGCTGGAACAGAAGACCATATGAATGACACAAGCAGACTGAAACCATGGAGACAAACATCAAATCCATGTTGGACACACTGACAATCCACTGGTCTACAAAGAGCAGCATGGACATGATGGAAAGTAGTTGTTGTACATGTACAGACCAGAAAGATGGAGTCCAGCTGTGTCTGATGCTGCTGGGTAGACTGACCACTGAGAACCTCTGAGCTCTGCTGGTGGACTCTGTGGACCAATCATCAACAATTAGCTCTCACCCATTACAAGATTGAAGACACTACTCTGCTTCAAATATCCACTTATTGATCACCTCTTCTAAGGCTGTGTTTTCCCAACTACTGCTATGAACACAAGAAAGAAATATTCATGTTTTTCTAAGGTTCAACAGCTTCCAGAGACACAACGCTGATTACTCTTCAACAGACAAGTTCATTTAGTTTATAGCTTCAAAACATTCAAACAATGTCCTCTTCCTCTGCATCTCTGTTTGCTCCCGCCCTGTTTTAAGAAGTGTAAACCGAGGAAAAGCCCTGGAGCTGATCATATTAGTGGTTATGATGAGCAGCTTGGTCCTATTTTTAACTTTATTTTTAAAATGTCTCTTGTGTAGAAGGTGCCATCTTTATGGAAGCAGTCTGTCCTGGTGCCCATTACCAAAACAAATAATCTCACCAAACTCAATGATTTCCAGCCAGTGGCATTAACCTCCATGGCTATGAAACAATTTGAAAACTGGTTAAAGCTGAAATAGTCATGAAACCTGAGCATCTACTGGACACCCTCCAATTCACATATAGAGTTACCAGAGGCGTACAGACGCCACAGCTACCTTTATCTTCTATATAAGAACCATGCTAGACTGCTTTTTGTGGACTTTTCGTCAGCTTTCAACATGATCCAGCCTCATGTTTTAGCCGATAAACTTGTCAGTTCCTTGGGTCTGGATGCGTGTCTTGTGGGCTGGATGTTTGATTCCTCACAAATAGATCACAACAAGTATGAGTGAAGGGAACATCATCCAGCCTACTAACATCCTCCACCAGCTCATCTCCAGCCTGTGTGTTGTCTGCCTCTTATATATTTTACATACAGATGACTGTCGTAGCCACCACACAGACAGATTCAAGTATGTGGATGATCCCGTCATCGTCAGCCTGCTTGGTGATGATGAAGTTGGTCACAGTCAGGTTCTGGATGATTTTATATCTTGGTGCACAGAAGCCTTCCAAATCAACTCATTTCCAAATCATCTCCTCTCATCTTCTACTACCTCTTATCCTCACTAGGGTCGTGGGGGTTGCTGGAGTCTAACCCAGCTGTCTTTGGACGAGAGGCGGGGTCAACCCTGGACAGGTCTCCAGTCTATCTCAGGGCTAACACAGAGACAAACAACCATTCACACTCACACCTAGGCTCAATTTAGAGTCACCAATCAGCCTAACGAGCATGTCTTTGGAGGGTGGGAGGAAACCGGAGTACCTGGAGAAAACCCACATAGACACAAGGAGAACATGCAAACTCCAACTCTCTAAAACAAAGGAGGTTTGTATTGATTTTAGACGCCCGTCCCCAGTTCCTCAGTGTAGTGTTATTCATAACCAGCCACTTGAACTGGTTTGAATTTGATGTGAAATGTGGGGTGCTTTATAAAAAAAGGCCAGCAACGCCTCTTCTATTTGAGAAAGCTCACCAACATCCAGGTAGACAGGAGCCTGAAGACAATGTTTTACAATGTCTTCATCCTTCTCAGTCATCTGTTGCTATGGTAACCTATGGTTACAAGAACAAAACTCCCTAGAGACAATGGTTTGTATAACTTGTAAAGTAGCTGGGATGAAATTTAACAGTCTGGATGAGATCTTTAAAATTCAGGTACTTAAGAAAACAAAGTCCATTCGTTTGGATGATTCTCATCCTCTAAACAAGTTCTCCTTTGTGCTGCTCTCCATCCGGGATATAAACACCACAGAGAAGAGGACGTAACTGTGTTGCTGCCACTTTTATTTCATTATTTATCATATATCTTTAAAGAGTTTTAAACTGACCAGTGGTCTGTCTTTACCCTTTAGTGCCTTGTTGACTGTGGACTTTTGTATCCACTGTAATTTGCTGCTCACACCCAGTATGTTTGTCTGTTCTTTTATTGTCATGTTGAATGTTTGTCTGCTGCAAAGCAAATTCTTCCAAGAGAAGAATTTGGAAAGTGGTGAAGGGGGAAGTGGTGAAGCTTCACTGACACTTTACCTTTTTGGACCAGAACCTACTCCTCCTTTAAAATCAATCCAAAACTCCTTGGAATGGTCGCTCTTCAAGGACACACAGCTGGGTTCAGGTCCAGCTTCATTCCTGCGAACAATGATGAGAGTCATGGACAGTTTAGACTCAGACATTTACTCCTCTGTGTTAATGTGATGCCACTTTAACGTGTTTCTGTCCTGTATGAATGAACATCCTGGTCAATTGTGAACAAAGGCTGTCTTCCTACATGATACAGGAGTGACAGTCACTTCATACAATATTAGCTTTAGCCCTTGTAGCATGTAGAAACAGTGACCTAGGTTTTCAACAACACTTCAGGTCTTTATCCTCCTCGTAGATCTTTTGACTGAATTGTCAGATAATCTGTAAGATATTGATATTTCCTCCCCAAGGAAACAAATCACCAAGACACCAAGACATGTTACTTTACATGTTACAGCTTCACTTTACCTCTTTGGACCAGAACCACGTCCTCCTTTAAAATCAATCCAAAACTCCTTGGAATGGTCGCTCTTCAAGGACACACAGCTGGGTTCAGGTCCAGGTCCAGGTCCAGGTTCCTCCAGTCTGTCTTTACTCTGGTCCATGCTGTAGGGATGTGGTATCGATCCAGAAATATCGATACTTCTGATCTAGACGTGTGTCTTTTAGAATCGATCTCCACATCAAAATCTCGATTCCAAGTCTGTTTTCACAAGAAATATTATTATTATTATTATCATTATTATTATTATTATTATCTGTAATCAGTTCTAAAAAAGTAAAAAGTGTGAGAGAGAGGGAGTTCAGGGAAATGCCCCAACACCTGAGACAGAGCTATTATCAGCTGGGAGGATAAAAGTACTTAGTTACTTTCAGCTCTTTACGTTACAAAAGCAGATCAAACCTCTACAGACAGTTTGAAAATAAAAGCTCGGCTGTGTCCTCGATGAAAAGATGACGGAAAGAAAATCACCTTCAATCATATTCATGCACCGAGTGACACAAACGGACCAGAGACACAAAATGGAGGATGAGTTTGATCCAGACTCTTTCCTTTCAGCTGTGACTGAGTTTAACGTGAACTATGGAGCGGCAGATTTCTGCTGGAACTGAGCTGATGAAGAAAACACCACAAACTGCTTCATTACCTTCAGATGGAGAAAAAGATCTGCGACACGACCCTGGAGGAAGAGAAAGTAAAGTCAAACCAGAAAACCCGTCGTGTTGCCAGATACAGCTGATGGTTTCCAGCCCAGTGAGTGCTGTTCAACAACCACCAGAATATTAGTTTGGTTTCAAATCAGCATCACGTGTTATTAGAAAACCAGACGAAATCATCCTGAACCAGAATAGAGTTTGTTCACAACTGTATTTTTAGCCGCAAAATAACTCAGATTTTATCTGTAAACGCCCGATCTGGCAACACAAATTCGGAGTTACACCTGTACAAAGTCAAAGCGAGTGACGCAATGACGCGATTCACGTCCGTTCATTTATCTCTATAAACAGCTCTGAGATGAAGTCTCAACAATATCTACGGAGGAGGACATTATTTTATTGTGAGTCGTCTTGATTTATTTAAAGCTTTACTTAGTTTTCGTCTTTAACCCTTTGATGCACAACGTCAAAAGTGACCTGAGGTTTTTCCTCCTATATCTTTGCAATAATTTCATTTCATCATTCAGTATTCCAGGTATTCCTCAATTAACTTGTTTTTGATCCAAAAACATGCTTATTCTCCTTTTTACCTTTTCACTTTTTGAATAAACCCCCTTTGAGTCACTGCCCTTCTAATGCACAACATGGTTCAATTATAACCCGTATTCATTTTCAGTGTTATTTTATGTATGGCTGAGTGTTTCTATGATATATCTTAGAAATGAACTTATCTTATCATTTACTTTCCCAGTTATACAGTAAATATCTTTTTTTTGTTTACCACAAATCTCTTTATTTTCCCTTCTTGCTTCATGAACAAACAAAACCTTTTGTATTTCTACATCAAGTTTCCAAGGCCACACATTTACTGCTCTATTTGGCCTGAAACTGAGACACAGTTCAGACATTTCACAGCTCAGCATAGCTCCCTTTGCACATCTACTGTAAGTTGTTTTTCCATTATTCTAATGTTAAATTGATTGGATTCAAAGACAACATGGCCATGGTGAGTTCTATCCAGAGGAAGGGGAAGGCTATTGTCCTCCTGAGCACGATGCATGATGACAAAGCAGTGGATGACAAGATGGAGATGCATGGAGTGCATGCCCAAACTCTAAAAGCACGTCACTGAGGCAATGGGAAGATCACAGCAACCACCTCGCCACCAGAAGACACCAGACAGAAGGGCCAAAGGAAGAAGAAGAGGTGTGAAGAGGTCTGCCCAGTTTCCACAGTCAGAAAAGTCAGCAGGTGGTTCCCTGTGCACCAGGCCTTTGTTCAGAGAGTACACTTAGCACATTTAGTGATCAACTGAGAAAAATCAGGATGGCAATTTGTGCACTAGTGACGTGTTCAGTTTAATTTTATTTTATTTATACAGCGCCAATAACAATACAAACTGTCTGAAGACACTTTACACAAACTGTCCTGAAACCTCCAGAGCAGCATGAAGGAAAAACCCTTTAACAGGAAAAACCTCGAGCAGAACCAGCCCATATGGAGGAACCATCTGTCTAAGGCCAGAAACAGAGAAGATAGAGAGACAAGAAGAGCAGGAGCAACAAGACAAACTAACTGCTGTCATCTTCAGGTGATTCTTACTATGTTTGGTCATATTTCACCAGTGTACAGTTGTTAAACTACTGATTCAGTTCAGATCAACAGCCACATTTAAGACAAAAGTATTACATAGAAAGTATTTGGTCTCAGTATTGACTTGTACTGAAACTAATTATCATAGAATTAATTTTAATTCGTTTTAAATCACAGTTTCATGAATCGGTCATTTTTGACCCATGTGTGTAAACTTGATGTAGTAACATTGCAACGATTTGTTCATAAAGTATGAAAGGAAAAATGGAAATAATGATCTGTAGTAGTCAAAAACAAGATATTTAAATAGTACGTGAAATATTCAGTGATAAAATAAATTACTTTCAAAAGTAAGAACAAAGAAAACCTCAGCATCAAATATGCTAAGAAATGAATGCGGGTCATTTTTGAGCCATGTTGTGCTTTAGAAGCGGTGAGCATATGTTGTGTATCAGACGGTTAATTCTAAAGAAGTGAGAAAGGGAAAGAGATAAGTTTTACCTTCACCTGCTCATTATCAGACACTAGACTTTGGTTTTCTTTCAGCTTTTAAATTTATTTCTCTTGTGTTTGAAATAAATAAATCCCATTCAGTTCAATTAAGTTTGGGTTCAATCAGGAAAAACACAGGAATATTTTTTCTTGGCCAATAAGACGCAGTAGAGACGGTGGGACACCACCTTGTTGTTTATGTGTCCTACTGAGTTTGTCCCTCACATTTATTTCCAGTCTTTTCTGACACTTTCTTGGCTCTTTCCCATCGCGACAGTAATTTCTATCCACACATTCTCTGTGTCAGTCTTGTATGAGAGTAGGGATGTGAAGTGGGTGCACCCATAGTCAGAATAAAGAGGAGACGCCGCCATCTTGGACCGGTCTAAACTCAGCCTCCAGCTGCAGCTACTACGGTACTGAAGCACTGGACCGGAGCACTGTGCAGCTTCTCCTGGAAAATCAGCGGAGCCAACAAAACAGGACACGAGGAATTACTCTTCACAAGTAAGACTGAACATCTCTACTGGTTGTTGATTCAATAGTTACTGTCCTGTAATAATCTGTTCAATCAGGGACTAATTAGGGCCAACTCATGTTCAGTGCTAGTTATAAAGGTTAAATGTATGAAACTGTAGAAATCATGTGTCTATAACACAGATGTAGATTACAGCTGACATCATGAATGGCCTTGTAGAAATAAGCCTAATGTGACTGGTATAACACTGAGCAGAGTATTTTCCACAGGGAGGCACAGACAGTATCCATCTCTAACTATGATACAGGTGCAGCCAGGATCACTTGGATGTGAAGTGTTGGCGCAGTCACAAAGAGCTGGAATAGCGGCTACACAGCACATCAAGAGAGACGACACAACTGAGTTTAAATTAGAAAAACCTTTCCTGTCATTCCCCTTTTCTGTGCATGGTTGAAGGAGATTGGTTCGCATCCACACTCCACTCAGTCCTGCACTGAAACGTCCCCTTAAGTCACATAAACCAGCACGGGTGTGAACAACCACCGCATCAAGTCGCCACCTGCATCTATTTAAACTCCGTCACTTTGCTTCGTCTCCATTGGCTCGGCGAGAGAAGCTGTGCTTCCTGTATTACAACCTGCCCCTCACTGACTTCAAGTATTAGACACTGACTGACTGACAGCATGTTCTTTATTTAGATTGGTTTATTTATTTTTATTTATTTATTGAAAGTTCTGCTACATTATTTCATTTTTGTTTATTTGCCAATCTGCGCTTTTTTCTAAGTCTCTGAGTTGAAATGTTAATTGTCATTTTAAAAAAGTCTGTTCAATGTTAAAAGTCTTAAATAAAGACTGGTTTCAGGAAGCATCTGTCTGTGCTACTGTCACTGTGACTGTACTATTACATCATCATATCGCTGCAAAATCTATGCACAATCGGCCTGTTTTCATTCCAGCTCAAAAACTCACTATATCGGTTGCACATCGGCTGTCGGTGATTGCACCTCCTCTAATATCGGCTATCGTTATCGGGCCAGAAAATCCCTATCGCTCGGACACTAGTATTAATGAATATGTTATTGTAGCATAGACAGACTTAGGGACAGGTTCAGGTGCCGTTGAGGCAGGTACAACCAGGAAACAGGGAACTATAAAAAACATAGAAATCTTTATTAATTCTTCACAACTAAAATACCACTGAGCACATATAGGCACCAACTGGCGTCTCAGTAACTGCAACTTAAAACAAAACAAAATGACCCCATATACAACACATCACATATAATTCAACTTAAGCCTACAACACAAATCAAACATAAACATCCAAAACTCACCAGTTAATCTGCAGATCCATAGTCCGGCCATGGTTAACTGCCTTCCCATTACCTCAGCGCTCCCAAATCCATCCCCTTGTCTGGCTCTCTCCTCTAACAGAAAACCCTGCCTTCTAAATCCTGGCACCACAACCTCCAGGAGAGAGTCCTCCGAATCAGCCGTCCCCAGGGGGGATAGAGGATCCACCACAGCTGGCAACCCCCATTTCTGGCCCTGCAGCTAACACAAACTCAGAATTCATCCAACGTAGATTACGTTGTGCTTTGAGTTGTCAACCGTACTGACACTCAAACTCTGGAGAACACTGGCTGCAAAACATCCACCTTGAGTGTAACTCAACAAGAACTCCATACAGCTGAATCCAGGGCCTTAGCAACTGTTACTCCCCTCTGACCTCGGGTCAACACTGCAACTGTAAATTTGGAGAACACATTGGAAAAACCCCAAACATTCTCCTGCCCATCTGACGCCGGCTCCAGCTCCGTGAAATCCATTGCCAGCACTTCCAGCAGCCTAAAAGCCAACAAACATCCCCGGCCAATAACATCGGCCTCGAACTTCGAATGGTTTGTATGCATGTAAGTAAGCATCTCTCTGTGCAGTGCTGCAGGGTTAATCAGCCCTTCCTTCTGACCCACAGCTTACGATACAGCACTCCCTCCTGTTTTTGAACAGGGGAACCCCCCCGCAAACGGGGACCTGTGTAGTTGCAATTGCGCCATCAGCGTCTCGTTCTGGGCCTTTAAGGCTGCCATTGCCTCATCCTCTTCCACCCTCTCCTTAAGGGCCTGTACTTCAGCCTGCAGATCCTCCATTTCCAGTACAGTACCAGTACAAAACAGGGCTTGGTTCAAACTGTCTAACGCAGCTAGCCATCACGGGTCGTCTGGTCTTCATGAGCCCCACTGCCTTGGTCTAGGCCCTACTGCCCCCCCTAAGTCTTTGCCCCAAGCACTGAGTCCAACTAATCTATTCCTACACCATTTTCTTTAATAAAATCTTTAATACTCGGCTACATTCTAATTATAAGTATAATTATTGATATTTGTGTCACTGAATCTGTAGTAAATTGCATAAAAGTAAAAACCATGTGAGAGAGCGAGTGCAGGGAAATGTCCCCACAACTGAGACAGAGCTATTATCAGCTGAGAGTTTTTTTAAATTTATGTTTTCAATAGTGTTGATCAATCTTATCAGTTGTTGGACTTCACCCATTTTCTCTCTCTCTCTCTCATATACTTTATTGTAGGAGGTGACACATCATTGGAGAATCCAGGAAATGATTGGGGGGACGACCTAAACCGAGTCTGAACCGTGGCAAAATGATCATATTCATTTTGTGGTTTACTTTGGGAATCTTATTTTACATCACCTTTTTTGGGAGCCTCACAAACAAAGAGGTCCATGTACATGATTTATTTTCTTTATCTCAATAAATGTTTTCTAAATAGCAAAATGTACTTAGTCTTCGCCCTTTGAAGAATAAACGACCACGAATTCTAACAGGGGTTAAAAGTCCTTTAAAAGTACAACCGCTTCACGTTACAAAAGCAGATCAAACTTCTACAGACACTTTTAAAATAAAAGCCCGACTGTGTCCTCGATGAAAAGATGAAGGAAAGAAAATGACCTTCAATCATATTCATGCACCGAGTGACACAAACGGACCAGAGACACAGAATGATCCAGACTCTTACCTTTCAGCCGTGACTGAGTTTAACGTGAACTATGGAGCGGCAGATTTCTGCTGGAACTGAGCTGATGATGAAAAAACACCACAAACTGCTTCATTACCTTCAGATGGAGAAAAAGATCTGCGACACGACCCTGGAGAAAGAGAAGGTACAAAGTACGTTTTATCTTTATAACTGAGTTCGGTAATAAACTTGGTAATAAACTTGGTAATAAACTTGTGCAAATAAAGTGCAATGAAACCATGAACACACAGACGGCTCTGGAAAAGGGGACAGAATGTCCTCACAGCCACCTCACTCTGGGCTCCTGCATGTGTCCCGGGACCAGGCTAAAAGCTGGTGGCATAAATGGACAGATTGTAAAAGTGAAGGCAGGGTCACAAGATCTGGCTTTGTTTAAGGGTCCTCAATGAAAACTTCAAACCAATACACAAGCAAACAAGAGCTTTTATGGCCGTTCCATTCACACCCTTCTCATGCTTTTCATCTGTGTCCTGTAAAGAAGTGAACAGGGTCAGGGAGAACGGTTAGATAAGACAGCAGGTAGCGCTTAATCTGTACTTGATATAACACATTCCCAGCATCATATCAGTGGGTGGAGATAGACTGCTAGATAAACAGACAGACAAATGACCCCCCACCACCCCCCTGATGGACATTAGTGCTTAGAGACAAGCCTGTGATCTTTGATATTGCCAGGGGCCAGTCAGTCCAGGGCCGGCGTTCAAGCGGCCACTTTAACAGGGACAGGAACCAGTCAGTCAGGGGCCACTCATCCAGGAACCAGTGTACCAGTCAGTCAGGGGCCACTCATCCAGGAACCAGTCAGTCAGGGGCCACTCATCCAGGAACCAGTGTACCAGTCAGCCAGGGGCCACTCATCCAGGAACCAGTCTACCAGGGGCCAGTCATGACAGGGCCAGTGTGGAGGACCTGCTGAGGGGATTATAAAAGGAAAGAAATATGAGGATAAAAGCAGAGAGGGCTCTAGCACGACACAAAAGAATCAATTTGGCACTTAGGAGGAGAAACAACAACCTTCAACAAAAGTTTACTTCAGTTTTCAATCAGGACCAGATTCATGCACTCAGCCAAAAGAACAAAGGGGTGATTCGGTGGCGCAATGAGACCATCAGAAAGGCAATTCAAATTGGATTTACAGCAGGCACAACAGGATACAGAACCTTATTATAGGTGATTATTATTGTAGTAGTAGTTATAGCAGCAGCAGAAGTAAAACCGCTAGCATTTAAGTAATAGTAGCACTAATAGCAGTAGCATTTTAGCATTAGCAGTAGTGGTAGTATTTTGGTAATGTTTTTAAACCTAACGATCAAAACAACTTTACATAATGTCTCCTGACAACAACACGTTAACGGACGTTAATTACCTCACGTTAGCCTCCGTTACCTTTCAGTTAGCTTTCTTTCTTTCTTTCTTTTTCTTTTGTGTGTTTGTGCAGGGAGACATTGCAGGATTCTAAATTCACATACATTCTATCAAGTTCTTCACTGAGACTTTTTAATGATATTAATTCATCCTCAGATAAATCTTGCTTGGAGCTTAGAGGCTGCAGCTGATTTAATAGGGCATTCATTTTTTCAGTTTTTATTTCTTTGCTGCGTTTAATTGCAACTTCTCTACTTTTAAACTTAAAGAATTCACATTTTTGAACTGAATCCATTTCTTTTTATTAAATATATCTTTAGCAAGTAAATGTACACCCTCTTTAACTTTTTTTATCATCTAATATGTCATTGTTCATTTTCCAATAACCTCTAATGTTTGATTTTTCTTTAGAACCCCTCAGTTTTGGACTTATCAGTTTCTGATCAGACAAAGGAGCATGAGAATGTGAGAAATCTGAAACAAACTGTAAACTCTGTGATGACATTAAGCAAAAGTGGATCCTTGACCGTAAACTCCTGCTGGAGTTAGACCATGTATAGTCTGTGGCAGTGGGCTCATAAATCTCCACACATCTGTCAGTAGAAAATGATGGCTTATGAATGAGGTAGGTTTAAAGCTCGATAACGCTGTAGATCTTGGAGGATGCCGGTCCATGTAATCGTCTGGAGCGTCATTAAAATCACCTCCTAAGATAATAGTAGATTCTTTGTACTTCCCCTTAAGATGTCCAGCTTTAAAGAAAGTTCAAGAACATGTCCTTTGCTTGAGTAGCTCTGTTTGGTCCATAAACATTGCAGATAATAAACAGGAAGTTGTCTACTTTCAAAACTAAAATAATCCACCGGCCTTCATTTGAAACAATGGACTCCAGAATATCACCATTAAATCTCTTTAACAATATTGCAACTCCAGCTGAGTGATTTGAGCCATGAGAAAAATAGATTGCATCCCCCCATTGTGATTTCCACATTTTTTCATCTTCAATATCTGAATGAATTTCTTGTAAGAAAACAATATCAGTGTTGGAACTTGTGCAAAATAAAAATAGTGCCTTTGTTTTCGTGTTATCGCGTAAGCCCCTCACATTATGAGGACACAAATTCAGTGCCTTAAAAGCAAAACATTTAACAAAAAGATATCTGATGTCTGAAAAACAAATGAACTTTACACTATATCAGAGAACAAACAATAAAGCAGATACTTCCGAACCTCAACTAGAAGTAGCGTTTCTCTTAATAGTGGATCTTAAAGCATTTAACATTAACTGTTGGGCCTGTTTGTACCGCTGTGTCACACTTGATAAGAGCTTTTGGAGTGAGTGATTTTAACGAGTCACCTTTTTTCCTTCGATGTAAGCGTCGGGATCCACGGAAACCAGCACGTTCCCCTTGCTTTCTGGCTGCTTCCACAGCCGGCTTCTTTCCATCCTGTCAGCGTGTGTTAATCCTCCTTGAGCATCAGCTTCTTTTCTTTCAAGATCAGATTTTCACGGGAGACTTTCCAGATTTTATTCCTGAAGTTTCTCATCGTGAATTGGGATGATGGGGCGATTTGTGTTGTCACGGGGCGCTCCTACCCTGTGCACCGTGTCGACAAGAAAGCCGATTTTCTCCTTTTCCTCTGGTGCGAGCGCTGCAAAAAGCTTCATGATGTCGACCCTGATGTCTCTGCAGGTTGTCTCCTTCATCCCGTACAGCCGTAGGTTCCAGCGCCATCATCACTTCTCTGCTGCAGTCTGGAGACTTGATCCGATAACTCTTTCACTTGCTTCTCGTTCTTTTGAACCTGGATTTCCACACCTTTCAGCTGGTCACACACTGCGGTAATAGCATCGGTGTTGCTGGACAGCTTTTGCTCAAGAGCGATGAAGCGGTTTGTTAATTCCACCACCGCTTTCAGGATGTCTTCGTTTCAAGTGCCTCCAGTAACTTTTTCCAAGGATCGTTGTTTTTTTTGGCTCCGGACTCTTTGTTGGTGTTACCGGTAAAGTTGTGAACAAACTATCGAAGTTGTGAATATCTGGATCAATTAAAGAAGCTTTGTCCTTATCTCTAGCTCCTCTTTTTGACGCCATGCTGATTTAAGCTAACTCAAATAAGCTAGAGGTTAGCAGTCACGTTCTTCTTCTTCTTCTTTTTTCATCTCGGACGCATTACAGGGTTTTTGGACAAGGCAACAGCCCCCTGATTGTCCTCAAAAATGGTCACAATCACTGTCCATCCCATTTTACAACTGTACTAGATACATGCTTTCCTGAGTTATCGCTGCCAGGGCCATGTACTCTGCCTCACATGTGGATAAAGCAACTGTGGGCCGTTTCCTTGACTTCCAGGAAGTGACAGGCCCTGTCTCAGACAAACTAAAACAGTACCCAGTTGTACTTCCTGTCGCTCTGGTCTTCTGCCCAGTCTGCATCACTATATGCCACAAGTTTGAGATCTGCATCACTTCTTTTGTAACACAATTCCTGATTGACAGTTCCCTTCAAATGTCTCCACATGCTTTGCTGCTACCCAGTGTTGTTCTTTTGGTTCAGACAGATATTGTGACAATTTGCCGACAATCCAACTCAGATCTGGTCTCGTACAAATCGCGACATAAGACGAGCTGCCAACAACTTCACGATGCTTCTTTTGACCAACAGGTCGACCCTCATTGTCAAACTTCAGTTTGTTTTCACACGGAGTAAATCTGGGTTCACAGCTGATCATTTCAAATCTCTCCAAAATCTTTGTAATGCACCTTTTTTGACTCATTTTTATTTCTCCTCCTCTTTGCACAAAATCAACACCCAAGAAATGTTTGAGTTCACCAAGGTCTTTCATCTTAAATGTAGCTCCCAACATCTCTTTCACATTGTTCACAGTTTGATTGTCATTAGCAGCAATGATAGGATCATCAACCCAGGTGATCAATATCACCCTCTTATTTATAGTCTGTCTACTATAAACACAATGGTCAGGGTCCGGGTTTTCAATGTAACCATTTTCACTTCATCAATCATGAAGCATTCTGTTCCGATTTCGTCCCGACTGCTTCAGACCATTCAATGATCTGTTAAGTTTGCAGACTAGTTTCTCAGCCTTCTTTGATTTACTTCAAAACCCTCAGGCTGCTCCATGTCCACTTCCCAATCAATAGGAGCATGCAGGTATGCAGTTTTCACATCCATCTGGTGCAGTTCTAAGCCATGCTGCACTGCAAGCTGCATCAGACTGTGCACAGATGTCACACCAGCAGCTGGAGAAAAGGTTTGGTTACAATCGATCCCTGCAACTTGACTATAACCCTTTGCTACATACCTGGCTTTGTATGTTTTTGTCTCATCCACATTTTCTTTTACAATATAAACCCATCTTCCCCCCACTGCATGTTTACCTTCTGGCAAAGTGGTCAGGGTAAATGTCTCACTTTCTTTCAGAGAATCCATTTCTTCTTTCATAGCTTTAACCCACAAATGTGATTGTGATGAGTTCATGGCCTCCTTCAGAGTTGGAGGTGAATCTGACATAACCCGGTAACAGTAGTCCCATACTAGTTAACTCTTGGCCACCATCACCACATTTTATCTTGCACTCATAATCATTCTAGTACTTAGGTGGTCTCCTCTCCCTCTTTGGATATCGGGCATTTTTAACACTCTGACCCTCACCTGTAGTGATGTCTGTGTCACAAATCTCAGCTTTAAGTTCCTGTGTGATTGGTTTGACTGCATCAATTTTTGGAAAAGTGCTTTCAGCCCTCTCCCTATACAGGATGTATTCACTCCTATCCTGGTCTGTCTGAGTCTGACACTCATTCACACATTTGCTGATGAACTTTCCAACTGTTTTTGAGTACTCTCCCTGTTTCTGGGTTTGAAGATTAGATATGCAGGACTATTCTTGTGGTAACCAACAAAGACCCCCCTTTCAGACTGTGAGTCCAGCTTCTTTTCTTATATTTGTGTGCATAACATACTGACCCGGGGAACATTTCATCCTTGACAGACCAGGCACTTTCCCTGTCAGCATGTAGTATGGAGTCTGTCCTGTCCGCTTGCTGTAACACCTGTTGCAGACAGCTGCAGCAGTCTGAACTGCATATGTCCAGAGTTCTTTTGGAAGCTTACTCTCAATCAACATACATCTGGCCATTTCAAACAGTCTTCTCCACTTTCTCTCAGCTGTCCCATTTTGATGGGGAGAATAAGGGGCTGAGGTCTCATGTCTAATGGCATTTTCACTGATTAGTGACTGAAACTCGGTGCCATTATCACATCTAATACATTTGATTTACCCATAAGGTTCAACATCAGCAATAAACTTTTCTGTAGCTCTGACTGTGTCACTCTTGGCTTTCAAAAAACACACAAAGTTTGCACCTGAATAGTCGTCAGTGAATGCCAATGAGCACCTGAACCCATCTGTCGCTGCTGGTTCTATAGGGCCAGCAAAATCTGTACGTACAAGTGCAAGTGCTGCAGTTGCTCTCTCATCCGGTTCTCTGTTCCTGCTCTCAGCAGATTTCCCTTGCATACAGACCTCACATTTCAGGTTGGACTCATCAGTTTTCCCTTTAATTTTCAATCCCTCTGTGACACTTTCCAACTCCAACGCATCATCATAATTACAAACCTTCTAAAGAGTTGTTTTTCCACACAGGGCCATGTAGGTTTGTTTTTCCCCCTTAATAATACAACAATTCATTTAAAAAGTGTCACTTGTATTATCTCTGTTTCATATTTACATTTGTGAGAAACATACAAAAAAATAAATTAGAACCAGGAAGGGCCAGGTGCCTTTTCACACTGTAGGTAAATGAGCTGCTGTTTATGCTTTTACAGAGTTCACCAGGAAAAGATGTGATGCATGAACACTGATCACACTGTGTCTCTATAATTTATTATTTGTCTCTTTAATTTATTAATTCACACAAACAAAAGGTGCAACATAAAACTAAAGATGATGAAACAAACCCTCAAACTGGATATTGGTAGAAAGTCTGTTTTAACGGTTCTTGGAGGATGTTTTGTTGAAATAATATTGGTTGGTATCATTTTAATTATATCTGACCTCATGTCTCATTTCCTCATATGAACAGATTTGAATATGTGAAACTTCCTACATGTCACATTCTGCTGTAGACTGTTTAGATGCAGAGGACAGAACCAACACCAGTGAGAGGAACTCATTCAGATTCAAAGACTGTCTATGTGTGTCTGTCTTTCATTACAGGTATTTGCTCATCGTCTGGCCACTGTGGTACAGATTCAGAAGAACCATCAAGACCTCTGTGGTGCTCCGTGTCCTAGTCTGGATCCTTCCTTTTATTTGTGTCATCCCGTTGTTTTGTGTGGATTACTCAAAAAAGTTTGAATCCTACCTCCTCCTCCCTCTGTTCATCTTCTTCCTGGGTGGGACTCTTAAAGCCCTGTCTGGTTCCATCAGTGTCTCCTCTGATGAAAAACAAAGAATTGTGGCAGTTTTGGTCGTAGTGCTGCTTATTTACATCCTGCTGTTCCTGCCCACTGTCATTTGGTTACTGGCAGAAAAAATACAGTCTTGAACTCAGGGTTGCGTCTCAGATTCTTCCTGAGCTGAGTCCTCTTGCCGACTTGATTTTGTACATTTTCATGAGGAAAGGAACCGCAGACAAGATTTTCTCCTCCACAGAAGACGAATAGGACGATGTTTAGTGGACAGATGAAAGCAAAAGTAGAATCATTTGGTTGAAATGAGAGGCATTATCATGTTTGGAAATGAACCAACACTGCATTCCAGCATTAATATGATATAAAACCTGTCATAAAATACTATAGAATAAAAATCTGGTACAATATGTTTATAGCATAGTATGTCATAAAAATTTAATAAATTACATCATACAACATCATGAGATGTTACAAAAAGTCATAGTGCAGCAGGTCTCATACGATGAATATTATAGAATAGTATATAATGCAGCATCATAATAATGTATGTTTAACTTCCATAGGAATAAATGTCAGGTCCAAACGTTTCCCAGCAGAACACCAAATTGTCACATGGTGGTCGATGTTATTTACTTCTCCTGTCAGTGGTCATAATGTTGTGGCTGATTGTTGTATGTTATAATACATGCTACTATATGTTATAAATGCCTTAGACTAGTATGATGTATAAACTGTCAAGGTATAGTATAATGCATCATAGTACATGATATTAAAAATGCAATGTATGTAACCACTGTCATAATATAGCATGTCTTTATAAAAGTCATACTATAGTAGTCTACGTTACAGTAGAAGACTATAACGATGTAGTCATAAAAGGTCACAAAAATCATCTTTATTTCAACAGCACTTTTTAAAATGACTGTTTTACAAATGTCACTGCACAGTGTGTCATAAATAACACCAGTTCTCAAAGGAGAACTCTCCATCACCTCCAGAACATGAGTCCTCCTCTTCCTCTGTGGTGGCCATGTCTACAGTCTGACTACGACAGAGGAGAGGACACATAACCACAGATCTTTAGTTAGGAGAATTAACTGGATGTAGTGTTTTAAATGGTTCAGAAGTTGAGTCAAACCTCGAAACCTCAAAGGTCAAACATTTTACATTTTCATCACACAAAAAGTTCCTGATTGTTTAAAGCTCTTAAACGTCTCTTAAGCTCTTAAGAGTCTATTTTCAGTTCTAAAATACACAGACGTCTAGTGTGATTCATATTATTCAACACCAGAATCCAATATCTACTATTGCCACACACATTTATATTAAAATGTGGCCTTTTACTGTGGTTCTCTGAAGGATAATAAGTTCTTACATCTGGTTTTCAGGATGTAAAGTTCCTGTAACCAACCAGTGAAGAATAAAGCAGACCAAAGCCAAACATCCATCAACACTGTCACTGACAATCTGACTAATCCAATCAATAATCAGTGACAGATAAAGCAGACTGCTGCTCACTCCAGCTCCTGCTCCAATCAAACAAATATGTGGATGAAACAGGAGGAAACACATGTGGAATCTCCTGTTTCTACAGAGACAAGAGAAGACAGACATTAGAATGTTGTTGGAAGAAACATCTCCACAACAACAGGAAGGACTGTTGATGCTGGCAGGTTGACATGTTGTTGATGGATGTGTCTGAATCATTGATGAGGGACTGGACTTGATTTGTTGGAGCTCTGTGAAGAGTTGAAGTGCAACTCTGTTGATTGTCTTAAATGGAGACCATGTGGATGAAGCTCACCTCTCCACCTCCCAGTAACATGGTCCAGTCAGAGTCTGCTTCAACCTCTGGATCATCAGGACACAGCTCATCCTCTCACAACACACACCCTCCTGGTTATTGATAATGCATCCACCTGTAGAGAGGAGGAGAAAGGAGAGGAGGTGAAGGAGTGTTTCCCTTCATCATCACATCCAGTAGAAAGAGCAGCAGGGACTTGAGTCCTGTTCAGAGCAGCAGCGGAGCAGCTGTGGAGCTCAGCCAGCTTCCTTTCAGCTTCATGTTAACGTGTTGGAGTGAACACACACAGACCTGCAGAAACTTTTGTCAAGTCTGTTTCCTCTGCAGATTTTACTAAGAAACTGCTGAGAGTCCTGAATGCTTCATTACTGCACCAACACTTTAGTGATGGATTTACTGCTGCTCCATGGAAACGAAGATCAACTGACTAAGAAACTCATGGTTACTAAATGTAACGCTGCTTCTGTGATGTGCAGGCTTCAGTCAGACTGATCTCAGAGCTGTGATCAGTTGTTGATCAGATGTGATGAATGACCACCACTGTCTCTATACATCTTGGAAGGCTGTCAGCTAAAATCCAGCTTTATTTCCTGGACACATCAACACAACAACAACAGTTGTCTTCACATCAACTCAAACACATGATCACAACAAGCTTCTGGCTCATCTGATTGGCTGACTGTTATCTCTCTCTCTGTTTTTCTGTCCAATCCTGAAGCCTGTCTCCATTCTCCTCTCACAGCTTCACTGAGAAGCTGCAGGTTTACAGGAAACACTGGATCTTTGATACTAACTGTGTTTAGGACGATACTGATGAAAGCAGCATGGACTGACTGGAACCCTCTACTCACTCCAGAGTCTCCAGTTTATAGTCTGGACTCTTCACAAGATCAAGAAGCTGCTTCACATCTGAATCCTTCAGGTTGTTGAAGCTCAGGTCCAGATGTTTCAGATGGGAGGGGTTGGACTTCAGAGCTGAGACCAGACAATCACAGCTGATCTCTGACAAACTGCAGCTCAACAACCTGAATAAAGAACAAATGTAGATTAAATCCTGAATAATTCAATCAGATGTGTTCAGGTTTTAAATGTTCAGCTCAACATTACTGTGTCCTAACAGCCTTTAAGCTTCATTGACTTTAACAACTAACAGAGGACATTTTCTACAGTTTGTCTGAGTCAAATACTTATGAACTTCTGTGAAACAAACTCACACAATGAAAATAAAGTTAATAAAATGACCTGTTGAATTGTTAGTTATTTATTTTGGTGTGTCCAGCTCAAACATTCACTTAAGTTACATTTAGAGATTTTATCAAGTTATTTGTTATTGTGATATTTACTAAAACATTGATTAATTACTTTCAGTGAACTCGGATTGAACTAAAGGACATTTACAGATTCATGGAGTAAAGTTCTGGATGAACATGATACAGACAGTGAACTGACCCCAGAGTCTCCAGTCTACAGTCTGGACTCTCCAGAAAACCACACAGCTGCTTCACTCCTGAATCCTTCAGGTTGTTTTCACTCAGGTCCAGATGTTTCAGATGGGAGGGGTTGGACTTCAGAGCTGGTCCCAGAGAATCACAGCTGATCTCTGACAAACTGCAGCTCCACAACCTGAATAAAGAATAAAAGATGAAATGATTGATGATCAGTCAGATGTGTTGAGGTGTGAAATGTGTCCTGATCAATGAGCTGTTCTCTAAAATGAATAGAGTGACTCTTTCCTTGTGTTATTGTGGATCTTCATCATGTCAGCCTTCTACAGACATCATCCAAACGTCAGCACAACATTCAGACAACTATTGATGTCAACACAGATCAATAAGATGCTGCTGACCTCATTACAGGATCAATATCTCCTCACACATGTGGACTACAAACTGTTGATTAGTTCTTTGATTCCAGGACCTTCTTCTTCCTGGATTTGGTGTCTCAGGAGGTTTGTGTCATTCAAATGTTAAAGGACAAGTTGACATGTTCAAGTGTGTCTTCCAACAACAGTCACATGTCATATGGACTGATTCCAGAGTTGTTGAGATTCCTGCTGTCCACACTGACTGTGAAGTGGTCTCTTCCTAACACAACTCCACTGTTGAGCTGACACTAATATGAAGCTTCAGCAGTCTGACTGACACTAATCAAAGTTCCTCTTTGAGTTCCTGTTCCTCCACTGCAGCTCAGCAGGAAACACTGTGGAAACACAAACTGATACTGACTGGATGTGCTGAAGAACTAGATGAGTTGAAGATCAACACAACACAACAACACTGTGGATGTTGTCCTCCATCTGGTCTGATTGGAGTCAGACTATAAGGGGATTTGTCCACAGACAGTATGGACAGAGAGAATGATTAGTGACACCAAGAACTCTGTTAATGTCAACACATGTGAAGACTGGACTTGATGTGGTTTGTGATCAGACCCACCACCGATGACTGAGGAGATACCTGCTGATGTTCAGGAACATGATGCTCCTTCATTTCAACTCTTTGAGCTCCTTTTCTATCTGACAGTGCTGACAAGAGAACTCATCTAAACTGGATCTCCATGAGAAGAAAAGAAATGAAAACTGACCTCAGAGTCTCCAGTTTACAGTTTGGACTCTCCAGTCCAGCAGACAGATGCTTCACTCCTGAATCCTCCAGGTTGTTGTTACTCAGGTCCAGATGTTTCAGATGGGAGGGGTTGGACTTCAGAGCTGAGGCCACGACTTCACAGTGACTCTCTGAGAGTCCACAGTCAACAAGTCTGTAATGAGACAAATAAATAAAATGTGTTATAATGGAAGAAGACATTTCTATGAAGGTGATGTGTCGATGAGTGGAGAGTTGGACACGTCCTGTTGGACATTTTGTCTCCACATCAGTGGTTGAGCTCATCTTCTCTGACTGTGTTTGACAAGAAACAATCATTGTCATCATCTCTCTCAGACCTTTGTTTAGATGAATGGAGACAAGACTGAGTTACATTGAAGCTTCCAGACTGTCCACAGTCTGTCAGTGGATCTGATCCATCATGAGGACATCTGGATGAGAAAACATCTGGACTGTCTTCACTGGTTAATGGACTCTGGATCTTTTGAGTTGAGCTCAGTGAACATGTGAATGTTTCCAGTGAATATAATGAAATAGAAATAAAAGACTCAAATGTAATAAGGATTAGAAATAAAGAAAAGAACAGCTTTAATCAGCTGGAGAACATCTGGGACTAAATACAACTGACTGTAATGTTTGCAGTGAACAGTGGAACAGTGAAGAAGAAGGAGAAGAGTTACCCAATTGCTTCAAAATAAAAGCACTAACAAGTAATCTGAATAAAGAGAAATGTTAATGTATTGATGAACCTACTGGTTTAAGCTTGAAAAACAAATACAAGAAATAAGTAATTGTTGCGGCCCAAGTGCCATTGTAGTAGTTGTTGTGTTTGTGTGTCTCTCTCCACTCTCCTTCCTCCAGGTGATGGCCCCTCCTCTGACCTGCAGCTGGTTCCACTCAGGTAATCAGCTGATCCTGGTTAAAGAGTGGAGGAGAGGTGGGGCCCGGAGAGAGAGAGATGGTGGACCACAGTGGTGGAAGCGTGAGGCTGCTTTGTTCAACAGTTGGTTGCTACTTTTCTTGTGGGTGATGTACTGGGTCCTGTTTTCAGTGGAAAAGAGGCTGATTGATCTGTCTTGTTTTTTCACCCAGGTATGGTGGCGTCTTTAGTTCAGTTATTCCATCAGAGATTCACATGGAACTTTGAGTTTGTTTGTGGTTGTTGGTCCAGAGGCCTGTATCAATAATCAGGATAACAGGCTTATGGGGGTAACGTCAAGGTTAACCCTGGGTTTCCGGTATCACGAAGCTGGATTCATTGTTATCGAGGTACGTTACCATGGTAACTTACTCTGAGCGGCTAATCTACTTCGGGTCAGGGTAACATTCATGATTTATCTGAATCCGATAAAAAGCTCCACCCACCGGCCAATCAGCTGCTCAGGAAAGAATCACGTGTCCTTTCATTGAAGATCTGATTGGGATTGGAGCCCAAATCATGAGAAGAGCGTTACGACGTTAACGCATCTTCCAGGAGATAATCACACAAAGAAGAGGATGTTTAAGTCAATTGTCCCTGCTCAGCTCAAACAAACTCAAAATCAGGATAATTTCATTCAGGCTAACAACTTGATGTACTGACATGATGTAATTGTGGCATCAGCTTCCAGCTTTATAACATTATAGAATTAAGAAATCCAACTCCCCGGATGAAATTATGTTTTTGTGCTTGGTTTTTATCTGCTCCCACGCTCTTTTTACTCCAGAGTTACATCTGGGGCAGCACTCGCAATTCATCTATGCAGCGCAGTGATTGGGTTTTGTGGCTTCGTTAAATGTAAACTTATTGAGCCATTGATGTGTAATTTGCGCATTTATGCAATCTGCAATCCTTTGCCTTGCCATTCGGTCGTCTCTGCGATGCAGCCACAGTGTTTGGCTTTTTGAGATTTCGAGTGAGATTTACTTTTTTTTTTTTAAATTCATATTTGAGGAGAATCAGTCTTTGCTCCTCGCAGGAGACGTATGCTGTCCTTTAAGCATGAGCTCAACTTTCCCGGGGTTACTCCCCACCTATCCAGCTGACCCTATCCACAACAATGACAATCTGGATAAGCGGTATCACGAAGCTGGTTATCCACTCAGTAACTTAACCCAGGTTTGTCTTGCTGTGAATCAGTGAATGAGCATGTATAAGGGCAGGTTGCAAGGCAGCAGACCAATCACAATCATGAGCGTTGATCCACCAGCAAAAAGGAGCAAAGATTGATTCTACTGAAATATGAAGAAAAAGTAAATCTCACCGAAAAGTCAAACACCGTGGCTGCATCGCAGAGACACCATAAGGCATGGTAAGGGATGCAGGTTGCATAAATGCGTGAATTACACATCAATGGCTCAATTAGTTTACAATTAACGCAGCCATGAAACCCAATCACTGCGCTGCATAGATCAATCACGTGTATGACAATTGGTGTCATTTTCCCAGATGTAACCCCTCTGGAGAAAAAAGAACGTGGGAGCAGATAAAATCCAAGCACAAAACATTATTTCATCTGGGGAGTTGGATTTCTTATTTCTATAATGTTACATGTGCTACAATAAAGCTGGAAGCTGATGCCACAATTACATCATATCAATACATCAAGTTGTTGGCCTGAGTAAAATTATCCTGATTCTGAGCTGTGTTTAAGCTTATCGGGGACAAATGGCAAAAATATAGATCTACTCCTCTTTGATTATCTCATGGAAGATGCGTTCACGCCGTAAAGCTCTTCTAATGATTTAGGCTCCAATCTCAATCAGGTCTTCAATGAAATGACACGTGATTCTTTCCTGAACAACTGATTGGCCGGTGGGTGGAGCCTTTCATCGGATTCAGATAAATCCTGAAAGTTACCCTGACCCGAAGAAGGTTAGCCGTTCAGAGTAAGTTACCACGGTAACGTAGCTCCATAAGAATGAATCCAGCTTCATGATACCAGAAACCCTGAAGTTACCTCGCTAAGACCATCATCCTTCTTCATGAGGCAGGCCTCTGATGTACTGAAATTGACTGTTTTTGCCAATGATACAAATCGCTTTTATTTTAGAGAAGATTTGCAGCAGGTCTTAGATGTGGTGAGTTGTGAAATGTTGATATCAAAATGTTGGTTTAATTCAAAGAATCGTTAAACCTAAGTAAAAGTTTGTGACATTTGGAAACAATTATATATGAAGGTTTATATGAAAACTGATAACACAGAAATCTAAAGATTTCATGAAATCAAGTCCTTGTTGTTTTTATTGACCACAAGCTCTGCTGAAATGCCCACATCAAATACATATGTTCAACGATCTCCACTGTTGGAATCATGAGAAAACAAGACATATCTTAGATGAGAAATCATAATATACTTTGGACTCACTGAGCCTTTCTGCAGTTCCTCACAGCTGGAATCAGTCTCCGTCGTCCCTCCCATGATGTTCTATACTTCTTCAAGTCCAACTCATCCAGAACCTCCTTTGACAACTGCAGCATGTAGGCCAGAGCTGAGCAATGGGTCTCAGAGAGTCCCTTCTTGGTTTTGTTCTCTGACTTGAGGAACTCTTGGATCTCCTGATGAACTGAGAGGTCGTTCATCTCCATCAGACAGTGGAAGATGTTGATGCTTCTGTCAGGAGACATTTTATCAGTGTTCATCTTCTTCAGGTAGTTGATGGTTCTCTGGATGATTTCAGGACTGTTCTCTGTCTGACCCAGCAGACCTCCTAAGAGTCTCTGGTTGGACTCCAGACAGAGGCCATGAAGGAAGCGAACAAAAAGGTCCAGGTGACCATTTTTACTCTCCAAGGATTTAATCATGACTCTGATCAGAAACTCATCCAGAGGTGAGTTATTGTAGTTTTCTCCCAGGAAGTCCTGCAGCTCCTCTGTCTTCCTGTTGGTGTAACAGTGGATCATGTAGACTGCAGCCAGAAACTCCTGAACGCTCAGATGGACGAAGCAGAACACCTTGTCCTGGTACAGGCCTCTCTCCTCTTTAAAGATCTGTGTGAACACTCCTGAGTACACTGAAGCTGCTGTGATATCAATGCCACACTCTGTCAGGTCTGATTCATAGAAGATCAGGTTTCCTTTCAGCAGCTGATCAAAAGCCAGTTTTCCCAGAGACTCAATCATCTCCCTGGTCTCTGGACTCCAGTGTGGATCTGTCTCAGCTCCTCCATCATACTTGACCTTCTTGACTTTGGCCTGAACCACCAGGAAGTGGATGTACATCTCAGTCAGGGTCTTGGGCAGCTCTCCTCCCTCTCTGGTTTCCAACACATCCTCCAGAACTGTAGCAGTGATCCAGCAGAAGACTGGGATGTGACACATGATGTGGAGGCTTCGTGATGTCTCGATGTGGGAGATGATGCTGCTGGCCTGCTCCTCAGCTCTGAACCTCTTCCTGAAGTACTCCTCCTTCTGGGGGTCAGTGAACCCTCTGACCTCTGTCACCATGTCAACACACTCAGGAGGGATCTGATTGGCTGCTGCAGGTCGTGTGGTTATCCAGAGGCGAGCAGAGGGAAGCAGTTTCCCCCTGATGAGGTTTGTCAGCAGCACATCCACTGAGGTGGACTCTGTAACATCAGTCAGGATCTCAGTCTTGTGGAAGTCCAGAGGAAGTCGACACTCATCCAGACCGTCAAAGATGAACACAACCTGGATGTCTTCAAAGCTGCAGATTCCTGCTTCTTTGGTTTCAGTGAAGAAGTGATGAACGAGTTCCACCAAGCTGAACTTTCTCTCTTTCACCACATTCAGCTCTCTGAAAGTCAATGGAAATATGAAGAGGATGTCCTGGTTGGCTTTGTCTTCAGCCCAGTCCAGAGTGAACTTCTGTGTTAAGACTGTTTTCCCAATGCCAGCCACTCCCTTTGTCATCACTCTTCTGATTGGTCCATGTCTTCCAGGTGAGGCTTTAAAGAGGTCTTCTTGTCTGATGCTTGTTTCTGCTCTGTGTGGTTTCCTGGATGCTGTTTCAATCTGTCTGACCTCATGTTCATCATTGACCTCTGCAGTCCCTCCCTCTGTGACGTAGAGCTCTGTGTAGATCTCATTCAGAAGGGTTGAGTTTCCAGCTTTAGCAATCCCCTCACACACAGACTGGAACTTCTCCTTCAGAGTAGATTTAACTTTACGTCTACAAACTGCAGTTTTAAGTCCTGAATGAAGAAACAACAAATGACATGAATAAATAAACTCTCTAGTAAATATTCCAACATGTCATTGCTCTAAAGAATGAGTGTGTGAATATATCTTGGTTCATTTCTTGAGACATTCGTAAATAAAACTGCAGCTTCAAGTCCTGAATTAACAAACAACAAATAAGATGTCTGTGAAGGTTCTCAGTCATCCAGGTCATGGTAATCCAAAAGGCGTTGAATAAGGTCAACTGAACTTCTAGAATTTCTTGGTGCAGGTATGTGGACGACACCTGGGTCAAAATCAGGACAGAGCAGGTGGAATCCTTTACTAAACACATCAATGCAGTGGACGGCAACATCAAGTTCAACATCAAGCCAGCTTATCAGGGAACGACAAAGCAGTCAACCTCAACCTGAAGGACAAAGGATACTCGTTTCAAGATGCCAACGTCAAAGTCCTGGCCAGAGAGGACAGATGGTTTGGGAGAGGAGTAAAGGAAGCCATCTATGTCAGAGTGGAAAAACCTTCTCTAAACAGAAGAGGTGGACTGAGATTTAATTTACCATCTATTTATAATTCAGTTTTGACTTCTGTCCCCAAGAAGTTTCAACACCATTCACACCTTGAGACTCCAGGCTCCCACTGACAATAGTCTCGTTAGAGCTCTATTCATAGGGTAAGTAGCCTAGGCACACAGTTCCCCCCCATTCAATGACAGGTAAGTACCAGCCATTACGGATATAGTGTCCCCAGTTTCTGGTCAAGCAAGTTTTCTGGTGGGTGTACCCACAGAGTTTATTCCTATTTAAACCTCAATTTCCCACTAGTTTATCAGAACTGAAGAAGCTACTCGGATGAGTGGGGAAATGTCTTCAAGCAATTCTACAAGTCCAGCTGACCTTATTCAACGCCTTTTGGATGAATGAATAAACTCTCCAGTAAATATTCCAACATGTCATTGCTCTAAAGAATGAGTGTGTGAATGTATCTTGATTCATCTCTTGAGACGTTTACTAATGTCTCATTTCTCCAGCAGCTTCAATGTTTAGAGAAATCCTCTTACTGCTCTGCAGACAGTCAGCCAGCTCCTCCTGCTTCATTCTCCTCAGGAAGTTCACTGTCATCTTCAGGAATAAATCTCTGCTGCTCCTCCTCTGCTCTTCATCCTCACCCTCCAACACCTCCTCATCCTCCCTCTGACTCTCTGAGCATTCTGGGTGATCTGGACTCACAACCTTCTGAATCTTCTTCAGCTCCTTCTTCACAAAAGTCATGATGTTGTCCTCCAGCAGCTGGAACAGAAGACGATATGAATGACACAAGCAGACTGAAACCATGGAGACAAACATCAGATCCATGTTGGACACACTGACAATCCACTGGTCTACAAAGAGCAGCATGGAGATGATGGAAAGTAGTTGTTGTACATGTACAGACCAGAAAGATGGAGTCCAGCTGTGTCTGATGCTGCTGGGTAGACTGACCACTGAGAACCTCTGAACTCTGCTGGTGGACTCTGTGGACCAATCATCAACAATTAGCTCTCATCCATTACAAGATTGAAGACCCTACTCTGCTTCAAATATCCACTTATTGATCACCTCTTCTAAGGCTGTGTTTTCCCAACTACTGCTATGAACACAAGAAAGAAATATTCATGTTTTTCTAAGGTTCAACAGCTTCCAGAGACACAACGCTGATTACTCTTCAACAGACGAGTTCATTTAGTTTATAGCTTCAAAACATTCAAACAATGTCCTCTTCCTTTGCATCTCCTTTTGCTCCCGCCCTGTTTTAAGTGTTTTAAGAAGTGTAAAAAGAGGAAAAGCACTGGAGCTGATCATATGAGTGGTTATGAAGAGCAGCTTGGTCCTATTTTTAACTTTATTTTTAACATGTCTCTTGTGTAGAACGTGCCACCTTTATGGAAGCAGTCTGTCCTGGTGCCCATTACCAAAACAAATAATCTCACCAAACTCAATGATTTCCAGCCAGTGGCATTAACCTCCATGGCTATGAAACAATTTGAAAACTGGTTAAAGCTGAAATAGTCATGAAAACTGAGCATCTACTGGACACCCTCCAATTCACATATAGAGTTACCAGAGGCGTACAGACGCCACAGCTACCTTTATCTTCTACATAAGAACCATGCTAGACTGCTTTTTGTGGACTTGTCGTCAGCTTTCAACATGATCCAGCCTCATGTTTTAGCCGATAAACTTGTCAGTTCCTTGGGTCTGGATGCGTGTCTTGTGGGCTGGATGTTTGATTCCTCACAAATAGATCACAACAAGTACGAGTGAAGGGAACATTATCCAGCCTACTAACATCCTCCACCAGCTCATCTCCAGCCTGTGTGTTGTCTGCCCTCTTATATATTTTACATACAGATGACTGTCGTAGCCACCACACAGACAGATTCAAGTATGTGGATGATCCCGTCATCGTCAGCCTGCTTGGTGATGATGAAGTTGCTCATAGTCAGGTTCTGCATGATTTTATATCTTGGTGCACAGAAGCCTTCCAAATCAACTCATTTCCAAATCATCTCCTCTCATCTTCTACTACCTCTCATCCTCACTAGGGTCGTGGGGGTTGCTGGAGTCTATCCCAGCTGTCTTTGGACGAGAGGCGGGGTCCACCCTGGACAGGTCTCCAGTCTATCTCAGGGCTAACACAGAGACAAACAACCATTCACACTCACACCTAGGGTCAATTTAGAGTCACCAATCAGCGTAACGAGCATGTCTTTGGAGGGTGGGAGGAAACCGGAGTACCTGGAGAAAACCCACATAGACACAAGGAGAACATGCAAACTCCAACTCTCTAAAACAAGGAGGTTTGTATTGATTTTAGATGCCCATCCCCAGTTCCTCAGTGTAGTGTTATTCATAACCAGCCAGTTGAGCTGGTTTGAATTTTATGTGAAATGTGAGGTGCTCTGTAAAAAAAGGCCAGCAACGCCTCTTCTGTTTGAGAAAGCTCACCAACATTCAGGTAGACAGGAGCCTGAACACAATGTTTTACAATGCCTTCATCCTTCTCAGTCATCTGTTGCTATGGTAACCTATGGTTAAAAGAACAAAACTCCCTAGAGACAATGGTTTGTGTAACTTGTAAAGTAGCTGGGATGAAATTTAACAGTCTGGATGAGATCTTTAAAATTCAGGTACCTAAGAAAACAAAGTCCATTCGTATGGATGATTCTCATCCTCTAAACAAGTTCTCCTTTGTGCTGCTCTCCATCCGGGATAGAAACACCACAGAGAAGAGGACGTAACTGTGTTGCTGCCACTTTTATTTCATTATTTATCATGTATCTTTTAAGAATTTTAAACTGACCAGTGGTCTGTCTTTACCCTTTAGTGCCTTGTGGACTGTGGACTTTTGTATCCACTGTAATTTGCTGCTCACACCCAGTATGTTTGTCTGTTCGTTTATTGTCATGTTGAATGTTTGTCTGCTGTAAAGCAAATTCTTCCAAGAGAAGAATTTGGAAAGTGGTGAAGGGGCTGGGACCCTCGGTGTGGAAATTCAAGTCTGGCTGCATGTTATTTCAAATAAAATACACTTGTACATTTATCTCTATAGATTAAAGTCTGATCTTTTACAGACATTAAAACACACCCTGTTGTACGACCGACTGACTGGTGGTTAGTTACAGAACATTCTGCAGAACCTGGTGCCTGGTTCATCAGGTGGAAGGAGTCAACAACTTACCTCTGACTTTCTTTAAAGTTATAAATAATGTCCTTGGACCAGTCGCTCTTAAAGGACACACAGCTGGGTTCAGGTCCAGGTTCATTCCTGTGAACAATGATGAGAGTCATGGACAGTTTAGACTCAGACATTTACTCCTCTGTGTTAATGTGATGCCATTTTAACACGTTTCTGTCCTGTATGAATGAACATCCTGGTCACTTGTGAACAAAGGCCGTCTTCCTACATGATACAGGAGTGACAGTCACTTCATACAATATTAGCTTTAGCCCTTGTAGCATGTAGAAACAGTGACTTAGCAGTGACAACACTTCAGGTCTTTATCCGCCTCGTAGATCTTTTTACTGAATTGTCAGATAATCTGTTAGTAAAGATATTGATATTTCCTCCCCAAGGAAACAAATCACCAAGCCACCAAGACATGTTACTTTACATGTTACAGCTTCACTTTACCTCTTTGGACCAGAACCACGTCCTTCTTTAAAAATAATCTCAATCTCCTTCGACCAGTCGCTCTTCAAGGACACACAGCTGGGTTCAGGTCCAGGTTCAGGTTCCTCCAGTCTGTCTTTATTCTGGTCCATGTTGTAGGGATGTGGTGTCAATCCAGAAATATCGATACTTCTGATCTAGACGTGTATATTTTAGACTTGATTTTCACATCAAAATATCGATTCCAAGTCTGCTTTCACAAGATATAATGATATATTTTTATTATTAATATATATATATGTATCTGTATATATGTATATATATATTATCTGCTGGGCGGATAAAAGTACTTAGTTACTTTCAACTCTTTACGTTACAAAAGCAGATCAAACTTCTACAGACAGTTTCTAAATAAAAGCCCGACTGTGTCCTCGAAGAAAAGATGAAGGAAAGAAAATCACCTTCAATCATATTCATGCAACGAGTGACAGAAACGGACCAGAGACACAAAATGGAGGATGAGTTTGATCCAGACTCTTTCCTTTCAGCTGTGACTGAGTTTAACGTGAACTATGGAGCGGCAGATTTCTGCTGGAACTGAGCTGATGATGAAGAAAACACCACAAACTGCTTCATTACCTTCAGATTGAGGAAAAAGATCTGCGACACGACGCCTGTGAAAGTGAAAGTAAAGTCAAAACAACTCGTGTTGCCAGATACAGCTGATAGTTTCCAGCCCAGTGAGTGCTGTTCAACAACCACCAGAATATTTGTTTGGTTTTAAATAAGCATCACATGTTATTAGAAAACCAGACGAAATCATCCTGAACCAGAACAGAGTTTTTTCACAACTGTATTTTTAGCCGCAAAATAAAACTCAAACCTGTCAGATTTTCCCTGAACACGCCCGATCTGGCAACACAAACTCGGAGTTTGTCATATTAAGGCCCGGTCCATAGTCAACGCGAGTGACGCACGTCCGTTCATAGTATAAACAGTGGACGCAAGACGCACGCGCCATAAGTGAAATCCGACACATCGCTCACACACCAGGGGGGAGGCAAGAGAGTTGTTTATTGAGATATTATTATCTCTATAAAGGCTCCGAGGTGAAAAAAAAATATCTGCAGAGGAGCGGTATTTTATTTTACTGTGAGTCATTCCAATTTATTTAAAGCTGTTTCGTCAATAATTTTAAATAATCAGAAACGAGATAAGAGATAAGTTTTACTTCCACCTGCTCTTTCAGACATTTTGTTTTGCTTTCAGCTTTTAAATATATTTCTGTTATGTTCAAAATAAATAAAATTCAAATTCAATTCAGTTCTCAAGTCAGCTCAATCGGGAAAAATGTTTTCGCTTGCACAATAAGACACAATATGAGACGGTGGTACACCACCTTGCTGTTTATGTGTCCTACTGAATTTGTCACTCACATTTTTTTTCCATTCTTTGTTGACACTTTAAATTGCTGTCTTTCTTTTCCATCACAACACTAATTTCTCCGCACACATTCTCTGTGTCAATCTTGTATGAGCAGAGATGTGAAGTTGGTGCACCCATACAGTCTTCTTCTGTTGTATAAGAAAGTGGTTAATAATTTCATTACATGCATTAACGCCTCTAATGGTGACGCATGTATGTATTTATGGATGGATGGATGGATGGATGGATGGATGGATGGATGGATGGATGGATGGATGGAGAAGTGCTGGTTGGGCTCTGTCTCCATTCCAAGCTCCAATGTACGTCCAGACTGGTTAAGGAGAGGTGATGCCGAGGTGACTGCTGTGGCCCAACATGGAAAGTTCAAGACCAGGACATTCTGCTCACTCATCTTCACGACCGATTAACAATAGATTAACAAAATAGTTCCAGCTCCTCAGAAGTCAAAATTACCAGCTGAGACCTGAGGACAGCTGTTGATTTGCAGTGGTTCTGACTACTGCTACAAACGATACAAATGAGAGTTGTTCAATCTGTCACCAACTGTTTCACAAACTTTAAGAGTAATGGTTGGATTTATTCAGGGTTTATCACTGAATAACAGACCTGATGGAGGAACTTCATTAGCTAAACATGAAGGGGTTTATTGCTCTGGAATGTATGTTCAATAATGAACCAACCAGAAGTAAAAGGACAGTTTGTTTCACCTGATGTTGTCATACATCAGACCAGTCATCCTGCGACCACAAACCTGAGGTCGCCTGTAAAAGATCGACCATTTGAACACATTCAAGGCTGTGGACAACCATTTAGTACTGTCGCTCTCTAGTAGTGGTTTGTGTCTGTGACAACATGTTTGGTGTGACCAGGTTCTACAGCCAGGATGGTGTGGTACTTGTTGCGTTGCTAAACTGTTGCCTTGATTGACTATGTTGTCTAACCTCACATATCATCACACTAACTATCATAACTTATCATTATTATTATTATAATATTTTACTGGTTTTAACATCACAAAATGTCCACAAAGTGAAGACACAGGAAAAACATGAATCACTGCTCACATTTTTAGTTTTTTTCCTCCGATACATCCTCCATATCCCTAATGGGCGTCTGTCCAGGGTGTCGTGGATGTGATAAATGGTCCTTCTCTGATCATGGTTTACTGTGTCCACCAATGTCTGTGGGGGGAGATTTGGAAAATCAGGGTAGTTTTTCAGAACAAAGTTTCTAATTTAAAGGAAATGAAAAAGGTGAGATGGTGGGACAGTGGCGTCATTTCAGTTTTGGACAAGGTATGGCCAGGATCACCCATTCGTGTGGGGTCCGGGGGATTTTCCTCCTGCGGAATTTTTTTGAACATCATAAATTTAAATGGAGCAATCTGGTGTGATTTGAGAGCAAAATCAAGAAGGTTTAGACAATTTATCAATTATCATTGTCAATACTATGGATTGGATTATACTCACAATACTGCACACAGGGGTTCACAATATAACTTTTCTTTTACCAACAACAGAAGAATTAACCAAAATATCCAGGAGATTTACATTACAACACAACTCAGAGTCAAAGGTATCACTGAACTTCAGTTTAAGGATTACATTTTCTCTGCTAAATGATCCACAGCTAGCACATGGCCAATTCATCAGCATAAGATCAACAACACAGTAAGAAGCCCCAGTGTTCTGCTTCCACAGCACTATGACTTCCCCACATAGGCTACTGTACATGATGCTGTTTTTTTTTTTTTGTTTTTAGAAAAAAAAAAAGTTCAATTGAACTTTCCACAAAGATTTTTAACAAGTATTTTCTTGTTAAAATCCATCTGTGAATAATCTCTGAAGACAAATGAATAAGTGTCTGTTACTTGAAGTATATCCACTTCTTAAAAGGTGTCTCTATCCTGTACTAACTGCCATTTCTTTTGTGTAAACAAATTATTTCCAACATGAATTCATGTTTCTGTAGTCAGAATAAACTCAATACCTAGAAACAAATTAAAATTTTCACTAAAATCAAGCTGAATGAGTGATACGTTAGACAGGGGTTTGGGGCTGGTTTGACTCAGCTAAAACTTTTTGTGATTTGTGGCAAGATGAACAGGATCCACAGACAGGTGTCATTAGCTTTGTCAGGCCGAGACTCAAAGAAGGACTCAGAATGCAGAGATGACAAAAGGCTTTATTTGGATTCTTCAGAGATCCCTCACAGAGGGACAAACAAATGGCTACAAAAAACCTAGACGTTAATCTGACTACTGAAAACGAAAAAACTCTCCAGAAGGAGGAAAACTCAAATCAAAGAAACAAATCAAAAAAACACAAAACACTCCGAATGGAGGAAAACCTCAGGACTAAGGATCTAAACTAAGAAAAGACTTAACAAACAAAAACTCTCTCTTCGAGAGGATTCACAGGCTTACTTGAAAACTTCTCTGGTTGAAGACATGAAACAAGGCACGAGAACAGGTTGAGGACGATAACACTCTGGCACGAGACAAGGGGAACACAGACTACTTAAACACATGGAGGGAAATAGGGGACAGGTGGACACAATCAGGAATCAGGGAAGACAATCAGACTGGTGACACATGAGGAAGGGCAAGTGACCTGAAACGAGAGGAGAATTACTTTTCAAAATAAAACAGGAAATGACAGGACAAAACAACCCCAAGACAAGACACCCTCACCGCGGTGTGACAAGCTTGTTGTTAGCAAGCTGACTGCAACAGATTCATGGTGATTCTCAATCTTTCATTTCATTGTGCTCTGATTGACAAGTACTGTTTACCAAACATGCCTTAATAACTAACAAAGGGTTGAGTCGCACCACATGCACATCTCTTGTCTGCAGCACAGTATGACGAAGCAGTGGCGTGCATGCCGTACGTACATGTGAGAGAGTTATGGATGTATGGAGACAGCATGCAGCGTGCTGAGCGTGGGACAGCCCCGGCCCTCATTGAGAGACAGAGGAGCAGCAGAGAACGGAGGAGCGGCACCATCACAAATCTGTCTGAGAGAATTAGAACAGGACTGAGTACGTCCCGTTACTCCATAAAAGTCTCGGTACACCAGGGGTTAAAATCTAGAAGCGCCAGTAAGCATACTCCGTTCCACACATTTTCTACTAAAGTCAAGGTATGGCAAGTGCCATACCTTGCCATACCCAAACTTCGGTCCTGGGGTGGGAGCCTGCATTTAGATGTCAAGTGGGTGGAAGACATGAAGGTACCATTGGATGGAGGAACATCACAGGCTGAAATGCTTTCTGAATAGCAGCCATATTTTAAATGACTGAATGACTACAGGGTTAATGACAGAACCGGTAGCTGAGCAGAAGCTAGGAACACAGCCAGAGTCTGAGAAGAAGAACAGTCTATTTGGACCCATGCAGACTGGTTGGTTGCAGCTTTGTCAATCCAGTATATAAGTTTTTGAATGTTAGCTGCCCAATAGTAACGTTAAACTATGATGTCACACTTATGATGAACTTTCGGTGAACCTCTGCTGAACTTATTTTAGCTTGTTATGAACTCATGTAGGCTAAAAGGTCACTTGAAAAAATACAGACAGCATATAAGAGAGAAGAATAAAATATAATTTTCCATCACATTTCCCTCATTTTGGTCATTCATTAATCAAACGAACTAAATATTAAATGTAAAGAAAACCAACACATGAGAACATCAGTATCATAGCATTTCCTTTCAGGCTTTAACTATGAACATCACAGTTTATGGGTTGAGAGAAAAATAAGGCATTTGTTTTAGTGGGGGACAGTTGGTGGCGATGGGGTGCTTGACATCAGTCAACTGTCGATAGTGATGTCCCACGGAGGCAACTCAAGGTTACTCGTGTGAATGTTTTCTCTGGAACATGTGTGTGTTTTGTGTATTCTCCTGTGCAACAGAGAGTGGCACTAGACTCACACTACTCTGTTGTGCTGAGTCAGCGCAGCCTCACTGGTGTTTTTTCACCTAGTGAGTGGTTAATGGATCGATGCCACCGTCATGTCGTCATTCTGGTTGGGAACTCTTTTGCAGTGGCTGGCATGTATCCTGGTGGCTCTTTTGGCAACCTTTACAGTGGTGTACGTTGTCAACAGCACTTGGAATGGTCCTTGCCACTGGTGATGTTTCCACATCTTCCTTTTGAAGTCCTTTATCAGCACAAAATCACCTGGTTGTAGGTCATGCAGCGGTCCCTCAGCTCTGTGGGAGGACTGTGTTTACTTGATGTCTGAACGAGATTTCATGAGAGACAGACAATTTTTCAACATTGCATCTTCACACAAAGTGGTTTCCATTGGATGGCCCACTCCAGTGTTGGGTGGAGCTGAAAAGAGAATTTCAAAAGGTCACATGCGCACTCTCATCCTCTGAACCAGGGGCACGCATTTTGGCCACGACAAACTTGTCTCTTGGCAACATTTGGTTAATTTAGCTATTAGTGTCCCATACTCATGCTCCACTGCACCTCCTTATTGCGGGTAGTAGGAGCAATGTATTTTCAGGTCAAAATGAAGTTGTTCAGACAGCTGTGTTAGAACTGTGTTCACAAAATGGGTTCAGTTATGTGAGGAAAGCTTTTCTGATATACCCCATCAGGGAATAATTACAGTCAGCAAGGCCTTGGCCACTACTGAAGCTGTTGCATTGTTTGCTGGGAAAGCTTCCACCCATTTCGAAAACATGCAATCAAAAGACAGTATTTTTTACCCTCACTTGGTGTTAATTTGGTGAAGTCCATCATAACGTGTTGGAATGTTTGGCGGAGGGTGTGCTCCCAGGAGTTTGAGGGATTTGGTTTTACCTGAATTGCTTTAAAAATCTGCTGCGAAAAATGTGAAGCCTTTCGTACTGATGCACACATCCGTCCTTTTGACACATGGTCTAACCCATGCGTCAACTTAGCAAAAGCAGGGTAGAGTGCTTTAGGCAGGCAAGGTTTGTGATCAGGGCCATACCAAACGCCGTCAAGAAAGGAAGATAGGTAGAAAGGGAAGAGAGATCAGAGAGGGAAGCAGGTGGAATTTGACGTAGTATAGTATGGGGTAGGTACATTTGGAGTTGGAGTGACAATAGCTCAATTTTCTGAGTGCAGGTCTTACACAAAATACCACTCGGTAGGCTGCCCTTCTGGTCTAATCTTTTTGACCGGAAAAATAGGCATTTGAATGGGTGAGTCATTACACGGGACAATGTAGTAGGGATTTGAAAAGAGGTGTGATCCCCTCTATAGCCTCCTTTCCCCCCAAATGTGAACGGCTGTCCTGCGAATTGGGCCATTGTGAGGTTTGCATTGTACACGGCCGTCTTGACCTTGGCTGACCTCTGTTGTTTTTTCTTGTTCACTTTTCTCTCTTCAATGCGATTTTGTGCCCATCCTCTGACCAAGATGGTCTGCATGTGACTCATGATAGACTTGGTTAATCCCTCAGTGAATGCCATCTTAAGCATGCTTTCAAATGGTCCTTCAACATTACCCTGCACGTTGCTATCGGGGGGCTCACGAGGAACATGGGGGTCTGGGCTCTGGTGTAAGAATCCTGTGGTAAACAAGGTAAGGCAGGGGATTGGGGAGAGAGGAAAAATGGCTGGGATTTGATGTGGTTTGGGTACTCAGTCCACTCAGAGTGCTGGTGTCTGACAAGTTGCTCGACTGTAACGAGTTGTGCTCGGTGGTGGTTTGTATGGTGGTGGAACGTCCAACTGATCTTGCATTCAATGAACTTCTGACAAGCTGGGATAATGTCCCGATGTGGATGTAGGTGTGTGTATTGGCAGTTTATCTTTCCCTTTCTGTCCCTTATCACTTCCACTACCATTCACAGGCAAGTGTTTCTGCAACTGCTTTCTCTGCCTGATTTCACATTCATCCATCCACAATTTCCACACATTCATTTTCATTCTCCATTCGCCCCCTGATTTTTTTCCTCCCAACTGGCCTCTAAATGGTTTGTATTGGCCTTTTTAAAAATGGTTTCCAGACAGGTGAACTTTTTGACAGGGAATAAAAGTTCTTTCTTACCAATCAGTTTTGAGCAGTTTTTCGTACATATACCGACGTGACAACCGTCTCTGATGTTACGACAGTTACTCGTCCTTAAGTGTTCAGGGTGTAGCAGGAATAATACTGGGTGGCCAACCACCATCCACGAAGACAACGACCAGCCTAATATCCCACTTCTGACACCTAACTGTGATGGCAGTTGTTGTTTTCCTCAATAAAGTGTGCTTAGAAAGATGGCTGTCCAGTCACTTGTTGTATATGAGAAGCAAGGTTTATTCTTACCCGGGGAGAGCAGCTCTGTGTACAACAGGAAACAACTCTGACTCTCCACCATATTCACATTTTGTTGGAGCAATGCACAAAAATCTTAAAATGATGATTATACAGAATATGTGAGTGCATCCTTTCCATCAACTTTCCACCTCTCAAGTCTTACTTCTTAGACAGGAGGAGCAGATCAAGAGGAAGTGCAAGCGAGGTCAAGCATGACAACTAAAGGTCTTCAGCCTGCATGTCTGCACATAGAAGATGCAAGGTAATATCACATTTATTATGAACTTTCGATGAACCTGTGCTGAAATTATTTTAACTTGTTATGAACTCATGTAGGCTAAAAGGTCACTTGAGCACTTTTCCATCACATCATCCTTTCTCATTGTGTTTGATTCATGTTGATTTAAAGTTTGTGTGATAGATTGGGGATTGTAATGGACATTTTTCATCCAAATAATACACATGAACTAGAAGCTGCTAAGAATGTTGCATCTTGTGTTATTTAAGGGCCTGGGAGCAAGACAGATAACTGAAAGGAATGAACGATGTAACCTCCCATGGATAAGAAGTAGAAAACACATGTGCCCTGTGCAGATGTGTTTCCTGCTTCTGGACCATGACGGCTTGTCATCATAGATGGACCAGTAAATTGTGAATTCTACCAGTGAACTCTGAAAGAAAATGTCAGGACATGAGTCCATGAGCTGAATGTGAAGAGAAACTGGGTCATGGAGGAAGACAAGGAGCCCAAGAACACCAGTGGTTTTGCAACAGAACGGTTAAAGAACGCTGCATTTGATTGGCTGAGAAGGAGAAATGCTGCCTTTGTTAGGTTGAGGAATAGGTTAGGTTCACTGGAATAATTTGTCTTCCCTTATCTGTAAAGTGATCAGGATGTGTTTGATTTATTTGTTCTTTTCCAATAATACTTTTTGATATATTCCATATATATTTAACGTTATTTTTATACTTAAGCAATAGTTTTACTTATATTTAAACTCTGCCTCTTTCATTTTATTTCATAAACAGTCTCTACAAGCAGTTCTTTTTTTACAGGCATTCTGAAGCCCCTTGGTCATCCATGTCTTTTCTCTATAATGGCTATTTGTGTTATGCTGTTTAAGAGGGCAGTGCTTATCATATAGATCTGTGAACATTACTGTGATGTTCTCTGAAGGATAATGAGCTCTTACGTGTAGTTTTCAGGATGTAAAGTTCCTGTAACCAACCATAATATAAAGCAGAATAAAGCAGACCAAAGCCAAACATCCATCAACACCGTCACTGACAATCTGACTAATCCAATCAATAATCAGTGACAGATAAAGCAGACTGCTGCTCACTCCAGCTCCTGCTCCATTCAAACAAATATGTGGATGAAACAGGAGGAAAAACATGTGGAATCTCCTGTGTCTACAGAGACAAGAGAAGACAGACATTAGAATGTAGTTGGAAGAAACATCTCCACAACAACAGGAAGGACTGTTGATTCTGGCAGGTTGACATGTTGTTGATGGATGTGTCTGAATCATTGATGAGGGACTGGACTTAATTTGTTGGAGATCTGTGAAGAGTTGAAGTGCAGCTCTGTTGATGGTCTTAAATGGATACCATGTGGATGAAGCTCTCCTCTCCACCTCCCAGTAACATGGTCCAGTCAGAGTCTGCTTCAACCTCTGGATCATCAGGACACAGCTCATCCTCTCACATCACACACCCTCCTGTTTATAAGATCTTTCACCTGTAGAGAGGAGGAGAAAGAAGAGAGGAGGTGAAGGAGTGTTTCCCTTCATCATCACATCCAGTAGAAAGAGCAGCAGGGACTTGAGTCCTGTTCAGAGCAGCAGTGGAGCAGCTGTGGAGCTCAGCCAGCTTCCTTTCAGCTTCATGTTAACGTGTTGGAGTGAACACAGCATCAAGTCTGTTTCCTCTGCACATTTCACTAAGAAACTGCTGAGAGTCCTGAACGCTTCATTACTGCACCAACACTTTAGTGATGGATTTATTGCTGCTCCATGGAAACAAAGATCAGCTGACTAAGAAACTCATGGTTACTAAATGTAATGCCGCTTCTGTGATGTGCAGGCTTCAGTCAGACTGATCTCAGATCTGTGATCAGTTGTTGATCAGATGTGATGAATGACCACCACTGTCTCCATACATCTTGGAAGGCTGTCAGCTGGAATCCAGCTTTATTTCCTGGACACATCAACACAACAACAACAGTCGTCTTCACATCAACTCAAACACATGATCACAACAAGCTTCTGGCTCATCTGATTGGCTGACTGTTGTCTCTCTCTCTGTCTTTCTGTCCAATCCTGAAGCCTGCCTCCATTCTCCTCTCACAGCTTCACTGAGAAGCTGCAGGTTTACAGGAAACACTGGATCTTTGATACTAACTGTGGTTAGGACGATACTGATGAAAGCAGCATGGACTGACTGGAAACTCTACTCACTACAGAGTCTCCAGTTTATAGTCTGGACTCTTCACAAGATCAAGAAGCTGCTTCACTCCTGAATCCTTCAGGTTGTTGTTTCTCAGGTCCAGATGTTTCAGATGGGAGGGGTTGGACTTCAGAGCTGAGACCAAAGAATCACAGCTGATCTCTGACAAACTGCATCTCATCAACCTGAATAAAGAATAAAAGATGTAGATTAAATCCTGAATAATTCAATCAGATGTGTTCAGGTTTTAAATTTTCAGCTCAACATTACTGTGTCCTAACAGCCTTTAAGCTTCATTGACTTTAACAACTAACAGAGGACATTTTCTACAGTTTCTCTGAGTCAAATACTTATGAACTTCTGTGAAACAAACTCACACAATGAAAATAAAGTTAATAAAAATGACCTGTTGAATTGTTAGTAATTTATTTTGGTGTGTCCAGCTCAAACATTCACTTAAGTTCCATTTAGAGATTTTATCAAGTTATTTGTTATTGTGATATTTACTAAGACATTGATTAATTACTTTCAGTGAACTCGTCTTGAACTAAAGGACATTTACAGATTCATGGAGGAAAGTTCTGGATGAACATGAATTAGATTCAGTTGGTGATTAAACATATCAGATCTACAACAGTAACAGACAGTGAACTGACCTCAGAGTCTCCAGTCTACAGTCTGGACTCTCCAGAAAACCACACAGCTGCTTCACTCCTGAATCCTTCAGGTTGTTGAAGCTCAGGTCCAGATGTTTCAGATGGGAGGGGTTGGACTTCAGAGCTGGTCCCAGAGAATCACAGCTGATCTCTGACAAACTGCAGTTAATCAACCTGAATAAAGAATAAAAGATGAAATGACTGATGATCAGTCAGATGTGTGAAATGTGTCCTGATCAATGAGCTGTTCTCTGAAATGAGTAGAGTGTATGACTGACGATTTCTATATGATCACAGCTATCATATAGATTTCATGTCAGCAGAGTGCTGTTGCTGATGTCGGCCTAAACATTCTTTAAACGTCAACGCTCCGCTGCTCCAGTAATGTGGCCTCCTGCCGTGCAGTGCGCACTGCGCATCCAAAGAGCAGGAAGTTGGAGGCAAAACAACGTGGGAAAGAAAAGACATAGGGACAAAGATGAGATAGATAGATAGATAGATAGATAGATAGATAGATAGATAGATAGATAGATAGATAGATAGATAGATAGATAGATAGATAGATAGATAGATAGATAGATAGATAGATAGATAGATTGGTTGATTGGTTAATTGATTGGTTGATTGAATGGTTGATTGAATCGTTGATTGAATGGTTGATTGATTACTTTATTCATCCCCGAAGGGAAATAAGGTTGTCACAGCAGTCCGGTATTTGGGTACAATAAAATACAATAGAATAAAAAACTGAGGTTTAAAAAATAAAGGCAAGGTAAAAACACAGAATAGGACAAAGACACTTTGAAAACACAAGATACATAGGTGGATAAGGTGCAGTGGCAGGATGAGGGCAGTAGTCCTGATGATATGATGGGAGTGTTATTGTAAATAATCAGTACATAGTAGCAGTATATAATATAATATAATATAATATAATATAATATAATATAATATAATATAATATAATATAATATAATATAATATAATTTAATATAGCTATAATATAGCAAATTAGCTGACTAAAAGCTAGAGAAATGTATTACAACTGGCCGGTTAAACAGCTTAATATTCATGCTAACGGTTTTGTATTTGTGTGATACTGAGATTTAACTTTGACTGAGTTGATTGTCGGGGTTAGCTGATATTTTAAAAAGTAAAGTCTTTGCTAACGTTTGATAGCGAACATTAAACGTCACCTTGTGCTAGCAAGCGTGATGACGTTTGCTAGTTTGCTGACGTGACTTGTGTGTACCGTTACACCCTTAAGTTCAAGATGTGTTGTTTGCACAAATTGTTTGCTGCAGAGCATGGTCATTTTGCCATGTAAAATAAACATGTACTTTCTACATCAACTCATGTGAAAGTTGCCCAGGACACTGTTAAAGTACTTTGGAGGCTCAGAATCAGTCCAGTACCAGTCAATCCTCAGGCTCAAATGTGTACTGGATGGTGACAGTCTGTCCCACACCCGATGCATTACCCACAGTTCACTTGTACCTAGAAGAAGAATTCCACCCAAAGGGAAAGTGATTCATTGAAAGAACCTCATTAATATGTGTGTATATGTATGTATGTTTTTCATCTTAGGTCCATCTCCATCCTCTACAGAGCTTTCTCTCCTCCCCCCATCCTCTGTGCCCACTGTCCCTTGTACTGTCCACTGATGGGTAGCTCTATGGATAGCCTGAACTCTCCCTGTGACTGTTGCATCTGCAGAGTGGAGCTTTTCAACGCTCGAATGAATGAAGAACTACTTGAGATCTTCAGTGGCACAAGGAAGGTGAGTGGACTGGCAGTGATTAGTATTGACAACAAAGTTGGCCATCAGAGTTCTTACAGTGACGTCATAAATGACGTTGCCTCCTCTTTTTATGAGTGGGTGGAGTGTTGAGGAAGAACAGAGTCACATTAAAAAAAAGTAAATGTGTGGATTAAGATAGTTCATTTAGATTATTTTTATATAAAAGCTTTTGCTCATAATTACATATATTTGCATAGTTTTAAGACCTAAATACTCAACTTTGTTTTTAAACCGTTCTTGTTTCCTTCTTTCAGAGAATTAATGTCATTATTTGACTGTTTGTTGATATTTTATTGTTTATTTTGTGATTTATTTCTTGTTGCGCTATAAATTATCTTTTGAAACCAGACCTAATAAATCAAAAGTTGTAATGTTTGTATAGTTGAACTGAGTCAGAGTAGTTTTGACTGTGCTTGTTGCAACAAAACAGCATAGATGTGTAAAAACATGTCAGACTGACAATAGGATAATCAGAGCTGCAATGAGTTTATAGTAGGTGTGTGCATATCAACCATCAATATTATTGGCAGAAACAGAGGGCCCCAAAATCTACTTTAGCTCCGGGCCCCATGGAGGCTTGGGCCGGCTCTGGAGGCATGAGGAAGTCTGATGAATTGTGAATCCCTTATTTTGTATGGGATGTATTTGGGTTATTTTTTGTTTCTGATATGTTGTTATCTTTTAATCATGGTGGTTAGGTCACATCAGTGTGGGCAGAGATAATTAGTTATTATTATCACCTGTTCACTTACACAGCAGCTGGGTTTAAAACAAGGAAAGTGTGTGAGGGCACGGGGACGCCGTACTTTTTGTTGACCACGTTTTGCTTCATTGATCACTTTTGTGTGTTTGTTTGTATAGATTTCATGCACATTAGTCTTCTGTTACTTTAATAAATGAATTCAAAGTATTTGGGGGATTCTTGGCGTATCTTTGAACAGCGTGTCCAACTAATACAGACACACCTTGTCTCTGCCACTTTATTTTGGTCGAGTCGTCACTACAACTTCAGTGAACTCGTCTTGAACTAAAGGACATTTACAGATTCATGGAGGAAAGTTCTGGATGAACATGAATTAGATTCAGTTGGTGATTAAACATATCAGATCTACAACAGTAACAGACAGTGAACTGACCTCAGAGTCTCCAGTCTACAGTCTGGACTCTCCAGAAAACCACACAGCTGCTTCACTCCTGAATCCTTCAGGTTGTTTTCACTCAGGTGCAGAAGTTTCAGATGGGAGGGGTTGGACTTCAGAGCTGGTCCAAGAGAATCACAGCTGATTTCTGACAACCTGCAGTTAATCAACCTGAATAAAGAATAAAAGATGAAATAATTGATGATCAGTCAGATGTGTTGAAGTGTGAAATGTGTCCTGATCAATGAGCTGTTCTCTAAAATGAGTAGAGTGTATGAGTGATGGTTTCTATATGATCACAGCTATCATATAGATTTCATGTCAGCAGAGTGCTGTTGCTGATGTCGGCCTAACCATTCTTTAAACGTCAACGCTCCGCTGCTCCAGTAATGTGGCCTCCTGCCGTGCAGTGCGCACTGCGCATCCAAAGAGCAGGAAGTTGGAGGCAAAACAACGTGGGAAAGAAAGGACATAGGGACAAAGATGAGAAAGATGAGAAAGATGAGAAAGAAAGATGAGAAAGATGAGAAAGAAAGATGAGAAAGATGAGAAAGATAGATAGATAGATAGATAGATAGATAGATAGATAGATAGATAGATAGATAGATAGATAGATAGATAGATAGATAGATAGATAGATAGATAGATAGATAGATAGATAGATTGATTGATTGGTTAATTGATTGGTTGATTGAATGGTTGATTGAATGGTTGATTGATTACTTTATTCATCCCCGAAGGGAAATAAGGTTGTCACAGCAGTCCGGTATTTGGGTACAATAAAATACAATAGAATAAAAAACTGAGGTTTAAAAAATAAAGGCAAGGTAAAAACACAGAATAGGACAAAGACACTTTGAAAACACAAGATACATAGGTGGATAAGGTGCAGTGGCAGGATGAGGGCAGTAGTCCTGATGATATGATGGGAGTGTTATTGTAAATAATCAGTACATAGTAGCAGTATATAATATAATATAATATAATATAATATAATATAATATAATATAATATAATATAATTTAATATAGCTATAATATAGCAAATTAGCTGACTAAAAGCTAGAGAAATGTATTACAACTGGCCGGTTAAACAGCTTAATATTCATGCTAACGGTTTTGTATTTATGTGATACTGAGATTTAACTGTGACTGAGTTGATTGTCGGGGTTAGCCGTATATTTTAAAAAGTAAAGTCTTTGCTAACGTTTGATAGCGAACATTAAACGTCACCTTGTGCTAGCAAGCGTGATGACGTTTGCTAGTTTGCTGACGTGACTTGTGTGTACCGTTACACCCTTAAGTTTAAGATGTGTTGTTTGCACAAATTGTTTGCTGCAGAGCATGGTCATTTTTCCATGTAAAATAAACATGTACTTTCTACATCAACTCATGTGAAAGTTGCCCAGGACACTGTTAAAGTACTTTGGAGGCTCAGAATCAGTCCAGTACCAGTCAATCCTCAGGCTCAAATGTGTACTGGATGGTGACAGTCTGTCCCTCACCCGATGCATTACCCACAGTTCACTTGTACCTAGAAGAAGAATTCCACCCAAAGGGAAAGTGATTCATTGAAAGAACCTCATTAATATGTGTGTATATGTATGTATGTTTTTCATCTTAGGTCCATCTCCATCCTCTACAGAGCTTTCTCTCCTCCCCCCATCCTCTGTGCCCACTGTCCCTTGTACTGTCCACTGATGGGTAGCTCTATGGATAGCCTGAACTCTCCCTGTGACTGTTGCATCTGCAGAGTGGAGCTTTTCAACGCTCAAATGAATGAAGAACTGCTTGAGATCTTCAATGGCACAAGGAAGGATGAGTGGACTGGCAGTGATTAGTATTGACAACAAAGTTGGCCATCAGAGTTCTTACAGTGACATCATAAATGACGTTGCCTCCCCTTTTTATGAGTGGGTGGAGTGTTGAGGGAGAACAGAGTCACAATAAAAAAAATGTGTGGATTAAGATAGTTCATTTAGATTATTTTTTATATATAAAAGCTTTTGCTCATAATTACATATATTTGCATAGTTTTAAGACCTAAATACTCAACTTTATGTTTTTAAACCGTTCTTGTTTCATTCTTTCAGAGAACTCATGTCATTTAAGTGTTTGTTGATATTTTATTGTTTATTTTCTGATTTATTTCTTGTTCCACTATAAATTATTTTTTGAAACCAAACCTAATGAATCAAAAGTTGTAATGTTTGTATATTTGAACTGAGTCAGAGTAGTTTTGACTGTGCTTGTTGCAACAAAATCAGCATAGATGTGTAAAAACATGTCAGACTGACAATAGGATGATCAGAGCTGCAATGAGTTTATAGTAGGTGTGTGCATATCAACCATCAATATTATTGGCAGAAACAGAGGGCCCCAAAATCTAATTTAGCTCCGGGCCCCATGGAGGCTTGGGCCGGCTCTGGAGGCATGAGGAAGTCTGATGAATTGTGAATCCCTTATTTTGTATGGTATGTATTTGGGTTATTTTTGGTTCTGATATGTTGTTGTCTTTCAATCATGGTGGTTAGGTCACATCAGTGTGGGCAGAGATAATTAGTTATTATTATCACCTGTTCACTTACACAGCAGCTGGGTTTAAAACAAGGAAAGTGGGTGAGGGCACGGGGACGCCGTACTTTTTGTTGACCACGTTTTGCTTCATTGATCACTTTTGTGTATTTTTTGTATAGATTTTGTGCACATTAGTCTTCTGTTCCTTTAATAAATGAATTCAAAGTATTTGGGGGATTCTTGGCGTATCTTTGAACAGCGTGTCCAACTAATACAGACAACCCTTGTCTCTGCCACTTTATTTTGGTCGAGTCGTCACTACAACTTCAGTGAAGTCGTCTTGAACTAAAGGACATTTACAGATTCATGGAGGAAAGTTCTGGATGAACATGAATTAGATTCAGTTGGTGATTAAACATATCAGATCTACAACAGTAACAGACAGTGAACTCACTCCAGAGTCTCCAGTCTACAGTCTGGACTCTCCAGAAAACCACACAGCTGCTTCACTCCTGAATCCTTCAGGTTGTTGAAGCTCAGGTTCAGATGTTTCAGATGGGAGGGGTTGGACTTCAGAGCTGGTCCCAGAGAATCACAGCTGATCTCTGACAAACTGCAGCTCAACAACCTGAATAAAGAATAAAATATGTAGATTAAATCCTGAATAATTCAATCAGATGTGTTCAGGTTTTAAATGTTCAGCTCAACATTACTGTGTCCTAACAGCCTTTAAGCTTCATTGACTTTAACAACTAACAGAGGACATTTTCTACAGTTTCTCTGAGTCAAATACTTATGAACTTCTGCGAAACAAACTCACACAATGAAAATAAAGTTAATAAAAATGAACTGTTGAATTGTTAGTTATTTATTTTGGTGTGTCCAGCTCAAACATTCACTTAAGTTCCATTTAGAGATTTTATCAAGTTATTTGTTATTGTGATATTTACTAAGACATTGATTAATTACTTTCAGTGAACTCGTCTTGAACTAAAGGACATTTACAGATTCATGGAGGAAAGTTCTGGATGAACATGAATTAGATTCAGTTGGTGATTAAACATATCAGATCTATAACAGTAACAGACAGTGAACTGACCTCAGAGTCTCCAGTCTACAGTCTGGACTCTCCAGAAAACCACACAGCTGCTTCACTCCTGAATCCTTCAGGTTGTTTTCACTCAGGTGCAGAAGTTTCAGATGGGAGGGGTTGGACTTCAGAGCTGGTCCCAGAGAATAACAGCTGATCTCTGACAACCTGCAGTTAATCAACCTGAATAAAGAATAAAAGATGAAATAATTGATGATCAGTCAGATGTGTTGAAGTGTGAAATGTGTCCTGATCAATGAGCTGTTCTCTAAAATGAGTAGAGTGTATGAGTGATGGTTTCTATATGATCACAGCTATCATATAGATTTCATGTCAGCAGAGTGCTGTTGCTGATGTCGGCCTAACCATTCTTTAAACGTCAACGCTCCACTGCTCCAGTAATGTGGCCTCCTGCCGTGCAGTGCGCACTGCGCATCCAAAGAGCAGGAAGTTGGAGGCAAAACCACGTGGGAAAGAAAGGACATAGGGACAAAGATGAGAAAGATGAGAAAGATGAGAAAGATGAGAAAGAAAGATGAGAAAGATGAGAAAGATGAGAAAGAAAGATGAGAAAGAAAGATGAGAAAGATGAGAAAGATAGATAGATAGATAGATAGATAGATAGATAGATAGATAGATAGATAGATAGATAGATAGATAGATAGATAGATAGATAGATAGATAGATTGGTTGATTGGTTAATTGATTGGTTGATTGGTTAATTGATTGGTTGATTGAATGGTTGATTGATTACTTTATTCATCCCCGAAGGGAAATAAGGTTGTCACAGCAGTCCGGTATTTGGGTACAATAAAATACAATAGAATAAAAAACTGAGGTTTAAAAAATAAAGGCAAGGTAAAAACACAGAATAGGACAAAGACACTTTGAAAACACAAGATACATAGGTGGATAAGGTGCAGTGGCAGGATGAGGGCAGTAGTCCTGATGATATGATGGGAGTGTTATTGTAAATAATCAGTACATAGTAGCAGTATATAATATATATAATATAATATAATATAATATAATATAATATAATATAATATAATATAATATAGCTATAATATAGCAAATTAGCTGACTAAAAGCTAGAGAAATGTATTACAACTGGCCGGTTAAACAGCTTAATATTCATGCTAACGGTTTTGTATTTGTGTGATACTGAGATTTAACTGTGACTGAGTTGATTGTCGGGGTTAGCTGATATTTTAAAAAGTAAAGTCTTTGCTAACGTTTGATAGCGAACATTAAACGTCACCTTGTGCTAGCAAGCGTGATGACGTTTGCTAGTTTGCTGACGTGACTTGTGTGTACCGTTACACCCTTAAGTTTAAGATGTGTTGTTTGCACAAATTGTTTGCTGCAGAGCATGGTCATTTTTCCATGTAAAATAAACATGTACTTTCTACATCAACTCATGTGAAAGTTGCCCAGGACACTGTTAAAGTACTTTGGAGGCTCAGAATCAGTCCAGTACCAGTCAATCCTCAGGCTCAAATGTGTACTGGATGGTGACAGTCTGTCCCTCACCCGATGCATTACCCACAGTTCACTTGTACCTAGAAGAAGAATTCCACCCAAAGGGAAAGTGATTCATTGAAAGAACCTCATTAATATGTGTGTATATGTATGTATGTTTTTCATCTTAGGTCCATCTCCATCCTCTACAGAGCTTTTCTCCTCCCCCCATCCTCTGTGCCCACTGTCCCTTGTACTGTCCACTGATGGGTAGCTCTATGGATAGCCTGAACTCTCCCTGTGACTGTTGCATCTGCAGAGTGGAGCTTTTCAACGCTCGAATGAATGAAGAACTACTTGAGATCTTCAGTGGCACAAGGAAGGTGAGTGGACTGGCAGTGATTAGTATTGACAACAAAGTTGGCCATCAGAGTTCTTACAGTGACGTCATAAATGACGTTGCCTCCCCTTTTTATGAGTGGGTGGAGTGTTGAGGAAGAACAGAGTCACATTAAAAAAAGTAAATGTGTGGATTAAGATAGTTCATTTAGATTATTTTTTATATATAAAAGCTTTTGCTCATAATTACATATATTTGCATAGTTTTAAGACCTAAATACTCAACTTTATGTTTTTAAACCGTTCTTGTTTCCTTCTTTCAGAGAATTAATGTCATTATTTGACTGTTTGTTGATATTTTATTGTTTATTTTCTGATTTATTTCTTGTTCCACTATAAATTATCTTTTGAAACCAAACCTAATGAATCAAAAGTTGTAATGTTTGTATATTTGAACTGAGTCAGAGTAGTTTGGACTGTGCTTGTTGCAACAAAAACAGCATAGATGTGTAAAAACATGTCAGACTGACAATAGGATGATCAGAGCTGCAATGAATTTATAGTAGGTGTGTGCATATCAACCATCAATATTATTGGCAGAAACAGAGGGCCCCAAAATCTAATTTAGCTCCGGGCCCCATGGAGGCTTGGGCCGGCTCTGGAGGCATGAGGAAGTCTGATGAATTGTGAATCCCTTATTTTTTATGGTATGTATTTGGGTTATTTTTTGTTTCTGATATGTTTGTTATCTTTCAATCATGGTGGTTAGGTCACATCAGTGTGGGCAGAGATAATTAGTTATTATTATCACCTGTTCACTTACACAGCAGCTGGGTTTAAAACAAGGAAAGTGGGTGAGGGCACGGGGACGCCGTACTTTTTGTTGACCATGTTTTGCTTCATTGATCACTTTTGTGTATTTTTTTTGTATAGATTTTGTGCACATTAGTCTTCTGTTACTTTAATAAATGAATTCAAAGTATTTGGGGGATTCTTGGCGTATCTTTGAACAGCGTGTCCAACGACTACAGACACCCCTTGTCTCTGCCACTTTATTTTGGTCGAGTCGTCACTACAACTTCAGTGAAGTCGTCTTGAACTAAAGGACATTTACAGATTCATGGAGGAAAGTTCTGGATGAACATGAATTAGATTCAGTTGGTGATTAAACATATCAGATCTACAACAGTAACAGACAGTGAACTCACTCCAGAGTCTCCAGTCTACAGTCTGGACTCTCCAGAAAACCACACAGCTGCTTCACTCCTGAATCCTTCGGGTTGTTTCCACTCAGGTGCAGATGTTTCAGATGGGAGGGGTTGAACTTCAGAGCTGGTCCTAGAGAATCACAGCTGATCTCTGACAAACTGCAGCTCAACAACCTGAATAAAGAATAAAAGATGTAGATTAAATCCTGAATAATTCAATCAGATGTGTTCAGGTTTTAAATGTTCAGCTCAACATTACTGTGTCCTAACAGCCTTTAAGCTTCACTGACTTTAACAACTAACAGAGGACATTTTCTACAGTTTCTCTGAGTCAAATACTTATGAACTTCTGTGAAACAAACTCACACAATGAAAATAAAGTTAATAAAAATGACCTGTTGAATTGTTAGTTATTTATTTTGGTGTGTCCAGCTCAAACATTCACTTAAGTTACATTTAGAGATTTTGTCAAGTTATTTGTTATTGTGATATTTACTAAGACATTGATTAATTACTTTCAGTAAACTCGACTTGAACTAAAGGACATTTACAGATTCATGGAGGAAAGTTCTGGATGAACATGAATTAGATTCAATTGGTGATTAAACATATCAGATCTACAACAGTAACAGACAGTGAACTCACTCCAGAGTATCCAGTCTACAGTCTGGACTCTCCAGAAAACCACACAGCTGCTTCACTCCTGAATCCTTCAGGTTGTTGTAACTCAGGTTCAGATGTTTCAGATGGGAGGGGTTGGACTTCAGAGCTGAGACCAGAGAATCACAGCTGATCTCTGACAAACTGCAGCTCAACAACCTGAATAAAGAATAAAAGATGAAATGATTGATGATCAGTCAGATGTGTTGAGGTGTGAAATGTGTCCTGATCAATGAGCTGTTCTCTAAAATGAGTAGAGTGACTTTGTCCTTGTGTTATTGTGGATCTTCATCATGTCAGCCTTCTACAGACATCATCCAAACGTCAGCACAACATTCAGACAACTATTGATGTCAACACAGATCAATAAGATGCTGCTGACCTCATTACAGGATCAATATCTCCTCACACATGTTGGACTACAAACTGTTGATTAGTTCTTTGATTCCAGGACCTTCTTCTTCCTGGATTTGGTGTCTCAGGAGGTTTGTGTCATTCAAGTGTTAAAGGACAAGTTGACATGTTCAAGTGTGTCTTCCAACAACAGTCACATGTCATATGGACTGATTCCAGAGTTGTTGAGATTCCTGCTGCCCACACTGACTGTGAAGTGGTCTCTTCCTAACACAACTCCACTGTTGAGCTGACACTAATATGAAGCTTCAGCAGTCTGACTGACACTAATCAAAGTTCCTCTTTGAGTTCCTGTCCCTCCACTGCAGCTCAGCAGGAAACACCGTGGAAACACAAACTGATACTGACTGGATGTGCTGAAGAACAAGATGAGTTGAAGATCAACACAACACAACAACACTGTGGATGTTGTCCTCCATCTGGTCTGATTGGAGTCAGACTATAAGGGGATTTGTCCACAGACAGTACGGACAGAAAGAATGATTAGTGACACCAAGAACTCTGTTAATGTCAGCACATGTGAAGACTGGACTTGATGTGGTTTGTGATCAGACCCACCACCGATGACTGAGGAGATACCTGCTGATGTTCAGGAACATGATGCTCCTTCATTTCAACTCTTTCAGCTCCTTTTCTATCTGGCAGTCCTGACAAGAGAACTCATCTAAACTGGATCTCCATTCTTCAGAAGCCTGAGAAGAAAAGAAATGAAAACTGACCTCAGAGTCTCCAGTTTACAGTTTGGACTCTCCAGTCCAGCAGACAGATGCTTCACTCCTGAATCCTCCAGGTTGTTTCTACTCAGGTCCAGATGTTTCAGATGGGAGGGGTTGGACTTCAGAGCTGAGGCCACGACTTCACAGTGACTCTCTGAGAGTCCACAGGCAACAAGTCTGTCATGAGACAAATAAATAAAATGTGTTTTAATGGAAGCTGATGTGTTGATGAGTTGACAGTTGGACATGTCCTGTTGGACATTTTGTCTCCACATCAGTGGTTGAGCTCATCTTCTCTGACTATGTTTGACAGGAAACAATCATTGTCATCATCTCTCTCAGACCTTTGTTTAGATGAATGGAGACAAGACTGAGTTACATTGAGGCTTCCAGACTGTCCACAGTCTGTCAGTGGATCTGATCCATCATGAGGACATCTGGATGAGACAAACATCTGGACTGTCTTCACTGGTTAATGGACTCCTGATCTTTTTAGATGAGCTCAGTGAACATGTGAATATTTCCAGTGAATATGATGAAATAGAAATAAAAGACTCAAATGTAATAAGGATTAGAAATAAAGAGAAGAACAGCTTTAAACAGCTGGAGAACATCTGGGACTAAATACAACTGACTGTAATGTTTGCAGTGAACAGTGGACCACTGAAGAAGAATGAGAAGAGTTACCCAATGCCTTCAAAATAAAAGCACTAACAAGTAATCAGAATAAAGAGAAATGTTAATGTATTTATGAACCTACTGGTTTAAGCTTGAAAAACAAATACAAGAAATAACTAATTGTTATGACCCAAGTGTCATTGTAGTAGTAGTTGTGTTTGTGTGTCTCTCTCCACTCTCCTTCCTCCAGGCGATGGCCCCTCCTCTGACCTGCAGCTGGTTCCACTCAGGTAATCAGCTGATCCAGGTTAAAGAGTGGAGGAGAGGTGGGGCCCGGAGAGAGAGAGAGATGGTGGACCACAGTGGTGGAAGCGTGAGGCTGCTTTGTTCAACAGCTGGTTGCTACTTTTCTTGTGGGTGACGTACTGGGTCCTGTTTTCAGTGGAAAAGAGGCTGATTGATCTGTCTTGTTTTTTCACCCAGGTGTGGTGGCGTCTTTAGTTCAGTTATTCCATCAGAGATTCACATGGTTTATTTCCCCCCAGAGTGGTGCTGCTTTGAGTTTGTTTGTGGTTGTTGGTCCTGGTCTAGTACATTTTAAAACGGATCAAAGTTTCTTTAAAGCTTGGAATGACCTCTGACCAAAAACATTCAAAGATTTGTTGGAAAAAGTGGCAGCACATAAGATTTAAGAGGAAAAGTCAAATTCCGAAACCCCACTTTCCATACTACATTCAAAAAGATGAGCATTTCAGTTTGTGGGGTTAGAATATGGAATGATATGGAGGAGGAAATGAAAATGTGCAATAACATCACACATTTTAAAAACAAATAAAGGTTTTATCTCATAAGGATTTGGAGCGAGATCATTTTTACAATAGTTTGAGACTCCTTCTTTACTATTTTCTTATTTTCTTTCTATTTATTTTTCATGTATTTATTTCAGTTTCCTACCACATCTTATTGTTTCAGTCTTGTAGTTCTCTGGTGTTTCCTCATGGGGGGGTACTATGCTTGGGGTTGTTCCTGTCTGCCCGTGGGGGGGCCGTCCCTCAGGTCCAGGCCTGGAATTTGGTCATTTTAGGGGCAAGGCCACTTGGCCTTTTATGTTGTCAGGTTTTTGAGGGCACGAAGGCCATAAAATAAAAGATGATTTTAAGTTGACGTCTATAATGAATTTAATTTAAGGACTAATGACACTTGTGAGGAAGATTGGAGTCTCAGTAGAAACTATCAAGCAGGTAAAGAAACATCTCCTACACTATTATGTCTGAAGATAAGAAAATACTGAATGACACCACAACAGCTAAACACCCGTCGGTTAACACATAATATACAGACACACTGAAAGAGTCCATCAGCCAAATAATAGCAGCATGTTTAACATGGCCTCAGCATGCTAACTTAGCCCCGTGATTAGCTCCTCTCTCCACTCTCCACCGTACAGTCACCACCACGGCAAGTTAGCCGCGATAGTCTCCCTTTATTCTGCCAGACAATGTCATTAAATGTACACTTTCCCATGCTTGCATGAGGTCCAACTGCTACATGAACGACGTGCATCTGCGGAGTCACGGCCGCAAACACATCACTGTGTTGTTGGTTCCGCTCCAGTGAGCGCGTGACGTCACTGCTATTCACAAATTAGTTTGAAGAAATAAATGTTGCCTATTATTTTTAGATTTGAGACTAATTACAATCATAACATCCTACTTAGCATTTGTTGAAACATTCAAGACATTTTAATGCCAATTAAGGCCTTATTTTTCCATGAATGAATTCAATGCCTTTTAAGACTTTTCAAGGATCCGTGGGAACCCTGTTAAAGCTCCACAAAGGAAAAACTTGACAGCAAGCTAATTAGTGTCTGTTCCAGGCTACAGTCGGTACTTGGCACGTTAAAAGTGGGTCAACATTGAAACGACATAACGTTACGGTACAAGCAATGCTTATCTAACGGTAACAAACTCAGGCTTATTCGTCTGTTAATTCATCACAGTCTGACCTCAGTCAACTTTTTCTCTCTCTTCAGTGAAAATTCAACATCACAGTGCGTTTGATTAAGTCTCCTGGTTGGCTGCTGATAGATTGGTGTCAAACTGTTATTATAGCCCTTACAGCGGTTCATGCCAGGCTCCAATCAGATCCACCACTGATGAGTTGACCAATAAATATCCAGAACGTCATCAAAAGACGGAGTTTATTCTAAATAGACGCTGGTGGTGTTAAAGCCTGTTGACAGTCAAGTGTGTGTGTGTGTGTGTGTGTGTGTGTGTGTATGTGTTAGTGTGTGTGTGTGTGTGTGTGTGAGTATGTTTATATGTGTCTGTATTTGTACATATGTGGTGGCGGTTTCTTAATTTTTGTTTCTTGTTGTAATGTTTTATGTTTTTATTTGTGTGAAGCACTTCCAGTTGTTTTTATGGAAGGAAAAGTGCTGTATAAATAAAGTTGGAAGTTTTACACAGACATTATTTAGATTATGTCTAATTTTTAGAATGGTCACGATAAAGAAAAGTTTTTGTCTTGTTTTTGTGTTTAATGAGCTGATATAGAAGGAGGAGAACAAGAAAAGCTTCATCCTGTCTCTTCTCAAATTAGATTATTAGTTTTTGTTCTGACTTTTTTGTCTTTATGGAATTGTTAGATATTTTTGCTGGAAAATGATGCAACTTGTACTTGCTTTTATGTGTTGATGCTTCAAGAAAAATCAAACTGATTCTGTTAATGATCACATCAGGACTCACCGAGCCTTTCTGCAGTTCCTCACAGCTGGGATCAGTCTCTGTCGTCCCTCCTTTGATGTTTTGTATTGATCCAGGTCCAACTCATCCAGAACCTCCTCTGACATCTGCAGCATGTAGGCCAGAGCTGAGCAGTGGATCACAGAGAGTTCCTTCTTTGATCTGTTCTCTGACTTCAGGAACTCTTGGATCTCCTGATGAACTGAGAGGTCGTTGATCTCCATCAGACAGTGGAAGATGTTGATGCTTCTGTCAGGAGACATTTTATCAATGTTCATCTTCTTCAGGTTGTTGATGGTTCTCTGGATGATCTTTGGACTGTTCTCTGTCTGACCCAGCAGACCTCCTAAGAGTCTCTGGTTGGACTCCAGAGAGAGGCCATGAAGGAAGCGAACTAACAGGTCCAGGTGACCATTTTTACTCTCCAGGGATTTAACCATGACTCTGTTCAGAAACTCATCCAGAGGTGAGTTATTGTAGTGTCTTCCCAGGAAGTCTTGCAGCTTCTTTGTCTTCCTGTTGGTGTAACAGTGGATCATGTAGACTGCAGCCAGAAACTCCTGAACGCTCAGATGGACGAAGCAGAACACCTTGTCCTGGTACAGGCCTCTCGCCTCTTTAAAGATCTGTGTGAACACTCCTGAGTACACTGAGGCTGCTCTGATATCGATGCCACACTCTGTCAGGTCTGATTCATAGAAGATCAGGTTTCCTTTCAGCAGGTGATCAAAAGCCAGTTTTCCCAGAGACTCAATCATCTTCCTGCTCTTTTCATCCCAGTGTGGATCTGTCTCAGCTCCTCCATCATACTTGACCTTCTTGACTTTGGCCTGAACCACCAGGAAGTGGATGTACATCTCAGTCAGGCTCTTGGGAAGCTCTCCTCCGTCTCTGGTTTCCAACACATCCTCCAGAATTGTAGCAGTGATCCAGCAGAAGACTGGGATGTGACACATGATGTGGAGGCTTCGTGATGTCTTGATGTGGGAGATGATGCTGCTGGCCTGCTCCTCATCTCTGAACCTCTTCCTGAAGTACTCCTCCTTCTGGGGGTCAGTGAACCCTCTGACCTCTGTCACCATGTCAACACACTCAGGAGGGATCTGATTGGCTGCTGCAGGTCGTGTGGTTATCCAGAGGCGAGCAGAGGGAAGCAGTTTCCCCCTGATGAGGTTTGTCAGCAGCACATCCACTGAGGTGGACTCTGTAACATCAGTCAGGATCTCAGTGTTGTGGAAGTCCAGAGGAAGTCGACACTCATCCAGACCGTCAAAGATGAATACAACCTGGAAGTCTTCAAAGCTGCAGATTCCTGCTTCTTTGGTTTCAGTGAAGAAGTGATGAACAAGTTCCACCAAGCTGAACTTTCTCTCTTTCACCACATTCAGCTCTCTGAAAGTCAGTGGAAATATGAAGAGGATGTCCTGGTTGGCTTTGTCTTCAGCCCAGTCCAGAGTGAACTTCTGTGTTAAGACTGTTTTCCCAATGCCGGCCACTCCCTTTGTCATCACTCTTCTGATTGGTCCATGTCTTCCAGGTGAGGCTTTAAAGAGGTCTTCTTGTCTGATGCTTCTTTCTGCTCTGTGTGGTTTCCTGGATGTTGTTTCAATCTGTCTGACCTCATGTTCATCCTTGTCCTCTGCAGTCCCTCCCTCTGTGATGTAGAGCTCTGTGTAGATCTCATTCAGAAGGGTTGAGTTTCCAGCTTTAGCAATCCCCTCAAACACACACTGGAACTTCTCCTTCAGACTAGATTTAACTTTACGTCCACAAACTAAATGTGGTTCAAGTCCTGAATGAAGAAACAAGAAATAAGATGAATGAATAAACTCTCCAGTAAATATTCCAACATGTCGTTGCTCTAAAGAATGAATGTGTGAATATATCTTGGTTCATCTCTTGAGACATTAGTAAATGTCTCATTTCTCCAGCAGCTTCAATGTTTAGAGAAATCCTCTTACTGCTCTGCAGACAGTCAGCCAGCTCCTCCTGCTTCATTCTCCTCAGGAAGTTCACTGTCATCTTCAGGAATAAATCTCTGTTGCTCCTCATCTGCTCTTCATCCTCACCCTCCAACACCTCCTCATCCTCCCTCTGACTCTCTAAGCATTCTGGGCAATCTGGACTCACAACCTTCTGGATCTTCTTCAGCTCCTTCTTCACAAAAGTCATGATGTTGTCCTCCAGCAGCTGGAACAGAAGACGATATGAATGACACAAGCAGACTGAAACCATGGAGACAAACATCAGATCCATGTTGGACACACTGACAATCCACTGGTCGACAAAGAGCAGCATGGACATGATGGAAAGTAGTTGTTGTACATGTACGGACCAGAAAGATGGAGTCCAGCTGTGTCTGATGCTGCTGGGTAGACTGACCACTGAGAACCTCTGAGCTCTGCTGGTGGACTCTGTGGACCAATCATCAACAATTAGCTCTCATCCATTAGAAGACACTACTCTGCTTCAAATATCCACTTATTGTTCACCTCTTCTAAGGCTGTGTTTTCCCAACTACTGCTATGAACACAAGAAAGAAATATTCATGTTTTTCTAAGGTTCAACAGCTTCCAGAGACACAACGCTGATTACTCTTCAACAGACAAGTTCATTTAGTTTATAGCTTCAAAACATTCAAACAACGTCCTCTTCCTCTGCATCTCTTTTTGCTCCCGTCCTGTTTTAAGTGTTTTAAGAAGAGTAAACCGAGGAAAAGCCCTGGAGCTGATCATATTAGTGGTTGTGATGAGCAGCTTGGTCCTATTTTTAACTTTATTTTTAACATGTCTCTTGTGTAGAAGGTGCCATCTTTATGGAAGCAGTCTGTCCTGGTGCCCATTACCAAAACAAATAATCTCACCAAACTCAATGATTTCCAGCCAGTGGCATTAACCTCCATGGCTATGAAACAATTTGAAAACTGGTTAAAGCTGAAATAGTCATGAAAACTGAGCATCTACTGGACACCCTCCAATTCACATATAGTTACCAGAGGCGTACAGACGCCACAGCTACCTTTATCTTCTATATAAGAACCATGCTAGACTGCTTTTTGTGGACTTTTCGTCAGCTTTCAACATGATCCAGCCTCATTTTTTAGCCGATAAACTTATCAGTTCCTTGGGTCTGGATGCAAGTCTTGTGCGATGGATGTTTGATTCCTCACAAATAGATCACAACAAGTACGAGTGAAGGGAATATTATCCAGCCTACTAACATCCTCCACCAGCTCATCTCCAGCCCGTGTGTTGTCTGCCCTCTTATATATTTTACATACAGATGACTGTCGTAGCCACCACACAGACAGATTCAAGTATGTGGATGATCCCGTCATCGTCAGCCTGCTTGGTGATGATGCAGTCGGTCACGGTCAGGTTCTGGATGATTTTATATCTTGGTGCACAGAAGCCTTCCAAATCAACTCATTTCCAAATCATCTCCTCTCATCTTCTACTACCTCTTATCCTGAAATTTAACAGTCTGGATGAGATCTTTAAAATTCAGGTACTTAAGAAAACAAAGTCCATTCGTATGGATGATTCTCATCCTCTAAACAAGTTCTCCTTTGTGCTGCTCTCCATCCGGGATAGAAACACCACAGAGAAGAGGACGTAACTGTGTTGCTGCCACTTTTATTTCATTATTTATCATGTATCTTTTAAGAATTTGAAACTGACCAGTGGTCTGTCTTTACCCTTTAGTGCCTTGTGGACTGTGGACTTTTGTATCCACTGTAATTTGCTGCTCACACCCAGTATGTTTGTCTGTTCTTTATTGTCATGTTGAATGTTTGTCTGCTGCAAAGCAAATTCTTCCAAGAGAAGATTTTGGAAAGTGGTGAAGGGGCTGGGACCCCTCGGTGTGGAAATTCAAGTCTGGCTGCATGTTATTTCAAATAAAATACACTTGGACATTTATCTCTATAGATTAAAGTCTGATCTTTTACAGACATTAAAACACACCCTGTTGTACGACCGACTGACTGGTGGTTAGTTACAGAACATTCTGCAGAACCTGGTGCCTGGTTCATCAGGTGGAAGGAGTCAACAACTTACCTCTGACTTTGTTTAAAGTTATGAATAAAGTTCTTGGACCGGTCGCTCTTAAAGGACACACAGCTGGGTTCAGGTCCAGGTTCATTCCTGTGAACAATGATGAGAGTCATGGACAGTTTAGACTCAGACATTTACTCCTCTGTGTTCATGTGATGCCACTTTAACATGTTTCTGTCCTGTATGAATGAACATCCTGGTCACTTGTGAACAAAGGCCGTCTTCCTACATGATACAGGAGTGACAGTCACTTCATACAATATTAGCTTTAGCCCTTGTAGCATGTACAAACAGTGACTTAGGTTTTCAACAACACTTCAGGTCTTTATCCTCCTCGTAGATCTTTTTACTGAATTTTCAGATAATCTGTTAATAAAGATATTGATATTTCCTCCCCAAGGAAACAAATCACCAAGACACCAAGACATGTTAATTTACATGTTACAGCTTCACTGACACTTTACCTCTTTGGACCAGAACCACGTCCTCCTTTAAAATAAATATACTCGTTCTTCGACTGGTCGCTCTTCAAGGACACACAGCTGGGTTCAGGTCCAGGTTCATTCCTGTGAACAATGATGAGAGTCATGGACAGTTTAGACTCAGACATTTACTCCTCTGTGTTAATGTGATGCCACTTTAACACGTTTCTGTCCTGTATGAATGAACATCCTGGTCACTTGTGAACAAAGGCCGTCTTCCTACATGATACAGGAGTGACAGTCACTTCATACAATATTAGCTTTAGCCCTTGTAGCATGTACAAACAGTGACTTAGGTTTTCAACAACACTTCAGGTCTTTATCCTCCTCGTAGATCTTTTTACTGAATTGTCAGATAATCTGTTAGTAAAGATATTGATATTTCCTCTCCAAGGAAACAAATCATCAAGACACCAAGACATGTTACTTTACATGTTACAGCTTCACTGACACTTTACCTCTTTGGACCAGAACCACGTCCTCCTTTAAAATAAATATACTCATTCTTCGACTGGTCGCTCTTCAAGGACACACAGCTGGGTTCAGGTCCAGGTTCAGGTCCAGGTCCAGGTTCCTCCAGTCTGTCTTTACTCTGGTCCATGCTGTAGGGATGTGGTATCGATCCAGAAATATCGATACTTCTGATCTAGACGTGTGTCTTTTAGAATTGATCTCAACATCAAAATATCGATTCCAAGTCTGTTTTCACAAGAAATATTATTATTATCATTATTATTATTATTATCATTATTATTATCATTATTATTATTATTATTATCTGTAATCAGTTCTAAAAAAGTAAAAAGTGTGAGAGAGAGGGAGTGCAAGGAAATGCCCCCACACCTGAGACAGAGCTATTATCAGCTGGGAGGATAAAAGTACTTAGTTACTTTCAGCTCTTTACGTTACAAAAGCAGATCAAACTTCTACAGACAGTTTCAAAATAAAAGCCCGACTGTGTCCTCGATGAAAAGATGAAGGAAAGAAAATCACCTTCAATCATGTTCATGCACCGAGTGACACAAACGGACCAGAGACACAAAATGGAGGATGAGTTTGATCCAGACTCTTTCCTTTCAGCTGTGACTGAGTTTAACGTGAACTATGGAGCGGCAGATTTCTGCTGGAACTGAGCTGATGATGAAGAAAACACCACAAACTGCTTCATTACCTTCAGATGGAGAAAAAGATCTGCGACACGACCCTGGAGAAAGAGAAAGTAAAGTCAAACCAGGAAACTCGTCGTGTTGCCAGATACAGCTGATGGTTTCCAGCCCAGTGAGTGCTGTTCAACAACCACCAGAATATTAGTTTGGTTTCAAATCAGCATCACATGTTATTAGAAAACCAGACGAAATCATCCTGAACCAGAACAGAGTTTGTTCACAACTGTATTTTTAGCCGCAAAATAAAATTCAAACCTGTCAGATTTTACCTGTAAACGCCCGATCTGGCAACACAAACTGGAAGTTAAATGAATCACATTAAATGTCTGAATATTTCTCCATAAATAAAGTAAGACAGGCTGTTTGATGAGTGACATACAGCGAATACATACGTTTTATTGTAAATGATCCTAAAATGTTGACCCAAGTAGATAAATCTAAGCTAGTGGGTGTAACGTAGCCGCAATGTGATGAAAAGTAACTTAGAAACTGTGACTCTGCTATAATATTAACCAGCTCATTCAAAAACATTATTCTCAGCGTGGTCGAGTGCAGCAATTTAAATGAGTAATATCAAACTTTTTTTTCTTTTGATGGAGTTGTGTGCACAGATTGAACAAAACAACTTTTATGTTTGCGTTCAGCTCCATCCAACCATCATCATTGACGATGGACATATTTCAATGTGTAATGTAACATGTAATTGAAAACCTTTAATGTATGTTCTTTTTTGACAGTGAATTAAAATGATGGAGGAAGCGTTGGTGGAGCACCTGCCCGAGGAGGCAGCAAATAAGCTCCAACTGTTCAAGGAGCAACTACAAGTAGCCCTCTCCTCTGAGGCCGGCTCTAAAATAAAACATTTGTGAGAAGCCTTGAAATGTGTTGTATTTTTATATAATTTTATTATAATTATTTTTGTTTTTGTAGAACATATTCAGTTTCTACATTTCACGGAGCCGTTTGCATGACATGAAAAAAAAAAAAAAACGTACATAAAGTACCAGATCCAGATAAGACCTCCTCTTCACTACAAACACATTTGACAGACCAAAAATAGTTGTGATGAATTCTTGTCTGTTAATATCTTGAGTGTTTTTTTTTGTGACAGAGTCAAAGAAAATTTTACATCTCAATCCCTAAAATGAATGGAAAATAAAGTTTTCCGAGTCTATTGACAACTTTTGTAAGCTACTTCACTACTTTAATATTCATTATTAATCTTAAATTTGTTTTACCCACTTAAAAAGGTAATAATAACATTTGTGCTCTTTTCAATACATTCATAACAACATGTTGAAACTATATCAGTAGCTACTTGGGCTCGTAGTGACGTCACTACTCGACACGCAGGCCTTCTCTCCTGCAGGCCGCAGACAGATACACTCGGAGATTTCCGGTCGTTAGCTCAGAAGCAGTTTATTGTCCGAGCTGTTCTGTATCGTTAAAAGTTGAACAAAATAAGACGAAACACAACTGCTGCTTACTGTCCCACTGATTTTAAAAGGGACATTATGCAACGAACGTAAAGACATTAAACGTGTGGTCCATGTTTCAAGGCTGGGCGCAGAGGAGACCACAGGGCCTCTCCGTGGGGAGGGGGGGACCAAAACACAGCACGGACAGTTCAGAAACAACTCGGAAAAGAATTTTTAAGCAGACAAAGACTGAAAATTACTAGCGGATTTATTTTCTGACCCAGAGTTCGGCCGTGACTGGTTCTGAGTGAGGGCTTTATAGCTTTATAGGAGGCAACCGATCCCATCTTCCTGGTACTACGTACCGCCACCGAGTCTTTTAGTGGTAAACGGTATCGGACCGTACCAGCTTACTTTCAACCCTGATTATTATTATTATTGTTATTATGATCTGTAATCAGTTCTAAAAAAGTAAAAAGTGTGTGTGAGAGAGAGGGAGAGGGAGTGCAGGGAAATAAGAAAATTACCTTCAGACGGAGAAAAAGATCTGCGACACGACCCTGGAGAAAGCGAAAGTAAAGTCAAACCAGGAAACTCGTCGTGTTGCCAGATACAGCTGATGGTTTCCAGCCCAGTGAGTGCTGTTCAACAACCACCAGAATATTAGTTTGGTTTCAAATCAGCATCACATGTTATTAGAAAACCAGACGAAATCATCCTGAACCAGAACAGAGTTTGTTCACAACTGTATTTTTTAGCCGCAAAATAAAATTCAAACCTGTCAGATTTTACCTGTAAACGCCCGATCTGGCAACACAAACTGTAAGTTAAATGAATCACATTAAATGTCTAAATGAATATTTCTCCACAAATAAAGTAAGGCTAAGGCAGTTAGCGCTGCCCATGTTGATTACACTGTTCTTCTATTTTATTTTACTACATCATATATTTTTATGTTCTTTTAATCTAGTCTTATTTTAAAAAGGCTCTAAGTCTCACGCCTTTCAATAAGTTCACACAGTGATAAAACTCGCCGCACACAGACACGCACAAACACACCACTCCCCCTTCACCATATATGTTTTTATTTCGTCTTTCTTCTTACTTGTGGTTTTAAAGGAGTTGTCTTTTATGTGCAACTAAGCCGCTGTGACCAAGTATTAAGTCCACACTCACTTGCCACTTTATTAGGTACACCTGTTCAATCGCTTGTTAACACAAACAGCTAATCAGCCAATCACATGGCTGCAGTTCAATGCATTTATCCATGTAGAGGTGATCAAGACAACTTGTTGAAGTTCAAACTGAGCATCAGAATGAGGAAGAAAGAGGATTTAAGTGACTTTGAATGTGGTCTGGTTGTTAGTTGTTGGTCTGACAATTTCAGGTTTAAATGCCACAGTCTACCTGAGTATTGTTGCTGACCATGTCCGTCCCTTTATGTCCACAGTGGACCATCTTCTGACGGCTACTTCCAGCAGGTTAATGCACCATGTCACAAAGCTCATATCATCTCAAACTGGTTTCTGGAACATGATAATGAGTTCACTGTTCTCCAACGGCCTCCACAGTCACCAGATCTCAGTCCAATAGAGGAACCTTTGGGATGTGGTGGAACGGGAGATTCTCATCATAGACCTGCAGCCGACAAATCCGCAGCAAATGTGTGATGCCATCATGTCAATATGGACCAAAACCTCTGAGGAAAGTTTCCAACACCTTGTTGAAAGTATGACACCAAGAATTAAGGTCCAACCTTTTACTAGCAAGTTGTACCTAATAAAGTGGCTGGTGGGATCAGATTCCTCCAACAGTTACCACAAACATTTAGTTACAAGGAGCTGATGCTGGAGACAAAGCTTCACTGACTTTTATAACTCAGAGATATGAACCAATGATCCATTTCTAAAATATAAGTCGTGTAATGTTTCTGCTTCATTTGTTTCTTTGGCTTTTCTTTATCTCCCTTTACGACTTGTTTAAGTATCCACTGAAGTTTCTGAGTTATTTTTATATAGAAATGTATAAATCTGTGAACAAGAAAAAAAAAGCCTCTCAGCAGCACTCTGTGTTATTTGAGAAGCGAAACATTAGTTCATAAAACAAACAGACAAACTGAATCATCCCTCCGAGATATTATTCATCCCCCCCTCCACAAGTCACGCACCAACCCTGACGCCACTGATCTGCTTTTCACAGAACTGAGAGGAAGTGATGGAGGTGGCAGCGATGGCGCTCGGCTCGAGGTTCTCTTCACGGCCCGGAGCGAGGTGACATATTTGTTCCTGATTGGTGCAGACTGGGCGGAACGGTGCGTTCACTGCCCCTGACTTGGTTTTTCAGAGCATCCTTCATTCGCCAAGTGGATTTTTGGCAACGAGAAGGAGGAGGATGGGGGGGAGGGCATATCCACCGAGCCCCTGAGCTGAATGAGAAGGAGCTGGGCACCGATGACAGGGTTCCAGCGGGGGGTTAAGCTGTGACCCAGATTCCCGTCTTTGTCCTGGAGGAGAGAGAAGATTCTCCTCCCTCACCTCCCCGAGGGCTGAGCTCCTTACTGTTAGAAATACAGTGAGGATAAGAAAGAAAAGGGGGTTGATTTTGAGGTTCTTTCATGTGGAGGATTATGCATTATGGATTATTTTTACGCTCACCAGATATTTATCCATATTCTCTTGGTTTATCTCTAAATTGTCTGTAAAGGCCTCAGGCTCAGCTGGAGTTGATGCCACCGTCTCCCTGCTGTGCTTTCCCACTTATTTACCATTTATTCCAACTAGAAAACAGTCGTTTAAAATCCGCTGGAAAAACAACATCTCACTAAATCCGCTCCTTCTACTTAAACCTGTGATCTCTGAGGCCCTCACTGCAGATACTCTTTGCTCTCTCCATATTTAAGACGAGACGTGGAAGCAAAAGCATTATTGTTTTTTCACCCACTCATCTATTTAAAGAGTTTTTGCTGTTTTGCTTAATTACTGATACGTTTTGAAGCGTCTAAGTAGATTTGGTTTCCAATAAAAATATACATGATTTTAAAATGTGAAATTTTAAAGGCTGTTTTCTCAAAATGAGTTTTTCTGCTACTCTGAGCCAGAAATCTCCCCTTCAGTATCACTTACACACCAAACCTTCCACATTTATCCATAACCACTGGGGTGTGCAAAACATCCACTTTTTGTAGGGGGAAAATGTATTTGTATCAAATTCAAAATATATGTAAAAATCTTTTTCTTTTTACTTCCACTTCTAATTTAGGGTATGCATGTGTAAAAATAAGTACTCTTTAATTATCTCTTATGATAATTGTGGATGTATGTGCAGTATTGATTGATGTTTGCATTGAATGCATCTAATACGGTGATTCAGGTTGACTTGAACATGACTCATCTGTGTTGGTGCGTTTACATGCACATGAAAAAAAAAATGAATTATTGCCTTAATTGGACTATGTAAAAAGCGCTATGCAAAACAAGACCATTTACCATTTACCAGTAGGCAATAGTCTGAATCACCAAGCTAACGAATGCTAACAGGCTAATGCTAACATGAGAGAGCCTGACTGCAGGCTTGTTGTTTGTCTTTTTTGAAATAATAATATTTGTCAGAAATGCATTAGTCCTGCCTTTCCAAATACTGTATTCAGGATCGCTCCGTCCCTACTAACTGCATTCTGCAGATATTTACTGATTTGTAGAACATTTTACTCCTAAAACACGGCAAAATTAGATTTTTGTGGACTGTTGACAATGCTTTGTGATTTCTGGAATGATAATAACAGATATCCAGATATTACCTTTGTAAATACCTGGAAATCTAATATGTTAACAAAATAAAACAAGAATTTTGAACCTCACTTTATCTATTATTCAGATTTCTGTTTTGGAAATGTGTAAATATAAATTCACAGAATAACTTGCAATACAAAATAATATTGTATTTATGTCAGTAATCAACTGGAGAAGTTTCATGGTGACATCTATTAGTTAAAAATTTTATTAGTTAAAAGTTATTCTGTTCTGACTAAAGTGAAACGGTTCCTTCAGTTGTGTTTCTGTGCAGTAAAATACTGATTAATGGGTCTTACAGACTCTGCGAGGAACTTACAACTTGACTTTACAGCGTTTTCTAAATCACATTCTCTCCCATTCTTCTGCTAGCATTAGCATTAGCACGCCTTTTCAGATGCATTGTATTTGTGTTTTGTTATGGGCTTCATCTTTAGTGAAGTATTTCCACACTTGATAACCTGCTGCTAGTTTGCCGCAGTGTCCTCACCTGTCCTCACCTGTCTTCTAGGTGGCGTCCATGTTGTTATAGCCACGTGATCAGGGACCAGTCGACATGATGCTTAAAGCGTGAAGTCGACCAGTTTGTACGACCCTTACCTCCAGTATTTGGTGTAGATTTATGTCCTAAATGATACATTTGGATGAACCAGTTTGGGTAGAGGACAAAAAAAGGACAAGCACGAAAACTAGGAAAAATATCAGCGATGGCAGTAGCTGTGTTTCCTTTACAGTCTTTCTCAAAATAAAAGCGATACTTCTGAAATTTTGATGAAGTACATTTGCTTTTTGTTCGTGTTTCCACTGAAAGGTGTTTAGTGAGTGAGCTGTAACTCTGGTAAAGTGTTTCCATTGAACTTTTATATCTGAAACACCTCCTCAAATGTTTTAGATGTTTGAGAGGTTGATTTATGGATGTACGTGTTTTTACCAGTTTTTTATTGAGATATTTTGGTTTTGCACATTTCTAGGGGGGATGGAGACGCAGCAGATATCAGTGTTTGTTGAAACATGTAGAACAGTTTCATTAGTTTTTATTTGGCCTCTAGTTCAGGAAACATCCTCAATGTGAAGCAAAAACAAAGCGATAATAAAAAGTTTTCATTGTATATTTTTGCCTTATCGTAATATAGCTCTTATTATTTTATTGCGTTGTGTTTTATTTTTTAAATGTCTGAAACCAGCCTCTCCTCTTCTAATCAATAAGAGGAGGCTGAGTTGAATAATTAATAACCTACACGTCACCATTCTTTTCTTACTTACTTTCTTATTGACACTTTTTAATGAATCATCTTGATTAACGGGAGTATTTTATAAGAGAAAACAAAGAGGCGTTTTGTTGTCTGTGAGCTCAGCGACACCTCCAGAGCCAGAAACCTTGGCAAGTGTGTCCATTGTCTGGTTTTCACACACTTATTTTTGAGTGTGGCTCAGGGGGGTGGTGGGAGGGGTGGCGGTGGGGGGTTGAATGTGGGAGGTGTTCTCAGTTTGGGGGTGGGCAGTTCTCCGTATAGTGCTCCTCATTCCTCGAACCTCCTCCTCCTCCTCCTCCTCCTCCTCCTTTATCCTCGTCTTCAACCCCTCTTTTATCCAAGTGTTTGTGGCCCCCGCATTCTCACAGCGACCGGGAGCCGAGGAGCGTCACATGGTAAGGGCCTCGTCTCTCTCTCAGCTACCAACACTCGACACTAACACGCTGCATTTCTTCACGAAGCTGCTAAAACCAAATATCAGAGCTCTGCAGACAATGAGGAGAGAACTGGTTTCTGTCCTGACTTATTGATGATGATGAGGGGAAGGAGGGAGGGAGGGAGGGAGGGAGGGAGGGAGGGAGGGAGTGTGCGTGGAAAGAGGATTATTTTTGTTTTGATGCTGTGTGTCTTTGTTTGTCTCCTGTTCAAATTTTGCAGTGAAAGATTTAAAGAAAAACTAATGTTCTTCTTATTAATAAAGAGATGAAATATATATATATATATAAAAAAAATAAATCTAGAGCTCGGTAGAGAAGTTGAATTTATCTTTCAAGTGTTCCGATGTTTTCTGTTGTGTGGTTGTGAGGTTAGATTGATGCTGCCTCCTGAATCCCTACGGGAACTCTTCTGAGGAGACGTTCAGTGTCATAAACCTGCACAGGCCAGACTGAACATGACCACTTTAAAACATTCAGCATCTGCTTCTAGTTGCTACGGTTTCAGGTTAAAATCCAGCTGGACTGGACCCTGGCAGCAGGAGGTGGTGGAGACTGACCTGTTTGGAGACAGCGTCAGACCTTATTGAAATTGGACTGGGAGCTCTTCATGGTGATAATAGTATTCATTACACATATTAAGCCCAGAAGAGATTTTACTTTTGTAAAGTCCTGCAATTGATTCAGATGCATGTGGTCTTTTAGAGCTAGCTCTGCAAGTGAAAAGATATAAGCTGTTATTTTAGTTTGGTGTCAGTTGAGATGAAGCCACAGTCGACTGACGCTAACTTCAGAGTCTGCATCTAAAACTGAGAGAGGTTTAGTTTAATAGTAGATTAAAAAAACACTGCAACAAAAAAAAAAAAAAAAACACATGATAGTAAAAGGCATTTATCTGTTCACCATGAAGCATGAACGCCTGAGTCAAGCTATGAGGGCTTTAATTGTAATAATCTTTTTGAATAAAATGCAACACATAAGCCGGGGAGCAGGCTGCAGTCCAACCTAAGAAACACAACAACTATTCTCACACTTAAATAAATCAGAAACGTCCACATAAAGAAACAAAAACACATGAATTACGTAACGATTTTTTCTCACAAACAGAAATGAATGTGTGAATGACAACCGGGATCCTCCTCTCCCTCCATCTATCCGTCAGTGTTTGTTGATGTCCGGTCTGGGCTCTTCCTCTCAAAGAGTTTCTGACGCTCGGCTGATTTTCAATAAGTCTGTGACGGACCCACATCCTCACTCTATTGTGCTTCCACCACCCCCCCAAACGTCTTCCATGTCACACTTTGGCTCTCTGCTTCTCTAGGACACAGATGAGGAAAGCGTCTAAAAGCTCCAGTGCATGTTTTTATACATTCAGTTTGGTCATGTGTGCAGTAGTTGAAAAGAAATTGAAAAAGCAATGGTCCCAATCGAGGGCTCATGCCCAAGTCTCCTAACCTGCTCTGGGTTTCTATCTGCACGCGGTCCCTTTCACCAACTACAAGGACAATTTGTGTAACCTTTACGCAACAGGGCCGCCTTTAAAAGACAAGAGCCCAGGGTCATGAAGAACAGCCTTGAGACTGTGTTGTGATACGTTACGACGCTGTTTGTTTAGAGTGATTGATGCAGCTCTAACCTGTGGTTTCTCTTGCAGGAATTGTCAAAGTTTAATCATTTTAATTCTTCAATATCTCCTTAAAATGCATGCTTTCCTTAACCCTCTTGGGTGGTTGGAATGATGCAAATTCCATTTATTCCTTCACTGGAAAGGCCTTAAGGGGCTACGTGATGGAAAATGTGGGAATCTGTCTATTTGAGAGCTTAGAGAAATTCAAACAGAGCAGTGGACATGTCCCTATCCTAGAAAACATACATGCAACGATGTGTAGAACCTGCAGAAAGCAGACGATATTTACAAAAAACTCAATGTAAATCCAAGACAGGACTGGAAAAACCTGGTGGTGGTGTTAGGTCACCATGTGATGCAGACTGATATCAGCCTGGAAGTCAGACCAGGTATGAGGCAGTCAAGTTGAACCTTTTAACATGAACGTCTATGGGGATTCATTCACTTCTGCAGCCAGCATCTAGTGGCCAGTAGTGGAACTGCATATTTTCGGGGGAGTCATTTTTTAGACCTGGAGTTCTGAACCAGACCAACTTCTACTCCTGCAAATGTTTTAGTGCAGGAGTCTGATTATAGTCCTGCAAAGATGTTTTGAACCAATCAGATCATTTGGGTGTTTTATCTGTTTCTGTGTTTCCTTCTCTGTTCTCTGCAAACTAATAAAGAAGTGCTTCAGAATGTTCATTAACTTTAATACTATGTCCCTTCCCAGCCACCATGAGCGTCCTGCCGTGCAGTTTTCTCCTCCTGCTCCTCATCCTCCCTGTCCTCACCGAGGCCAAAAAGCAGCCTGGCCAGGAGAAAGCCGACAAACCCCGGCAGCCTCCGCCTTCACCCCAGCCGGCCAAGAGGCCCAGGCATCGCTCAGTGCCGGGCTCCGGGGACTTGACCACCAAGGGAGGCCATCGCTGCACTTGGCAGACGTCTGGCGAAGTCCTGGTGACCCTGTTGGTGAACTGCAGCGCCGAAGCACAAGGAGAGCAGCAGAGGTGAGTTCGGACACCAGCAGGATCCTGACAGGAAATCTAAAAACCGATGCAAGTCTTTAATGGTTTGTCTTCTACACCCGCAGGTACTGGTGCCGCTATGCCGGTAAACCAGACCTCTGCCAGGCCTACGGGGTGAAGTCCAGCCAGTACTGGAAGCAGCTGGTGGGGAAGCTGAAGAAAAGGCAGAACGCCTGCGAAGGAGAAAAAGTCTTGAAGGCCAAAACCTGCAAGAAGGCTCCCACCGAGGCCCACATGAAGCTCGCCCAGCGCAGCGGGGAGGAGGAAAAGAAGGGGGGGAAGAAGAAGGGAGTAGCAGCCGGAAGGAGCTCAGACGGAGGCAAGGTGGAGAAGAGGAAGAGGAAGGAGGAGGAGGAAGAGGAGAAGAAAAAGAGGGAGGAAAGGACTGGGTTTGAGGAGGAAGGAGTGTTGAACGACATGGAGCCGGTGCAGAGCTACTGCAGCGAGGGCTGGCACTCGGTCTGCTCGTTCTTCGTCAAGTTCTTTGAGGGTTAATGAGAAAATAGTTTTTTGTTTGTTTGTTTCATGACGCGTTCACAATCTGAAAACAATCTAGGCAGTTCTGTTACACCAGGCAGCTCCTCTGTAAGACGTATCCTCACCATCCACATCACACGACACCGACAGGGTTCAATCAAAACCTTCAAATCGTTGGATAAGTCAATGGAAACAGTGAGCTCCTCCCGATGTAAAAAATAAAACAGTTAAAAAATGACGTTAAAGGACCAGTGTGTTGGATTAAGTGACCTCTAGTGGTGAAGTAGCAGGTTGCAACTAACTGAACACTTCCCAAGAATGCAGGAGAATCTAATGTAATGTAAACATTGACCAATTCAACACAAAAATGCAAAGAGGTCGTCTCTGGATTGGGGGTGGGCATCGATGAGATTATATTGATGCCATTATCGATCCAATTCTTTATCGATTCACTTCATCAATTCCTTTGGTCTAGAAAAAGAAGGCATCTGTGGTTTCATGTAAACAACAGAAATTTTATCGAGTTTCTAAACACGAGATCAGAGTTTGTGTAAGAAAACAAATAGGAAATTGGTCATGAAAAGAATCAGTAAGAGGAATTGATAAGCATGAAGGCTAATGATATCGATGAATTGAACCAGTTAGTTCAATTCCCATCCCTACTCTGGGGTCTGTTTTTTATTTGTTTTTAAGGTTTGTCCTTTCTGGGCTGCCGTAGAAACATGGTGGACTCTCAGGATGAGGAACCTGCAGCTAATGTAGACGTGGAGGACATCTACTCCACTATTTTATTATGTAAAATATTTTCAAACTTAAATCCTGCACACTGGGCCTTTAAAAGCAACAAATAAATTTAAAAAAAGCTTGCGTTAACTGAACACGTTTAGTTTGTTTTATGTCGTAGCTGTATTATCTTCTTTAGTTAAATCAGACTGAACTGTGTGATGTCGTCTGCCTAACAAACTGAAATAAAACAATCAATGCATCATCAGCACTGATGATGGTAGTAGCGATAGTTAATGACCAATTAATGTCTCCTTTATTCTTATTTTTGTAATGTGAAATTAATATTTTCTAAAATAACTGTTTTTGTAAAGAATCGCTTGTTAGCGGTCGTCAGTGGATTCCTGTCTCCGTCATTTAGACTTTTTTTCGTCCACATTTGAAAACTATTTTTGAAGAAATGTTAACTTTGTATCCATCTTTAATAAAATGTTTCTATAGCTGAAAATGAATGAGATGTTATCTGTCATTATAATTAGGGCATATGTTGGCAGTGGAAGGGAAATATTGTAGTTATATCATTCACAAATCAAATGAAATGGTTCAGGATGAGACGATGGTGGAAGTATCTTTGACATTCTCACATTCAGAGAGTTTTTACTGGAAACAGCCATGGTTTACTGGTTTCTGAAAAGATACTGCAGCTGCTTTAAATATGGAACAAAAAAAAAAAAAAAAAAAAGACATCCAATGCTGCACTGGAAAGAGTCCCAAGGACAGAAGAGGAGGGAAGGACGGGGACTGGACGCTCATCAGTGGTTACCATGCCAACGATGTAGTGGCATCTGAGTGGAGACAGCAGCTAGAAATCAGTTAAAAGGGTTCGTGTGACCCTTGTGTGCACAAGAGCTCTCAAACACAAACACGCTTATACTTCAGAGGTCATTTAAAGCCCGGAGCCTTTAAATTTACACCACCACACCCCCTCACTGAACTGAATGCACAAATTATTTTAGTCAGTTATGTTGTGGGGGTTCGGCTTTTTCCTTCAAAGTGTTTTCTATTTGGCCATAATGACCACATTCCTAATATTGTGTAGGACTCCATCAGAGGATGGACATGGGCCTTCTTGAATGTTGTTAGTGGGGGGGTCTTTGGGGGGAGGGGCCTCTGCACTTTGTGCTGCTTTTTTGCTTTTTTGTTTGTTTTTTGTGAAGCACTTTGCATTTTGGCTGCATTTTCTTTTTGCATGAAACGTGCTGCATAAATAAAGTGTTTACAGTGTTCACTACAGGCCAACAGGTTGGAAGCAACTTCAAGTTTCTGTTCACGATGCCTTTTTTGAAAACCAGCTGTGTGTTCTGTGTATTGTGGGATGTATTTACTGCACGATCACACTTTGCTTTCGTTGATAGGAACCATGTTCCTCATTTTTTACCTTCATGTGAACATTAATGTAACCAGACGATTGGTGAATAAATGTCAGCAAAAGAAAAGAAGGAGGGCTTCGTTTTAGGGTCGAGAAGATTTGCAAGAGTCACAGCTTTGGTGCAAAAGTAAAAAAAAAAAAATTAAAAATCACAGTTTGCATTATTCACTTTAAGTCTTTGGCTTTTGAGAGTCTGCAGATAAATATCTTGTCTTTGCTTCTTCCTGAAGAGACCAAACGAATGATATTCCCTCGTCATGTGCTCACTTTACATCTTGTGCATACCAATCAACGCTTACACTGAGCCCTTGTGCTCCCTCTCTCCTCTTATTTATTCCACTTCTTCCATGTGATGTGTCTGGTAGTCGTAGATTAGAGCCTGTGCTGGACCAGAGCATGAAGACGGAGAGAAGCCAGAGGTCACGTAAGAGCACAACTGGACAAAAGTAACGATGAGGAGGACGGACCGTCGCTGCCCGTCCGTAAAGAGACTCCAACCCCCACATCATCATTACCTCTCCCCCTTCACATCCCCACACTGCTCACTTACCCCCTCTCAGGAGGCTGCAGCGTGGCTCAGATCCTCCAGACCCCCCATGTCGGACGCTGGCCGTCTGCCTGAGAGGACCCGGGGCACAGCGAGGGTCTGGCAGCTCCCCGCCTCGGCTCAGCTCAAAGCCTTTATTCACCATCTTCATTTTTCCTCTGCCCTTTGGTCACACCTCCGCACTCGCTGCCAAACAAACCCAAGACTCCATTAAGCTCCAGATGAAGTCACCACAGCTTCCAGGGAAACAGATTTCTGCTCCAGGTTAAACCCTTCAAGGAACCTGAAGACACTAACGAGTGGTTAGAACGGTGTGAGTGTCTCTTTGTCTGCTCAGATATTTAACTACTATTTGGATAATGTTGAAACTGTCTGCAGAGTCTGATGCATCCGACCAGAACCTCCTGCCTCTTTAATGACGGAGAGCGATCGAGGTTTGTATGCATTAGTGTGAGAAATACCGACTTGAAAAGACTTTTAACCAAGGTTTAGAGGTTGCAGCAGTTTCAGTCAATGCTGAGGGTTGATGCCCCAGAGGATCCAATCTGTCACAGCATCAATTTGCAAAGTGCGAAAAATACATAGAAGACTTTAACTGAATGAAGTAGCTGCTGTTCCTAACTTGTCCATTGTTTTAGTCAGAGAAGTGCAAAGAACACAACGCTGACACCTAGAACTAAACAGTGATGTGCCCAACTTGCCCAACACAGTAGCTGAGTTGCACCACAAGTAATAATAAAAATAAAATAAAACGAGATTAAAATACAAAAAGATTAAATATATACGTAAAAATACAGTTTACAGAATGATCACATGACCTGTTCATGAAGTAAAAATATACCATATACATAGGAGTGATAATAATGTGCATGAACATGAATAAACGTGGAGTTATCTGTTTGTATGACACACGTCCATAGTGATGAGATCAGCCTCAATACTTTCTCCCAATAAATTGGTTTTAGTCCAACATCCAGCAGCTCTCTGTTGCCCTCTGCTGGGAAAAGTTTGGACTTGGATTTCTGTGTGTGTGTATACACACACACACACACACACACACACACACACACACACACATATATATATTTATATTTTACCGAGATTATAGAGTATTTACACAACTACAATAAGGTCTAAAGTTATAAATATATATATATGTGTGTGTACTTTATTTTTTAAAATATAAACCGAAATTCATATCATGAACAAATAAGTATTGATTAACAGAGATGTATATTTATTTATCTATTTATTTGTTTGTTATCATGAAGGAGGTCAACTTTCACCACCAGAGGGCACTGTAGGATCAAAGAATGAAACGTGTGACTTAGATAAAGACATGTAAGTCTGCGAGAACCTTTCATCATTCCAGCCTTTATTTAAGACACATTTAAAGTAAACATGGACATTTTTCAAGCTCATTCATCGTCTTGGTCTCTTTTGAAAAGCTCTGAAGCTTCTATTACAAAAGTGACTCTAAGTGGTTTTGTTCTGGAGGAATCAAATCATTTACTCAAACATAACTGGTGTCCAGAGCTCTGATTGGTTCATAAAGACGCTGCTGTCCCATAAACCACCCAGAGGAACGATGGAGGGTTAAATGATTATCAGCAGAAGTGTGCGTTTCTCACCAACACACCATCTTACATCATAACTGGTGCTGGTCTCACTCTCATTGCCACATGTGTGATAAACACATTTAACAAGTCTGGGTACGAGAAGTCGTGATGAAAGGTCCTCCAGGGTGGAGCAAGGACACTTACCACAGAGGACCAGAGACAGAAAATGAGCCAATATTACATATCAGTGAAGCTTTGTCTCCAGTTTCTGCTGTGAGCTCCTCACAACTAAGTATTTCTGGTGACATCTGATCAGCTGGAGGAATCTGATCCCATTCAGATCAGAACCAGCTGAGTTGTGAGATGTTGGTGGTTTCCTCTCATCAGCTGATGCTCCAACATTTCTACTGGATGAAGGTCAGGACTTTGACTTGTTCCTAAACATTCATCTGGTTCTTCTGGAGAACCACTGGTGTTCTTGGGCTCCTTGTCTTCCTCCATGACCCAGTTTCTCTTCACATTCAGCTCATGGACTCATGTCCTGACATTTTCTTTCAGAGTTCACTGGTAGAATTCACAGTTCATTGGTCCATCAATGATGAGCAGATGCAGCAGAACAGGCCCAAACCAGGACATTAGCGCCCCCATGTGTCATGGAGGGATGAGGTTCTGATGCTGGAATGCAGTGTTGGTTCATCTCCAAACATGACACCAGTCTAATATTTCTGTTTCATGTGTTTGACTGAGTTCTCTTCGTCTTTCAGGACTTCTGCTCATGTTTTGAGCCATTTTGTAGGAAGAAATGTAGATGTTTCTTTCTTATAAATTTATTGGACTCTGGACTCATCATATGCAATAATTTCCCACTGTATAATTTATTATAGAGCAACAACTCAGAACAAACGTCCACTTATACTTGTACATATTTTTAGATATATTTCTTATATTTCTTTTACAGTGATGTGTGTATTCTTATCTTACACATTCTTATTGCCTACGTTGCTCTTTGTTCTGAACAGGGGAACACTTTGAGTAGGAGCTGCTGTAATGAAAACTAATTTCCCCTTAGGATTAATAAATAAAATAAATAATTCTGATTCCGAAAATCCTGTCAAGCTACGTGTCTTGGAGGGAAAGTTGAGTGTCAGCTGACATGGACCATCAACGTGAAAACATTCAGAGGAAGAACTAACCAGAGAGAATCCACACACACACACACACACACACACAATACGAGTACAAGTGTTTGTGTAATGACATCATTCATGTGATCACGGCAGGTTAGAACTACAACCCGAAGTGTCTTTGTGTCCCTACAGGTGTGTGTTTGTACTGTACAGCTGGAGGGAAGCTGTGGGAACAGGAAGCAGAAAATTCCTCTGCTTCAGGAAAGATTCGGCAGATCTGGTCTGATCAGCTGTGAAGTGTGAATTCATGTTGTAGCCTGTGAAGCTACTCGATAATCACTCTCACCAACAACACAAATAGTTCATTTAGGAGTGTTTTTCTCAGTGGAGAGAGAATGCGTACATCTGACACTCATGAGAAAGTTAAAAAGTAAAACTACACTTGCAACTTTTTTTATGGAAAACAAAATAAATATTTTGTTATGAACTTGCTCCAAGAGTCTAAACTGTGACACCTACTTCCTATTCAACAAGCAGAGTCAAAGATAAACTGATGTGAGTTTATAACAGAAACCTTTTAATTTAGTTTAAAAATCCACCATCAGGTCTTCAACAGGGGACACTGCAGAGGGGTCGCAAAATCTTTGGTTGATTAAGCATTTTTTATGTTTTTTTAAATACACATCAACATAAATCCAACATATTTTATAAATGGATGCAGTTATCTTTTAGTCAGCATTCATTCATCGATACACGACCTCTCTCAACTAGACCTGTCAATCTAAGTCTCCTGTACACAGTAGGCCCCGCCCCTGTCGCTGCTGAGCCAATCACGAGGCCACATATTACACACTGACTGTCGGGTTCCCCGCAATTGGCCGAGAGCCTCTTCAGTCCTGAAGGTGAAATCCCAGATGCACGCTGCAATGTTAGCAGAAGAGAAGCTAACCATGCAGCTAGCCCCCATCAGACAACTACTGAATAAAAGAATAAATGTTTGAACCTGACTATTATTTGAACAGCTTAACCCTCTAACTATAGTAGTAGTAGACAATAAAATGCTTAATTTGTCATTCTATGAGCGTGTACTGCGCCAAGGAACCGACTTGGGGTGTCACAGAGGAGCCACCAAAGACCATCACTTCTGTATTTTTATCATTAAAATTTTAAATGTTACAGCCATCCACGCCTCATTGAATCAGTCTTTTTTAGGGCGACATAGATCTGGCAGTCATCAGCGTAACAGTGGAATAAAATGCCATACTTCCTAAGAATGGAACCACGTGGGAGAAGATGTGATTAAAGACAATGAAAACAGCAGCTCAGTGTATGTCATACCTCCTCAGGTGTTCTCAGTTATTTCGGCTGATTAGACCTTTTCAAGCCAGGACGCACCTGAAGAGTATCTGCCCGGTGTTGAGATGATCAGGAGCGACAGGTTTACGCCTTCAAGCCTCATCTGACACGATTGGTTCTGACGGCTTTTAGGAACTTCTCAGAATAACAACACAGTGAGCTCGTTTTAAGTGTTGTTATTGATCAGAATTTAGAGACTGAACTTCTAAGAAGGATAAAGCATTATAAATAATGAAACGTGCAGACAGTTAAAAACATTAATGCATTTAAATGAAGCAACATCCTGCAGAAAGTTGAACTACAAACACCTGAGACAACAGATTACAGCTGGAGAGTAGAAGTAGGAGAAATAGGTGATGACGGTTTAAAGAAGATAATGAAAGAAGGTCAGACAGAGGAGGAGGAGGATACGTTTTGTTCTACTTTAACCAGAGCCGTTTGCTTTTATAGGACATTAAACAGCACCTACAGTCTATAGTCCACGGCAGCATGTCAATATTTTTAAAAGTTGGACAACTTCAACAACCTAAAGTAGGTTAATGCCCAGGCGTTAAAGAACTGGAGCAGTCATTAGAGTCTGGATTCAGTTCGCGCGAGGTGAAAGCTGCCTCAGTCGGCTTTGCCAACATACTGGGTGCCACTGAGGGAGCTGGTTATGCAGTGTCATGGGGGTGTGCCCGGGGTTACAGTAGATCAGCTTGCAACACACATTCTCTGAGTCCGAGGAGCCGCATGAACATTGCGAGCCGGGGCTGCAGGCAGGCAGGACAGAACACATCGACGCGCCTATGCCTTCATCTCAGTCCAAACATAAAACCAGTGACAGGTGTTTGATTTGGCTGCAGTTTACCTTCCTGACCTAGTTCTAGCTGCAGAACGCTGATAAGGAAAAAGAAACATTCAGTCTATAACGGCTCTATTGTCTGAAAGGCCAAAGGTGCAGTCAGTCTGTCACTGCCTGCAGTCAAAAATGAGATTTTAAAGTGGAATTACTCCAATTAATTACATGTTAATGTCTTAGCACTGATGTGTAGCATGTAGACTTGGTGACTGTTAGCTTAGCATTGATGTGTAGCATGTAGATTTGGTGGCCGTTAGCTTAGCATTGATACTTAGCATGACGTTTTATTCACAGTGGCTCATGTGTTGCTAGCTTTGAGTAGGATCAACAGATAGAAGCTGATTTGTTTCACATGGTCTGGGAACATGAACACTTTGCAAATACAATGCATTCTTTGTGTTTGTGTGTGCACAGCATGCATGTCATTAGTGTGGTGGGGAAGTCAAACAAAGAATTATTATTTGGTATTCAATGTGTCGGGATGTTTCTCACACGATTCCTTGCAGGAGCTTTTGGGCTCTGAGCTTCAAGTGACAAAGTTCTGCAGGTAGTAGACTGTGCGGCTCCTTCAGGGATTTAGATCATCAGACTTCTGCTACACATCAAATGAGAGAAAACCTCCACAATCATGTTTATGAGCTTTTATGAGCTCTTTATGGGCTTTCACATGGGTGCTTATCTGATCAGTCCTCTACTCAGGTTGATGGTGATGGCACGGATGGATTTGTTTGGAGGCTCACTACTTGCCAACGTACTACATTTCTGCATAAAAATGATTCAAAATATCAGCTGGCTTCTGCACAAGTCCTGAAAGTAGACAAAGAGAACCTAATTAAACAAATAAAACAGAAGTATTAGATTAAAATGAGCCAATGTTCCAGATCAGAGAGGAACTCCTCCAGGATTAAATCAGAGTTCATGAGTTCAGAAGAATTTCCATCAACCAGATGAGACTCAGGTCCTGGTTTAGTTTCTATAAATCAGGGATTTGTCTCATGTTTGTGTTAAAGTGTATGATGACAATGGACAAAGGAGCTTTGTGAAGAGCTCAGAAAAAGAGTTGTTGTAGCTCATCAGACTGGAAAAGGTTCCACAACCAGAGAGAATTTGATACATTGAGGACATGAGACCTCTGGTAATATTTCTCTCATTTTAAGGATCAACACATGTTTCCACCTGACCTGCTGCTGATATTCTTCATCTCAGAAGGTTTTAGCACTAAATTTAGTTTCTATTTCCGTAGTCCTGATATGCAGCGTGAGAACATACTGCACAGTTCCAGAGGACCAGAGTGTCTCTGACTACCTGGCCAGTGCAACATGGAGAGTCTCTTACATCAACTCTATATCAATATCACCATGTTGCACAGAAAAAAAAAAATATCAAAGCTGTACTTATATTTTAAATTTCAACACAGAAAAATTGAGTGTAACAGTACAATCAGAAAAAAGAGGAATAAAACTGAAAAGTAAGAATCTTCGATTTTTCGTTATTAACCCTGAAAACTTCTACATGTTCTACACAGTTTGAAACGACCTGGAAACTCAGTAGTGGCCTAAAAGTACAGGTCAGGTTTATAGCTGCTGTGTTATTGGTTCACGCTGGTGAAAAATGTTCCAGTCTGGCCTGACTAAAAGTCAGTCAGTGAACTTTGTTTCCGAATCCTGCAGTCGCTGACACACCTGCTTAACAAATACCAGGCGGTTTCCAGTGGGACGTACGATGGCAGCCGAGACCCAAAGCAGCAGCAAAACATAAATCACTGCTTATTCTTGTTTCGTTATTACATGAGGAGAAAATAATGTGGTCTCAGCACCCTGGCATGATGAGGGAAAGGCTCAGGTTCAGAGTCAGAGGTCAGACTTGGTAGTATGTTTACAAGAGATCATGTGATCACCTCTGATCCCACAATATCTTTAACAACTCAGGTTCTATCCACCATTAAATGTATAAAAATAAGCAGCAGCAAGTATTTTTAGAAGAAAAAAACACTGCTCTAATACTGATTATAGATGAGACATTTATTATCATAGACAGAATTAATTCTTTTCATTACGGAAAGATGGGAATGGTTGTTAGAGAGAAATACGACTCTCGGTACACTCTCAATACAAGTCTGACATCATGTCCAAAATTAAGGAAACATTATACTTGTGGTAGTATTTATATTAATATTAAAAGAGGTGATATAAATAAATCAGGAACTGCTCCAAAACTATCAGCTCCATATGCATGACTTTAGTCAGTTAGACTTCAGAGAATGGATTCCCAGTTTTCAACCCCTGGACTAGACCTGGACCCAGAGATCTAGAAACACCACAAAGCTCACATGTTCTCCAAAGGTTCTAGTGAAAATAGAACCAGGTCCACTCTCCATTTGGACATTTGGATCAATCCAAAGAATCCAAAGTGTTCCTCCACGTTGGGTTTTTACCTCTTAAAGTGAATCTGGCTCCAAAATGCTACTGATCACATCAATGCTAAGGTGTTGTTCACTAAAATGTGGCTATATTTTATTATCTGTAGTCCCACATTTAGCCCGTGAACATACACGGGTTCTGCTAGGTAAGTCACCATGTGGTGCATAGTTGATGGAGAATTGTGTGGAGGGACTTAAAAGGCACCACAAAAGGTGACACAAACAGTATCAGTGGCATTTGTTGTCAGTTGATTTTGGATGAAATACTGAGACGTAAGAAACTCTCATTGCACGCCATTTATTTTTTAGCTAAAATATGCAAATATGCAATTTAAGGTTCTGTTAGGAGGATAACATTTCATAACTGGTGAGTCAGATTTTTTGCAGATGACACTGAATTGTATGCAAACGGGTACAAGATTGGATGAGCCCTTTTTTACACCTCAGAATTCCAAGATATATTATCATCTGAAAACTGTCTCAGTGACGGACTGTGCATAAAGATTTGAAAGGTTTCAATTAGAATTCAAAAAATGCACAATTTCTGGTTTCTTCTCAGCAACTATACAGCTCCACCTGTACTGTTTGGCAGGACATTTTAATTTGTTTTTAACACCTATGATGGATTTATTTAAAAGCTATTCCAAGAGGAACTAATCCAGTTCGTGACTGACTTCACTCTCGCTCGCTTCGTTCTCAAAGCAAAGAAACACATGGAAAGAATCTGGGCTATTTTTATTCTGGCTCTCTTACAGGTATGTCTGATCTGAGATGCTTGTGGGAAATACAGTCGTACATAACGTCAGAGCTGTCAACATCTTTAGAGAAGTCCGTGCCATGTGACGGCTCTCAGCCAATCACTGCGTCTCATAGCCTCTCCTGATCTCTTTTGTCTGCCAGCCATCCTCTGGTTGCTACGTGAACGTAACTGTGTCAACTGGCAGCCTGGCAATTACACAAGAGCTAAAGGGTGTCACAAGGTCTCTCTCTCCCTCTCTCTCTCTCTCTGTTTGTATGTCTGGGTGTGTTGAGCAGAAGTGTCACAACTTTCCTGTTGTCTTCAGATCTGTGGTAATACTGACATTTTTGATGAGACTCTCAGATTTCATCGGATTGATTTGATTTTCTGTAAAACTTAATTTTATTAAATACGACTCACTAGTGACACAAGTGAACATGAAGAATATAAAAGTGCTCACATCAATAAAGTGACATCCATCTGAAGGCAAAATATCCACAATTAAGGATGTAAACAGATGATGGCTCTGGTTAATTTCATTGAACCTCATTATATCTTTTGAATCCCTAATGAGATATAAACAGCTCACTTTTCTGATGGAATTTATTATTATTATTCAGGAGTGAACTCCAAATGCATAAAAAAATCATAAATTAAAGAGATTGGTGTTAGGTTTCTACAAGTCACACTACTGTTCCATGCATTGCATTTTCCGCATTTTTATTGCACATTTTATTTTATATTATTGCACTATTTTTTATATTTTTGTATGCTTTATATATGTATGTCCCTAGACCCGAGAAACAAATGACAAATAATAAAAATGACAATAAAGAACCTTGGACCTTGAACCTTATAGCTAAGAGGAGTATTTTATCAATGGTGACTTTGTTTATATGCAGATGACACTCTCACGTATGTAAATGAACAAATTTGCCTTCTACATTCTGCAAAATATAAAAACAACTTACAACCACTGACTACATATATATATATATATATATATATATATATATATATATATATATATATATATATATATATAATAATTAAATGGTTTTCATGAAAGACAAATGCAAGATGTCTGGTTTCTCAGATGATGTGAACGACTACATCACTGTTACTATTCTATCACCATTCAAAGCTTCTGAATCTCTCAATACTGACAGTTAACTTCTAGAAGTAATAATGGGGAAACTATTAAATATCTGCTCAAAGATTATCACTTGAGTCTATCTGTAATGCCACGTATACTAAGAGGATGTTGTCCTTGGTGGGAGTACCAATTCCTGCCACCTAAAAGGAGATACAGAGTCCCCAAAACTAGAATAAACAGACTGAGGAACTTCTCTATCCTCTATGATGAGAATCTTCTCTTCCACCACATCCCAAAGGTGAAATATTGGATTGAGATCTAGTGACTGTGGAGGCCATTGGAGCACAGTGAACTCATTGTCATGTTCCAGAAACCAGTTAGAAATGATATGAGCTTTGTGACATGGTGCATTATCCTTCTGGAAGTAGCCGTCAGAAGATGGTCCACTGTGGTCATAAAGGGATGGACATGGTCAGCTACAATCCTTAGGTAGGCTGTGGCATTTAAACCATGACCCCAACCATTTTCTCTTTTTCGGACCATTCTCTGTAAACCCTAGAGATGGTTGTGAGTTAAAGTCCCAGTAGATCAGCAGCTTCTGAAACACTCAGACCAATAACCAACAACCAGACCAAAGTCACTTAAATCCTCTTTCTTCCTCATTATGATGCTCAGTTTGAACTTCAGCAAGTTGGCTTGATCAGCTCTACATGAATAAATGCATTGAATTGCAGCCATGTGATTGTCTGATAGCTATTTGTGTTAACAAGCAATTGAACAGGCGTACCTAATAAAGTGGCAAGTGAGTGTATCTGTGATGATGTTTGTCTGATGTCACATTGTGTAGTGTTGAGAGGGATTCGGATTGAAGTGAAGTTATCAATCAGTCAATAAAAACTCATTATTTCATTATTTCAAGGATTTGAAATAAAGGTTCTGCTAAATTTACAAACTGTTACTAAGAGCAACATCTTAATTGCTCATATCTTGAATTTTTATATGCACATGAATACACAATTGAATTTGCCTTTTATGCTCTGCAGAATCTAAAAATAGCATCACATGAAAACTGTTTTACAGCCATTGACTATATAAATAAATATTCAAATGGGTGTAATAATGAAAGAAAAATGTGAGATTTCTGGTTTCCCACATGACGTGTATTATGACTCCATTTCTGTCGATCATCATCATAAAGCCCGCCCCAAATGTTGTCAGAGGCCTGGCACATCTTCACCAGAGCACATTCTGTTCCCAACCCAGCGGGAACTTTATGCCACCAATAGTATGCAGACAGGGAAGTTGGTCTAGTTTCCAGGCTAACTGAGGACTACAAATCCCAAAGTGCCCCTGTGGTGGATTCACTCTGATTAACTCCAAAGGTTCCTGGAGAAAGGAATTAATTCTCACGAGTTTATAATCAACAGTTCATGCAAATATAAAACAGTAAAAGTAACGGCTAGCCTTTCAAATTAGTGGTTTATAAAAGTGACCTTTCATGCATCTTCTCGTGCACTTCGCTCTCAGGGAACTTGTCTGTTGAATGTTCCCAAAGTTAGAAAATAGACAGCAGGTGAGTGAGCTTCTTCTTTCCATGCACCACTGTTATGGAGCAGTCTTTCTCAAGACATGAGGCAAGGATGTTCTGTAGACATACTCAAAGCAAAGTTAAAGACCTTCTTGTTTACAGCATCTTATGAGATTAAACGTGTTTTTTAAAATGTTTCTACCTGTTTTATTTCTGTGTCTTTATTGTTTTTAGTCTGTGTTTTATGTCTGATTATCTGTTTTAACTGCCCGTACAGCACATGGATTGAATGTTCTTTGTAAATATAATTCTTCTTCTTCTTATTATTATTATTATTATTATTTTCTTTCTTTGCTTCTTCTGTTTAAGAGATGCAGTGTGTCCAGCACGTTCTGTCAGAACATTGTGAGAGAGAAAGAGATTAAATGCGAAGCTCTTTGTCCTCTCGCCTGTGATGCCACTGAGGTTTATGTTTACCTGCCTTTTTGCCCAGAACATGCAACAAGTCAAACTCTGTTCAGAAAAATATGGGAGCATGGGAGGTGGACAGATAAGTACACGATGTTACCTCAGTCTATGGGAAATCATTTTCTGACAATTCATAGACTGTACACTCACAGACAATCAACTTATTAAATGATTTTACTGTAGTTACAGATGAATGTGTGCATGAATAAATTTGCACTGACCCAGCTGAGGGGATGCACCCTCATTTATTTCAATTTTTTTTTAAGTGTTTTATATTTATATATTTTTTCATTCTTCTTCGTCATGTTTAAGTTCTCCTGTGCTGCACATATGTCAGAATTGACCGTAACGTTGTCTTTGACTTTGAAGTGAACACATACTTTGTATTGTGGATTCCTAATTGCTTGTTGGTTTTAGATAACTCTCGTTTGGGAAATGTCTTGAGCAACAACACATTGTGTCCATGCAAACACACCCTCTCCCCCCCCTCCCTCCTTTCATAAGTTATTGGATTTAACTGTCTGTTTCATCACATGTGTCCAGCTTGTGCAGCTGCATGCCCGGTATAATATCAGTTTGTTGAACCTTTGCTGGTGATCACATGAACGCTGCATGATCATCCGAGCTCAGCCAAGGTCGACAGATAATTGTGGAAATTCCACCTTGAGCTGATATTCCAGCCAAGTGACATTTAACAGGTTTGTGGCAGAAACTGCTCTTTTATATGAACTAGAGATTTTCATAATGGGACTAGTTTTCTCTTGGACGTCTAGTAATAATCTCAGAGGTCGCCTCAGAGCTTAACCCCACATAAATTGGCCATGTCTGGAATTTATAAAGTAGAAATTACATCTCAAATTATCGACTTTATTTCTCTAACACAGAGGTCCTGAGATAAAACTAATCCAGTGCGAATCAGCGCCTCTAGTCTCCTCAGAATCATGAAGGATGTTTAATAAATCAGAGTCTGGACAGATGTTAGGGAGCAAATCAGAGACGTCTCATTTAGACCAGGGATGAAATCATTAGATCCAGCATTAATGTGCTCATCTGGAAAGGTGGAGCTGGTTCAAATACTGACAGTTCACTTCTTCCTCGGGATAAATAGATGTTTGTTTATATTCACGTACGGATGAAACTCAGACGTAGTGAGTAATATCTGAATCACATGACGTCCCAGGTGAATCTAATCCCGCTTTTACGACGCTCCTGAGTTTTACTCTGATGCTGCTATATAAAGATCTACTTTCTGATGCAATCCGGAGGCCATGTTGCTATCGATCCTCGTAGCCCTGAGGCAGTCAGACGAGGCCGTGGTAAATAGAGTCTGTCGCTTTCATGCCTTTACGACCATGTGAAAATGGCGTGCCTGCAGGGTTCTCGAGTCCGAAGTCTCCCTGCAGAGGATTCAGACGTACACAGAGGCAGGGAGGCCGGGTGGGATACCCTGCAGCTGTACTCTGACCCGGACGTCTCAGGAGCTCAGAAAGCAGCGTCTCACTCACTGGGTTTGATCTGTAGCTGTTAGAGGGTGAACAGACAGGGGAGCGAGGTGTGAGGAGCTGCACCACCTGTTGGCTTTGTCCTAGGGTTAGAGTTAAGGTTACCTGAGCACAACAGAGTCAGGGTCTCAGCTCAGACTTTGTTTTCCTCTAACTTTGGTTTGGACAGCGTGACCCCCGGGGGCCACCAGCAGGGTTTTCCCCTCCCAGTATCATTAACACATTAAACTTAAATAAGAGGTCGTCATTCAAGTGTTCGACAGCTTCACAGAAAACATTTTAAAGATAAAAAATAGAATAGGATAATATTAACTTAACATGCACATGGCTTCAATCAAACCCGATCGGCCCGGAGGATAATTTTTAACCCAGAGCTGGAAATCAATGAAACAAACAAAGACTTTAAAATAGCATCTCTGTCAACATGGGGGGAAAAAAGAAAACAGCAACAAGTGTCAACCTTTACTTTTTTAAAATTTAACTGGAAACTCAACCAAAAAAACTTCCACAAGCTCTGAACTAAACATAGAAACATCTCTTAATGTTTCTAGTATAATATTAACAGACTTTATTAATCTTATGTTGATCACATAAGCTTTTAAATCAAGACTTTTTTTTCATGCTTTTAAGTTTGAGTTCAGCTATTTAAAAACTGTCATTAAGTTATGTGACTTTAAACTTTTAAATGAATATTTTTGTATTCTTTGTAGTGTATTCTAATATTCCACGAGCAAATAAAAAGAGGAATGACTCCAGTCACTCGTCCATGTAGTTGCTGGTGTTGATGCGGGTCCTGTCCACCAGCAGGGGGCGATCACGGGTCTTTTTTAATATCAGCTGAGCCAACAGGCGGAGGCATCCCAGCATGAAGCCCATGCGGCGAACACGCCCCTGTCAGCTGGCCTGCAGCCATGCCATCTGGAAGCTGATTGGCCGACGGGGTGCTCCACTAACGTCCCATTGGCTGCTCGACGGACCACATGACAGAATATGCAAATTGTCTCTATGTGGCAGTTGAAATCCCTGAGAGCTGAGCAGCGACGGCACTGAGGCAGGAAGACGGCGAGAGAGGTGGAAGAAGAGAAGTAAAAAGATCCGGGGGGAGTGACAGCAGCATGAGCTTTTAGAGAAAAAAAACTGCTCCACACACTTCAGCAACTTTGAAGAAAAAAGAGCCCTTTTCTCCTTGGACCTGTTCATTTCTTTATTCCATGAGTGCAGCAAGGTAAGCAGGCTGAGGGTTTGCAAAAAGTTTGGAAAAGTAGAAAAGACTGAATATTTGCATTGTATTTATTTTCATGTGCATGTGTTTGAGTTAGATGTCTTTTTTTTTGTCAAAGCGGGTGCAGTCGGTGTTAAATTTAAAATGTTTTTAGATGGTGCAGATTAGAAAACTAGAACCAGAAAGCATGAAAACTGTGAACAATGAAGTTTCCCTTATGAAAGGCTGCACACAGCTCTAACCTCTTATCTCCCTCTCTCAAATTTTCTCCCGACTTCCTTCTGTTTCCTCTCCCTCCTCGTTGTCTCCACCTTCCCCTCACCCTCCCTCAGTGTGCTTAGGTCCTTCAGTCCATCAGCGATGCCTGGCCCAGTAATGCCGATGGATGTGGCCATGAGATTCTACATCAGCCACTCCCCACCTCCTCTCCGAGGCTTCTTGAGCTCCTACGAGGACCTGCAGAGGGCCAAGAACCGAGTGAACCAGTCCACCGGCCGCAGCCACAGCCAGCAGCTGTACAAGCCGCTGAGACCCTGCCTCAGCAACCAGCAGAAAGCCGAGGACGACGGCGGCTCCGTGGGCTGGAGCAACAAGGCCGGCAAGAAGAGGGTGGTGTTCGCCGACACCAAGGGCATGTCGCTCACGGCCATCCACGTCTTCTCCAAGTTTGACGATGAGCCATATGCGAACAAGCGGGCCAGGGGCATCGCGGAGGAGCTGCAGTTTGACATGACGGACCTGGAGGCGGCTACAATGGATCTAAAGATCAGCTGTGTGCGCAGCCTGGCGCTTGACTTTAAACAGCCCTCGGCCGACTACCTGGATTTCCGGAACCGCCTGATTCAGAACTCCGTCTGCTTGGAGAACTGCTCGCTGCAGGAGCGCACGCTCACCGGCACCATCAAGGTGAGGAACGTCGGCTTCGAGAAGTCGGTGCAGGTGCGCATCACCTTCGACTCGTGGGCCAGCTTCACCGACGTCGATTGCACCTTCATGAACAACGTGTACGGCTGCCAGGACACCGACACCTTCGCGTTCGTCCTGGAGCTGCCCGCCCAAGTCCCGCCGGGGAACCGGGTCGAGTTCTGCATCTGCTACAAGACCCCGGGCCAGACCTTCTGGGACAATAACGACGGCAAGAACTACGTCCTGAAGCACGCCGGCTGGAACGGGCCGGACCTCACCTGCACGGCGCCGCCGGCGTCGGCCGAGCAGAAGAAGTCTTCAGAGCACAAAAACGGAAGCGGCTTGAAGTTGCTGGAGCTCGAGTTTGACCAGTTCGGCAGCCCACGCATGTCCAGTGGACTCTTCCCCGGCTGGCAGAGCTGGGGTCAGATAGATAACACGGTGCCTTACTGGTGAAAGCATCAGTATATTTGCTGAACTGGCATTGGAATAAGATAACAGACACTGACAGGGCATTCGGTACAAATCCAGCCGTGGGTTCGAGCTTGACTGGCTCTCAGCCACAGACTGAACTGAACTGAACTGAAGCAAACAACCTCTGCTTCTTCTTTTTTCTTTTTTTTTTTTTTTTTTTTAGCAGAGGAAGCACAAACACAAACCAGACAGAAACCCAACTGTACAGTGCTCAACTGACCTGCTTTTCGCTGTAACGTGGTCATTCAGCCAGAGGCCGGAGGGATTAATGGTTGAAGCCTGTCATGTTTCACATAGTTCTCTTGTGTAGAAAACCCATGTGCCTTCTCTCTATGTGCCTGCCCACTAAAAATGTATGACCCACAACAAATGTAAAGCCCCGTCCGAGGGCCCGACACATTGGTTAAATATGCACTGATTGAGTTGTCCCTCTCAATGTGACGAGGTGGAAATGGAGATGGTTAAATCCTTCATATTGAAGGGAGAGTACGGGAAACGCGTGGCGAATACACGAAAAGACAGCCCTTCATTTCTGATGGAAAATGCACACTAAAACTTTTGCACCTTCACAAAAAAATACAATCTAATGTGATTCAAAAAAAAAAGGCCTTAATTTTTGAAGTGAGTCATGCTGCCCTGTCTTTCCCTCCATGTAAATCTGCACACGTTTGTCTGGTTTAAAAAGAAAAAAACAAAAAAAAAAAGTTTGAGTGATGTAATTTAAAGGTTTATTAAGGAACTGAGCTGCTATCAACAGATGTGTTGAAAGAAAGTGTCCGCATGTGATTGGTCGCCTCGAACCCAGAGGAAGTTTGGACATGTCCGTGGTTCTGGTTGTGTCAAAGGAAGCGATGGAAAAGACGAATGTTTGTGTTTGCTTGTTCTCACAAGTGCAATTGTGGACGATGAGTGTACAGTATGTGTGGCTGGAATCGAGGTTTTTCTTCTTTCTTTTTTTTATTCTTGAAACAGTTTCTTGAGTTGTCACTGCGGAGGAAGGTCTCCTCCCCAGCATTGTGTGTCTCACTTGAAGGTGTGTGTCTCTGACATGCGCCGTGTCGATTATGTATTTCCCTTTTTGAAATAAATTTATATATTTGTGCTAAAATGTTCGTGGCTCCAGACCCATTTATTATTATCTGTGGCGGCGCTAGTTCCATGATGAGCTCTGTGCAACAAGCATCAACACATGAAACACATCACAACCGACAGTCGACACAGTTCTCATTTCACTGCAGCGTTATTTCATCCACATTCAGTCCAACGAGCGGATGCATCCAAACTTTTGACTCGTAGCGTATGTGCACATGTCTCACTCGAGTCTTTCTGGTGACTCCTTTTCAAAATAACATATAAACACGAGCTGAGCCGCCCCTGACACTCAAACCCTCTGTTATTAAATTATTAATATCTCACAGCGCTCGTTAGGTCTCATTACATAAGAGCTGTTTGTAAACACACTCAGATGCATGCATACATAATGAGGCTATGGAAACCCTTCCTCCTCCTCTTTCAAAATAAAAGCAGCCTCCCTGGCCTTTATTGTGAAAATATTGACATTAAACAGCTTTAACCACAGAATGATCTGTGGACATATTTACAGTAGCAGCAGCTGCGTTAAGTATCTGTTATCCCAGCGCCTTTTAATGCACAAATACAAACACATTTATCACGGCGGCGACGTTCGGGTGGAAGCGTCACAGTGTGGCCCCTCCCCTCGGTCAACCTGTGCTGACCTACATACATGTTTGAAACCCTGACTTGTGGAACCTGGTCTTATCCATTGTGACTGTAACGCTGTTGATGTGCAGGATCCTCACGTTAATAGTTAGGTTGAGCTCCAGAGGCTGCAGATCTCCGGTTTATTGTATATTTCGATTAAATCCGAATAAAGAGCTTCAGCTGCCTGCGGGACTTTGCTTTCTTCTTCCTCATTTTGGCCGTCTATGCCGGATTCATATTCAGCGGGGAGAATGCGGACGGCTTTTCTTCATACGTGCAGGGAGGAAAGTCCTCGGGCCGGACCAGGATGACCTTATGAAGTGTGGAATTTCCTGCTTTATCTGCTTTAGTTTAAACTCTTACAGTGCGACCCGTCCTTTTGAGAGTGTTTATGATGATTATTCCAGCCAGCTGGAATATCTGTGCAGATACTGTACATCTCAAGGTATTTTGATACCATTACCAAGACTTTCAGCCTTGATTTAAGTCACGTTGCTGTTTCCTAAAGGGCACAGTGATCATGGATCAGGCTGCAGGAACTCAAATCTCCTCCAAGTCAATTCGTACAATAACAGGAGGTAAAGGAAATACACAAAGAGGGACGCTAGGAAATGTTACGTCCAGCTGCATGCAGTGGCTGAGAGTGGCCAGCACACTTCAAACTCATGAAAACACCAGCAAACAGCAGCTCAGGCTCTTATGGAGAGACACATCTGCTTGAAGTTGGCCAGGTAGTGACAGAAAATAGAGAGGAGAGGTGGAACAGGATGACCCGACTGAATCACACGTGTAGCTGCTAAGCTCCACTACATAGCTGCCATGATGAATAATATAAGAGATGAATCCAGTAGCCTTCAGGCAGGAGTAGATAACTGCAGGAGGCTGTGAAGACTGGACTGGACATACTGGTGAGACCAGGGCCAGAGACAAGAGGTATGGAGCTCTGCAGGTCGGAAACAAACTCCCCCGAGGCCAGAGACACTCACAAGAAGACGGGGGAGGTGGAGAGAGTGCTAATGCTAAACAAGAATGCATGGATATCAAAAGAGGAGAAATTAGAAGATGTGAATTTAACCATAGACCTGTAACAGCAGAACTAATTCACTTTTTCTTACTTTGCTTGTTTCCTATCTGACAAAAAAATTAAACTGCACCTGTGTGTCGAGCTCTTCCGGCCTCCATGGGTTTTATCTTTAAGGTTCATCAAGTAATTCTCTGTCTGGAGTTTAAATCCAGGGGGGTTATTTAATAATGCATGTTTAATTTAATGTGAGAGCACGTTTCATGTAAAGTGTAAAGAGTGCTGTACATGCTGCTCTCGGAGCCTTTGCAGAGATCATCCTACAGGCTGCGTGAAATGAAAAGCTGAGTCCAGTTTGATCTTCAAAGACCCCGGACCACTCCTCAAATACCACCCTCCTGCTCCTGCTCCTGCTCCACAGCGTCTCACTGTGAGGTTTACTACGTGAAATTGAAAAGGTGATGCCAGGTCGCCCTTTCATCAGCCTGACTGCAGGCTCCAGCTCCGGTCCACCTGCTGCCGGCTGATGGAACCTCATTCCTTCAGAACCTGTAATTTCCTGATGGATCTTCATTCCCTTCGCGTCTGTGTGCAGGTTCCTGCTGCAGCGTTCGCTTTCCTTCCATATATTCCATTTATTGCACGGCCTCTTCTTATTTCCTCTTCTTCATTTGCTTTTCCTGTTTACATTCCACAAAAAGGTGCGTCAGTGAAGGATGAAACTATGCGCCCCCTGCACCACTGAACATGGCGTCACATCTAGACATGCTGCTGGATATATTTAGCAAATTTGTGCAATTTCCTCGAGATCTCATCAAACATTTATTGAACATTGCCGTCTTCTTGTAAAAGAAGCTGTAGACAGTGCAACATTAGTCACATTTCAATCCAAGTGTTTTGCACAGAATTAATTAAAATTAAATTCTGAAAAAAACAAAAAAAAAAAAAAACAACCTCTTAACTCTCGTTTCCACTCCTGTGAAGCTGCACTGATACATGAAAGAGACTGGAGCACCATTTGAATGCTTCCCAACATAAAAACCATCATGGATTAGATGCAGTGGAGAAGAAGAGCACAGGAGAGCTGGTTTTCCTCTTCAATACACTTGCCAGTTCATTAGGGACACCTGTAGAAATCATTCACAACTCTTCATCAGCTGACTGTCGGGTTCTGGTTCTGCCAGTCGGGTCCTTGGTGTCAAATTTAAACATGTCTCTCCTCTGCTGCTCTCATGAACTGACACGTGTTCCTACTATTTTGTAGTCAGGGGAAGGCTGGAGGCTGCACTCCAGTTTAACTAATATCCATTCATTCACGCTACTCATTTATGCAGAAAACACCAGCAGCTGGACACAAAGTTTTTAGTTTTATTTAAACATAAACTTTTCACCTTGTTTGTTTTGTTGTGAATTCTATTGCCAGTGTAATTCCATTTATCTGTATCTATCCCCTATTCTCTGCAACCAAACATTCCAGTGAGAAATTCCATCTTGTGAAAACATGGTGCAGCCCAGACCTACAGAGCGTTTCAGTCTACAAGCTCCAGCATCAGGTGGACGATTCCTGGAGTTGATAAGGATGATTTTTTTTTCCACAGAGAGAATTGTTTGTTACCCTACAGAAATGTGGGGCTGGAGTCACGTGTGGCTCTCAGTCCTGTGCTGGTCAAACATTAACGAAGGCCGCCGCTACATCCAGACAATGAGTGGACCGCAGTGATGCAATGAGGATGCAAAGACAGGAGCCTCCCATCTGACAAAGGGCTCGAAAACAAATCCAGTTTATAGACGGAGCCAGGACAAGTCAACCATAGGTTTAAAGTCACAGATGCAGAAATAAATACATAAATAATTGTTCTGTGTATTTATTTTCAGTTATGAAATATCTTGGTTTGGTTTTATGCATGTTTGGGCACATGCATAACTGATTTCAAGGTCTCTTAGGAGGCCTAGAGGATTCAGACACCAACTAACCAACCAACCAACTTTTTAAAAGGCACGTCCTTGTTGAGGGAATGATTCATGTTCCTCCTCTGTATGTGGAATAAAAAAATTGATATTTCTGCCAAAACACACAAAAGGAATATTTTAAATTATGCAAACACTCTCTTTTTCTTGCCACTCGTGTTTATTATGATATAAATATCACCAGTCTGTATATTTAACTGTCCATCTATGGAGCTTGAACTGCAGCAGAGAGTGGATGAAGTTTAACCCTTCGTCCCATCCCCTACCTTTTCCTCCTCTTAACCTGGTCAAAACAAACTTCTTTGTACCTACTGGGGTGTCGTCCTGTTCGTGAGAAACTTGTAGTTACTGCACAGAATACGAAGGATACAGTTGTTCCGTGTGCAGACAGAAGAAGACACACTCATTTATTGGAGAATACAGAAAAAGTTCCTAAACTTTCAGAAGAAACAGATCCGATCCTGTTTCTAACTCAGTCTGTGACATTTTAGCGGCCGTGCTTCCTGCTCTGTCATATTTGTCTAATGTGTTTGTCATCTCCTGCAAACACTTAACCTCTTTCATGTGAACACGGTCACGGCTGGATTAGAAAAAAAAAAAAAAACACGGTTGAATTGATAACGGATGTGGTGTGAAAGCTTTCCTTAGTGATGCTGGCGAAGCTGGTTAATAAATAAATATATCCTGAATATGTAGATTTACATGTTCGCTGTGCACATGTCCACAGGCCCTGGACTGGAGGATGATGAGGTTAATGAATGTTCTCTAAATCAAGATGTGTCCACGCTTGTATTTTCCAAACGAGACCAAACACATGAACTGACCGTTCCTGTTCTATTTTCTTTTTCTTTTTGCTTGGGTTTGCATGTTGTCCCGTTGAAAGGTTGAGGTCATTAGACAGAACAAGCTCTTTCTTTTGGCACGTGACTCCACAGATAAGCAGCCGGTTGGGACAGTTGGTTTTATTTTTGAGTGTGTTTGTGTCCCAGCAGGTTTAGTTCTACTGATTGTCCAGTATCGATCCTCAGCGGGTCTCACCGGGAGGTCAGAGGGATTCAGATCCTTTTTCTCTCAGATAGTCCCAGTGAAACGATTTTGACCTCTTAACTGAGTTTCCGTTGTTGCAGTTGTTGTTTTTCTGGCACAGTTTCTGCTGTTGTGTGTGAAAGTAACATGATTTCTTTGGCTGTTTGTGTCTGTATTGGATAAGACAGAGGGCCGTCTTTGAGGACAACAACATCCACTTTTTACCCAGAGGAAGCAGACAACAACTCCCTTTACTCCTCTCAAAACATTTATGTCAAACTGTGAAACCACTCTCTGAACAGATGAGGTGGACTGAGATATAGAAGAAGAAGCTTCTCGGATAAAACGTCAGAGTCCAGCTTCTTTTCTTGGACACACTGTGACCTGGATGAACCTTCACGGATGCATTTAGAGGATAGTTTTAGTCGAGAGAGAAAGAAAGTTATGTTTGAAAGAAGGTGGATGACATAAAAAGTGAGAAACCTGCTCAACCAGATGAGCTGTGTGTCACTCCAGAGGTCAATACTGATACTTGGATTAATGTCATGTGTGAGAGATACTTGGGTCCTGTGGATGACATGATTCTATAAGATGTCAAGTTTTTACATTTGTACACATGCAAATCTTTTATAGTTTTGCTTATATTATTATTTATTAGTGCTGTCAAGCGATTAATCTCAGGGTTGCTGTGGATTAATCTCAATTAATCGCGATTAAATATCGTTCATTTTTAATCTATATTAATCACATTTCATTTTGCATGAACAGACTCCAGAAAGGAGTGAATATATCTGCACTTAACATGTTGAATAAACACAGAAATAACAGTTTCAACCATTTTTGTGTCTTTTTTTGTCCAACATGTATCCTCATTGTGTCCCTGTTGCTACGGAGACAAACTAACTTGTTGACATTGTCCAACCAGAGGAGAGCTGACGCTTCTTATTGAGAACAGTCTCTCCCAGTGAACAGTGGCTGCAGGAGTGGACACATATTAGCAGCAGCATTGGCAGCTTGTCTTTGTCTTGGTTTGTCTTGGTTTGTCTCCAGCTGTTAGCCGCATTAGCCCAAGTGCTAGCAGAATCCCCGACTAACGTATGCTTGGCTTGGTTCATGTGCTGTTTGAAGCTGGAAAGAAAACTCCTTCCTGCAGAGTGTGATGATACTTTATGTGTCTCCACTGGTCCCTCTTGGTGTCTTTGTCCTCAAATGTCCCATGGAGAAGACCAACATGCTGTTTAGCGTCTTCCATCTTTATGGGTTGGTTCTGCTGCCTGTCACTACCGGATCAGCTGGTGCTAACGCTAACGCTACTTGGACAAACTGAGACACGTTCACAGTCGTTCTGCTGCAGATGCTTCACTGGGTTCAGATATTTAATCACATTAATCATGATGATGATTAACATGCTAATTGTGACAGCCCTATTATTTATTCATTATTTATTTTTATTTACTCGTCATTAATTTTGTGTACCTGAGCAACTGTTTCCCCTGTGGATCAATAAAGTTTATTCAAATCTAAGTTTATATGGTTGTACAGTGAGATCATTGCATGCCTTTTTTAAACATGGCTGAAGACAAGTGGTTTTTATTTTTCTTATTTTATAAATCCTCTCAGTAGAACGATGATTCTTCCACTGAACACAGAATTTTTTATCTATCTGGAGCATCAGAAAAAACAAAATGTTTGCAGACATCACCTCCTCTGCTACGGTCACTTCCCTTTTCAGCTCTGCTAAACCAGTTTTTGCTGTTTGTGGCAACATTCTTGTGCAGGTGAACCAGCAACTATTTTGTTTTATGTCCATCTCCAGGTTTGAAACAGGAAATGCATGCATTCACGAGCTGCTGGTCAGCATTGTGTGGACTTGGATGAAGTCCACAAATCCTGCGCTGCAGCTTTAAGATCGTGTTAATTTGATGTGTTTGTTGTTGCAGTGGGACGAAAAGAGTGTCACTATCGCTGCTGTTTGACCCAGAAAAAGATAACCCGGGCTCACATGTGTGCAGCGCTATAATGTGCATGTGAACACACTCTGTGCAAAACAACACACACCCAGTCGTTGGCACAAACGCAACGACGCATGACCGCACAAAGAAACCAGAAGTGTGGATAGATGCAGGTGGACACATTTTCACATGCTTGGTTTTATTGTGACAGATAGGATGAGATGTCCTGTGAAAAGGAATCTGTTATTGTCTTAGGAACCAACTTTGGACTTACAAGTTAGTCACTCGCAACACTGGCGTACCGCAAGGTTCTGTGCTAGGCCCTGGCCTGTACTACTTAATATGGTTCCAAGATCACAATCAAATAGGCCTCACCAGAGATGACAACAAGGGGATGACCCAGAACAAAGAGGTTCTCCACCTAGTTTGACCCTCAACACCAAAAAGACCAAAGACATGTTTGCTGATGACGCATTTGGTGTTTAAACTCCTGCATGATCAGACTTTCTTGCTACAAAGCCACAAGAAAGTTCAACAGAGTCCAAAGATGCTGCACCCTGATTCCCTGGGAAGAATTTGGCCCACCCAACATATCACCGCTGCCTAGTTCCCTTCCATTCAGGACATTTCTCCTGCTGGATTATTGTGAGAAGCATTATCAAGGATGCATTCCACCCTAACCACAGGCTGCTCACTCCGCCCCTATCTGGCAGGCGCTTCGGGAACCTGCACCAGGAAGACCTTCTTCCCCGAGGCAGTGATCCTGATGAACTCCATACCATGGACTCTAACAGAGAGGTACAAGCATGTCATACGTAGGAGTGGCTGTCTCAGTTTTATACTGACAACAATGTGCGTGTTCATAACCTGCATATACAGAATGAATGTCAACAATGCACATACATAAACCTGTATAATACACATTTTCTATTTAGTGAGTACAGGACATAGCACCACTTAGCCCGAGTCAGTTAGTCTTTGTATATCATTGGCTCTACACTTGTATTGTGGGTAAAGTTGGAGCTAATCTAATCTAATCTAAACTAATCCTAAATCAAATTTTAATATAATCCTTATCCAAATCCATTTACATCTATTCCTTAACCCTAGAGTGTAATCGTAGGATGTCAGAAGACTTTTTTACTTTAGTGAATTTTTTCTAACTTTTTCATGTACAAAAGCCAGATAAATGAATTTAACATATATGGTTGCTTGCCCTTAACTGGTAAACAAATAAGACACAAGACAATGTTTGTTTATCCCATATATGGGAAATTATCTTGTCACAATAGCGCAGAATAAAGTAAGAAATATATATATACAAAAAAACATTAAAAGACAGCATCAAATTTGAAGGAATACACAAAATATACAAGAATATAACAGCACTCTGACCGTCAGCATATATAGTGTGGACTGGGAATTTAAAAAAAATGCTAACAAACTGGGTGATATTATAATTTAATAAGATATTTCATAAGATATTAAATGTAAACATGAGAATGTTTTCTTGATCTTCTCTGACTGGCTGAATAAAAACCACATGATAATAAACTTCACTGAGACAAACAGGGACATGATTTAAATAGAGATGAAGTTACCAGATATGGTTCCTGGAGGGTTAATCTAATCCTAATTAGATCCTGGTGATCATCCTAATTTAAGTCTAATCCTAACCCACATTTCTGATGATCTAATCTAATCCTTATGTAAACCTTATCCCAGTGTAACTGTAAAAATGCAGACCTCAGCAGCTGTGACTGGTCCTCTTGGTAGCAGCGTGTTTCCTCTTTAGTATTTCCAGCTGCTTCTCCATCTCCACAACTTTCTTATTGTTTTGAATGAATAAAGATGGAATAAATGGAGGAAAAGTTAACTGAGGACGTTCAGAGACAAGGACATTTGTACGACGATTTCTGCAAAAAGTTTCAGTAAAGCAGGAAGTGGAGATAAAAATGAACGCGACTGGTTAAAAAGACACAGCGTTGACTAGTGTTTGGACTGTATTTATATCTGTTTATATGTGCTTAAACTAAACACAACGCCTACATTTAAATGAATATTTGCTATGACCTTCCTTTATCTTTAAATAAAACACCAGCTTTAATGTCTTCAGGATGCGATGTGACAGGACTGATGGAGTTTAAAGAGCTGTATGCAAACATTAAATCCAGCAGCAGAGACGTAATTAGAATTCATAGGTGATGTTTAAAGACTCGCAGCTCGTACTCAGTCTGTCTTGGCACAAGAGCTCTGTTCTGTTGTCAGTGGGAGGAGAGCTAAGTGTGGCTAGCTAGGATGGAAATAGTCGGTGTGTAGTACAGGCTGGTCTGCAGAGGCTTGAAGATCTGGACGACGGCCACCAGGGTTGTCCTGACATGAGAAATGTTCAAATGTGAAGAAGCACATGGGCCAGAAATACACACTACGCTCTATAACCGGCACAGAGACACAAGTCATGACTCATGTTAACACTTACACCGCATCACTTCTTCCCTCCTCTACGTACCAGCTGAAGTCCAACAGAATGACTCACGTGTCCCTTCTACGTTTAGGCTCAAAATGATCTTTTTTTTTCTTAGACTTAGATGGACTTTATTGATCCACAAAGTGAACCACAAATAAAAAGAAAAATAGGTGAAAATAATAAAAAAAAAAAATTTAAAAAATAAAATAAAAAATCTAGAAAATTAGTGTTAATAAATAATACAGAAGTATATATATATTTACTTAATAAAAATGAAACAAAATATGAAATAAAATAAAATAATTGAAAAAATAAAATAACAAATCTAGTAAAATAAAATTAATTAGTATCAATAACTAAAAGACGTACATATATATTAAATATATATTATTTACTGCAATTATTATTATTATTATTTTACATAATCTCATTGCTGCAACAGTGAAATTTCCCAGGTTGGGATTAATACAGTATCTATCTATCTAACTGGTTGCTCATCCTCTGGTAATGATTAAGTTTTATTTTTTTACTTTAGAGAATGTGACGCCAAAGAAGAGATGAAGCTTCTCATGAAATACACCGCGGTTCATCCTCCAAGGAACATGATGATCCACAGTTTTAAATCAACCCTGAGTCGATGGAATGGAATTTTAGGAGGAAACGTCAACTAACTCTCAGGACCACTCTTACTGTCGTTACTAATAAAAACGGTCTGGTCTGCTTTATAATGTGCTGCTCAAAACATTAAAAGAGCCTGAAGGTAGCAGAAATTTAAAAAGCATCCCCCAGCAGCCCTTTAAAATTCTCCCACTGCGTCTGTGACACAAAGAGAAAGCGTCTCGGTACACGAGCAGCCGCTGACACAGCAGCATCTCTGATCCGCTCAGGTGAGAAACAAAGGGCTTCTTGTTTCCACGTCACAGAACCTGCATCTGGTTTTCTGGGAATGAGTGTCACGGGCTCCTAACCAGCGCGGACAACTCGTATCTGATTGAGGGAAGCGCTTCGGGTTGGAAATCTTTCTCTTTGAAGTCATGCACAACAGAAAAGGCCGAATGAATGAGGAGGGACTGGTCTGGCTTCTCTCAGAGCAGATTAACAGCTAAACGCGGTCTTGACCACTTCACTAAATTTGGACACAAAGTGCTTGTTTGGACAACGCTAAATGTTCCTCCGAGCGTATTTTAAAGAGGCAGCGAGAACAAGGGCCGGCTCAGAGCCGTAAGTGTGCTGGGAGTCTCAGGCTGAGAACTTTCCTGGCGATAAAGGCGTTCTGTTTATAGTTTGTGGGGGAGACGCTGTTGCTTTTTTACGAGGAACCAGGGCAAAACCGAGCTGCTTTGTTTTACAGAAATAACTTGTGTGCTTCTGCAAATGTGAATCAACAATGGTGCATTTGTTGCAGCCAGAAAAAAACAAAACAAACAAAAAAAAACGCTGTGTCCTTCTACGTCATGGACACATGTGATTGAAACCTTTTAGTGAATCTGTGCAGCAGATGAGAGCTCGATGCTGACTGTTGCCCGGTAGCGAGCACAGACCTCAGAGAGCCGAGAGCAGTTACATAATGCACCAAGAAGAATGCGTTTGGGCTTCCTGTGTTTAATGGAGCTGCTCACCGCCTCCACAGCGCTGACGTCAGAGGCACTTTATTAAATGGAATAAACACGGAGGAGGCCTGGGAGGCGACCGGGATGGAGTCTCTCTGCAAGCGTCCGAGTCTCTGTCTGCATCTGAGCCAGCGTCACATCATCCAGCAAACCTGGTTTAGACATGAACTGGAGCTGCATGACACTGCATCATCTTATGCAGGAAACGACTGCAAAGAATGTGAGGAAATGAGTCACAGCTGATTTAGTTTTTGTCACAAATGTAGGTCAGCTCAGTGGAGACGGGTCCAAGTTCTCAAGAAAATTCTTTGATATCACTGAACGCTGAGCAGCGACCATATTTGACCATTTTCTTTTTCTTTTCTTTCTTTTTTTTTTTTTTTTTCAGGGAAATGTTCAGAAACCACATGTGAACTGACACCATATGAGGTGTGAGCCTCTTGCATCAGCTGCTTTACAGTCAGTGGAGAAATGAGTCCATGTCAGATCTGGTGCACGCTCCCGTCCCGTCTGTGAATGATTGAGCTGTTTGCATACAGTCCTCTTTTACATGTGCACACGCAAACCGATTCAGTTGAGCAATCTACATGTTGACATTTGCTTCATCCGAGGCTAATGTGAACACAGGGACAGGATTAATTGCAGGTGCACTTCAGACGAACAGTCCGTTGTTGTTGTTGTTGTGTGGTTGGTCCGGGGTCAGAGGTCAAAGCTTGTGTCCAGGTGACGGCGGTGACAGGTGATTGGGCCGATGGGCTCCTCCTCCCGTCGTCTGATGATGTTTGATGGTAAACACGGTCAGTTGTCTGCTCTGTGTTTTGCCAGTGACAGGACTGTTTCTGAGTGCGTCATTGGTGTTTAATTCGGGCTTTAAAGGTCAGAAACATCCTTCAAACATTCCTCCGCGACACAAATATGTGTCATGTAAATAAACCTGAGCAGATTTTTTCAGTTTTTAGTATTTATCACCAGGCAAAATAAACTTTACAGGGACTTCTTCAAGCAGGAGCTGCACAAACACAACAAATATATTAGTGATGAGGGATGGGGCTCCTCATCCTCCTCATCCTCCTGCTTCTCCTTCTTCTTCTCCTGTTCTATTTCCAGTAGATGTGATGCTCCTCTTCCTGTAAATCCCTGACATTCCTTTAGCGACATTCACTTCTTTCTGACTGGAGATGTGTTTACAACGATGACTATGTTAATATATGAACGAAATGAACTGAACTTGGTTTGAAGCTGTGATTTCTAGACACCAGGTGAAATATTATTACTATAGTTCTGAGCTTCAGCAGAAGCTTTGAGGCCGTCATCTCCTCTGGCTGCAGATTTCTAGTCGTTTGGGTCACGATGCATCAGTAACGTTAGAGACGATAAGCTCTGAGTCGACTATGAGCAGTCACTGATAAGAACAACACGAGGAGATAATGAAGCTGTGATACAGGATGGGAGGAGATACTCCATCTATACCGAGGCCGAGATAAGGCCACCGGTTCTCAAGAAATGTATGAATCTCTGCTTTTTTATGACTGACCTGGGTCAAAACACCCGTTTTAAAAAAGGTCAGTGATAAAAAAGACAAGATTACGGTAAAAACTGCTTCCATTCAGGTTTAAAACACACTTCTGCTCAGAGTTATCTCCACCTCTGGAACATGCACTGATCATCTGCACAGGTTGAGTCATTTCACTTTCTGGGTGTGTGTAACAAAAGGTGCACACAAAAGAAACATACAAACTGATTGACTTATTTAACAGCCTGCTCTAAAGGTACGTTTACCTCAGTGAATATGCAATATGGGGCGTTAATGTGCATATTTACGTGTGCTGGGTGGAGAAAATATAAATATCTTAATTTATATAGTGATTCATCAAACCTGAAAGTAATTTTGCTCAAAGAAACTGTGTCTATATTTAACAGGTCTCAGACGGTTCGTCCTACGTGTAGCTGTGCACACATGGCTGCTGTTACTGTAGAGGAGGAATTCACACATTCACTCCATTCTGCAACTAAACCTTAACCCATGAGACATGTTCTTACACAGAAAACAGATCAGACGTAGCCAATAAATACTCTTTACCATGGTCTACAGTGACTATTCCTGTCTTATAATTATATTCAGATGGTTTTTGCTCCAACTCTGCAATGAAAACTTATGTAACCTTTGATGTAATGGTACCTAATGTCATTTTGCACTTGCAGTCTCAGCAGTGAACATTAACGGCGCAAAACAACTCATTAAATACGTCTGTTTGCACTCGCTGTCATTTACGCTGTCATCACGCACACAAAATTCTAGATTTCACATGCAATTAAAGGATTGTAGTAGATCCGACCCCTGATTTCAGAGAAGCATAGAGTCAGCAGGAATTAAACTAAACGCCACAGCTACACACACACACACACACACACACACACACACACACACACACAGTTTTTATTGTTGCACCATATGAATCCTTCAGCATTCGTTGAGGCTCTTTTAAGGCACTACAGGACATAGGGGCTGTGACCTGGTCTACACCCGTGTGAGTCACTTATACTTATACTTAGTCAAAGACTAGTTGACATTGTGTCTTTTCTGACAATCAGGTTTATTTGTTTCACTTGTTTGTTTCTACTTCCTGCTTCACCTTCAACAATGGTGACTCAAACTCCAAACGTCCTCAGATCCCGATTCCTCATCGGTCCTAAACAATGAATATGAAAACTGAACAACACATCCCTGTTCTACTGGCTTTTAAGGGAACAACCCAAGTCGAGTAGAAGATGAATAGAAGAAATGACAAATAATCATAGAAATGGCTCCAAATGATCATATTTTAACAGTAACGTACCAGAGCTGATGCTGCTCAGGACCATTTACTGCGGCAGTAAAACATCTAGTAGAGCTTAAAATGCTTTAAACAGAATCATAGATCGCATGGAGGGTGATATTATTGCACAAAAACGCTCATTATTGTACGTCTGGTGCAGATTTTCCTTTGGAAGGAGCTCAGTTTTATCTGTCAGAGAGGAATTCAGATTTACTGATCAGAGTTAAGGTGAGAATAATTACAACAGTGTAGAGAGAAACAAACGTTTCAAAGTTTGTGCTCATTTAAAATCCTGTTGCTTTGCCTGTTTAATAAATATCCATTTGAATATAGTGATGGGCATTTCATCGTGTTTTAACCAAACATAAAGACTGGACGTTCTGCACAGCTGCTTTCAGCCCCGAGCAGCGTCCTGCCCCCGGTGGGTCAGCCGGGGTCGGAGCTGGGGTCGGAGCAGTGGTTATTCCTGTAGAGCAGCAGCTGCCGGAGGTTCTGCTGCAGAAGCGTGCAGCTGTAACGCGATGCCAGGCTTGTGCTGCACGCCGGGTCCACGCTGCCAGAGCGTGATCAGCAGGAGACGGGGCAGGAGGAGTGGTGAGGTATGATAGACAGAGGGAGGAGTGGCAGGGGAGGGGAATATATGGAGAGGCAGAGAGAAGCCTGGTGACGCAATACCAAAGAGCCTTTCAGAGCCCCGACCTCAGCCTGTCCTTGTTTAAACCCGGAGTTATTTTATGTTCCTGACCCAAAAACAGATGAATGTCATCTTATTTTGTGCACAAGACCAATAAAACCAGCTCATTCAGTTAAAATGATTCCTTTTAGTCGCCTGGAGCGACTTTTCTGAGAGATTTGTTGGCTTCAAACATGAAATGATGAGTGTTTTTCCTTTAAATCCTGTCTGTCTTCACACTGCAATGTCTCACCTGGAAGCCAAACTCAAATAAACCCTGGGATGGTTTAAAAACAAAGAAGAAAAAGAAAAGAATAAATCGTTAAGCAGCCCCAGACTACAAGCCATCAGAGATAAAAAAGCATCCATTAGCGATAGTAATGCATTGCGTAGGAAGGCCAGCAGCACTGTGGCTTTTTGTCTGAGAGGAGATTTTAATGGGCTCTTGTTGTGTCTGATGCCTGAGAGTCCACGTGAGACTGGACAACACAGAGAGGCTCTGAGAGGCCGGACAAAGAGAGTGGACAGTCTCCAGAGGCCTCACATTATCAGAATATGAGTCTGGTAATGGGGATTTAATTATGGGGCGCGTTTCAACTGAGAAAAACTAGCATTGCGTGCAACTGGATAGTCCTCCAACTAATTAGAGCATTAAAGTATGTTCCATCAACAATAAAGAATGCATTAAAACACGGTTCATTTTTAAAGTTTATCTTTTACAACTTTTGTTTTCCAGAATCTGCTGTGACCTAAATGTTTCTGTTTTCAGCGGCTTAGAGAAATCGTACCTCGCTTCTCCAGTGACAGCCATTTTTATCCCGTTACTCTTCTGTCCGTCACGTACATATAAAGCCCCGCCCACATGCTCTGATTGGCGCTGCAGATCTTTGCTGGAGCAAAATCAGTTCCCAACAGAGAAACTCAACACTGCAAAAACAGCGTTACTAGAAAGAAGCAAAATATTCCTATATTCAATCAAATCATCTTGGATTAAGAAAAAACAATCTGCCAACGGGTTCAACTTTGTTTGCTTGACAAAAACTCTTAAAATAAGCACAAAGTCCTTGTCTCCGAACAAAATATAAGATGAATTTATTTGATACAAGGATTCTTGAAATTGCTTTTTTGTCGTTGCCAGTGTCACACCCAATGGGAGCGTTTTTAATTTTATTTTACAGGTACAAATAGAGTTTGGGATCATTTTGGTGTTTTTTCTGGATGATTTTTATGCTTCCACTGCATTTCTTTTTCTATGACCGGCTGCACTAGAGTAAGCAGTACATTTGGTTAAAGTAGTAAACTAAATATTTTGGTGGGTCTTGACCAGCTATGATGGACTGATCAGTGACTGTTCCTGACCCCCTTAGCTTGCAGGACATCAGATGTGCAGACACTCTGAATAACTACACAGATAATCTTTACTTCCACTTAACTAACATAACACACACACGTGAGTAAATTCTCAACAGACACAGGATAAACACTCACAGAAAAAAAAGAGGTTAAAGGTTCAGCTGACTTAGAGGAGGTCTGTTTGACTTGTATCACTATGTGAACTAATGAGGCTGCTGTGAGGCCCTCACATACTGATGAATGAGTGATGAGTGCAGCACACTGTCTATGTTTATTAAGCGAGATGAACGAAGGTGGACGCTGGAGACATGGAGACACCTCAGTGGTCTTCTTCTCCTCTAGGCATTCAGGAGGTGAAGGTGAAGAAGAAACTACTTCTTCTGTGATATTTCTGGCACATATCTGTCTTTTGTTTTGTTCTGTGCCCAGAGAGAAGCTCAGAATTCACAGACAACACAGAGACATCAAAGTGTTTGTTAATGAAATGTCATTAAAAACAAACCTTAAAAACAGGAGACTTAATCGTACGTACTCAACGTAATAAAAAGTAATTGCAGCAGGAAATAAAGATTTCAATCTGAAGAGGTGGCGAAGAGGAGGAACTACGTCTTCTATTTGACTCCACATTCATCTTATCAGATCATTTTATTTTGCATCCAATAGATCTTCAGTGTTTTTCAGACCAAGGACCCCAAAACTGATGAGAGATTAAGTAAGGACCCCCTACCTACTATATGTGTTCTATATTAAACTCTACCTAGTGCTATTTATAAATATACTTGATTATTTTAATTTTGCATTCAATAAATTAGAGAAATTTAAATTTCTGGGAGGAAATTAAGAAGAAATATATATAAAAATGTCTAATCAAGCAAAGATTTTGCATTTGCAAGAAGTAACATTCACATGTAGAAAATATAGAAAATGAAGGAATAGGAAGTGTTTAGCTCAAAAACATTTAGATGGATTCACATGTAAAAGCTTCAAACGTGTCCCAGTCAGCTCAGCCTGATGCGACGCTTGTAATAGCACAGAGGACGTTAGGTTTCTATTCTCCAAAGCTCAGCAGGTGCAGCAGTCAGAGGCCGGCTTGATTAAACGGTGTTGAAAGTCACACAACGCGGCGCTGACACACGAGTCCAGGACAAACTGTAACAGGAAGCCGAATGAATGAAGCCATTTCAGTCATTATCAGCCAACAAAAATAACTTTAATCCCTCTAAGACCTAAATTACTCCTCTTTCTTTCACTTTCAACACCAACTGTTTAAATCTGGGTTTATCGGTTTCCAGGCCACAGGAAATATGTAGTTTAACTTCAAAGTAAAAAAAAATAAAACTAACATCCTGCAACATGACATTAGATGCAGTTTCAAGCTTTAAAGCAAACGGAGATAAACTCAAAATGCGAGGATGAAACGTTCAGTGCACACACAGAATGTACAGAATGTCTTTGCTGTCAAGAGGTAATGAATTCACCCTACTCACCCCCATTTAGAGATATCGACAGGTGGACACGAGGACACGAAGTAAAGTTCAAACAATATATATGCCAATGCAGAGTGGGTGAGGGTATATGAGGTGAGAGGAGATGAGTGGGTGAGTGAAGAATGGAAATGATGAGAGAGGGGGCTGCAACAGTGAAGTTGAACCTGGACCCAAACAAAAATAAGAAATCAGATCTGAGGAGCTTCAGGAGATGAAGTCGAGTGACGGTATTTATCTAAAAATATCCGGTAAAACAAAGCTTCAACTTGTAGCTGATAAAGGAAACATGGATAATTTGGAAATCCTCTGAAGTCTAAGACGTGCAGGGAGATCAGACGGGGGAGTCCTTCACCTACAGGACGCAGAAGTAGAAGGAGAGGTCCGAAAAATATCCATGTACGCTGATGATGTTATTATTTATTAACAGAAATCTGCACTCATTTATGTTCATTTATTTTATTCTTAGAATAAAAGTGAGTTAAAGGAAAGTGAGTGAATCCAACCATCTCTAAAAAAAACAGAGCTGTATGTCTGTGCCACTTCCAAGTTTTTGTGTTGCTTAGAATTTTCTGTTTTTGCATTAAAATGATTAAAAACTGTGGATTTTCGCTAATGAAACAGAAATATTGTGCGTGTGCTTTTATTTATTCAAGGAAGTTAATCATTTATTCATATCAATGAGTCGTAAAAGTCAGTGAACTATCTGCTGTGACCTCCTGGTTCAGCAGCAACATGAACTCAACGTTTCTGGTAACTGCTGACCAGTCGTCTACAGCAGCACAGAGGAAATTTAGGTCCAAGATAATTCAACTCCTTGGTGCACACATGACATATATAACATATATTAAATGATTTGATTGACCTGGGAAACATTTGCAGGATAATAATTTAATAATTTTGCAGGAGAGTTTAATATTTAGCCGTTAGAGTAAGTAAAACTACCACAATGGATACTTGTTTCTTTTTCTTTTTAAGGTGTTTAAAACCACTTTGAAAAGGTATAAAACCTTTATCCATCACCTCAGTCTCAGTAAATGTGTATCACGCCCCCTAAAATGTGATGATGTGACAAAAACACAACTAGTGTTGTCTGTAAACAGACTTCTCACAGTGTGTTGCGTGTCAAGTGCAAACCTGGAACCAAACCCCATCAGTGATGATGCTGCTACCAGACAGAAATAAATGATTGATGGGTTCTTGTTTTAAGACAATACTGCACACACGAGGGTACCGGAATGCTAATGGCGCTGATGCTAACGGTGTTGATGCTAACGGTAGTAACCAGACTGATCTTGGTGCTTCATTTGGTGCCAGTTAGTTTTCAACTAGCTTAGCCTCCTTAGCTCTATTCACATCAGTTTTTCAAGGACAAATGTTTGTCTGAAGTTTGTCTGGACTTCCCCTCTAAAGATGCAGACTGGTCAACCTGCAACAAGGAGGAAACGCCTGAAATTAGATTCAACATCTGACCACGCATAGCATTTTATTAAAAGAGCAGGAATGTAGCGTATCTGATGAGACAGACCCCACAACACTGGTTTCCATTTTTCACTCTTTAAGCACCACCACTGTTCCAGAAGTTTCTCATCAGTATCTGACAAAACCCAGACTGTACTGATCCCTAGTCAGGACCGGTCTGGACGCTGGGCAGCTCCACCTGAAACTGTGACAAAGCTGTGGAGCTGCTGCTAACTTTTAGCTAAATGCGGAAAGGTTTGCAAAGACAACCAACGCAAATTGCTTCAAAACTTGTCATTGCTCTGTGACATGAGTCAAGAGTCGTTCATTTCAGAGACTGAAGAGAAAACGCTGCTGTGACAAACCAAGAAGAGTACGCAATCAAACAATTCTCTGATGAACAGGATTTCCCAGATAATCTTGTTTTTCTCGACTTTATTTGTGCTCAATAAATCCTTGAGTATTTGTCTCACAGCCTCGACCAGTTTCACGTTCTCCTTCTTTTGGATTTTAAACACAAGAAGGTCTGATTTGTGTTTGGTAGCTCTGTAGACCTTTTATGGTTGCATACTTCCACAGAGTTGCGTCATAGCCTGGTATTCTCATATATATAGCATGGAGCAAACTTAATATCATACCCAAGTTGGAATAAACCCATGATTTTAGATCTAATTTTTATCTCCTTTTGCAGGTGGCATTAATCACCTCCTGTCAAATTTACAGAAACTTCCTACTTCTCTGTAACCAAACCCTCGTCCTCCTCCGCATGTAAATGCATGTAATATCCGGGGACATACCAGAAATACACATCACAGAGGAGATTCAGCATCAAAATGCAGAATAACTGTGACTCACACAATATCAAGATCATAGCCAGTTGTAGACAGGACAGGACTGAGCCTGCCACTCAGCCTGCCAGGGAGTCGGCCCATGATTGTGCAACACAGACATGCACAGTCATCCTCAGGTAGTCGTATTCCCACGGATTATTCACCTCACCCTCGTCTCAGAGGATCGGTATCACTAGAGGAATACAAAGCATCCTTCATGTTTGAGAGTGACTTCACACTCAGTCACAAACGCTGCCACGTCTGTAGCATCATGTGCAGGTTTTCCCTTTTTTTCATGAGCACAGAATATAGCATATGATTTAGTATAAGTCAGAAGATACTAGCAGCAAAACAAAAAGAGAAAATTAGAGTTAACCACACGCTCTTTTGTTTCTTTATTGTTTTGTCGTCTCTTAATAATGAAACATTTAAAAGACGTTGCATTTCTGAAGGAGCTTCTGTGCATTTTGCATCTTCCTTATTAAACTGACCTAAATCCAGTTTATCTCCTAAAGACACAGACAAGTCTTCACAACAACTTTTTTCAATCACATCCAGACAGACTCTCCAGAAAGAGAGAGAAAGTGAGCTCCTGTCAGTCACAGTCACTTAACTAGTGACGATGAAGAGTCTCAAACCGTGCAAACGTTTCCTGCAATGTTTCCATTTTAAATTGTCCAAGGAAAGACAAATATCTCAGCTTTTTTTTGCTGCAGCTGCGTCAAATAACATCCTATTAAATGTAAAAATAGATGCGTTTGTGTACTACTAATAAAGGGAATTAACGCTGGCACAAAGAAGCTGCATCAGCCGTGTGTGAAGCCTCTCAGCTGGTGTGTGGTAACGCTGCGACGCTGCCAACGTTTTCACTCCGTGTCACCTGACGTTTTTCAAGCCGTGTCCTGCTTATCTGCGCCACAGCAATAAAACATAAATTGCACAAGTGTGAGTGTTGCAACGTTAAAAACCGGCAATGGAGAAATGGGCGGCGGCAACGGAAGGTCAGCGCAACATCACACGAGCACGTACACACTCTGTGTTTTTATTGATTTAGTAATTACAGAGTAGTCTTTGTGTTGGTGGAGGGCCAGACGAAAACACAACAAAGAAACAGCTGCTGAACACGCGTGAACTTGATTGAAGGCTTGTTGCATAATTTTAGAAAGAAAAAAAAAAAACAGAGAAACAAAATAAAGTGTGAAAGACCTGAGGGTGAAAACAGACCAGGAGGTTTTGACCTGAAGTGCACCTCGTTACACGACTTTTGTTTTGGTCTGTGTCCATAGAGAAGCTGAGGAGTTCACTGATGATGCAGAGATATCAAAGTGTTTGGGCAACAGGAGACTTAATCGTACATACTCAACATACTAAAAAACATCTGATCACATTTGTAGCAGGAAGTAAAGATTTCAAGCTGAAGAGGAGGATGTTTGAATAGGAGCAGACCTCATGAATCCACTCAGCCTGGTGATGTGCTCTAGTTAAACTAGTTATCTCCCCAGTAATGACCCCGGTCTTTACTCCTCTGAGGATGGGAGCTTTGTCTCCAAAATAAATTAGAACTCAAAGTGATGATGCATGCTGTACGTGTTACAGTTAGTAAAACTTCATCTGTTTTCTATGTTATCAGGGGGGAAAAAGTTTCTAAATGAGCTCATAGGTTTCCCCAGAAAAGTAGAAGTAGTGACATGAAACGAAAGGATATATATAGAGGAAGTTGTGATGTTGTGTTTCTCTGAAGTGACACCGCGGGGTCGGGTGAAGGTGACAGATGCGACTTTAAAATGATGCCTGCACAGAAGCACGTCCAAAAAAATGACCGACACATTGCTGCTGAGAACAGCTCCTTCTCAGTCAGAGGCTGACTGGTGCACTTACATGAAAATGATCCTTTCATGCTTCGCTGGAAGATGCAAGAACGGAAACATGTATGGAAGAATGTGTCACTTCTGCGACTAAAAAAAGCTGTGTGCAGGGTTGAGTTCAGGGTCAGGTTTTATCTTTTAAAACGGTGCCGGGAATTAAAAAATTTAAACATACAAACTTTATCCAAATAACGTATTTTTAAGTCAGTTTGTGACGTGAAAGTTGAACAATAAATAATATAGATACAACTAAGACTAAGAAATAAATTAATCAGTATAATAATAATACTAATAATAATAATAATAATAATAATAATAATACTAAACCAGTGGTGTGGGGTCTGTCAGGCATCAGAGACGCTACATCTCTGGTCTTTTGATAAAATGCTATGCTAATGCGAAGTCCAGACAAACTTTAGACAAACGTTTGGTCTTAGACATGTTGAAGGTTCACTTCCATCCATTCAGGTTAAAATGTAGCGTCGTCACAGCAACAGAGCTAAGGAGGCTAAGCTAAGTAAAGACTCACTACCACTGGTGCCGTCATGGTGCCCATCCCTAGCCAGGAATTCACATCAGGGATTCTTTGTGCATCTTTCCATTGTCCTCCAACTTTTAGAAACATTTATTCGGAGTCAGTATCTCATCATTAAATATGTTTCTGAACTGAATCCATTGTTCTCCGCTGAGTGCTCTCATCTGTCCTCTTACTGAAGGTCGTCCTTGTCGCTGAAGATAAAAAATAAACACACGAGATGAACACGGAGTCCTAGTGGAGGAACACCAAGTCTCTGTTTGATCGGTGCTGACTGACCTGTAAGTGGACACCAAGCACAGGGCGACTGGAGGGTTATTTAGATCAGATTCTCTGCAGATGGTATTTTCTGATGTTGGTTTTATTGTCATCTGATCAGAACACGCTGTGACATGGATGAACTCAGGTGAGCCCTTTAACATCTTTAGTTTTGGTCCCGTATGGATGTGAAGTTTAGTCACGATATATTTCAGCACCCAAAAGCAGCTTCACACATTCACTGCGGGGGAGGACGGGAGCAAATAAATAAAAGAAATACAACAAAAGACCTGACTAATGAAGAAAACATCACACAAAACACCACAGCAGAGCAGGTCCTCACATCAGCATCTAACGAGGCTGGAGGACGGTCATCAGAATAAACCCTTCAGCTTGTGATCGGACAACCTGGGGTTCAATCAGCCAATTAGCAGAAATCAACTCCTGCAAAATAACTAACGGGGGAGATGGGAGAGAGCATTATATTGTGTTAGGGTCAAATTTGACCCGTCTGCTAGTTAAAATGTGCAAAAAGTGCATTTTAACTTGTTGTTTATGGGGACGAGGCTTTGTGATAGAACAGCTTTAACACAACTAAACAATTAGGATCAGGGTTTTTCTTTAAAAAAGAAGGTGACATCTGTGGAGTTATGGGTCAAATTTCACTCAAATTTGGAAACGAGTGGTGGATTCAAAGATAAAAAGGGTCTATGGGGCCCAAAAAATGAACATTTGATCCAGAGCTCACATGGATATGAATGAATAATACTGATGATGATAAACATTGAGGTTTCTTTTTGACAGCTTTGGGCTGAATTAAGTGACTCAAAAGACGTGAGCAGCTTTGTAACGTATTATAAGGTTTAATTGGACCATGCTGGTAAAAAAAAACAAAAAAAAAAACAACAACTCTTTTTTCTGTGTCCTCATCGGTGGAGACCTCGGGACTCGTATTTAGGCGTTATCAGTACTAAGCTGACGTGTGCAGGCCTCCATTGATCTAAGAATCAAAGGAAACCTTGTTGAGATATACTCAGGGTTTTTTTGTTATTTCTGAGAAAGAAGCCTGAGCTTTAAGAGTTTTGTTACAGTTTGTTGTTACGTCACTAGAGTTCCTTATTCCAAGAACAATGAGAGGAACAATGGTTGCAGCGAACGTACCGTAAAGATGCTTGATGTCGAGGCCGTTCAACATGAATTGACTGTGCTAGAGGCTTTTTAGACAAATAACAAACAGTATAAAACTTTAACCGTCCATAACACGCTTTGTGCACAGTGGAGGAACTCAGAAATCCAATAGGCTGCCATCTATATACAGCACGTACACATGCATTTGGTTGATTTTCCACACCATGCACCTCAACAACTGGCTCCAAAACCACCTACGTCTTGTGTAGTACATGGATCGAAGAAGCTGCAGCAACAACGACTCAGAAAATACACAAACTAAAGACGTCCTCCACCGACATCTGCAGACTAAACTGGACTCAACACAATTCCAAAGCAGCTTCTACACACAGTGAAAGGAAACATTCTGGACAAACCAGAAGCATCTGGCTTCACCCAACAACCATCAGACATCTCCAGACTCCAGACAGTCCTCATTCTCATGGTACAACATCATATCTCTACCTGGACCCCAACACAGTCACAGTACATTTAGCAACTGTAAACATCATGATCCAACTTAAATCTCCTCTGTTATACGTGGATCTTTCATCATATGACATGATCCAAACTCATTCCTCTTAGAAACTCATTTGACTTGTTTTGAGCTTTTCTGATGCTTTTAAATGGTCTTTATTGTCACTCCCATGTCACTAACGGACCGTTAGTGATGGTGATGGGACTTTCTCCTGCTCTTTTTTTAATCACCCGCTTCCTCAGAGTTTGGACGCGGCTGCTGAGCATCTTGTGTTTACTGCTGCATAACTGGCCCATGCTTGATGTTGTTTACATGAGTGGGGGGAAGTGGGTCAGATGACTTTCTCCTGGCGTGAGATGCACTGACATGCCGCCTGTGAACAGGCCGACCTGGCCCAGTGTCAGGACGCACATTTTCTGGCGTCGATCGGTGAATTTGGATGAAAGCAAAGCAAGAGACGAGAGGTCATCAGCAGAGCTTCATAATGAGCATGAATGATGAGCCCGGCCAGACTTTGATGCTGTACGACAGGTTTTTACAGGTCTTTTCTTTCTTTCTTTTCTTTTCTTTTTTAAAAAAAAGCCGCTGCAGGCGTCACTTTGGTAAATCATTACTTATTAGGGTTTAAGTGACTTGTCAAAACTCTTCTACAAGAAAATGGAACAATGCAGCGTGCTTCATATTTACTATCAACCACACTGAACTTTACAACATGAAAAATGACTCCATCACAATAAACTCAAATGCACACCTTCTGCAGAACACAGTAAACAAGCGTAAATGCTAGAGCAGATTCCAACATGTTAGCAGCTCGGAGGCGTTGTGGTGCAGCCCCCGCCTCGCAGTGACAAAGCTTTGCCGGTTTCAGTCTCCTCTGTACGGATGAGTCCAGATCCTCGCAGCATGAGAATCTTAAGTAACTGGACTGTAGTGTTCGTGTTCCACAGACTGCTCCTGCACCCCGATGGAGACGCTGCTAACACGTACGCAAAGCAGACGCACAATGAAGGCTTACTGGTCATAGACTGGACAAGAGTGTGAAACCGAACCGTGCTTTGTTGCGTACTCTTCTGGAAATATGTGCAGTGACTAATCTGTTTTATAAGCTGTAAATGTGGAGCTGCTGCAGGTTTTCCTCTCTCCGCGCTGAGCTCAGGAAGCAGTGACGAAGCTGAAATAGCTGCTTGTATAACAGCTCTGACTCGCTGCCAAGTTTGGTTTTTCCTCCACCCAACGAAAACTCTGAGAATCTGTCGAGTCATTCTGAAACTCCCCAAGCATTTAGAAATCCTGCTCACAAGCTGGCTTTCTTCTACTTTTCTTTTTCTTGCTTCATTCTCTTCCTCATCTGCAGCAGAAACAACAGAGTGGTGTTGCTGTGGTTGTTTTTGGCGAGTCTCAGGATTAGCAGAAAGGGATGCATGATAGCCTCTTTTGATTTCACTGCTCAAGGTTTTCTTCCTCGTAAAGTTTTTCTGCAACGTCGCCCTCAGTTCTGCCTCAGGAGAGCTGCACAGAGCGGCTTCTCCTTCTCCTTCTTTCTTTTTCTTCTTCTTCTTTCTCTTCCTCGCATCTGCCGCAGAAACAACCAGAATGTGTGTTGCTGTGGTTGTTTGTGAGATCAGTTCTCAGATTAATTGGCAGAAAGGATGCATGAGCCTCATTTGATTTCACTGCTCAAGGTTTCTTCCTGTTAAAGGGTTTTTCCTGCCACCGTCGCCCTCAGGCTGCTCTGGAGGTTTCAGGCCGGTTTTTGTGAAGCCTCTTCACACAATGCATATTGTTATTGGCGCTATATAAATAAAACTGAATTGAATTGAACAGAAATCTAGCTCCACCCCCAATGTGCTGTTAATCTCAGATGCCACTACTCTCTAATATAGCTGGATTTATGGACAAGCCCACAGGACATGGAAATGGTTACGAGCCACAAAGGTTCCACATTGTCTCCAGCTGAAGCCTCGTTTCTGTGTCTGCAGTTCTGTCATTTTAGGAGTTATAAAAACTCTCGTTCTATTCTCAGTGATCTTGAGTTTGCTGGTTTACGTCTCACATATTTCCATCCAGGCCTCGTCTGATATTTGTGTTTCTGACTCCTTCTCCCATTTTTGTTTGATGAAGCAACATTTGAAAGTTTCTGAATAGTTCGCCTTCCAGTTCTCACTGTAGCTTTTATTCGATAGAAGCTATTTACATCGGTTCAGCATCAAACCAGCCGCGTGGTCGTGCAAACTCAAATTAAACCCTCACGTGCACACGTTTCTATGTTTGTCCACGGTTGATGTCTTAGTTTCGTCCTGTGCAGGCAGCCTGTCAATGATCTGGTTTATTTTCACCCTCTGGTTAGCGGAGCGGAGGCTGAGGAGGTTCATCCGAGGAGAAGGAAGATTTAGTTGACGGTCCCCGGGGGGAGGAGCCACAGAGGTGTTGGTGTCGGTGGAGGAGGAGCTGAGGAAATGAGCAGTTTAAATTTATCTCGAAGCTCCATCTTCCTGCAAACAGCTCCTCAGTTTTATGATTTGAACGTGAGAAGGATCAGATTTTTTTTTTTATATCGGACCATAAATCGTGCTGCAAACACAATGCAAAGAGATTAACACCTCAACCGTGCCTCCTCCGCACTCTAAACACGAGACCTGGTGAAGGTTTATTGCTGCACACTCACAATAAACAACTATAAAAGACACAGTATTCAATATCAAACTGCGCTGATTGTGATTGTGTATTTATTATTGATGCATTAACTGGGGCAAACGGTTACGCTGTCGCTCTGAATAGTCCATCTGCACGTGTGACCTAAACATTTGAAGCAGTTCTTAGTATTTACCTCCCTGTTCACTCGTCTCCTCAACTGGAAACTCCCCCGTCACATTCTCACTGGATTCATGAGGTGAAATTAGTATTTTTTATAATTATTGTTAAGTCTATTTCATGTGCTTTTTCCCTTGTTTTATTTGTCTATTTTTTGTTCTTTTTAAATCTTTTTTTTTTTTTTTGGAGGGGTGGGCGGAGGTGTAGGCCTGTAGGGGGGGGGGGGGGGTCCTATTTTTAGGGTGTAGGTCTGTATATCACACTGTCTGTCCAGAATCTTCAGTAAATAAAGTTTAGTTCTGGTTGTGGTGCCGTTTAAAGTTCAGCGCTCAGAACCAGAGGGTTTTATCTCCAGTACATGGACGACATGAATGTGTCCCAGGGGGCTGATGATATAATCCTGGTGTGGGAATGTTTAGTCACTAGCTGTGTTTCCGTCACAGTTTTTCCCAAAGTAAAAGTGATATTTCTGTAACCCTGATAAAGTCCAGTTTCTTTTTGTTTCCACTGAAATGTGCTGTTACTCTGATAAAGTCTCGTCTGGTCATATCTCATAATTCTCTTGAACTCTCGTCACTTTAAGGAAGATGGATTCAGATGAACTGGTCACATGACCCCCTGCATCGTCTCCATGGAAACGACAACAAAGTTTTTCTCCCTGTATCTAAAACATTATCTGATCAGTAAATAACCTGTATCTATACTGGACAATACTACATATAATTTACTGATACTTATTCATATATTCATACATATTTACATTTATACTAATATGAGGAGTTTGCATGTTCTCCTTGTGTCTATGTGGGTTTTCTCCAGGTACTCCGGTTTCCTCCCACCCTCCAAAGACATGCTCGTTAGGCTGATTGGTGACTCTAAATTGACCCTAGGTGTGAGTGTGAATGGTTGTTTGTCTCTGTGTTAGCCCTGAGATAGACTGGAGACCTGTCCAGGGTGGACCCCGCCTGCCACAGTCTGTTCACTTCCATCCAGACAGTTAAACGTTTTTTCCTCTTCACTTTGCTCTTAATTCTTTAGAGAATGCCAAACACAAAGGCCCCAGTCAGCTGATGGATTTGAACCCAGAACCATCCTGCTCGTATTCTATTATATTTTCCATCCACTGCTCGGGTTGGGTGTCGTCTCACTCTGGGTCAGAGCATTTTCTGAATGCAGCAGAGAAGTTGATTGTTTTGGGCCTTGAACACAATAAGAGTTGTTTCTTAGCTCCACAGTATCGGCACATTATCCAGTATTTAGCGTAATAAAGCCTGGGTTTGTTGAGTCATGGTGTTTTGAACGGCTTACGGTTCTTTTGTGGTTTGGTCATTTCAGACGCCTCAATAGGGAGACGGCAACATTTCAACACGCTGCTCACAGAATTCAGGTCAGTAAAGATCTAAACTGCACAAAGTCGTAAAAAAAAATGTAATCAAGATCAGTTCGGCCATTTTTAATTCCCACCATCAAACTAAGATTATGGATTTGAAATGGAAGATCGTGGGACATTCGTTTTGCCAGAATGAAGTGAAACTAGGTCGTGCCACCATCGTGAGTGACCACATCAGACCCTGACGCAACAGAGTTTCATTTACAGGAAGGGATGGATGTGACTCCACACGTCCGTCACGTCGCTTGACAGTAAACTGTCGAACTGAATCATCACACATGTTGACAAATCTTCGCTGTGACTACCTGCCCTGCCTGCCTGCTTTCAATCACCTGAGTCAAATGGATTGAGAAATAAGCCACAGTGGCTGAGGATCAGGTATGTGGTTCGTTACACGACACAGTAACAGGAGTGTTTAAACGTTCTTCCTTTCAGCCTCAGTGTTGGCGGTTGGTGGAGAATCAGACTCAGAAAAGACTTTACTGCAACGTATATTTGTACACACAATATAAAACGTGAAATAAAAACCATGGAGGCTGGTGGAGTCAGAGTCAGTCGGGCTAAAGGTGATTAAAGTTTTATGTTTGCTGTTTAAACTCAGAAGTCGATACTGACCCCGAGTCTCTTTATGTAACACCAGTGTTCATCCTAAAAAAAACACCTTCTGCAATAAAAAATAAAATAGTTTAGTACTAGCTCATGAAGTATGAAATGAATCACAATTAAAACTCGTGCTCGTGCGGAATAAATAAAAATGAAAATGTGATGAAACAGGTTGTCATAGTTATGTCACCGCTGCTGGAGTTCGACCAATGTTAACAATCCATGAACTTTACCAACTCACACACATTAAAGGTTTTTGTCCCAGTGAACAGTTTAAGTCATAATAGCAATGATAATTATAATTATAAAAATCTGTCCAAGACTTCAGTTTAGTTTGTTTCAAACACATAAAAAGCAAAAAAATATATATATATGACAAAATCATACAGGAATGAACATAAATGAACAAAAATATATCAATAATATAGCTTCACATCCTGTCAATGTAATAATAACAATAAAAAATGTAGAAAAATATTAATAAAAATAATCATGTCAGCATAATAAATCTAAATCTACTACTAATAATAATCATAATAAACTTCCCAGACAAACAGAAACCACAAATTTAAAATCTAAATTTAAAATCTAAATTTAAAGCGAAGGTGAAGAATGCCTTTGAATGCAGTCAGGTATGTGTATTATATATATTGTTGTGTGTTTTAGTGTATAGTGTTTTAGAGGTTGTCGGGTTACTGGGTCTCTGGGTTTCTGCAGCTCATCGACCTCTGAGCTCATTCTTTGATTTTTCCACCGGTCCTGACTTTGACCCATTGAACAGAGTTTAATTTGACTTTGATTTCTCGATAAAGTTTATTAACGGGGTTTCAGACTCCTCCAAAACACAGTTCACTAGCTCATACAGCAAAATGTACGAAAGCTGTTGGTTCTTCAGCTGTTCCTGTGAAGCTGATGAAGAAGCGCTGACTGAAACGAAGACGTCTGATCTGGAGTTTGTGTTTCCTGCTCATGTCCAGGCATGCGTTATATTTACTTATCTTATTCCCGGATACGGCAGAAAAGATGGCTCCTCCTTTACAGTGAACTCCTTTTGTTATTGTTAGTATCATCGTGGGCATTTTATTATTTTATGTTGTGAGTAAAGGAAGTGACCCACTTTCACTTTGCCAATCCAAACAGACTTTACATAAGAAGGAACCGGAGCCAAACTAAAAACAACACGTCCATCATTGACACGGTCCCACTTCAACCCTCATAGAGGCTGCTTTAAGTGAAGACAGAGGTCGATCAGCTGGAAGAAAACACCGGTTCACCACCACAAATCAGTCCAGACATCTTCTCCTGCAGAGCAACCAGTCAGTCTCAATCTTTTTACATAGATTATCTTAAAATCTACCGTGTTTCCTCAGAGACGCAGCTGTTCGTCTTATAGTGGAAGTTTTATTGCCCACGTTAAGTATTTAATAAAATCCAGGAAGATAAATTGCACCCAAATGTAAAAACTCAACTTCATTTTCATTTGATTAATGTATTTATGTGAAAAGGACAGTGCACATTAATTCACATTTCTGTATACGTGTCAGTGTTAGCCGACAGGATGTGTAAGAACCACATGATGACCAGATGTTCATCATTATGATCAATAAATCACACATACTAGAAGGATACATAAAATAAATATAAAAACAACAACGAGTTAGCATAATACAACTTAAAAGTGTTCACACGTCTGACCTGTTAAGAGCCGGTCCTTAGCATCACGGCTAAATGTTTCTTCTAAATCTTTCTCCATAACTTAGAGGCTCTCAGAGAGAAACATGATCGACCGAAGGGAGTCGACCTGTGAGGGACTGAACAGCCGCTTCAGGAGCTTTGCCATTCAAAGTCTTAAAGAGCAGACAAGCATCAGCGTATTTTAGCATATTATCCCGAATAACTAAGCTTTACTTTTCAAGGATGTTGCAATGATGGTATAATTTGTGTTTTCTGTCTTAGGCTTTAAAGGCTCGTTTATGAATAGAATGAACTGGTTTCAGTGTTGAGCTGTTCACTTGAGTCCAGCTTGTCATGCAGTGTGTGAGGTTGGGATGATGTTGTTAGACAGTTTCTTATATATTGAAAATTAGCTGTATTATATTTATTTACTTGCATTACTTTTCTCCCTTGATGTTTAAAGGAAAGCGTAGAGTCAGGAGTGATGCTTAAGTACTGAACATGAGATACTGTCTGAATTACCTCCCAGAAATATAGACCTTAGGTTCACAGTGAGATGTAGTGTCAGAAAGACTTTCTTAACATTAAGGCCATTTGTGAACTTTAACCTCCTGAGGTCTGAACTTAAGTTTGGTTTGCATGTTTAATTTCTCCAAACAATGACCACTGGGAGGTTTTGTATGTGTAAGATTTTTATTTTTTCAACAATATTTTTATTGAATTTTATATATATTTCACTTGTACAAATAGACAACAATCAAAACAATAACATCCATAAAGTGAACAGTCACAATTTCCACAAAACATTTCACATACCGCACACAAATTAAATAAACTAAACAAAACACAAACACTCAGCAGCATACATCAATGCAGCAGTCACTTTAAAGACGTGACGTTAAAGAAACTCTATTAAAAGTTTCCATACAGTCTCAGACTCTGCAGTCCTTCCCCTGGTTATATACGTCAGTCTTTCCAACATAATACAAGATGCCATCTCCTTTATCCACATATGTATCGAGGGCACGTCCACTTTTCTCCAAGACAGAGCGATCATCCTCATCGCCTGCAGGAGTCCAAATACCAAGTATACATATCTCTGCCTGGTGAGGAACCTTCACTCCAACAGTCAAGATTTTTATTATTAGTAAATTCTTTGATTATTTTAAACTTGCGTCACTGGATTTATTGTGTAAATATTTATTGTTTGGACCAAAATATTGTATTAATTTGTGTCAATAAAGATCAATACACCAACCAACCAATTCACCAACCAACCAACCAACCAAACCACCAACCAACCAACCCAGCAAACCACCAACCAACCAACCAACCACCAACCAACCAACCCAGCAAACCACCAACCAACCAACCCAGCAAACCACCAACCAACCAACCAACCAACCAATTCACCAACCAACCAACCAACCAACCAACCAACCAACCAAACCACCAACCAACCAACCCAGCAAACCACCAACCAACCAACCAACCAACCAACCAACCAAACCACCAACCAACCAACCCAGCAAACCACCAACCAACCAACCAACCAACCAACCAATTCACCAACCAACCCACCAACCAACCAACCAACCAACCAACCAACCAACCAACCAACTAATTCACCAACCAACCAACCAACTAATTCACTAACCAACCAACCAACCAACCAACCAACCAACCAACCAACCAACCAATCATAATCCCGATCCAGCTTTAGATCTATTGGAAGTTCATTTGCACAAAACTGAGATCAGATCTCAACTGCTGGTTGGGGGACGAGTGTGGAGACACAGGTGCTGAAAGCTTGGGCAGGTGTGATGAGTTGACCCACCCTGATCTCATTCAGATGGATGTCAATGGTCTGAATGAGGTCAGGGGGGGTCAACCGCCACCAGAAGACAAAGTCACTGTTTTTTTTGAATAAATATAAAAGTTTATTTAAGGTGGACAATGATTTTACCTTTCCCTTGTTTGTCCACGTTTGGATGATGCAAACTGTGTTTACCTGCTTTATATTTGCTCTGATATCTGCACAGATCAAAGTTTCTGTCATTTCACAAAGCTGTAGGTGAAAAGCTGTTGACAAAGTTAAAACATTCAGAAACATCTTTTGCCAAGTTACTGTTGAAACAGGACTTCAGTTATGTAACAACCGGACACCATATTAGTCAGGACGTAGTTATCTACACTTGCCTCCTCCTGATGTCAGCGCATACAATCCAAGCATCTGCTGCTTGTTAATGGGTTCTGTCCATGGTCAAATCATCCCTGAATAACTGAATGCTGTCTCCCCGTGTGTCATAGATCTAACTTGTGGTATTATTAAAAGGCAGATGCTGGAGGACATCAGGGTTTGTGAGGGTTGATATGTCAAAAGCAAGTCAGAAGAAGAAGGACCTTAAAATGGACCCTGAAAGCGATTTTAAAGATGGTGTAATGTGCTCTCGCCCTCTGGTCCTCGTCAGCACACGAGCGGCTGAATTCTGTAGTAACTGTAAACTGTAAATGGTCTTTTTAGAGATGAACGAGGAGCTGAGACCGGACGATACAGGAGATTTAAGATATAAGACCTCACGTTAACACAACTAAAGCTCCTTTAACAACAGACGAAAGATTGAATTCAATTTGTGTTATTTAGTCTGTCTGAAAATGACAAGAGGAAAATGTCAAAAAGGAACAGAAGGAAAGGAACTGTGTCATCTGAATAACTCATCATTTTATTTTGCACAATAATTGCACAGTTTTTTTTTGCACTGCCTTATCTTGCACAAGCTACCTCACTGTCAACATTTTATATGATATTACATAATGTTATGTGTCTATTTTCCTCTCTCTATATTTTTTAGAGTAGTGTTATTTTTTGTATATTCTTTCAAATTTGATTTTGTTTTTAGCGTTTTTTTAAAAAAAAATAGCCAAATCAGATCAAAAAGAATAAAAAAAGAGGGAGTCCAACCAGTATTCACACCTGCACATATTCAATATATATGCATACAAATGCAGACCCACATGTGTATCCAGATACCACAGTATAAGGCCTCCATACTTTCATATCTAACTCTTCCTTATCCATCAGCCTTTCGTAGGAACAAATCTTCATAAGACCTCATCCGTTTATCTGCTTTTGTTTTTCCAATGTCACCACTTTATCCTGCACCCAGTAATAGGTGCTGATGTGCTGCTGTGGTTGACATTTAGTCCATTTCCCTTCGGTAGCACAGCCAGAAGACAGAGCAGTGGCTGTTGAACCAGAGCAGAGGAAAGTCAGAAGAAGCGTCACATCTCCAACATAAGTCAGAGTTTCGTGAAGTGCTGAAGTCGTTCTGAGTCCAATAAGTCCTGTTAATCATTTTTATAACTAACCAAACGTGTCTGCATTTCTCTTGATACTTTAAACCATGATCCAATAATTTGTCCCCGTATTTCTCCAGACATCTCTTCTCCTATGTCCCGGCGTCTCTTAAGGCCTTCAGAACTGGGGGATTGTTTTATTGTTTTTTTGTATATATATTCTTACAAAAAAATTAATTGATTCTGCACAAGGAAATTTCCCATATGTGGCATAAACAAAGATTTTTTTTTCTTTCAAAATAAAACAGCAATTAAATGTAGAGGGGTTACATTAAGATATGGAAATTAAGATAAAGAAGATGCATGTGATGTCCCATAGTTCTCTTAAATTGCCGTCACTTGAGCTTGAACTGGTAACATGACCCCCTGCATCAGAAACGTTCTTTCTATTTGAGATTTTTGAGAGGTGATTAGACATGTAGAAGTTTCATTACCAGCTGTTTTTAATGGGATGCTCAGGTTTCACACATTTCTAGGGGGAATGGAAACGCAACTGCCTGCACGTCTGCATGAGACAATCAGTCATTGATTCTCTGCCAGCACAGATAGAGACTCACCGGTGAACCTAACCAGAACCCACACAGACACAGGGAGAACATGCAAACTCCACACAGGACACACGATGGATTACAACCCAGACATTTCTTATTCTGAGGCATCAGTGAAACGTATCTGTTATAAGAAAAGATCATTTAGAATTAGCACTTGAATCAAACATTTAGGATGACGTTCTAAACATTTAAAAAAAAAAACAGATCTACAGGCTTTTTTTCTCGGGGGGATAACAGAGGAGGAACATGGAAATTTCCAAAACAACAACAGCAAAAAAGAAAAAAAAAAGACTTGAATGAGAGCGAGTTCATGTCAATACTGTGCCACCAATGAGTGCAGAGCCCCCTCCACTCCTCCCCCGAGGAGAAGTCTGATCGATGGCTTCGATTCTCTGAAGCTGGATCTAAAACATCACGGCCTCAGTTAAAGACGTGAGGTCGCCATCGTCCTGACACTTGGCTTCTGCCGAGGGATTATTTTTGAAAATGAATAGAGGAGAAAAAAAAATATTTGCAGAGTCAGCCAGTCTGCCCTCCTATTAAAAAAAGATAATGGCCGGTTACTGAGTGACAAAGCGGCGGTGGCCATGGCCTACATATTTCTGTTTGTTTAATAGATGATAAGATCACACTCTCTCCCGGCAGTGAAGTAGGGCACCTCTCCACCACAGACAGACAGAGAGAGAGGAGGCAGAAAGGAAGAAGAAGAAGCAGCAGCTTTGTCGAGCTTTAATCGGTGTTTGCAGCAGTGAGAACATGTGAAGATGAACATCCAGGAAGCTTCAGTCCTGCAGCAGCTTCGTTCCTTCACATCAACGCAGGCCTCGTTTCTCTTTAAGAAGCTCAACCCCAGAGTGTTTGATGCTTCACTGCGAAAATCAGATGAACCAGGAAAACGTTTGCTTTCTCCACATAAATGCACCTGTGTTCTCTCCCAATAAGCCGGGTTTAACTCAATCAGCTGATCTCGATGCACAGCTGTTCGTAGCTTATCTTCTCACCAGAACCCCGTCCTGGCCTCCCTTCATTTCATCAGCTCTGATTTTAAGGTCTCAGTGAAATCAAAGGTGATCACATCTGTCTGACCTCTGTCTCTCAGGTTCCTCTGGTGTTAGTGACGTTAAAGCTCAGAGGAGATCGTCCTTTCTCAGCTGCAGACCCCAAAACCCTTCAACCATAAGGCTGTTCCAGACACCGTTTATAAATCGCCTCTTAAGACTCATTTTTATTCTTTTATTTGGTCTGAGAGCTGCTCGTTTTATCAACGCTTTAATTTAGCTTGATTTCATACCTCTATCTTTACTCTGTCTTTGTGTTGGTGCAGAAAAATGTCTCCTCTTCATCCAGCAGTGATTATTTTGGCTTTGTGTTTGTGCACATGGCACAATGTTTTGTAACACACAGAAGTTGTACGTGGCCATGCATTCATACACGCATTCATCCATGTTATTTCCTCTGTGTTTTCAGAAGAAAATGTTCCGGTTTCTCAAGTTATTTATCTCGTTGTTTTGCTTTGTTTTCTCAAGATTCTCTCAGAAACTTAATCGCTATCTAACATTAAAGCACAAAACAAACAGCTCAGCACCACCACCACCAGGGTGTGGCTGCTGAGAAATGAAATAATCCTGTTTGTCTGTCTGAAACGAGTTCACTGCATCAAATCCATTGATTGTAATTGGGGTCATTTTGTTGGTAGGTCATGCATCTAAGGGTTAATGATTCCATGGTTCTGAGGTTTGACCTGTGTGTGTACGTGTTTTATGTATTTGTTTTGCATGCGTTGACTCGTCTGCACAGCACTTTAGTCTAAAGTCGTTGTTTCTAAATGTGTATATATGTAAATAATATTTAAATACTTATTCCCTCAGCTGCTACCAGGGCCCAGTTCCTTTAGTTCTAACAGCAAAGAGCTGCTGATGGATACATAACTTCATCACAGACTGTGTTACATAATTCTGTCTGTGAGTTTATCATGTCTGCAGGTCGTCTGCTGCACCCATGACCAAACACTGCACTCTGCCCGCCGCTGGAAACCACACATCAGCAGGTCGTTGTGTGCGGCTGGATTCAGAGCAGTGAGTCCATAAAGAAAGAAGAGTCAGAAAGAAGCGTCTCTGCGGAGGAACGAGCCCTCGTCAACCTTTACTGGAAATACACAGGACGTTACAGAGGAGGACAGCAGAGCGGGACAGCTTCCAGAGAGAGGGCCGCGCATCGACCGCTCCCGGCAAAAACAACTGTTAAATTAAAACGAACACACAAGAAAAAAAAGAAAGAAAATAATTACATCTCAAAGGTCTTTACGCTTCAGTCCCACTGTATAACCTGACACAGTTTGGTCCCATTCACACACAACAGACCCGGGTCAACACTTAAAAAACAAACAACAACAAAACATTAACAAGACATTATCCGACTTCCTCTCAGTCCCCGTCTCAGTCCCAGTTCGAGGACGTGATGTGAATGGAGGACGCTGCTGCTGCTCTGAGGGGATGAAGGACGGTGTGAGGAGCTCTGAGAGTGAACGAGTGACCCAGATTAGACTGAGGAGGCTGTTCCACGGTTGCTCGGTTACTCTAGTTTGTCTTCACGACTTTTTACCACGGCAACGTTACATAAGACACAGAGGAATGAGACAGCAGCAGCAACGAGGCCAAAAAAAATAATGACATGCACGCGGCATCTTACCAGACCAGAACTTTCTGCATCAGGCTGAACTCACGCACCAACACACAACAGAACTCTGTAGTTTCATCAAGTCTTTTCTTTCCACTTTAACCTCCTGAGACTCAATGAATCTCCTTCAAGACAAGACTAATATCTTCAGGTATTTGAGATTAGAAGGAAAGAAGAATAAAAACTTGAGAGTTTGTTAAATTTTCATGTCACATCAAACTAGAAAAGTTCATGAGAATAAATAAAGAAGTGTACGGACCCTTCACTACCAGGACACGGCAGATTCAAGTGTCCCCCTATGAGGACAACAGGTCTAAATGAAGCAGAATAAGAAGCTATAACATAATGTCCCCATATGAGGACGCCGGTTCTCAGGAGGTTAAAGTCTGGAACTTATCCTCTGTCAGAAACAGTTTTCTATGTTGCAGCTGGTGGAATTTGTTCTGTTTGTCCTTCCATCAGAACCAGCACTGACCTGTCGACAAACATCATTAAACAACACTTAAAAAAAAAAAACTAAATGTTAACACGTCTGCTGCTGCCTCTGTTCAGTCAAACAGGCGGCAATGTCGACAATTACAACACAATCCACAATCACACGACACACCACCGCGGCGGCGCTCTTCTCCCAGCAAAGCTTTCTATCCCGACAGTGGGCTGCAACAATATATTCACAAAGTCCAAACAAATAAAATTTACAGAAGACAGGGAATAATAAATTCATACATCTCAAAACGACGACGAGTCTCCTCTGAAATATTTAAATCTGACACGTTAACCTTCCGTAGGTTTAAATAAGCCTGGTCATTTAAACTTCCTGAGCGAACCAGTTACCTCCTTTTAATTCATTTCTGACGGCGCGGGACCACAAACATTTGACATTTCAGTTCTTCTTATTTCTTTTTTTCATAAACATGTGACTTCTACAGGACTGTGCAGATGTTTTAGGCACCGAGAGCAAACAGCTCGGTTGCAGTTCGATAAGTTAAAGACATTTTTCAGGTTTCAGAATATCTGCTGCAGGACTCCGTCTCCGTCTCCGAGTCGTGGCTGAGGGGAGGTGATGAGCTGGATGTTTGGGGTCATTGACCTGCAGCTCTGGGAAACATGTAAAGTGCTTAAAACGTCTGCACAGTATTGTTCTCCTAAAACTCCTCTTTTTTTTTTTGTTTCGTTTCTGTGCAAATCAAAGCATGTGTAGCGTCTCTGGGCGAAGCTCCCGTCGTATCTGCTGCAGATTGAAGAAGTTAAAAAACGAAAATAAACGGGGAGTCCAGCTTCGTGTGAATCGTGGCGTTTGCTTCCTCGACAGTTTGATCCACGCAGATTCAAAAGGCATGTTGTGATAGTTTTGACAGGCGCGTAGCTCGCCTCGCTAACAGTCTGTCACTCCAGGCCAAAGCCCTCAGCGTTGGAGATGGCTATGGTGAGTTTGTGTTTGAGCTCCTTCCTGGTTCGATACGGAGGCAAACAGATCTGGTTGAAGCAGGTGTGGGAGATGGGCAGCCTGGGGAGACAGGAAGTAGACACACACAGATTAATCCAGTCCAGAGCTAATGCTGGTATTCACCTTGGCATTGTGAGGAATTAGAATGATATGCTGTGAGACTAAAATGAAATAAAAGCTTGATAGGAGAACGCCCAGAACAATGGTCTGGATTCAGAGTGAGATAAAAATAAAAGCCAGTCAGTGTGTCTGAAAGAGCAGCGGCAGCAGCAGGGCAGACTGTTCATTCCCTGACCCAGATTCAAGGCCTGTTAAAGTTCAACAGCGTGACTTATCTCCTGCAGCAAGGTCACTGATTCTGCCTCCGCCCACAGAGCTGCCTCCGGGGGTCGGGTCTTTTGGGACGTACCAGTCTGTCGGGACGTCGATCTTGGAGATTTTGAAGTTGAGGTCGGCCATTCCTCCGACGGGAACGCGGTCGCTTCCTGTGGCGAAGTGCAGCAGCTTCTTCTGCAGCTCCAGAGGGAACGCCAGCACCACGTCCCAGAAGCTCCTGAGAGACAGCACATTAACAACAGCAGGAAGCATGAGAGCGGCCCTTTAATCGCATCACCTGCACATCAGCACAATGCATCAATTAAACTGGGGACGCAGCCATAAAAGTCACTAAAGAACTTAGCTTTTAGGTTTGATTTTTAAAATAACTAACGTCAATAAATAAAGACAGACTTTCCAGCTTGTTCCTAAATCTGGATCATGTCCCCACAACAACAACCAGCCGATAATAATAATAACAATAATAATAATAATGATGATAATAATAATAATAATAATAGACAAGTAATAATACTGTTACTATCAATAATAATTACAAAATAAATCAATATAAAAGTAATAAAAAATAAGAAAAAAAAATATGAAAACAAGAAAAACATTTTTATGAATAACACTCATACTACTGTTATTAATAATAATAATAACTATATGAGAAAATAATAATAATGCTACTAATAATTATAAAACAAATCAAAATAATAAAAAAATAAGCAAAATTGAAAAAAAACTTATACGAATAACAGCCTCATAATAATATATTAATACAACAATAATAAATTAATAAAATAATAATAATAAGAGAAAAGTAATAATAATGCTGTTTCTACTAATAATATTTTACTGATGAAAAAATGTTTGCACCCCTAATGATTTCTGTGTTTATTCCCATTCACATGTCAAACTGGGATCAGATCTCCAGCGCTGACTGGGGACGCATGTGGAGACACATTTTAACGGCAGGCGTGGACACATGGACTTAAATCTGGCCACCGGGAGCTGATTTCTCCCGGATGAATGTTAATGCGAGCTCCAAACGGGGCCCCAGACGGGCCTCCTCGCTGAGGAGTTGTATAACAGGCCAGCGGCTGCTTGTTGTCAGCTGTCAGCGCCGCGCCGAGCTTCATTATCTGCGGCTGACAAGTGTCGGCCCGTTCTCCTCCTCTCTGACCGCAGGGAGACAAAGGAACAAATGTGTCTGTGTCTGAGTGGAGGAGACGGAGAGCAACTTGGACGAGAGCTGTTACAAAATTCTGTGCAAACATTTGCAATCCAGACCTGCTGACTTTCACTTCACGTCAGCCAGCAAAACGTTTTCAGGCTCAAGAGCCGTGAAGGTGAAATGAAGAGAGAGCTGCTGCGAGCGCGATCAGAAAAACCAGATTAAAAAAAAACAAAACAGGGGTAGGTCTGTGTCAGTGGGTGGCCTCGGCCTATTAAAAGCCTGGGTCACTGGGTGTGAAGAGTATGTGAACTTCCTGTGTAGCAGTGTTTGTTGGTTGCAGTAAACAGGAAGTGGTCCTTTTTACCGGACAGGGGTGTCCGTCCTGCTGTATCCCTCGTACTGAGCAGCTTTCTGCAGGGCGCTCATGTCGAGCTCGGGACTCCCACACACCAACATCTCCACCTCCTCCGGACGAAGCAGCTGCAACGAGATCAGAGCAAAAAGCTTCATGCATTCATGCGTTCCAGTAAATGCCAACAGTAAACAGCATTAAAATGTTATGCATGTGTTGTTTGTTTGGCCACGTCACGCCGCGCCTCCACCCACTGACCTAAATCACGCATCTTATCGAACGGCCCTGATGAGCCAACGCCAGCATTTCTGCAGAATTTCCACTAAGACACAATAGCTGCAGTCATTTCCGCCGCCTGCATGGTTGCAAGTGAAGCGCGGCCGGTAAACGAGGAGGAGAAACAGGAAGCTGGGTCTCGTCACAGCTCTGCAGCTGATAACAGAGGATGTGTGTCAAACTGTCACCACGTCACCGTCAGAGAGAGTTCCTTTATTTATAATTGTGATGAGACTCAACTGCCCGACTTACGCGACAAATTTAGTAAAACCCTCAGCAGTGTCAGTGTCTGGACACATAAAAAACAAACAAAAAAACTCTAAATGATGAAAAAGATCTTGATCTTCATGTTACTCACACTGAAATTACTTGACGGCCAAAACATCAGACACACACACACAGTCTAAACCACACACACATACACCCCTGAATCAACCACAGGCCCATCTCACCACTTCCGAACACGTCAGAAGATGCAGACGTGACTGAGTATTCGCTTCACGGGGGGGGAGGGGTGATAACAGAGAGTTTGACTTCTGACCTCTAAGTTCACAGGATCCCATACTGATCAAATATCTGTGGGGTGATCCCTCAAAGACACGAAGGTGGTCATAATGTTATGGCATTTTCCCTTTGAGAAATGTTATGTAATTAATCTAAATATTAAGAATCAACATAAAGCAGTTGACCAGTTCAAACCCGGTGAGATATCTGAAGTATGATTTTCCATCCAGTCTTCAGGCTGAGGCTCGACGGCATGAAACAACACGCCAAAAATATTTAACGTGCGCAGCATGACTTTGGGTGTTACGTCATGTGACACCACGTCAGCAGTCTCTAATTAGGGCTCTTGAAATGAAATACCACAGAGGAGAAGGTGCCACTGGGATCTTTCAGGCTGCTCCTCCTCTTCAGGGTCCCCCAAGTTCAGCAAACAACATCGTGATCAGATGTGAGTCAGCAGCTCTTGAGTCAACATTTGACTGAGGAGCAAAATAAACACAACTACCTCAATACCTTTTTTGGAAAATCTCTCCACCAGTGATTAGAGACGTTTCCAGGATTCAGTTCGTAAATAAATATAAACTCTAAAGGTAGGAAATGTTCCAAGGACCAAATATCCAACATGTTAACGGATTCTGATTTAAGTTTTATCTTCAGAGAGTGAACAGACCTGGACACGAGGCCAGAGATTCATCATCACATCTTCTATAGTTATTTTCTTGTATCCGTACATTTGATCTGGGTGTTATTTAGTCACTTAAACTTTGCCTGTAACACATATAAGTAATTTAAGTCTTAGGGTTCTGTGGCAAAAATGAGTGATAAATGTTCCTGTTCATAATCTGTCGGCCTGATGCTGAACAGAAACACGGTGAAATGTGCCAAAATAGGCACAGACTTTATAAACACAGGTTTCTATGATCGATCTTCATCTGAAAAGCCTCTAAATCTGTATGAAGCCTTCAACCGATTCAACATCCTGCAGCCAAAGACATCGACTGTAATTAGCAAGACGTATTATTCCAGTTTGAGCTTATGTGGCTCCTATAGATCCTTCCCCTTAGATACAAGGCGCTGAAAGTCCTGGTTCCGTCCCGTCTTAAAGACCACATGGTATCATATCACCTTCAGACATTCACTGTTTAGTTTGTCTACTTTTAGGGTTCCTTTCTGGTGAAGTTGATAGTTAGTGCCGATGGCTCCAGACCCTGATCCATCCCGTAGTGATGCTGCTCTAGACCCAGAACGTAGAGGACACGTCGTTTGCTCTACGGGCTTCAGACTCTGCTATTGATGCTTTATAAATAAAATTTAATAAAATAAATTTACTCCAATTATTACACCATTATAAGACGAACTTTATACAAGTAAACCAGATATAATTCATTCATTCTGGAGCAGTAGTTTGAGGAGTAAGAGGCCGAGGGTTTACAGTAAGAGCGTCCAGGTAGACTCCGACCTGGACACTCCCTCAAACTTCTCTTTTCCCCACATTTCCTGTTTCTCCACTGCAGCTATGCAACAAAAATACCAACTTTCTCAACGTTTCTCAAAAATCTCTTTCCAATCTGGGTTTAATCTCCCAATCAAACGTTTAGCTCTCTGTGCATTTGTCTTTCCGTCGTAAAGTGTTTCAGACTGACTGATGGAGACGACCTCTCTAGATGACCTTTCCTGGTACTGGATGCACTTCATTATATATAATAGGATGAGCTCATATCATACATTTAATTAGCGTTTTGTTGCAGAAAGTTGTTCTGGAGTCCCTCCGTTGGAAACCGATTCTGCTCCAGCACAGGACATAAGAGTCATTCATGTCATCTGAGCGACGTGGAGTTGAATTTTTTTAACAAACATTTGCCTGAAGTATGATCCAGCGTTAAAAATGCAAAATAAATCAAAGTGGAGGCGACTCAGCAGAAAAAATGCTCTATTCCTGAAACCTTGACTATTAAAGTGCAATGAAAATAATTTAGTTTTTAAATTTATTCGTGTTTTTCTGAACCAGTTTTGTGCAGAAATAAAAGAGACTAAATGGTTATAGTGCGCACTGAATGACGTGCTGCGGTTGTGTGAGTATTGGCCTGTGCTGCTGATGTTATTATCCCCATCAGGCTTTGGTTATGCTGCTGTGCTGCGTCCTGTCCTTGACCAAGGATACTGCTAAAGGGATTTGCTTAATGGACACCACCCAATGCATTTATTTAAAGTTACATAAGAGTATTAAACTTCCTGACTTGTTTGCTGCAAAGGCCGGAGGCTGTGGACATAAAAGCTGAAGAAAAGCGAAGGCTGAAACATTCAGTGCACTTCTAGATTTTACCTGCAACAGTTAATTAATGGAACGTGTGCAGCATTTGTGTAACCAGTTGTTCCGCCGACACCGTGGACTCACCATGAGCGCGTCGGACGCACACACACTGTGGAAGCCGTGGTAGAAGGCGGCAAACTGTTTATAGATGGACTTGTTCAGCAGGAAGTCGACGTAAAGCTGGACATACTCTGTGGAAAGAAGGAAACCGGTGTGATTTTCATTATTCCATTACAAAGTCTTACCCTCCAGTCTTGGCTGCTCTGGTAGAGACCTGAACGGCAACGGGAGCCGCTGGATGGAAAATGAGTTTTAATAAGAGAACATAAGGTGATGTTCTCAGCTCGACTTTATCCCTTAAAGAGGAACAAAGAAACTTTCAAGTCGAGCCAGGTTTTCTGAGTCTCTGCAGGGATTAAGGTAAACAGCACCAAAGGACCTTTTGAGATGTTCCTATGGATTATAGTCTTCAGACTGTAGCACTACTCCAGGCCTCTTTAGGCTACCGTGCAAAGGACGACTTGGGCAAAATGCTGATATTTTATCCATCCTTATGCAACGCCTGTTGTCCCAAAGCATAAACTATTTCTTCACAACATGCACCGTATTCAAGAGAGTAAAGGAACTGTGGGTGCAGACAGATGGCCCATTAGTCTTCCATAAATGTTGAGGACCATAAAACTACAGGTCCACTGAACTACCTCCTAGTATCTGTTTGGTATCGGCATTAACAGTTCCAGGTGAATGGCCACGGCTGATTTCTGTCTGCCGAGGGTTAGAGGCACAAATCATCAATGCCACTGAAGCTTTTAGAAAAAGTAGTCCTGGAAAAAGCTTGACCAATTACCAACGTTTGACATCAACGAACATACAAACAAAAAAACGAATATAAACTACAGCATAGGATCATACATTTGCTATAATGACTGAATATAAGAGGGTGCAGGAGGCCTTGATGACTGGACCAGGACCACAGAGTATTTTGGAGCTCTGCAGGTCAGAAACACTCACAGGAAAATGGCAGGGTGGGCAGGTAATAATGAAGTAGAGGAGAAATCAGATAAGAAATTAGAGGACAGGTGCTCAGGGTAAAACTAAAGGCTGGTTCAGTGTCACCTGAGTCAGACTGAACTATAAGTTTTATAACCTGAAGTAGAAAGGATGTCACTCGAACTCAGACTGGGGATGGCTGAAGGCTCCACCGCCCACTCTGCTTTCTGAAACTCTAGGAACTAAGAGATTACGATACGATTGTGCTCAGATAATCTCAGGACGACAGATAAGATGCGACCCCACATAAAGGCCTTTTGAGAGATGCGGGTATAAAAGAGCGCCCTGTCTAACTATGAGCACATTTCTTGACTTTGGCTAACGCCAAACTACCAGCGCGGACTCACCCTTCCTATTCTGCTTGGTGACGGGAATCCTGTCCCCTCCAGGCTTCAGGTTGAAGGATCTGACCACACCCATTTCCTCCTGGAAAACCTGCAAAGCACACAAAATGCTAAGTGACACGGTCGGAGGGATGATGCATTCATCTCCTGAAATGAACCTGGTAAACAAACGGACAAACGCCGTTTCTCCTCTGGCTGTGTAAATATGCAGCCACGTCAGCTGGAGATGACTTCATGAAATGAGCCACCCATCTCCTTACCAGTCCGGTTCTTGGAGTTTATTTTCTTCTGACACGTCTCTTTCCCTTTTTGGATGCGTTTCAGATAAAAGATGATAGATCTACTGTAGACCCTCATGGGAGGACAAGAATCCAGGAAGTCAAGTCAAGAGATAGTTCCAGCATATAATTACTAGCCTAGCGTAGCTACATTCAGGTCTTATCAGAATATGAGTCTGGAAAAAGTGAATTAGGATTTTATTATGAGGCATGTCTGAAGTGAAAAAAATGCATCACTCGGTTAAATAACCCTCCCAGTAATCAGATCTTTGCAGGAGAATAATCAGTTCCCAACGGAGAGACTCCAAAATAACGGTCCGCCACAAAATATCATATTTAGCATATTTAGGAGTATGCTTTATGTGCATCAAGTGCACCACAATATGGATAACAAGAAGTTGCAAGGTTGTTTAAATAGACTTTCTCCATTTGTAAGTTTGAAATGTTTTATGAGTATCTGACAAATGCACAGTGCTATAAAAACTGATAAGGAAGACCAGTTCAGACGGGGAAGAACTACTGTAAAGGACTGAGGGCATGGGAAGGTGGTCTGACCTCCAGGCTGCATAATTCAAAGTCATTTTATGGATTACATGTAGAAATATATAACAAGCAAAAGGAAATAAACTTCAGTGAGATAATATTAATTGAACTTTGCAACGTAATGCATGGATTAGGGTTCTGCAGAAATTTGATGCTGCAGCTATGGCAAGAGCATTGTTCTGGATCAATAACGGTGGAACACATGGAGGAGGTTCCAACATTTGCATGATTCACTGAGCCTCAACACAGATATAAATAAAGTTGAATATAAGTTTTGCATTTAGGATATACATCCTAGCTTTCAAGGAGCTAGGGATATATTTGGTATTATTTCAGAGTGGGTTCATTGTGCAGCAGCACAACCACAGCATAGCAGCACGTACGTACAGTCCAAGGCATTCATATGGATATAGATACGTCCCAAAATAGCAGGTTGGAGGTTCAGAAATGACACAGAGAGCGGTCCAGTGTACTATAGGTCAGTGGGTTGCTGTGCACAGTGGTGTGATTAAGAGCAGTCCATAGCTCAGAGGGAGCTCACACTGTGGGTTAAAATAACACCTCCACTCACTCCACACAACCTTTACATAATCCCACATGTTCCCCTCCAGCTGGATCCTAAGCTATCCCATTACGGCCGTCCCATATGAAACGTGCTGATGTCATGTAACGTAAATGGAGTTTATGCAATAGCTGAAAGTCTTTCAGTCGTGAGCCGTAACCTTTTTTTTGTGTGGGTGACAGTAAATGTATTTATAGTAATTTTGGTATTAAATCAGAGATAAAACCTTTTTTTTTTTTTCCGCTCCTGGTTCCAGTAAAAGGTTGTTTATTTTTGTAGCGATAAAGAGTTGGTTGGGGAGCATTCCTGTAGCTGATAATCAGAGCCGATGTCTAACCAGGAAGCTGAGTATCTCAGGTTTGCTTTCTACACCACTTCCTTACAGGAAATACAGCCTTCCCATGGAGCTCCATTAAATGACTTGACTCATGTTTTAGTTTAAATAAAATACTGAAAAACTCTACACATTAGAGGCAACAGAAGTTACTGAATGTTAAATGTTAACTAGAAGTAGCTCCATCTGATGAGAGTAAAACTATTACTTAACTTCTTAAACATTCATTATCTGACCGTTTCTGATGCCTCTGACAGTTTACCACCTAAACATGATCCCTTTACAGGCTACATTCGTTTGTACCTCTGTGTGTGACATTTCAGTGATGGGCTTAATGACAGCAGTGGAACTGATCCAGGTCTAAAATTATCCGTAGTGAAATCCCACAGTGGTCACAGATGTCCATCAGCACCGTTGCACGCTTTAATCCGGACATCTGCGACGTGTCAATGAGTCGCTAACAATAGCTGATCAGAGAGTTTTATGCGCAGCTGGTTCTTTCTCACGCCGCTAACAAATGTGAAGGATGGCGCCTGTGGGCTGCTTCGAATGAGTGACAGGCCTCTTCCCAGAGCTCCGGGGTGAAGCTTCTTACCTGGAAGGTGAGGTAGAAGTCCTCCTCGACGTTTCCCTCGTAGCTCAGCAGCTCTCCCAAACCGTGAGCCAGCTCCTGCAAAGAGACACCGTGGGCTCAGTTCATTCACTTTCTCTTGTTCCTGCAGGTCAAAGCCTTTGTTTCATCCAGGCACTGGTGGGAAAACAGCATCTCCAACAGTCTGATCTTCAGACACAGTGTTAACATGACACAGCATTGCAGCATCACATTAGCTTAGCTCCCATGAGTTTAGTTATGTCACCAGTTAGATAATGTCGGCCACTAACCTGCATGAGGCTCATCTGAAGTGAATGACAGTGGGATTAATCTCCACAGGATTCATTCATCTATTTAATGAACGCATGAATTTCAGTGTTTCTGGATTTACTGAATGGACTTTAAATCTTTAAATAAAGTTTGTTACTGTGGACTCACCAGAGTAATGGCCATGCCAACAGAAACCTCATATCTGATATCCTGCAGTTACACAACCGCGGGCCGGTTATAGCACCCCCACAAATGTGTGTGTGTGTGTCTAGCGAGTGTTTGACCTTCGCAGCGAGGACGGTTTCAGATGTGATGTGATCAGGTAACTCACAGCGAATGTCAACGAGACTTTTCACGAGCTTTCTCTCAGGGATCAGATCAGACCTTGCATTTACATCCGTCCTGAGCGACCGGAGGTCACCTTAGTGTGTCCCAGTTCACTGGGATCTGATCTGAGTCCAGCATTCTACATGTCAATGAACTCATATTGTAACAGCTGCCAGCTGTCTCTAATGGATCTATAGCGTGGTTCAGAATCATGTCTTTCTTGCGTGTGTGAGTCATGACTTTGGTATTCATGTTAATTATTATTACTCTTCCCTGACGTTAGTTACACCCTCACAACACTCAGCTCACAGCTCGAGGCCTAGAAGCCTCCAGATATGTTGGATTATCACCGGTAACGGAGGCGAAGAAAGACAAAGAGGAAATATGTGACCTGACTCCGTGCCTCTGTTTAAATATCAACACGTTAATAATTGACCACATGCAAACACATCATTTAATGACTCAGTCACAACTGAGCTGATTCAGTTCAGATTAGATCATTTCCACCAGTGGATGAATGAATGAGTTCAACTGCTCTTCAGGTCAGTGGGTAGGTGGTCTTTAATGGGACCCAGACCACCTCCACATGTGGACTGATCAGTGTTCACACCTGGACACTTTACAATTAGTGGATTGTTCCATCTGTTGTGCACACACATGCCTCGCTCAGACAACAGCATTTTATCAGCCATAAAAAGGAACGTTGTGTATACACCTACATCGACCGTCTTTTTCTGTTGAGTTTTACTGTTGATGGTGCATCAAAAGGCTCGATCATAAAAACCAGTCACTCAAATCTCTGCAGCCTGGTCACTGTCATTTATTTACAATACGATGAGCTCCAGAGTTTCTTCTCGCAGAGCTTAACTTTCACTTTTTCCGAATGCCATCCAGTTCAATCTTATTCAAAAAGCAAAGCGCTGTGCTGCAGCGTCTCGCTCTGAGAACAAGGGAGTACACGATGTGAGTACAATGTGTGCAGATGTGGTGCACGCATTGTTAGTGGAGGTTATGTCACAGAATATATACGAGTGTGTGGAAGCCTAAAACTGACTGGGAGTGAGTGAAACAGAAGGACGTGAGTGGCTGAATTAGATTCACATCTGGAAACGCTCTGCGAATTAAACTTTACAACACATGGTCGTTTATGGGACGTTTACCAACACAACCCTGAACAAAAACACTGATATGTGCTCGAAGAGAAGAGACTCAGAACTTTAGATAGAAGGAAATCTGTCACAATGTCTGATATCACGTTTGATGACACGTTTAAATGTTCAAATCTAAATGTGGTGAAGTGTAAAAACTTAACGTGTTTTTAGAAGTAAGTTTCCAAAAGTAGGAACATTTGATCTGTTGGAGGCTCGATCTGATCTGATAGCGACACATTAAAGTTCCATATAGAGTGTGAGATGAAGGAGAAGGGATGAGGAGGTGGAGAAGAGAGAGATAAACAGTTTGACTCTGGCACTCTCTAGTGACGGACAAGCGGAAATACAAGACATCTTTCAGTTTGAGAACCAACATGTTGACTTTTCTTCTGCGTTTAGGGTCCAAATGTGACACCTGATGGATGTTTTAATCTTCAGATTGTGTCTCGTCATTATTTTACAGCTGTAAAATCTGAGGCCTAGAAAAGGAAAAGGAGCCGGGACACCTCACCGGCATGATCTGCTGCAGGTCGTCCAGGGTGGCGGTCGCCATGCCGACGAGGGCATTTTGGTCACATGGTACAGTAGGTGGAGTGAGGAGCTTCCTAAAGAAGAAGCAGCAGAAGAAGAACGTTAATGTTTCTTTAAAACATTCAAAAGTATCAAATAAAATAAAAGAAGATTAGAGGGGAGCGATTCAGTTCTTGCTCTGGCAGCTGGAACCTACCTGTAACAGTAGAGGGGGAAGTGGATGTCCAGAGCGATGCTGTTGTAAACTGCTAAGCCCATCAGCTGGTGGACAAGTCAGGTTAAGAAATGCACACGTTGTATAAACAAACACTTATTAACGAGCCTAAAAGAGGAAAAAAATTACCTCAGCTCTGGATACAAATACAAAAATTAAGTTTAAAGTCCAGTCTTCACCACGGTTATTTTACCAGTACCAGAACCTTTTCTATGTTGGAGAAGGAACAAAGCAATTAGAGCTCCCCCTGGTGGCTGGAGGCTGCAGTAAAGGTCATAAGCTCCACCCCTCTGTCTTAGTGGGCGGGACTTGGACATACAAAATGAAAATACACGTCAAATAAAATATTTAAGGATAGTCTTTGTCATTTCAGGTAGTTAATATAACGTTGATGCGTATTTAAGTGTAAATTTTTTTGAAAAGTTTTGGTTGATGCCATAGAAACAGGATGTGACATAATGACGACCACCAGTCTCTGTGAAGCAGTTGCATGGGGCCATAAGAGAGTTGTAAAAAAAGAAAGAAAGTAAAAACATGAGTGAGTCGTAGAGAAAGTGTGGGCGGGGCATCAATAATGAGGCTCCACCCAGGAAATTAGCGTCAGTTTGGCATAATAACAGGAGGAAGTGGGGACATGTCCATATTTATATACAGACTATGGACTCATTAACAACAACCTTCTCTTGATGTTAAAGATGCACCAGAACCTGTTGCTTTTATTTTAGTCACAAAACCCATAAATACTGTAACAGGAACAACATGTGGCCAAGACTCATGGCTCAGATGTTTGTTGAGTGTTAACAAAACACAGACTTGTTGTGTTTAGGAACCTTTGCTCATTGTCTGACCAGTGACGACACATCTGTCCTAAGACGCCGCCTGAATCTCCTTTACGGTGTAAGACGAGGGTGACGGCGAGTTCACGTAAAGAAATTCACATCCACATGCATTTTTTTTTTCTTCCTTAGTGTCTGAAGGCCGTCGGACTATCACACACACGCAAAACGTTCACAGCTGCCACATGTGGTGACCAGATGTGGTGTAATGTGAAATGAATACCACTGACTACAGGTAGGCGACACACACACACACACACACAGACACACACACACACACACACACACACACACACACACACACACACACACACATAAATAAATCCCCTTCTACACACACACATACACAGACATGAAAATAAACACAAACTGCACAATTACCACAAGCATTACAGTAATTAAGAAGTCAAACACAGATATCAAAGAGAGAGGACCTGAAAGCGTTTAGAGGCCCCTCCTCATATATCTTCACTTTATGAGACAGCAGGCGGGAATAAAGCCGTCTCTCTAATAATGCCCGCTCTGTTTCACATTATCCCTGTTTTTTATTTATTTTTTTTCCTCTGACCGCTAGACTCCTTTGTTAAAGTTTTCCACCCGTGGAACAGCGGGACGGGGCCACGTAAATGAGAGGGTTACAGCGTAACCGTGGAAACAGACAGGTGTTAGAATCAGAATCAGAATCAGAATCACTTTATTGATCCTCGGGGGGAAATTACTTTTCATTACAGCAGCTCCTATTCAAAGTGAACCAGTGTTCAGAACCAATAAGAACAAGTAAGAGTCAGTGGACAATTATAATAAGAACACACACATCCCTGTAAATAAACAGGAACTTTCTGAGAGAATGTTAAAATGAGCTGTTTTCTAAATTAGTGTTATAGCTGCTTTGTTTGTCACTACCTGGTATGAAGGACTTGTACGCGTGCCTGGCTATAAGTGCAACAACTGAAGTTTCTTTGCGCTGATTTAAGACACATTGATTTGTTAGCATAAACTACCTACAACTCGACCTACACCTTACACTCCATGGTGCAGGCAAAAACCGTATGGCTTCCCCAGTGTGATTAACCCACCTGACTATATAGACAGAGTCGTATATATTATAGAGAGTCTGTCCAACCAGGGAACAGAGTCTGATCTGTCCCTCTATGCTGATTGGTTCTGAGCTGGTCACGTGTTTCGTGGGCGCCATGTTGGATACATCTAACCAATATTCACCCACAGAGAAGTGGCAATAACAGAGAATAAAGTTGTATTAAAAGTTAAAATATGCCACAGTGCTCAGCCTACGGCTCCAGCACAGGATCAGGAAAACACGGAGGAAACTCCACCGTTTCCCCAGTGAACAAAAACAGAGAAAGTTATGGAGTAGAAGATTAGAAGATAGTAGAAGATTAAAAGGAAGAACTGGATGTCAGTGGATTTCTCTCTATTATGTGATGAGGTAAATGTCAATGTCTGTGTTTGACGTTTGTTAAGATTTTATATAGAAAAATAAAGTCACACCATCATTAATGTGAACCTTGATCTCAAATACACCACTTTACAAATTAATAAAGTTTGAAGTTAGCCTAGCCTTATGCTAGCCTTATGCTAGCTAGTTATTTAGACTAAAGGCTTAGAAAAATAGCAGCTAGCATCATATATACTGTGAAACCCATGTGTTCATGTAATTTATGTCCATGGAGACACATTTAACTGACACTTAACTTTACCTCAGTAACTACCAAGTTATTATGGCTAGCATGCTAATGCTATAATGAAAATACTAAATAACAGTAAGACTAGTTTAATAGTATTTATAATTTTTCTAAGTAATTTCAACCTTTTAACGGTTGAACATGGAGACTGAGGAGAATGTAAAGGTAAAAATAAGACATTTATTTCAACTTCCGCCCCGTAGGGTCACACTGTAGAAGCTAACCTCTGATGTAGCAAACATGCCGCCATGATTTTGAGTTGGAGGGATTCTCACTAATATACGACTGTTTCCATAAACTCCATACTGCCACCTAGTGGCACAAACATCCACGGCACCCAGAGGAAACAAAAAAACTGAACATGTACTGGTCCCTACAGGTGTTTTGATACGATGCTCACAGAGTAAAGATCTGTTCATTATTTAAATAAAATGAGTCTGCCTTCCAGCTGCTCGTCTCTTCCTGTTCTGTTTCAGCCCGTCTCTGCTCTATTGTTCCATTTTACAGCCCCCACTGCACCTCTTTCCATTTATCTCCCTCTTTCCCCTACTACAAATTTTCTGCCCTCCCTCTTTCTCTGTCTCCACCGCCTCATCTCCATAGCGATGCGGCGCTGCCATGACGACTAAACAGGAACACGGTGGAGGTGGTTTGATAAATGGGTTCTCAGTGCGAGCACATATGTGGAACACGCATGGAACACCCAGGAGAAAACACACTCATCTTCTCTTTTTTTTTTTACGGTTCTACTGTCTCTTTACTTTAATTTACTTCACACTGTTTCTGCTCTAAAACTCCGATTTGATTCCACAGACTTTCTCTTAACACCGAACAGGGAATAAAACCGTGAAGTCCATCTCAAGTCTCCATGCGAAAATCAAATAATTAAGCTGTGCCGACTTTTTAATACTCGACCGCATACTCCACAACAGACGTATGTCCACAATTGCGGGTAATACAAGAACACACGCACAACCTGGCGAGGAACGAGCAGCTATTAGGTTATATAACCTTTTGACAGTTCCCAGCTGGATAGTAACTACGCCTGAAGAGCTGGATCGCTCTCCGTTCACACACACACACACACACACACACACACACATGCACACACACACACACACACATGCACACAGTCCTGGCAGCACAAACAGCAGAAACAACACAAGACCTCCTCTGTAAACTGAACGTAAACCTTCGATTAGCCTTGTTTGTGCCCAAGATAATAACTTTACAAGAACAGCAGGAGTGTGTTTTGAGTGGGATGAAGGAATTTCCACGTAATTTGTAAATGTTTCAAATGGAGTGAAAAATGAACGCTAATCACAGCCCTCCACCTGACTGCCATTTCTCAGAACAGCTTCGAACGAATGTAGCTGCAGCTAGCGTACGTGTTGGTGAAAATAGGCCAATTTCCTGCTCAAAGCAGCAGCGAGAGGAGGAACAATGTGCAGCTGTTTGAGGTGTAGTATGTGGTCTTTGGTCAGAAAGGTGCAGGAAACTATTTTGTTTGTAAGAGAATGCGTATTCAGTGTCGCTTCGAAGCTTTGTGTGCACCTCGGAACTTTCTACATTTCTGCATAAATGTGTTTTCATCTGGACCAGGACGGCCTGTCGTTACTGATGAAGTGGTTCTGTTCTGAGGAATGGGCTAAAATTCCTCCAAGCTGCTGTAGACACTGACCAGCAGTTACCACAAACATTTAGTCACAAGGAGCTCACAGCACACACTGGAAATAGTACAATCAAGCTTAATATTTGTGCTAACTTTAAAGATTTGTGTGAAAATTTGCAGATATGTAGAAATTTCTGAAGGGCACTAAAGCTTTTAAGTGGTGCTGCATGTATATAGCACTAATTAAACACTGATGAATACATTATTGTGTTGCATCCAGAGCATTAATGAGCATTTACACTATATTCAATCCACCGTGTTCAGCTTTAACCTAATCAACCTAATTGCATATGGGACCTACGATCCCCAGGCTCTGCTCCCACCATCCAACCCCATCTCCTCCCCGTGTGTTATGTGCACGCACTTAGATGGAAAACATGACGCTTGTAAATAAGGTCCAGGCATAATCATTGTATAGAGAGGACAGACTGAAAGATTTCTGCACTGTGATCCTGTTCTCCATTCACGGCCTGCATGTGCAGAGAACGTCTGGTATCAGTTTGTGTGCAATAAAACATTATTAGTATTTTTAGCGTGCAGGATGCTGGTTTTGATTTACTGGTGTTTTTATTTTAATTCCAGAAATTTAAAGGAGGAGAAGAACAAAACAGTCATTTCAGGAGAGATTTCATTCAAAAAGCACAAAATCTTATCTGCTTATCTGGTCACTGAAATGTTGCTTTGCAGTAACTTAACGGTTCGGATGTGATCTGTCTGGTTTTTGAGAAATTATTCACTTTTAGATAGTGCACTTTCATATTCTGTGGCTTGAAATGGTTCGAGTTTGGATGAATCTGTGCAGATTCCCACAAAGACGCTGAACATGTGGAAGATGATGAAAGTCTACTCTGGTAAATCCTAAAAAATATGCATATGCAATAATATCTAACATTGAGGGGAAGCAAATATGCACATTACAGGCTCTAAAGATGGAAACAAAATCTTAAATGTGAGACCAAACTTTAAGTGACTGAGCTGAAGAGTGGCCACCATTTAAATGCTATAACCAACAAAAATACTGAGCTTATTATTGTTTTTTTTCTTTATAAAGGATACAGTCCCAACCAACTGGAACTCTGAATAGTTGTCACACTTCCAGCTGCTGAACCAGTGGCAGCGAGAGTCCTTCATGTAGGTGAACATTCCTAAAATATATAGAGAGAAGTGCTCAGAGTTAGACACAAATACGAGAGCAAGGACTCGACAAAAAGAGACACAAAAAGCAAGAGGAACATGAAGGTGAAACAAGATGGAAAAAGAACCACTTAAAAGGAGCAAAACCTAAGAAAGGAAGTATGTGACGACCAGAGCACCGAAGAACTCACGAGGACTAAAACTCATCATCGTTGCTCAGCTGTTTGTTTTCTCTCCACATCACCTGTCAACACCTCATTGACGGCCACAGTGTCTTAAACTGTCGGAGCGATAAAACGGATAACGAGCAGGTTGTTGAGCAGAATGAAGTCGACGGCAGCTTTTCCAGCTCTGACTGAGAGGAACAGCAGCCGTCTGTTCTGACATCTGGACCGCTCACATCCACCGGGCTCAGAAACCGACACCGCTCCACCTCCGGCATAAAAGGCCGACTGTGGGACGGAGCCGGGGCTTTCCCCGCGCTGCTAATGAGGGGAACACAGCTTTCATTGAGTGTGTTGCTTTGGGCCGACGTCCCCTGGCACCGAAAAACACAGACGACCGCGGAAAGGATGGAACAACGATGGAAAGAACAACTCAACCAGAGAGAGAGGGAGACGGAGCAGGAGGCACAGAAGCTCGGGCTGATGTTCGCTTGGTTTTCATTCAACTATCTGTATTTGCAGATTCTATTGTGCCGAACTGGGACGGCTGCATTGCTAATCTCGAGGAAACTTGTGTAAATATTTGAAAAAGCATTTTAACTCGACATGACGTGAGAAGGTTTCTTGTGGTTGGAGGAAATATTGGAGCGACGGTGAAGAGAAGATTGAGAAACCTTTTCCTCACATTTCATCTAAATTGAATTTGGATTTATAGCACAGAGTAAAGGTTTTTGCACACTTTGGGATTTTCTACATGAAAATGAAGCAGATTTTCACAAAAGAGAACCCAAACAAACTAATGAAATAGAAAAATCATGTCTGTGTGTTTTGGTTATTCATCAGAATGGGTCAATAATACATATCAGTGAGGTGAACCTCTAGGATTCCAAGTTAATTTTAAGGTGAAATCAGAGTCCGTGTGTTCAGACGTGTTTCCATGAATGTGATGAGACTGTGATGAGTTCCTGGTTAAGTTCCTGGTTTAGTTTCTGGTTAAATCAGGGATTTGTCTCATGTTTGTGTTGAAGTGTGTGATGACAACAGATCAAAGGAGTTTTGTGAGGAGCTCAGAAAAAGAGTTGTTGTTGCTCATCAGGCTGGAAAAGGTTCCACAACCATCTGTAAAGAGTCTGGAAGCCACAAATAATCCACAGAGAGTCAGACAGATTGAAGACGACTGTTCCCCTCCACAGGAGTGGTCCACCAACAAACATCACTCCATCATAGTGGGAGAGGAACCAGAGGAACCCAGGGGAACTTCTAAGCAGCTAAAGGCCTCTCTCACATTGGCTGATGTTCATGTTGATGAATCCACTCAACAACCAAAGACACTGCTCTCTGTCCACAAAGGACATGTGGGACAATGTTTAGTGGACAGATGAGACCAGAGTAGAATAGTTTGGTTTAAATGTTTGGGCATCGTCATGTTTGGAGATGAACCAACTCTGCATTCCAGCATCAGAACCTCATCCCTCCATGAAACATGGGGGCGCTAATGTCCTGGTTTGGGCCTGTTCTGCTGCATCTGCTCATCATTGATAGACCAATGAACTGTGAATTCTACCAGTGAACTCTGAAAGAAAATGTCAGGACATGAGTCCATGAGCTGAATGTGAAGAGAAACTGGGTCATGGAGGAAGACAAGGAGCCCAAGAACACCAGTGGTTCTCCAGAAGAACCAGATGAATGTTTAGGAACAAGTCAAAGTCCTGACCTTCATCCAGTAGAAATGTTGGAGCATCAGCTGATGAGAGGAAACCACCAACATCTCACAACTCATCTGGTTCTGATCTGGACGGTTCTGATCAAACTCCTCCGACTCATCAGCTGTTACCAGAAATATTGAGTCACAAGGAGCTCACAGCAGAAACTGGAAACAAGGACTCACTTTTATAACTCAGAAATATAAACAAATGACTAATTTCCTCAAAGAGATAAATACTTAAGGATAATATTTCTGTTTTAGGTGTTTGATTTAATGACTTCTGGAAAAGTCTGCCAATGTTTTGAGTCATTTTTATGCAGAAATGCTCCTAGAAATCCTTATCATTGCATCAAAAGCATAACAAATAGCCTCTGACAACAGTTCAACCATGCTATCTCCTCATCTCCCATTTCTTTTTTCTTCAGAGAGATTAACTTTACAGCAGGAACCAGTAGGCTGGGAACTTCGAGTCTTAGTCCGAGTTTGTTGCAAATCTGTCGAGAATGTGCAGGAACGTTTCCACCGTGATCTAAAGCCCAACAAGATTAAGTGAAGCAGCCGGCTGACCCATAAAAAAGAGAGAGACAGCTGTTTTACTACAGAACTTTGGTGCATGTCAAAACAAACTCTTAAACTGGACCTTGGCATTGTGGATTAGGTTCTCATATTCCTGTTGGATGCTGTGTGTGTTCCTCTGCTTAAACGATTAACTCCATCACGTTGATTATGAAACAGTTTTTAATGAGATTTATAAATGTATCTATGAAATAATGGATACTAGTAATCCCTAAAGAGTGTGTGGGTGTGTTTAGTGCAGCCTGAGGTAGGACCTTGGGAAGAAATTGCGTTAGTTTTCTCGTAAATTGTGTCACTCAGGATGAAGGATTTTGAAACATTGACAGAACAGTCGACAAGGAGACGGACAAACACAAGACGTATACAGATAATTGCAGTCCGTAAAGACAGGGCAGGGAAAATGGGAATTGAGAAACAAACTGAGAGAAAAAGACAGTCATAATAAAGAGCCCTCCAATCTGAAAGGAGAGTTCATTTCTGAGTGTCCAAAACCAACAGTGGCCACTTCTCTCAGCCATCTGACACTTATTGCTGCTGCAGCTTCTGACCTGAAAACTCGCGGAGCACATCCACCGAGGCCTCCGCCTAATAAAACCGTACCTTCCACTTTCATCCAATAAAAATATGATTTTCTTTCCGCTTCTTTTCAATAAAGCGCGGCTTCGTTTTCCATCGACTTTGCATCAAACTGGATTTACCCTCCAGATTCTCAACGTTATCTGTTATTTCTACTGCTCCCTGGAGACCAGTTGAAAGGAGAGTTTTTCCATTTTTCTAGATTGAAGGTTCACGGACTCACAGGCTCAAAGCTCCGTGTAGAGTAGCCAGACTTAATTCTTATCACAGCGTTTTGATTTCATTGTGGGGCGTGTTTTAAGCTCTGCATGAAGCATGAAACTGAAGAGTCAAACAACAAACGAGAGCCTTTGTGTTGTAAACAAAATCAACTCCAGTCTGACCGTAGTCTGTGTGGAAGATCTGTCGGACCAGCAGCAGGAACCACTCCTTCGTCAGGCCGCCCATGTCCAGCCCCGCCTCCCCGACAAACGTCACCCGCAGCTTCTTCTTCAGGTCGCACCGCTTCCTCGTCAACTACACGAGGAGGGAAAGACAGAAGAGATCTATGTAGTGTTGCAAGAAGCAGCCGGGACATTAAGGACAGAGACAGTGGGGATATCATTAACACATGCTTTATGGTTGGGTTTAGGTCAGACGGAGCGTTTGAGGTTGACACATGAATGCACGACATTAAAAGAATACTTGCAAATCCTCATGAGACGCTCTGTATATTCACCGGCCTCTCCCAGCATTACCGCTCCACAAATTGTCTCACTAACAACACATTTTAAAAAAAATTGTTATTGCTCCCCAGTATGGGCTAAAAAAATTCCAATTTCCACCCAAGACATCTGTCTGCGTCTTCGAGATGAGTTCCTTCCCTCGTCCCGTCGTTTTCATGTGGGCAACACCCACGGATGTTCCCATTAAAACCCCAACTCACCACTAGTACTTAGGAACTGAGGAAACCCACCAACATCTCAGAACTGAAGCCGTTCTGTTCTGAGAAAAGGGCTAAAATTCCTCCGACTGATCAGCAGCTTCCGGAAGCATTTAGTTGACGTTATTGCTACTTGGAACGACCATTCCTTTGTTTCGGCTTGTTTTCTTGGGCCTAGACAATGATTATTGTTGAATAAAATGAAAACTGGACTGGACTGGACCAGCACCACATTGGGTTAGACCACAAATAATGCTCTTTATTAGGTGAACAGTCTCAGCTCTAGGGCTCCGTAGATATAGAAAACACTCCCTTTAATGTATCCGTGAAGGTTCTCAGTCATCCAGGTAATGGTTTATCCAAAAATGTTAAAAGAAAGGCAACTGGACTTCATCTGAGTGGCTTCTTCAGTTCTAAAGGAACATCTGTGGGTTTTAGCAACCATAAAATGTATGGATCCAGTTTTCTTTTTTGAGGTATCATTCATTGAGGAAAGAAAACATGATGCTCCTATTTTAGCTCCCCACCAGTCCTTTAGAACTAACCAAGGTGACTTCAATGAATCGTTGTCAAGAAAATATTAATTTCACCTATGGCCTTGACCAGGGGATGCTGTCACTAATGAGCAGGCAAACTGACTTTTTATTTTAAAAATCCAGAATAAAACTTTGAAATCAACTCTAAAACAAACATGAAGCCAGATAAGGAAAGTCAAGTCTGTTAGCTCAGGCTACCTGTCACTCAAAGCGGGAACGGCTTCAATTATACAGAATTTTTAAACCTTAATAAAAAATAAATGAACAACCCCCCCTTCAGTTGTCATGAATAGTGAAATAAACCACTTTTTCAAAACCGTATTTGTACCTGGAGAAAATGCAAATATCTCTGCTGTGCACACTGTAACCGAGCGCCTGCAGGATGAACCAGAACCAGTGACTGTGAACTGACCTCATCCAGTGAGTCGCTGAGGAGCTGAGCTCGTCGTACTTTAATGTTGAGAAACAGGAGGTTCATGTCCACTCTCTGCCTGCGAGAAACCTTACTGACCAGGCTTTGCTGTGGAACACAACCACACACAGAATCCATTAAAACCAGTCCTCGTTTCTTCCTTCAAAGAGAAGCTCATCTGTGTCTCACCCTGGCCTGGCTGATCATCTGCTGCTCCGAGTCTTTCTGGATGATGGCTTTCTTCACCACAGTCGACAGGATGAAGGGAAACTGACAGAAAGAAAACCTGAGAGTGGAGAAAAATATGAAAACTTAATTGTCCTGAAAAGTTTTAATCTGTTGCTTTAAAGCTAAAAAAAACATTCCTGACCAGTTCTCAGATGTTTTTTTTTTTTTTTTTTTTAAATTACATGTTTCAACCAAAAGAACAGGTTCTGAAATTAAATCTCCACCCTCGGAGCCTCACAAGCCGAATCGGTCACCACAGCAGCCAGGCCGACGTTTCAACAGTAAACTCTGGATCGCTTTCCTTTATCGGACGTTAACGAGCCGTGACGCAGCGTGAAACAGACTTCATGGCTTCTGAGAGAGACTTTCCACGGTTCTGGATAAACGGCAGCAGCAGGAACCTCATCTCTGCTCGGAAGCAGATTCTCAGAGACACGTCCAGGAATCTGGAACGGTTTCTTTATTTTGAGCTATGTTTGTTTGTGGCTTAATTGATTTGAAAAGAAAACTTTAACTTTAACTAATTTGCATTAAACTAGATGTTACTTGGGTTTTGGAGCATTTTATAAATCTTGTGGATTTCTAAACATAATCTTCATACACTTACCTCTATATATCTGCATCAAACCCTTAATATCTGACATATATTTACACATAAACACACAATATCAATCTCATGTTCATTCCATATTTTACTATATCCTTTTTGTATTATTATTCCTTACATAATGTAAATGTTGCGCCTATATTTTCATATCTTATATATTTATATATATTTATATAATATATTTTAATACTTTGTATTCACTGTGTGCTTTCTTTCTAACTATCCAGTTTATATTAATTATTATAATCATAATAATAATGGATAATGGAACCAAACTATAAAATGTTTCTTTTCTGAAACATTGAGTCATACCACCGTAGATACTACGTTACCCATGAGCCCCTGGGTTTCCTGACATGAAATCAGATGATTTAGGATCTGCACAAAACTGATTTAAAGTTTTGAATCCATCTGACAGGTTACACTTCTAACTTCATCCTGACTTTGAAGTTAGAGGATGTTCCTTACAGCAAAGACTTCTGGGACTTGTAGTTGTTCAAATCGTTGCCTTTATTTAGTAGATTTTTGTTTTTACATCCGAGTGGCTCATGGTTTGTGGCAACAATTCAATCAGGAAAATCCTTTGAGAGTTGAAATGTTTTATCTTTCAGTTTGGATGAAATAAATCCTGGACTCCTGATGTTACTTAAATGTGACGACAGTCTGTAAGCAACAGTTTTTAAGACAGATGGAAAAGGTAAAAGGACACAGTTCTGACCGATTTGAGTTGCCGTAGTTCTGCCAGGTCCTGTACTCCTCCATGAAATCAATGTGCTCAAGGGTGATGTTGTAGAAGTCGGTGAAAGGCATGATGGGAGGGGAGGACACGCTGTTTGCTGCATCTGTGGAGAAGAAAGGGACAAAGAAAGCCAAAAAGAATAAAGAACCTAATCATCTGCAGAGGACAGACATGCGCTGGCAGATGTTAAAGGTGCTCACTGAAGAGGCTGAGCACTTTGGTGGCAGAAGGAATCCACCAGGAGCACTTGGCCAGAGGAGGAAGTTCGTCAGGTTCGGCAGGGAACAGGCGGGTGGAGATGAACTGCAGGAGGCGCTCTACCAGCTGCCTGAAACGCCTCGCTGACAGCCTGGCGTGCACACACACACACACACACACACACACACACACACACACACACACACACACACAGTTAATACTGGTAGCCTGGCACGGTGTGAGCTCCACAACCCCAGAAATATACTGCATGCATAAGAATAGACGCTCGCACTGTAAGAGGATTACAAAGAAATAGCAGTGTTTATGGAGAGGTTTGGTTTCTGGATCTGAGCAGAACTAGACGAGACTTCTAATTTGAAGCAGCTTGGTCGTAAATCAGAACCACAAAGAGCACAAATCCAAATTCTCCTCATTCAGGCTGAGAGAGAGACGTAAAGAAGCAGGAGAAGATAAATCTGACTGGACGGCAGATTAAGATTTTGTGAAATTTGCTTTACTTGAAGGGAAAGCCGAGAGTTTGTCTGCGCCAGCAAAAATCTGCTGGACCAATCAGGTTGCTTGGGGGCGTGGCTTAATGTGGTGATGGACAGAAGTGGCATTTTAGGATATTTTTTTCCACCTGATTCGGGAAATACGCCGAATGCTAACAAATTCCCAATGGAGCGTTATTAAAAATCTAGCGAGCTATGTAGTTTGCCTTTCAACTTATATGGACTAAGGAAGTGGTATACACTGATCAGCCACAACATTATGACCACTGACAGGAGAAGTGAATAACATCGTCCATTTTGTTGGACACTCCTGTAGTGTGAGTCCACGTGTGAAATCTGTCATTTTCTACAAAAATAAAAAGTCTTAAAGCTTCACACTCGCTGACAAAAATGACATTTAACCAGCAGCACAATCACTCCTTTTAAACCTTAAGGTTAATCCCTGACAGAAGCACATGATTTACTGCCAATAAACTGCCATACAATGTTAGGAAGGTGGTCATAATGTTGTGCCTGATCAGTCATAAAAAAAAAAAAAAACTACATGAATTTGATTAAAACTGAGCAGCGAGGCCACATCAGAGAAGGAAAAACAAAAGATGCAGATGAAAAACAAGTCGGTCAAGAAGAAGAGGAAGAACGCAACGGCTGCATTTTGTCTCAATTTTGGGGTTTTTCCACCAAATGACAAGAGAGATTCATCAAGTCTCGGTGCTGCGAGTGAGATTTAGAAGGAGAAGAAAAAAGAAGTTAGCCAGAGGAGAAAGTCTCCGGCCAGAGATGGAAACGCTTCAAATTTATGTTCTCATCCCACTATCAATCACTGGCTAACCCTCCTGCAAAGACCAGATGACAAGGCCCAAATCTGCCTCTATGTCGCAAAGTTATTTAAAGACCTTCAAATCCTATCTTCTTCTTCACAGGGGAATTTACAGTCTGTTGGAGACACGCGCTCTCTCCTCAGACCCAGGTTGGATTGAGAAAAAAACAGCAAAAGACAAACAGCCTCACAAATGCAACGTGAAGACAGACCTACCTTTTGAGCCAGTGAACCAGGAAGTGGAGGTCGGCCTCAGACAGAGCAGCGATCTGCCTCAACAGGTGAGCGTAGATCACGTAGGTGCTGGTGCTGGAATACTGGGGGTTCTACAGACACACACAGAGGAATCACATCAGAGAAGCCGATTTTAAAAGACACCGTGTCTGAACTGTCTGTCAGTATGAAGATCTACGGTCTGACACAGTCAGAAAAAGAATAAAAAGAAATAAATAATGTTCTTTTTTATCCTATACAACGTCCACAAAATCAGCATTACACACATAATATCTGCAGCTACATCCATGCATCAATCATCTATCCATCCATCCATCCACTTATCATCCATCCATCCCTATATCCTTTCATCCATCCATAAAAGCAAATCAATAAAATAACAAAAACACAATTAAAAACCAAGTTAAAATCCCATTTAAATTCTCTTTCCTCCCAACCAGTCTGATTATTATTAGTTTGATAAGTTGCAACAGTCCAAAAAACAAACCCCACTCAGCCCATTTATTTGGACGAGAGGATGAAAACAAATGTTCCCAGCGGCCCTGGTGGTCTCCATCACGGCCATTTTATTAATTATCTCAGTGAGTGGGAGGTTGTAACGCAGAGAGAAATGATGGACAACGCAACGAAAACAAGACAACAGTTCAAATAAACCTGAATTAATAATCCAGTACACAGACCCTCTGCAACAGACGGTTAGAATTAGTTAGCATGAGACACAGGGAAGAAGGATGACTACAGGTTTAGGCTGTCTTTGAGGACAATAACGTCCACAATTTAGTCAACAAAGTCAACAAACTGGAAAACCCTTCTCTGAACGTTCACACAGTGAACCATCAGAGGGTCTAATCTGGCAACATCAATCTACAAAGTGCATGAATATACTTTCTTGCAAAAACCGCGCCCCCCTTAGTTACTGTTGCTAACCCTGTCCCCCTTAGTTACTGTTGCTAACCCTGTCCCCCTTAGTTACTGTTGCTAGCCCGACAAGCCTCTTGACCCAACGGGGTCTCATCACAGTGTCATGGCGGGCAGAGGTTCCTGCAATACCTGCGCGATATCCTCCAGATCAAGGCGAAACTTTTCACAGCATGCAGTGAAGAGATATATTCAAAATATTAAAATATGCAACGAAGCAAAAGCACACCGGTCAAAATCTGAGAATCCCCATGGAGCACAGCCTCAGGACCAGGCTGTCCATTCACAAAATGCTACATCAAAGATGAAAACAAAATCAGTTTAAATTAGCTGTTGGGACGCTGTGTTCCACTTTAAACTGATGGAACATAACGTTAGAGAGAGCTCCTAGCATTGGGACCTATGCTAGGAGCTATGGTTTGCTAGCTAACCTGAACACATTAGCTAGCTAGCTAGCTAGCTAACATTAAGTTAATTAACGTTAGTTAGGCACCAACATCAGGAATATTCGACAAAAGAAACCATAACTTTGATAAACAGTTTTGTGTATATGAGCGTCTTGCTAGCTCGATGTTCACTAGCTAGCTATCACCACAGCTTTAGCCCATTCTAGCCTTAACTAATAGTTGATGTTCAATTGCATGTTTCTATTGATTCTATTGATGAAATTGGACAGAGAGAGGTGGATGTCAAACTTAGGAAAGTGACAGGATATCCCAGACCGGCGAGCAACACAGCATGGTTTGCCAGTGGTGTTCTGTACCAATGCATGATGCATAAAATGAACGCAGGATTCAGGCTCTGAGCATCGTAGCTGTCGAAATCTGAAGCCATTTTCTTCTCCTCCAACCAGTCTCTCAACACGTCCATGCAACATGCTGTGTTTTTTTTTTCATGTCTGTCCTCTTCAATTTGATCAGTCTGTCTCTCGTCCAGTTGCTTGTGCAGCCGTGAATCCAGCGTTTTGTCCTCTCCAAATATATTAAATGTTATATTAGAAAAATACTCCATTTTGCCTGTAATGGGGTGTGTGCATCGAGAAGTAATCACCAGTGAATACTGGTGAATGATGAGTCAGAATGGAGAATTCAAGAGAGCCATGTTCTAAATGCAAACATTCACTTCTGTGGAAAAAATCTGGAGTTGTCGTTATTTATTATTGGATATTATGCTATAATGTTACTGGTGCACCCTGAACTAAAATGAGTTTGACACCTCTGCCTTAGAGAGTGATGAAATATGCAGCCACATATAAACAGTTGTAGTTCTTTTGTTTTGTTTTTTTTCCCTCCAGCATGACTCACTTTCACTTCGACAATACCAGCTAGGATGCAATAAAAGCAACAACAGATGACATAAGTGAGAACGGCTCTATTGAGGCCGTGCGAGGGTTTAACGCAGGAAAGAAGAAGTAGCTGTAGCTTGAAGAGCCATTAAAAGAGGGAGAGTCATGATCGGACAGGAAACTCAGCTACTCAGCTACAACATGACCTCACCCAGTCCCAGGGTGTATCTGTGTGTATGTGTTGTTCTCACGAGAGCTGGAAGAGGAGTCCTCAAAGTCAAATTTGAAATTTGGCTCACAAAAAAAATATATATATATATATGTGTGTGTGTGTGTGTGTGTGTGTGTGCGCTGATGGAGCATAGAACTACAGTAAATTCCCGTCTTTATCTGATTCTAATTCCCCAAAACCATATATGGCAATCAGACTGGAGGGAGAAAGAGAAGACTGCATTTAAGTGAGTCACGTAAATGAAAAGAGAGCTTGTACAAGAAAAAGCATTGATAAGAAGAGCCAAAAAGACCCAAAAAGGGAAAGCGGGAATAAAAACTGTTGCTCCGTTACGTCGGGATAAGAGAAGAAGTCCTGATCTGACCCGCAGAATCAGGCTCGTGTTAATATTTAGGATCAGATTCAGCTTCACAAATCTAAGCCACCTGTAACCCAGCTGGTTTGACTGCAGACGCACAGCACGAGGATATAGAGAACCGCAGATATAAAGGAGAAGCAGGCGGACGCTTCATTGTTGTAAATATTGATTCTGACAGCGTTCGTCAGTTCGGCAGCACGGACAGAGTCGCTTTAGATTTAAACGTCTGCTCCAGAGTCCTGAGGCTAGAACACACAATCAAAACATGTGCTGTGTCCAGAACAGAAGGCTGAATCAACAGCTCTGAATGTCAGCGACCCGCAAAGAGAAACAAAAGCACTGGATGCCCCTTTTTAATGGAACCTTTACCTCACCACTGGACCAGAACCGTGAGCAGCTGGTTGTTGACTTGGGGACAGGATCCAGATTTAGGAACAAAATGGAAAGACTCTCACAACTGCTGCATTTCCATTTCCCTCAGAAATGTGCAAAACTGGCAATTGGTTTTTCAGACATATCGATATAAAAGTTGATCTCTAAAGTTCAATGGAAACACTTTTTTTTTGTCATTTCACTGGAGATGATGCAGGGGGTCCATTGAAATCCATATTCCTCAAAGTGATACTTGTCGTACTTTGGATTTGTGCCACAAGTTCCTAATTTCCCACAATGCAAAGGTGGCTCAAAAACCCAGAAACAGTTTCTGTTTGAGCAGAGTTCATTTCTGGAGTTAATCTCAAGTTTGAGTTTATTATGTCGTGACTGTGACATTTTAACTGTGTCTCAATTTATCTCACCTGAACGAGAATGAAATAGGCTCGCAGGTCGTCTTTTGTCCGAGGTCTGAAAACAGAACAGAGCGAAAGTCAGAAAGTCAATGAGACACTGCAAAACAAAAACAACAAAAGCAATGCAGACGAGATTCCTCTGTGAGCCATGCCAGATTAAACGGATTCAGGAGCTGCACTGGACAAACACGGAGATTCTTTCTTCATGTAACTCTAGAAGATCAAGCAAATTCACTAAAGTATTCCTCGAAGCTAAACGGCTACATTGAATCAAACTTAGCTTAGAAATCAGATGCGTTTCACTATGAATCCTCTTTAACGAGAGATCCTCGTGACTTTGTGTTGGTGCAGAGTTCACGGGAGTGTCACAGGAGTTCGTCTCACCCTTTCCACTCCCTCAGCAGGCTGTTGATGATCCCTTTCAGCACCGACTTCTGGATGTCCTGAGGCTGGACACGCAACCAAAACATGGTCAGTGTCCAAAACAGAAGGTTGAATCAACATCCCTGAATGTCGGCGACCCGCAAAGAGAAACCAAAGCACGGCACCACATTTTTAGCCAAGGACGTTAACATCTGTCCAGCTTTAGGTACCACAGGTGGTCACACCTGGCATTAAAATGTTAAAACTGTGTTTACTTCATGCATTATTTAAAGCGTTGTTTGCAGTGGATGACCATGATTAGGACGGGAACGCGTCTATTAAAGTTGTTCAATGTTCTACAAGAGTTTCTTACAATGTGTCTCTGCATGCGTCCCTAGCCAGAACTTGAGGTCTGATCTCGGTTTGTAAATAAGCACAGACACAGTAGAATATTCTATCAGCTGCTGTCTCTAACGGATCTCTACCTACCACTGGATCAGAACCAGGAACAGATGGTATAAATATCTGTATAACCTCTCTACAAGCTGGAAAGTTCTAATTTACTCTAGATACAAAGACTCAGCATTGATTCTAGTTCAGATTAGTGCATCACATGTATATTTCCAGTTCTGTATCTTTCCAAATGGTATATATAGTTTTTACTTCTTTCTTGCTAAGTTTTTTCTTTAATTTATTGTTATGTGGCGCTGATACACCAGGTAAAATTCATGTGTATATTGTACATTTGGCCAATAAAGAGATTTTAGTTTCATTCTCAGCTCCAGGTCCAGAATCTTGTAAAAGACTCGTCACTAATGAACAGACGTCACTGATTCAGGTTCATTTCTACCAGTGGATGAATGAATGAGTCCAACTCCTCTTCTGCTGAGTAGGAAGTCTACTCCCTAACCAAGGGAATGAGGTCACACGGGTCCTAGACCACCTCCACATGTGTTCACACCTGGACTTAAAGCTGGACACTAGAGATCAGATCCCTCAGGACAAATGTTAACTTTAAATCTTTTAGTTTTTTTGTTTAAAAGATCCTCTGCAGCTTTTCCATTCGCTGACTTGACTGAACTGTTGGTGGTTATGGATGTCATTAATGACCACGGCAGCTCAACAACTCAAGTTTTATGTAACATATGCAGACTTACAAAGAGGCTATAAACTCATTTACAGACTTCATGTCACAATAAGACAATTGATGGTCTGGTAAATAATGAATAAATCCTTCTGTGAGTATCTTGCTTACTGTGCTGAGCAGCGCATCATAAACAGCGTTGACAAACTTGGCGTTGACTCCCGAGTCTTCTATTGTGTTGAACAATCCATTCGCCTCTCGCTGGAAAAACGAGGGAAAGTGAACGGGGAGAAACACGAGGAGGGAGCGTGAGAGAAAACAACTGAGAAAAAGTTCTTTCCCATCGTAAAACGGTTACGGCGTCTGGTGGAACTTTAGCAGCATTTAAAACACAACAGGCGTTTGGCCGAGAGCCGGCGTAGTTTTGTGTTTGCGTGTTGTACCTTGAAGGCAGCGTTGATTTCTATGAAGGAGTCGAAGGTGGTCAGGTAGAACTCTCGGACCTCCCTCCAGTCGCCGGTTTGGACAGCACGCTCCACGTCTTCCCTGAGGCAACACAAACACACATGCATTCATCCGACAGGCCGACGGCTGTATCGTTCCGAGGATCAGGGACTCACTGGAACTCTTTGGTGGTCTTGGTGCGTAGGGGGATGACGGGGTCCGAGGGGAACGGGGCTTTCACCTCCGGGGGCAGGGTGTCGATGGAGAACCGCTGCTTCTGACGAACGTCGCTGCAGATCGGAGGCAGCTCCCTCCCTGCAGGAGAACACAAACACGTCATTAGTTCATTAGGTCAACAGTACTGCAAAGTGCACAATCAGCCACAACATTATGACCACTAACAGGAGAAGTGAATAACATTTAAACCATCTTGTGGCAATTCAATGTTCTGCTGGGAAACTTTTGGACCTGACATTTATTCATGTGGATGCACCCACCTAGACCAGATCCCCTTTTTGCTTGAGGGACAGCAGAGAGTTTGTGGTGTAACATTGATCTGAAGTCTCTCTGTTGGGATCTGATTCTGCTCCAGCAAAGATCTCCAGGACCTATCAGATTGGTTGGGGGCAGAGCTTAATGTGGCCATGGACAGAAGTGACATTTACGTATTTTTTTCCCCCAAGTAAGCTTGGTAGTTAGCCTTCCAATTTATATGGACTAAAGAAGGGGTATACACCAATCAGCCAGGAAGAAGAGGAGAAGTGAATAACATTTAAACCGTCTTGTCACATTTCAGTGTTCTGTTGGGAAACCGTTTTTAATGAACTAATATCCTCTAAATAATAATTAAATAGTTTTATATGTATCTTTTTATGAAATGTTTCTTTAGTAACCATTTGAATTCCTTTAAGAGTTCCATGCACACATAGCTCTGTACATTACCGTTCTTTTACTTTAGTTTGTTTTTATTTTTGGAAGTGAAAAAGAGCCTCTAGTAGTGTGATGTCTTGTGCTATAACTATGATTGTCTGAGCTCTGGTAAAGTTTTTATATAGAACTTGTGTATCCGTCTCTTTTGAATATTAGTAATGAATAAAGTAATCTATCTCTTGCCAACAGCCAGCCAAGATTTATATGCACTCTGATGTCTTTTAGGAGTTTATTATATCAGTAACATTGTACATTCACAGTCCTGGTCCTGTGCATCTTCTGCTTTTATTATCTTTTTGTATCCCGTAGTGAAAAAGAGCAGCAGCAGATACATATCTAGTAGTTATTACGTGTGTCTTGCCAACACATATTATATTATATTATTAACACAGACAACACACGAGACTTGAATCTAGAATCAGAAAAACAATCAAGGATCCCTGAACATTTATAAAAACAACAACGGCTCACAGATCTGTGGCTGTGCAGAGATTTAACGGATATATGGAGAAAGAAAATGATGCAACAGCAAAAGCAGATCTGGAAACCGGAGAATAATGAAAGAAGACGGCCAAACTGAGAAAGAGACGTCACTGTTATTGTTGCTTCCAGACACACTCATACAAATAACAGCTGTTCACCCCAATCAGTGTGTAATCACAGAGTCCAGGCTGCACCACGACGCCACGGTGCAGACGCACACATTCACCCGTCCTCCCGTCCTCCCACTCTCCTGGTCACCCATCCATTCACAATAATTGGCCTCCTATTGTCTCCGTCTCCACTGGAACAATAGTCCTGCAGCGGGCCTGTCCAGGTGCATTGTGGGTGCTCATTCTGCAGGCGAGGACCGATTGCTCAAGCTGAAGATAAAAAGAAGGGATACAAAGCACGGAGGCGGACGGACGAATGAAGGACGCGGTGAACAGGTGTGATATCAAGGTCCGTCTGTGACTGTCCTCTACGTCCTCCAGGTCCCACAGAAGCTACAGGACATCTCACTTTGGAGTGAGAATTTTCAGGGAATATGGAATATGCATTCATTTTCAAATTTAAATCAAAGTATGTGTGCACATACAAGGAATTTGGTCACTTTGCTCAGTGGTACAAGAAAAGCACTTAGACAAGTACAAAAATAAAAGCGTAAGAAAATGGAAAAGCTGTGCAACCCAAATTAGACTTTCAAAATAAAATAATAAGAGAAGCAATGATCACGTGGTCTGTGACTGACTTCATCATCTATCCAGTTCAAACTATTTAAAATACACAAAAAAGGTTTAAAAACTTAAACGGGAATTAACATCCAATAGCTGCAATGACAACAGCTTGAAGCAGTAATGAATAAAATTACATGGGTAAATACACTGTAATTTGTATATAAATACGAGGAATCATCTTCTCGTGACCATGCAAATCCGGACCATGCATCAAACACTGGTTGAAAGAGAGTTTTTTTATTTTTTCTGATGGTTGTTTTTGCAGGAAGCTGCAGAAAAATGACTGTGATTCAGCCATTTAATTTGGTTCAGATGACACGCATGACTATGATTAGTCTTCTGTCCATCACCACGTTAAGCCCCGCCCCCAGGCGATCTGATTGGCCCGGCAGACCTTTAGTGGAGCAGAATCAGTGCCCAGGTAAAAATAAAACGTGGTCAGGCCATACTGGGCTCTACTGCACATGCAGAGACGACTTTAAGGCCTTGGATAAAAGAACATTCAAATTTTTTATCATTTTATCTTATATTTGTGGAAGATTCTATAAATTCATGAGTTCACTGCACCAAAACCTGAGCCTCTTTGAACGTTCCCTTAACAAGTTACTACGATAAGAAGCAAGATATTTATGGACGTAAGGATTGAACGGAGAGACGCAACAAAAGAAGACAACTTCTTCACAGCATCCTAATTATCACACGTTGCCATGGCAGCCTTTAATCTCAAGGGTCATCCAGGTCCTCCTCCTCTCCTCCATCTTTCAGCTGCTACACCTTGATGTCTTTGATGAGGAGCGAAGCGTGGCCGAGTGTCATCCTGCTATTATTCCTGCTCAGGTTTAATGAATGGAGCAGAGTTTAGCACACCCTCTACGCTCCTCTGAATATGCAATTAATGCTCTGCATATTTTTTAAGGGGGAACAAGATCTCTTCTAAACCACATCCACTGATAAAGTTATTACGAATTATTTTCTGCGCCTTCCTGCCAGAGTTTTCCCAAAAAAGGTGTCAGCTTTCTGATCCTGAACTGAATCTCTGCCTCTCTCAGCTCAGCCTCAGCACAGCAAACCATATTTGACAATATTAAAAAGGAAATATAAACCTTCTGTAATACTTTACAGATGAAACAGCAAATTGCGGATGATTATCCAGCGGGCCGGACGGCTGTAACGGGCCCGAGGAATGCTGCAGTATCTCTATGTGTGTGTGTGAGTGAGTGTTTTCGCTTTCATATGGTTTTCATTTGGGGTGGAGGTTTGCATAATTATTCTGGCATCAGTAGCCGTGGTGACAAAGTGGGCTGGTGAGCGCTCCGCTGGGTCTCTGTTCTCACGGCAGTCAGAAATAACCTCGCCTTTAACGGGAAGAGGCTTTAATGTCAAAACAACATCCTCACCATCGCTGCTTCAGAGCCGCTTTCTTCTCAATCCGAGTCAAGAAGCTTAAGCTCAGACTCGCGCCGGAGCCTGACAGGATCTGCTCAGACGACGGGAGACTGGCTGCATCCAGTTAAAAGTTTAAAACCAACCAACAGTCACCAAGAGCTTTCCCTCTTTCATAAACCTTCCATTTTGGATCCGAGTTTTCGTCCCCTCGGAGCGTAAACAGAGACTGAGTGCATACATCCAGCGGTACTGTAAACAGAGGAAGTAACACATCATTACATCGCAGACGAGACGGAGATGGAGGGCGAGTCTGAGAGAACAAAGGCAGGCGATGAACCGACAGGAACGCTGCTAACGTCTGCTCAGAAGCCAACACGGCTGCAAAACTACTTCACCTGCGCACACGACGAGGTTTTATTAGACTTTTAACCTCCTGAGACCCAAGCAGAACAAAACCATCAAATCCCAGTAGGAAAAAGTTTGATTTTTCATGTTTAACGAACTCAGAATGCAAATCTAAAGTGTAAATTTCAAAAGCTTATGTGTAAATTTAGCAAACAGCAAAGATGTTTATAACTATTTCCATTAAAATGCAGGAAATGCATCACACATTTTTGACACATCATTTTCTGATTAGTGGAGCGGATGCACCTTTCCACCAACGGGGGTAACATTTTTTGTTTTTTTTTTTTTTGTTTTCGAGCATTTGAAGCTGGCTAGCGTTTTGCCCCGTGCACCAACGTGACGGGAAAATAAAAAGTCTAGTTTTACTTGGCCTAAAAGTTGAAACTGAGATTCAGTGATGCTGCGTCTTGCTGCTACGCCTTAAATTGGTCATGTGATTTGGACACATCGGTGCATCCGTTGACTCCGGAGGATTAAGATAAGAGTAAGATCTTTAGGTATTTGGTATAAAAAAAAAAACATCTTTGAACTGGAAGTAGTTTTTGAAAGAAATTTTGTGGACACAGGGATTATTTCACTGTATATTACAATTTAAGTCAGCAATGTGAACAAAAATATAAAACTGGAAACGATGAAATCCCATCGTCCTCAAATGTGTACTTGTGACATTGTTAAATTTTCATGTCACATCAAACTAGAAAAGTTAATAAGAATAAATAAACACGTGTGCTGACCCTTTGTTAACGAGACAAAAGTGTCTCCTTACAGAATCCACGAAGACAACAGGTCTAAGTGAAACAGAATGAGCTGCAACAAAGCTAAAACCGAAATAAACATTCTTGTGCACAGCCTCCATCCAAGCACGTTTCAGTTGTTAGAGAAGCATAAAACAGTTCCCTGCTGTGAGAATGTTTGAGTCCAGTGTCGTCTCATTGGAGATTTCACAGGGAGTGGCAGAAAAACTGTCCTGAAAGCTGGATGTCAAACAAAGCTCGTGTTAGTTTGGAGTTTAATTAGTTTTTTCCTGCAAAAACATGTTTTTAATGTTCGAAAGTGAAAGAAGAATGTGTTCAAATAGGCCCAGATCTGACCCTTATCATTAAAACATGTTTCCTTTTTTTTTTTTTTTGAGTCCTAAATCTCGACCTCAGCTATGTCTGGGATGTCTGTGTCATCTCACTTCTTATCTGGTTTCAGAACATTTTATTCTGGGACGTGTTTCAACCGATACTGAAAATAAAAATATCTCTGCAGCAACTGATATTAGTGATTTACTGATCGATACCGAAATATCGATAATGTAGGAACACAGTGGAAAGTAACTGAACTGCTGAGTTGTGGCAACACAACAAACCTTGTGAAACACCTCAGGTTAAAGCACAACACAGAATACGAGACATTTATGATGAGGAGGACAGAAGAGGAGAGAACAGGGTCAGGATTAAGATGAAAGGTTTCATTTTATAGTCGTTCTTAACAGTTAAACAATCATTTATTTTAATCGTCTAATTATTTTACTTGTTTCTCTTTTAGTGTTTGAAAGATTTTCACACATTCTGTTGTTGTGTTATCTCGACTATATAGTAAATGAGGCCACTACCTCGATATACTTCAGAGTTTAAAACAAATAAATAAATGACTCTGATGTCTTGTGTTCTCTATGAAGCTATGATTTTAGATGCACTACTTTTATTTGGCTTTACAGACACATTAGGGCGTATTTAGATTAGATTTTATTAGATTAGAGTCTTTATTGTCATTGCACGGTAGCATATAACAATATACATTGCACAACGAAATTGAGGTACAGCTCTCCCGTCAGTGCAAAAGATAAATATTCAAAAAATAACTCAACTAGACAAGGCAAATGCAGCCTGAACTTTACTCAGTATCAGATCGGAAAGGAACTTATCGAACATCACTTGTGGATAATCCTCCGTCCAATCAAACCCATGGCCACATAAAGCCACGCCCCCATGCGATCTGATTGGCTGATCAGTTCCCCACAGAGAGCGCCGTCCTGCACGGCTGGTTGTGAACTCACCGTGTCGGAGCCCCGCCATGCCGGTCAGGGTGAAGCTGCCGGCTAAGCCCCGCCCCCCTGCGTCCCTCCTCTGGCTCAGCGTGGAGATGAAGGTTCCCAGGGACGGAAACGGCTGCTTGGCTCCTCGCCCCAAACCCTGAAGAGCAGAGAAGAAGACGTTCAGCTTCTCTTTCTGTAGTCTACATCATTTTCACTTATTTATTTATTTTTTTGTTTTAACATGCACATGAACAGTAGCAGTCGGACATTTGGACACAGCTTCTGCATCGTAGATAAACACTGAAGACATCTAAACTTTATTATGTCGCAAACGAAAAACCAGAAGATGTTTGCAGAAGTCTTTGCAGAATGTTAGAACTTCACATGTCACCATTTTATCTTATGAGACATTTGTGCAACATTAGGTCATAATTAGATCATAAATCCAACGCGTTCAGAAGATGAGTTCACTGTGACCTCATCAGAACCCGAGCAGCTCATCTCAGACTCCAAGTGAAGGGAGTTTCTCAAGAGAGGAAACTTTTCTGCAGCATGCAATCAATAAATCTGGTTAATATAAAGGTTAAATGAAGATCCGATCACAACCAGCAGCTATAAACATAGAATTAAATGTCGGCTACTGCAGTTCAGAGTGAGTAAAAGCTTTAACACTTCAACAAAAGAGCTGCTACCATCTCCCAGAGCTGACCAATAAACTCACTAAACCAACTCTGAGGTTTCTCTGCACAACGTGAGCCAGTTAAATAAATCCAGGCTTTCAGCCGCATGAACAGACAATGAGAACACGACCAGGACCGAACAGAGGAACAAAACATTTACTAAAAGTGTTCTCCGTGATGAATCACCCGCGGCTCCTCTGATGAGTTTAAGGTCCCTGAGAGCTGCAGACGAGACGGAGAGAGGGAATAAAGATGGAGGAGGGGGGAGGAGGGGATGCATGCGAAATTAAAGAGAGGGAAAAGATAAGGAATGAAAGAAAAAGCCAGAGGAGGATTGGATGAGAAAGAGGACAGGAAGTGGGAGAAGAGACGGAAATTAAAAAGAGTAGACGAGTAGAGAGGACGGAGGAAGAGGAGGGATGAGAGGTGGAAGGAAGAGGAGGTGGAGGAGGAGGAGGAGGAGGAGCAGGAGGAGGAGGAGGAGGAGGAGCAGGGATGAGAGGTAGGAGGAGGAGGAGGAGGAGGAGGAGGTGGAGGAGGCCAACAGATGCTCAGCAGCCGCTCCTGACAGATGACAAACACACTCACGTTTCCATCTCTGTGAGGACCTTCCATTGACATCATTCAGTCTGTGGCAACACTAATCATCTCCACCTCTAATCGTTGCCCTGAAACCAGACCTGAACAGGTTTTAACCCTGGAAAAGGTTAACTCCCTCCTCCTCCTTTACAGATAAGACCACACACACCAGCAGGAGGACGGTTCATCTGCAGCTCAAAGCGAAACCGTTTCCAAACTGATTAGAGCGACAACGTTCTCACTGTTTCCATATTCACGTCTGCACTGAAACACACACAAATAAAACGTAAAAGCCTGGACGTGGACACACAAGCAGCAGCCGGGAACACGATGGCTTTCATCTCTTTGGTCGCACGCGGCGCGGCCTTAATGAAATACGACGGCTTCCTCATTGAGGCCGGATCAAACAAACTGTGGCTGATCTGCACACGAGACGACATCCATGAAGAAGAAAAGGAGCCACAGCTGTGACATCGACACGTGAGGTTCAGCTGGAAGACGAGGGAGTTGGGAGCATTGAGTCTTTTCTCCACACTCAAATAACTCTCCATGTTTTAAGGATTACGAGTCCTGCTCACTTCGTCCGTCCTCTGACTTTTTCTCGGGACGTTAACATTTGTAGTTTTAATTAAAATGTCTCAGGTGTCAAAGTTCCTCCAGGATGAATTTATCTTTTAATTGAGCACAAACATCAGGTTGAATTATGGATGTGTTTCCAGACTGATTCAGGTTTGTGAGGATTTAAATTATTACACCCAGCTCGTCCCAGTGTTTAGCTTCCTGTAAAATTTATTTAAAATCCTCCTCCCTAACCACAAACTCTTATCTCCACCTTGTCTCAAACACCTCGTCGTACTTTTAACCATTCCTTATTTATGCCGGGACTTCCCATAATGCACTCTCTCTCTCTTCCCGCTTGGTTTGGATGTGTTTTTGCCCTTTTATTATTAAGGAAACACTGGGAGGTAACTTGGAGAATGGCTAAAAGCTGGTCCTGGTAGCTGAAGGCTGTGCCTCCCATTCTACTTTTTGATCTATCGAGATGACCTGGTGCTATGAGGTGTTGGAGATAAGACGGCGCTGGGGCCTCGTATGTACGGAGGAGGCTTTAAAATTCTACATCATTCTACAGGGAGTCAATGAAAGGAAGTTACACACAGGGAAACGTTTGCAGTCTAGTTCAAAATGAGCTGATTTGAATCAGTCTGGAAACATACACATAATGTAAAATGATGTTTGTGCTGAATTAAAAGATAAATTCATACTTGAGTCACGATTTTTTGCATTTTAAATGCAACTTAAAATACAAGTTATATATATGTAAATCAGATTGCATCAAAAAACAATATTAATTCAAGTGATCTATTTTCAATTTATTGCACTTTCCAGAAAAAGTGGATCAAGTTTCTTGCGAATGCAAACCACGTACCCTAAGTCCAGCTCATTAGTTCCTTCTTCCGTTTAAAAGCCAAAGAGCCTCCAAACGTCTGCTTTAAATTTTGAAGGCGTTTCAAGTTTCGCTTCTGCTACTTTTCTGTCCACGTCTTCCACTGCCGCTCTCACCACCACAGGAAACGCCACAGAGCAAGGTGGCGCTGCAGCAACACCTTGTCGTTCAAAATCGATACTGTATCAGAAGAAAATGTATCACTTCTGTTTATGAAGCTACATGAATAAAATTCTAGTGTTTTTCAGCGTATTAATATTTGTTGAGGAACCTGCAGTGGACTAATGTCTGATGATGCTTCTTTGGGTTATGATTAATACAGAAAAAATGTACCCATCACTTCTGGGCCTGCACAGTTTTCCACTAATTAGCACGCTAGCATGCTACGGTATGATGCTACAGGTGTTTATCAATGCTTCTTGAGATTTGCGTATTTGGGAGTTCAAGTTTTCACCGTGAACTTTGGGTTCTGGAGGACGGTCATTCAGGAATATGAAACACAGTGTACATGATGACACCTGTGAAACACAACCTGGGACACCAACAACACAACATTTATTCATGCATTTACACGCATCTTAATGGAGCTACACTTTAAATTCTACTTGAACGTCGTCCTTGTCCCAGTTTACATGCAGCAGAGAAAATCGAATAACTGACGGGAACATGTCCTCCTCCTCCACACTAGGTGGCGATATGTGTCTTAATACGGTCCATTTTCTGGTTGACCTATGACATCATATAATAAACAAGAGTCGTTTGTGGAGCATGAACACACACGTTGTCCAGTTAAAGCCCAATTAAGCGTATACATGCTGGAGAAAATCTATTTCCAGTCTAATGATCAAGGTGTGTTAATCAGATAAGAAGATTTCTGATTTTATTTGGAGTAACGTGTTTACGTGCACTTAAGTTGTCCAGTTAAAGTCGGATTAAGTTGATGTTTTTTTACGTGCATGTAAACGTAGTGACTGATGCTGTGTACGAGAAACGCCTGAGTAGACTCTACTTTCTGAGGTCTTTCAATGTGTGCAGTGAGTTACTAGAGTCTTTCTGCCAGTCTGTACTCTGCTGTGGTTTGTTGGGGGAGTAGCAGCAGCAAAAACAGACGTGAGTAGGATCAACAAATTGATCCGAATGATGCACAATTTCCCTTGTGGATCATTAAAGCCTAAGTCTAATTTGTCCACATTCAGGTATCTGGACTTGATCTGACGTGTTCTTTGTGGTGGAGGACACTGGATAAATCCATCCCATCCACTACACCAAACATTAGAGGGACAGAGGAGCTCATTCTCCAGCAGACTGACTCGGCTCCAGAACGTCTTTAATACCAAACTCCATCCAGCTGTGCTACTATGACCAAGCAATTTCCCCTGTGGATCATTAAAGTCTAAGTCTAAATGTGCACAGTTAAATCCCAGTGTGTCCACGTCCAGGTATCTGGACTGTGCCCATATATCAACTGGCTGCCATGCTGGCATTTAGCATTTAGCTCAAAATACCACTCTGCCTAAATAAAAACCTCAGAAACCCGAGCAGCGCTGCAGCCTTTAAGCCCCGTTCATCTGAAGCTGCTTTCCTCCATCGCCATGGTACCTCCTCCTCCACAACTGATGTGTGGATAATTACACTCCTCTCTGGATGAAGCCACATCACTCCACCTCTCTCTTTCATTAGCAGCACCGCCCACACCAGCTGACTGACAGGTGAGCTCCGAGCACAAACCGTACGTCACAAACATCTCTGGCTCTAGTTGTTCCTGATAAACATTCGAATGCTTCACATCTGGCAACAATTAACAGTTTTAGCGGCACTTTTTCCCTCTTTTTTTTTTTTTTTTTTTTGTTTTGAGTGAGTCTGGGGTTTCGGTCCCGTCCAGCTCGGCTCAGTCACTCAGTCTGAGAGGAAATGCTGTCATCCAAAGAGAAACCACACTACAAAGAGCCCCCACCACAAACACACACACTGCTCTGTTCGGCTCTAATCAGATCTGGTCGCTCTCAGCGAGAACCGAGCGTTTCTTCGTCTCAACGTCTCAGTCGATGGTTCCGTTCCCGCTGCAGCTGATCGACGACGTGCAGCTCCGGTCCGTTAAAAATAGGTCAAACTCTCTCTCTCCACGGCCATTATCCCTCATCAGCTCTGAGTGGGCACGGCTGGAGCGTTGGCTGAGTCCTGGCAGCGCGGGAACAGACGTGAGCCCACGCTGGATTGCGATGCGGTCGCCGGGTTGGACTCAGGTTCAGATCTGGTAGATCTGGGTTGAGAAATCAGCTCCTGTTTTCTGCTTTTTTGGTCCAAGACGGCTCATTGAATCCGTCTAATGTAGGTCTGAGCTCATTTTTGGTGGATCATTCACCACAAGTCTGGACTGAGCGTGGAGATGGGTTGTGACAGATTTAGGCCAGGGTTGGTTATCTGGATGTGGGAACGCGATGAAAGGGTAGAATGAACCAGAACGAACCAAGGAATCACACTGACGTCAAGACAGAGCTAAAGATGTCTGAGAGGGAGGGAAGGGGAGTCAAGCCAATACGTGTGTTCACATCAGAAATGGTTCTAGAGATTCGGATTCATGAACCTGCCAGACGGACAGACACAAAGAACCCGATCTGATTTGAGTCAGAATCGATTCATTTACAGATATTTTAGTTTCCAAACTTAGTTCTCAAAGAGGTTTTCTCCAAACTAATGTCGGTTCCAGAGGTTTGTGGTGTCTCCACAGCATCTTCCCTCCAGTTTCTCATCTTTCATGCGTCCTCGCTTCAGTCCAGCTCTTCTCTGTCGTCGTCAAGACTTTTTAAATCCAATCATCTTTCAGTCCTGGCTATGCTCTCAGAGCTGCTCATGCTCCAGATCTCCATCACACGTGGAATAATCTCACTGCGAGGTTTGTCGTCGGCGGAGAGATTTCTAACGAGAGGCTGCAGGAAACTTAAAAAAAGAATCGATTGAGGACATTTACTCATTTATCAGAAAACAGGCTGAGAGCTGAGGTTCAGTTGCGACACAAACCTGAGCAAAACAACAAACACGTTTCTCCCCACAGAGTCTGAAAATAGATGCATTAGACGAGTCTAAACCGGTCACACAATCATAAATCTACCATCACATCAAACCCCTCTCAGGCTATTCTCGTACTCCTCTTGCAGTCCAAGGATTAATGAAACTGATCTGGCAGCAGAAGTTGTTCGTTTGCACAAACTATGAGCCAGATAAGAGATTTAAAGCTTCTTCTACTTCCACCGTTAAAAAGAAGACATGACAACAAACGAAAGCTGTGGCGTAGATCCTGAATATATATTTATCTGTATGGGGTCTGCAGGTTGAACACATGTCAGTGATGATGTCTCCAGAACTTCCTCTTCTCCCCAAACCCCAAATATGTTTGATTTACAACAACGTAAACGGAGGAGGAAGCCCAGATTCACCTGAGCATCGTCTCATGGTTACGTCCTGGAGACAGTCTGGATCCTGAGCCTCATCTCAACCAGCATCTCTGCACGGTTCTGTCTTTACTGCTCCATTAAAACACTATCAGCTTCTCATCCAGAGCTGGGTCTGAAGACAGCCGAGCTGCCTAGAGGAAACTCGTGCAGCCGCTTTATGGCATTTCCAGACGCAGGCAGAGTGGGTCAGAGCAACGACAGAGTGTTTATTGGTCAGAACCGTCTGATCCGCACATTCCTGCTCCCTGACACAATGGAGGTGACATCAACGGAGAGAGCGGGGCCCGCGAGAGCCCGACGGTCTGCGCCGACAGAACCGGAGCACAAAAAATAAAAAAATTAAAAAATAACAGCAACAGCACCACAGCTTCCTGCTCTGGTTTAAACACACGGCGATGACATCATGGGAGGCTGCAGCAGAGCCCATGTGACGAGACATTATGTAAGACAGGGCATCACTTTTTCCAAACAACAGTAAAGCTGATGTCTCTTTATTAGCTCGCCCTGGTAGGATTTGGTGAATCTCAGGTCTTAAATCTGTGAGCTCGTTTGGCTGCAAGGCCACAGACAGTCTGAGGTTCATTACGGAATATCTGCAGAAATCACATTCATTTATTCCAAAATGATTCAGATTGAAAAGAAATCTGCAAAAAACAGTGACATGCACAAACACACGATGAAATAATTCTGTCACGGAGCTAAATCCTACTCTCTAAACGTGTTCTTTTTTCTTTCTTTCATAGTTAATTATATTTAATTAGACCTGAAACAAACAAATAAATAAATAAATCTAGTTGCAGTAACATTAGGGAAATGTGCAAACGAAAAAAGAAAAGAACACGTTTTAAAGACACTGATGGCTTTAGTTTATTTTTCATTGTTCTCTAAAAAACATTTTTTCTTTTTACCTATTTTTTAAAAAATAAATAAATAAATTCAAAAAATGATCTCTGCATCATATCCATCATTTAACCTGATGGAGGATTCCTCTCATATGTTTTCAATATTCACAGATATAGAGGTTTGATTGTAAGAATGTGCATGCTCAATTTTAATTTTACTTGATCTGCATCATCACCTCAGTTAACAGTAAATAAAACGTGTTTTCTGCACAGACAGGGACAGATTAACGGTTTGTCAAAGCACAAATACAAAGAGAAGAGGTCGGTTTTCTTACGGCAGGAGTGGAGCTGCTGTAAATTGGTGGAAGCTTCTCTCTCTCCCTCTCAACTCCTGACAGAGCAAAATGTTCTCCATCCATCCTCTCGGCGTGGAACAGTGGAAAAGTTGCTTTTTCTTCTTCCCCTGGAAAGACTCAGTCCGTGTTTCTGCTCCTCAGAAGGCTGCACATGTTTTTTTTGTTTTTTTTGTTTTTTACCAGAGCCAGTTCTGACCCAGGGTCACCGTCTGTCTGCACCGTTAAGTCACAAAAATCTGGGAGATTCACATCCTAAAAGAAACGGAGTGAACTCTACCTTCGTCGGGACAGGTGGGCTCTCCGTTACGCGCACAGACCCGACGCGTAAACGTGTCCAAAAGCTGCACGTAAAGCGTCCGCCGGGTCCCTCGGAGCGCGTTAAGTTGTGTTGGTTTTAAAGGAGTTTTTAAAACACGTTCAGGGAGAGTTTCTACCCGCTTCGTCTTCTCCTCTTTCTCTCCCTCGCTGCGTCGTCTGACGGGGAGGCAGCACAGCTACGGGCCGGCGCCATGTTTGGAGAAGGAGGAGGAGGAGGAGGAGGAGGAGGCGCCTGGAGAGCGGAGCTCGGAGAGAACACACACACACACACACACACACACACACACACACACACACACAGAGAGAAAGAGAGAGAGAGAATTGCGGGAAATAAGAGCTCCTGGACTCACAGTAAAAGGTGGGAAGAACTTGCAAAATATAATGGTAACATTGTTGTTAGAATTTAAAATAAACCTCTTAGAATAAATAAATAAAATGTGAAATAACATAAATAAAAAATAAAACTAAACTAAAGTGTAAAGAATAGAATAGAATAGAATAGAATAGATTAGAATTAAAAACCTTTGTCCTAAGAGGAGAAATTGCAGTTTGCAGCCACATACATGGAGACATATGTACGAAAAGTAATGAATTATAATTATAACAAAGTATTGCATGACAAACCTAAAGTATTAAATTGCAAACAGATAGCGACTGTTGAATATTGCACAGTACTGTACACAGAGTGAGAACTGACACGCAACAAAAAGTATTGAATTGCAAACGGAAATGTAACAGATATTACACAATAGGATGCAGGGGAGATAAATGTTTCCAGAAAAAAAGAATAAATCAAGTGGAGTTGAGCAAATCGTTTCATTTTTATTGACTTTGTTTTATTTCCAGTTTGGTTCGTTTTAATTTGGCTGATTTTGTGGTGATATGTAAAAAGTAAAATGACTGAATGAATCCAGTCTGAGTCTCTGAGGATCAGTTCTATTCAGGAGCTTTTAACTGGACTCATTTAACATTTCTAGGACGCTTTTCTCTCGGCTCATGGGGCTTTATTTTGAAGGTTCTAACAGGAAGTTATGACGCTGTGGTTGCTCCTCACTTGACCGACTGTCCTCCTCCTCCTCCTCCTCCTCCTCCTCCTCCTGCTGCTGCTTCAGACTCTGCGTCACAGCCACAATTTAACTTCTGTCCATAATTAGTGAGAAACAGGATCCAGGCTGCAGGCCAGCTCTCACTGAACAGAGGAAAAGTCATGTCGCAGCTTTCTCTGTGTGTGTGTGTGTGTGTGTGTGTGTGTGGTAACAGCTCTCCGTCTGGTTTTCTAAAAGCAGTGTTCTCCTGCAGGTCCTGGAAAAGCCTTGAACACATTTTTAGATCGTTTATCCTCATAATGACAGCTCTGAGCTTTTTTGTTTCTTCACTTTTATTTCAGGGCCAATATAAAGTTAAACATCTCTGCATGAAACCGAGCTGAGAAGTGACTGTTTAGTGGTCGCGCTGCACCGTACCTGTGACTGAGTGCTGGCTGGAGGAAACGTGCCGGGGCCTCGGGGCCTCGGGGCCTCGGGTTTCTAACTGTGGCGTTAAAGATGCATTCAGCTCCAGTAAATCTGATCTCATAAAGGAGACGTGTTTGAATGGAGGAGGTTTCTAGACAAACAGATGTGAGCAGACAGAAGCTCCTCTGGCTCTTTATTGTTAATATTTATGTCACGGTTTAGAGTCATTGAACATTTTCCTGTCTCTCTTTACTTCCTGACCTCAGTGGTCTCACCTGGGCCTCACAACATTCTCTCATGTGCAATATTACGATGTCATTCCTTAATTTAATCCAAGCTTCACACTATTTATTGCTGAACTGAACATTGAATATGTGTGTGTGTGTTTCATGTTTACTACTATTCATCTCAACTCTTTATAGATGCTTTGATTTATTACCTCCACAGAATCCACTGTTTGAACGATGTTTAGCTGGAAATGTTTCTTCTGAATTGTTCTCGTGTCTTCGATATGACTCAGTTCCAACTAAAACTGAGACAGTCACAGAAAGCGACAGGGATTCATTTTCACGTTGCTCAACGAGACGAACGACTGAAACGCGTCCACAGAAACTTATTCTCAAAGCTATAACGAACCTTCATAAACAACTTTAAGCCAAAACTCAATCAAAAAGCGTTTTACTCTTTAGAATCAAACCAGTTTCCTTTCAGTTATGTTTCATTCGCAGCTCAATGGGTAAAGAACTGATGACAGATTCAAACCCAGAGGATTCTCCTGTCACCAGTGAGACGATCCACTGATGACAGATGTGTTAGATTGATGGACCCGACACAACTACATGTTTATTTCCTTCCTTCTCTTGTGCTTAAAGCTCCGTTTCAGGCAGTTCTCATGAATTCCATCGAATGCGGCGGCAGTGACGATAAATGTGCCTGATGTAGAGGCTGATAAACCTGCCGAGGCGTTGACTGGTTTTTAAAGCAGAGCGTCTGCAGAGCTGAGAGTCGAAGCAGCGCGCTCACGGTTCACGTCTGCAGGGCCGAGGCAGCCGACTGCCTGTTGCATTGTGGGATTGTTATGTAAGAGCAGTTGGGTGGTGGCTGACTCATGGATTTATGGGCTGTGGGCTTCTCCTGCTAACGAGCCCGGGACATGACACGATAACTGGAGAATGAACACATGAGAGAGGAGGTGGGTGAATAGATGAAGCTGGGCCGGTTTGAGGACGAGCGCCGCCGTCGACCTCTGACCTCTGTGACGGAGCGTCGCTGTGGCCGAGTCCAGTTTCAGGAACAAACCTGCGTCTCTTGAACACACACAGAGGGACAGCTGCCTCGTTGTGCTTTGCTTCGAGCGAGAGGTTGTGTAGAAGTAGAAAAGCAGACACTGACTCATTGAGCTCCGTCCTCTGGATCCGTCTGTGCAGACTGGGACCGGTTGGCTGAGAGGAAATGGTGCAGTATTTTTAACCCACACAGGCATCACAGCTGCTGACCTGCACAACTTTTCAAAGCCCGGGCACTTCTGGAGAAAATTACCCCCGAAAAAAAACGAAGCAAATGTAGAAACCGTTCCTCCCGAACCTGGACCAGTTTTAACCTGCAGCAGCAGATTAGAAAAACGAAATGATGTGTCCTTAAACCTTCTGACCTAACAGAGAGAACACCTGTTAAACCGTGTTTTAAAGCGTCTGCTTCAGAATCCACTGAAGATCCTGATTATTTATCTGTTTGATTTTAACATATTAAACCTACATTAATTATTATTTTATTACAAAAGTTTTAGGCAAAACATACTTTTACCATTTTACTGTTTGTGGAACAGTCCTGAGACAATGTGGACATTTTTAAAAGCAAACTAAACCAGACCTTTTTAGTCTGACTTTCACCTGAAGTTCATTTATTTATTTATTTCATTTATTTCATCATATTGTGTGTGTGTGTGTGTAAAGAGCTTTGTCTTTTGTATGAGAATCGTATAAATAGAGTTTGATTAGTCTGATTGACTAACATTTGTCTATTCCTCGTCTTCGTAAAGCAGATAATTCACATTCCAGTTCTTCCCAGATGAGCTTCATTGTCCCTCCAGGTATTTCTGGGTCCACCCGGCGTCTCTCCTCCTAGGAAACATCTTGTCTCTGAAGCCTGTGGAGGACGGGGCCTGTGATGAAGGCCACGATCTGACGAAGGCTACAGAAGCAGGGATGTGACTGAATGGAGATCTGATGGAGTCCAGCACCCAGCAAAAAACATGCTCCAGTTAGTTTGGTTACACAAGAACCAGATGTCTCGTAGCAAAAGCAACTACTGCGTTAGACATCATCATCAGGAATAAAGGACACTTTCTAATTAACCCCTTAAATCCTCCCGATCGACACGCATGCTGTAAACAAACCGCGCTGACGGACACTCCCTCTTTCTCAGGACACTCTGTTCGTCCCATCGCTGATGTCTGTTGATGTGAGATCACAGAGGAGCTGAGAGGGAGGAGACGGAGGAGGAGGAGGAGGAGGAGGAGGAGGAGGAGGAGGAGGGAGGAGAGGGGAGGTGTCCGTCGTCAGGAGGAATATTTGGGTTGATTCATAGCAACGCCTCGAAACTGTGGGAGAGAAAGAGAGAACAGAATGAACATCTGGGAGAGCGACTGAGAGGAGCACAGTCCTTTTTCTTTCCTCCTCCTCCTCCTCCTCCTCCTCCCTTCTTTTTGGCAGCGACACACACACTTTCCTCAAAAACCAGAGCGGAGCAGGGCGAGGTTACTATAGTTCAACCGAGAGAGGAAGAGGAGGAGGAGGAGGAGGAGGAGGAGGGTGAATGGTGCACACGTTTCCTGCACATGATGCTGTGCTCCTCCTGCATCTGGTCTCTGCTCCAGGAGAGTCCGTCTGAGGAGCACGGAGAATAAAGAACGAGACGAGAGGACAAACACTTCACGTGCTTAGAAGCTTCTCCATCACCCGTCGCCATGACGACGACCCCAAACATGCAGCCACAAGCACAGAGAACAAGGACGAGGAGGAGGAGGGAGGACAGAAGAGAGGCACTGTTTTAAAAGCATCTGCAGCTCATCAGCATATAAATGCAACAAAGACAAAATAAATAAATAAAGGAGAGAGTAATGCAGCAAAAATTATAATTAGAACAAAAGGAATGAATCAGTCAATCATTTTTTTCACTGCTTGTTTTTCTTCTTTATTATTTATTAAAGTCTCTTGTAATATCTGCTGCTAACACACGAGGGCGCTGTTTACCCACAATCCTCATGGTCTGAATCCTCCTCACTCTCCAGAGGAATCCAATAAAATAAGATTTACCTTCTTTTATGTTGTGGAATGTGACATAATAGTAATAAAATATATATTTTAAGGCGGTTGAGGGGCTGCTCAGCTCTTTACAGGATGGAGGACGTGACTACGTTCACTGGTTGAATCGCTCTGCGCCTCCGTCTCCATCCAGGCAGAGCTCCAGTCCAAAATAAAACATTTCCTCAAGGTGTGATCTGGTCTCAGCTGTTTTCTTTTAAACATCATTTATACCAAACTCAGTCCAGCTGTTCAACAACTCACCTTCCTGTTACAAATAACTCCATTATTAATCCTCCCTCTGGATATAATGTATATTTACTTCTGTCTCTATTTCTTGTACATTTGTTCCTTTGCAACATTACAATATTCATTTAATTTCCCTTAGACTGAATTATTACATTTGTTTATATACAAAATTGGGATTTTTATCCTTAGACTCACTATTTTATTTTATTTTATATTATTTTATTTTATTTTATTAGTTTTACTTCTTTCAGGATTTTTTTTTTTTTTTTTTTTTTTTTTTTTTTTTTTAGCAAAAGTAGGAAGATGCCAAACAAAGAAGAAAAAATAAAAAGAAGAGGAAATAATATCTCTGCAGTAGATCCACGACATTCAGCCTCCATGTTTTCTCCTCAGGGTAAAATCAACTTAAAATGTTACAAAATGTAAATTTGCAATCAAGGAACTTTAGAAAGTGGAAATAAAAAGGTGAAGAGAGGAGGATAAATCCAGACCTGCTCCGTCATCCTGCAGAGAGGACGCCTAAAATGTGCCACGAGCTTTTCACCTGATGTGTCTCCAGTCATTTATTAGTGTGTGTGTGTGTGTGTGTGTGTGTGTGTGTGTGTGTGTGTGTGTGTGTGTCTCAGACTTTTACTGACTCACATTACCACCTATTTACAGCGCCTCAGTGCTGCTGCTGTAGAAATATGATCTAATTAATCACGCACATCAATCTGCTCATGTGTTGGAGGCCAGTCTGTGTGTGTCTGTGTGTGTCTGTGTGTGTGTGTGTGTCTCTGTGTGTGTGTGTGTGTGTGTGTGTGTGTGTGTGTGTGTCTCTGTGTGTGTGTGTGTGTGTGTGTGTGTGTGTGTGTGTGTGTGTGTGTGTGTGTGTGTGTGTGTGTGTGTGTGTAACAGACTGTAGTTTGACTTTAGGTGTGATTCATTTGAACAGTAACTGGGTTGGTAAAAGGTCTGTTGTGTTGCAGGTTTATCCACAGATGGATCTGCAGAATTATGCTCGATACACTTTCTGATTCCACAGGACGTCCTGTCACATGAATAGATGCGTTATTGATCCCGTGGGAAACTCGGTGTCCAGTTGCACGGAAGCTTCAGAGTTTTCTACATTTCTGCATAAAAATGAAGCAAGGCCGACACATAAGTATTTCACATAAGTCATATTAAAACTGAAATATTATACTGCAGCGACTCAGTTCTTGGTTCAGGTCCTGGTTCAGTTTCTATAAATCAGGGATTTGTCTCATGTTTGTGTTGAAGTGTGTGATGACAACAGATCAAAGGAGCTTTGTGAGGAGCTCAGAAAAAGAGTTGTTGTTGCTCATCAGGCTGGAAAAGGTTCCACAACCATCTCTAAAGAGTCTGGAAGCCACAAATAATCCACAGAGAGTCAGACAGATTGAAGACGACTGTTCCCCTCCACAGGAGTGGTCCACCAACAAACATCACTCCATCATAGTGGGAGAGGAACCAGAGGAACCCAGGGGAACTTCTAAGCAGCTAAAGGCCTCTCTCACATTGGCTGATGTTCATGTTGATGAATCCACTCAACAACCAAAGACACTGCTCTCTGTCCACAAAGAACATGTGGGACAATGTTTAGTGGACAGATGAGACCAGAGTAAAAGGAACCTCCACCGTTACCGTTACCCTGGTGTGACCCAGATTCAGAGAGTAAACATGGTCTTAAACATCTTGAAGTTCCTCACATGGACCGAGTGTCGTCATAAAGATGAGTGACAGGTGACATTTATCTGACGTGTTCTCTGTATGTGGTGTGTTTACAGACCCATGTTTACTCGGTGTACACTGACCCAGGGAGCGTGAAGGGAACGGCCTCAAGGAGGTGGTGACTCTTCGATGGAGATCGAATGAAGACGAGGACGATTGTTCACAGCTCAACCCCCCCACAAAAAAGGAAAGAACGGAAAAAAGGTTGCAAAGTTGGTTTATTTGAGGCGGCAAAGATTTTGTGTTCGACGCCCTGCAAGTAAAAAAAACTTCCTCTTTTTTACTTTTGTGATTTTTTTTTTGTATTTTCTTTTCATTTTCATGGATAAAATCCAAAAGAATGAATTTCCCACATGGTTCCTTGTTCTTTAGTGGTGAACAAATGTAAACATGTATTTAAAGCTTTAGAGCATCGGTCAGTTTTCATGAGGTGTTATTTTGTGCAACTATTTTAAAAAAAATTAAATGGTTTTAAAACAGTGGTAATCATCTGATAACTTGTTGTGGTCAAAATAATAATAATAATAAATAGAGTCGTATGAGCTGAAGTAAACTGGGCCTAGAAGGACGTACAAGACAAACAGAAGTTTCACAAGTGCTGAAGCCGGTAAAACATTTAACACGACGTTAGGTGATAATATCATGTATGTGGATTTATAATGAGTGAGAACATTATGTGTGCTGGATGAAATTAACTCGGAGGGTTAAAATGAGATGAAGTTACCACATTTGGTTCCTGGACAAATGAACGGTTAATGGTTATTATTTCTTTCAGTCTAACTTCCATCCAGTTGATGCAGAGCTATTTTTCTCTCTCTATGAACTGAGTCAGGATCTGAGCTTCAGATGATGAAGATCAGACTCTGGAGCTTCAGAACGAGCTGCAGAACCTGAAGCTGGATTAACTGTGTGTGGTGTGTTGTAAATTGAAACGTCATCATGAACGCAGGCCACGGTGACGACCATAAAAGAACTAAAAGCTCTCCCCAGCTTATTTATAGTGGACCCTGTTTATAGACGTCTTGGCCTGGTCTTTAGGTGATGATGGAATGTGTCACAGTTTCTCCACGTGTCCCCATGTCAGATGTCTCCGAGTCGTGTCTCACAGCCTGATGCAGTCGAGTGTTAATGGCACAAAATTCACTTGTTGTCGTTGTAACCTGGCTCTGCATTAAAAAACCTCTGAGTGCAGACATGTAGGAGATCAGTGAATTTAGTGAAGTGAAGCTTTTGAATCAGACGAAGAGCAGATAAAACTGATGAACTTTTAGATTCTTGGTTTGTGTTGTTGGTGCATCCGTCTGCAGTTTGATCAACATCATGTGGACGAGCCTAAAAGCAGAGAAGACTAAAAGGACAACGTTTAGTGGACAGATGAGACCAAAGTAGAAACAAATGATCTATTTGTGACGATGCAAAGATGTGTTTGGAGTGTGACCACGAGTCACTGCAGCCCAGGAGATAGAGAAGACGTTTTGATCTGATGTGTAGTTCGATTTCTTTGCAGGTGCACGTCAAAGTAGCGGTTCTGGAGCTACGTTGTTGCTGTTAGCATGTGAAGTACGACTCCCTCCGGTGGAAACTCTGCAGCCTCAGAAACGTTTTAAACAGTATTAGTTGTAAAAAGTAGGTGCAGCTTCACACCCATCCACAACCCCAAGATCCAAGCTAAAGCTAAGGCTAATTAGCTTTAGCTGAGCATGAGCACGATCCTTATCAATGCAAAGTAAATAAAAGTTGAAGCATCCTCTTTCAAGTCCACTCTGGATAACTAGTGTCACCATCATCTCTAAAGGAAACTGTTTCTACTCCATTGTGCATTTTTTAGAAAGTTAAATTTGGCCCCAGAGGCGACTCTGTGACGTCCCTCGAGCTGAAGAGAACATAAATGTCTCCGTATTGATGTCATGGCTCTGTTTCACCGTGAATGCTCAGAACGAGGGGGATTCACAGCTCCAGTGACCCCGAGGAAAGCGGCGTTAGCAGGTATGTCCGAGCCGAGGTTCGGCTCCCGTAAAGCGACGCAGACCTGAAACCTGATGAGCCGGCGGCCATAAGTCAAGACGTGTGGAGAGGCTGTAAGTAGATACGGCGTAGATGCTCCTGAAGCATGTGAGCAGACTCATTCAGGGCTTTACAAACACATCAACTTAACACTTAACGTCAGCGCGTATGTGTGCACTCAGTTTACCTGGACTCTTACAGCCGGGAGGGAAGAAATGGTGAGCAGAAAGGTGCACATGTTTTATTAACTGACTCCTGCCTATTAATTAGAACTTCATTAAAAATACATGAGAAAATAATCAAAATCAGCCTCATGGTGTTGTGATAATTTATAAAAGAACAATAAAGTGATGTTGAATCTTAAATGTTATTTCTTAATGTTGCCTTTTCCAAACTATTCAAAAGATTTTTTTCCTGCAAAAAAAATGAAAATTAATCAAGATTCGAGATGTTTTGTTATTGTAGGTCATATATTTTGTATGAAAAGTGCAAAGTTTGATTTGATTTGATTTGATTTGATTTGATTTGATTTGACGCTTTCTGAAAACTCCAAACATTCATTCATTCCTTCATTTTCTGTAGCGTCTTGTCCTCTGGAGGCTCAGGGTGAGGGATTAGAACCCAGAACCTTCTTCCTGTGAGGCATCAAGGCAAACACTGAACAACACTAAATACATTAAAGAGATATAAAACTGTTAATGGGAGTTTCTAAATACACAGTAAATATGAGCAGGAAGAAAACATTTACACCGTCTCTGTGGCTCTATGAGGCTGGAAGGTCCGTTATTATTATTATTATTATTATTATTATTATTATTATTATTATTATTATTATTATTATTATTATCCTATCGTTTTATTTCTGTTATTATGGCTTATTATTGTCGTCATTTTTTCCTTATTTGTTTATTTTTCTTAAATGTTATGGATGTTTAATTAATCAAAAAAAATTATAAATAAATGACAGAAGCATATTGCATTCACTTGAAAAAGAAAATGGTTTTTGCTGAGTATTATATTTCGTTGGTTTGTTCCCTGAATTATTGAGATTCAAAGTCAAAGTAATTTATTTGTTTACCTATTTGTTTGTTTTATTTATTGATGCACGAATATTCGACATGCTGTAAGTCAGAAAAACAATAACAACAAAAAAAACTGGTAGTACGACAAAAAATTAGTACGACAAACAAACCAAAAAAATAAATGACACTTATTCATTCGTTTTTTTCTAGTAAATGCAATATGCTTCTGTAATAAATAGTTAAATCACAGAGAAAGACACAAAAACCCACAAATAACTAAATATGTATATATTAAAAAACAAGCTAAAAAATAGATACTTCTGCCAAATTAAAAGCTAAAAAAAGCCTAAAACCCGACTTTTTGGACCATTTTGGAAACGGCCGCCAAAAGCTACTGAGTGCAGAGCATGGAGGGATCCACCAGGGGGCAGTAGACAAGGATCAGACCACGTACAAATATGATGTTGATGGAGCAGAGGTCTCAGAAACTCAAATATGATAAAGCTGTTGGGCCACTGACACACGCACACACACACACACACACACACACACACACACACACACACACACACAGTCAAAGGTCTGCTCAGACAAAGTTACACGGGCGATGAAGTAACAGCATATTTCAGATATGTATTTCATGCCGTCACACACCTGCTGCCATAAAACATATTCACACCCACACACACACATACACATGCACACACACACACAAAAGCATCCTACACATCTCCCATATAGGCTTCACACAGTCGTTGTTACACACTCTCTCCTCACACTTTCACACAATCCCAGTCCACACATTTCACACACGGCTGTGTCATCGGCTGCATTATGTCATCTTTCTATTCCAGAGACACACCTGTGGCTTAGTGAGACACACACACACAGACAGACACACACACAATGCATGGAGTCTGTGAATGACCTGCGATGAGTCCTGGATCTAAATGGCTGCTGTTTTATTTCTGTCTGGGAGAGAAGATTCACTCATATGGACAGTGACCAGTGAACGCTTCATATGAAACAGGGTTTTCAGTAGATCTGATTAGACTGAGAATGTTTAATTAATCTTCTCTGATTGGCTCAGTGAAAAAAACACATGCATCTAATTAAATTATTTAAGAAAAATAACGTTTTGTTTGCCTAAAATATTTGTTCTGTATTTTATCCTAATCATAATCAACTATCTAAAGGGGAAATTACGAAGTTATTTAAAGATCATGACATTTCAAGAAAAAGTATCGGTATCAGTTTCGGTGATACTAGCCCTGTATTTACTTGGTATCGGATTGATACCAAAGTTCAAAGTATCGTCCAGCCCTGTTCTAAACCTCACTGAGAGGAGCAGCGACATGAAGTTACCACATACGGTTCCTGGACCCATGAAGGGTTAAAACACATCAGGAACCTTCAGGATCTTAATAAGTCGTGTTCTGCTCCTTTTTTTTTATCTGTATTCCAGTTTCTTTTTTAAATTCCTTTGATTCTGCACAATTTATCCTCCTGAGACCCGGCGTCCTCATATGGGGACATTAGGTTTTAGGTTTGTTGCAGCTTGTTCTGCTTCATTTAAACCTTTTGTCCTCATGAGGAGACACTTTTATCTGCCATGTCCTGGTAGTGAAGGTCCAGTACACTTACTTTATTTATTCTTATCATCTTTTCTAGTTTGATGTGACATGAAAATGTAACAAATTCACATGTACACATGTGAGGACGTTGGGATTTCATCGTTTCCAATTCTGCTTTTGCATTAAAATTTTATACTTCATACTAATCCCAGATACCCAAAGATCTTAATCTTGTGATAAAGAAATTAAGATGGATTCCAAACAAATGCTTATGTCTCAGGAGGTTAAGATTAAGAAAAGTTTACAAAAAACAAACAAACAAAAAAACTACCAATGTAGGATGTAGCCAGAGTAAGTGAACGCTGTTGATGAACATGTTGGAGCTCATTCATGGTCTCGGTCTCTTTTTAAAGACCAGACTCTGAAGTTTCTGTCACTACAGTCAGAATCTCTCTAAGTGGTTTAGTTCTGGAGGAATCAAAGCTGGAACACAGATAAAAATGTCTGATGCTGGCAGAGGAAACTGAAGACAGATCTCACCTGGATAACACCAGATTATCAAACCTATACTTCCAGTTCAGATTTCATATAAAAATGACCAGAACTGAGTTTCTTTTACCCTTTTTTTTTTCTAAGAGTACAACCAGGTGACAATGAGCTTTCCAGTAACATATTGGATCATGCAGCATTTACTCAAATACAGTAAAGTAAATGTAGTTTTACTTTAGACGTCACTAGCTTATTAGCTAGCTAAGAGGTCCTGGAGTTTAAATAAATAATTATTTAGTGTAATGTTTAAGAATAAACATCATTTTGTGGTAATTTCCAACAGAATTCATTTGGTCAAAACCATTTTTATAGTCAACTCGTCAGTTTTTACTTCTCAAAAAGAATCATTTTTTGATGGGAACGCAGGAAAAGTCCAGGAACGGTTCAAGTTCCTCGCTCAAATTATTACAGTTTTAAGTGTCGAGGATCTGACTAAGCACACGATGAACAGACCTTATCAGAATAAATTAACTAGGAAGCAGGTTTGGGACAAAAAGGGGCAGAGAAAATCCAGAAAATGATCCAGAAAATGATCCAGAAAAACACATTAAACAATGTGAAAGTATGAGCGAGACCAGGCAGATGGACTTTTACTCAGATCAGTATCGGATCAGAAAGGAAATCAGAGGAACTGAACATCACTATGAATCACACAGGAGGGAAACTTGAGAGCTACTAGCTACTTCAGTTTACTGTGTATTGTTGTGTCAGTATTTTTTATCTGATGTATTATATCAGGTGAAATCCACCCTTCGTTAGTGGTGGTGTTACTAATTATAATGTTATGCCATTTGTGATGGAGCGAAGGCTCAGCTGATGCCTGGTGGATATTAGAAAGACACGTGTCCACGTAGGAGTCCAGGAAGCTCCTGGCTGGAGGTGACTCAGCAGCAGGAGATCGTCTTTCAGCAGAGTTTAGATCATGACGTCTGGGTGGAGCTGTCATCAGCTCTGTGTGACGCCACTTAGCTTCAGACCCTCAGACCCTCATACCCTCAGACCTTCAGACCTTCAGACCTTCAGACCCTCAGACCCTCAGGCCCTCAGACCTTCAGACCTTCAGACCCTCAGACCTTCAGACCTTCAGACCTTCAGACCTTTAGACCCTCAGACCCTCAGACCTTCAGACATTCAGACCCTCAGACCTTCAGACTCTGAGACCTTCAGACCTTCAGACCCTCAGACCCTCAGACCTTCAGACCCTCAGACCTTCAGACCTTCAGACCTTCAGACTTTCGGACCTTCATACCCTCAGACCTTCAGACCTTCAGACCCTCAGACCCTCAGACCTTCATACCCTCAGACCTTCAGACCTTCAGACCTGCAGACCTTCAGACCCTCAGACCTTCAGACCACAGCGTGTGGTGATAACGAACATGAATACGTTTCATGTCTTTGTGCAGACGTGTTTCCTGAGGTCTCCATGCGTCTTTCCAACATGCAACATAAAACATGTGACAACACAACATCTACTGTAAGTTAAGCATTTGTTAGCCCCCGTTCAAAATAAGGAAACCACAAAAACGTCCTGAAGTTTATGGTACAACTCGGCTCAGGGGGCGCAACTTAAAGTAGAGACGGAGCAGGTGGCAGGTGAGACGTGGAGAGCTTCAGCAGCCGTCAACACAACCTCTCTAATTTTATATTTATTTATTTATTGATTTAAATTAGGGACAGAGCATATAAATAATGTCAGACTGTCGCCAAGGCTAATGTCCATCTGTTGTCCCTTGGTGGATTGAGGTTCATAAAAAAAAAAGAAAACACATGAGAAAATAAACATAGAAGAAAATGTAGAACTAAATATAGATTATAAATATAAATATAGACGAGTGCAGTTGCTGCAAGGACGTTTTCACGGTGTAGAGGACACATGGGTCAATATTTAACTGAGGGACTTTTAAAGGACAATAAGTATTTTTACTAAAAGTTAAAGTAAAATGTTATTTAGGTTCACTATGATTATATCTTTACAAAATCCATAATAATTAATAATGGAAACAATCAGTTATTATTAATAAAAATAACTAGATTTCACTGAAATGTAACTAAATAAATAACAACCACCTTCTAATTAGTTAAACTGTAATAAAATGAGCTCATTCACCATTTATTTTGACTGTGTTCATTTTGTTAAGTTAAGATAATCATGACGGATGTTTTTTTTCTTTGCTTTTTTGGCAATATATGAAATTTTAAATGGAAAATAACAAATTGCATCTGTGTCAGAGAAATTACTTCAATCTACGTTTCCCATCACAAACACATGACATCACACCTCTCCAGGAAGTGAGATCACACGACCTGCTCCAAGTCTTTATTAGTTATTTAATATAAAGCATTTCATACAATATTTAGAATCTTTCCATATAAATACCATGTGGTGATTGGTTACAGGCGTCCGACTGTGATAAACTCAAAAAGTCCCACCTTCATCCACTGACCCGCTACCGCGCTGAAACGTCACCGTGCAGATTATTATTAGAGAAACTATTAGAGATGTTAGAACATAGCAGCGAGTTTTACAGTAATGCATCGAGCCCCTGACGCCCTCTTAAAGGGGGGCGACCTCTGACCCTCGGCCCCCGTCTGCAGCCTCTTCCCGTCACTGCTTTGGCCTCCTCATGTGTCACCAGCTGCAGGTCCGTGACATTTCCCACTGAAGGACCTGAGCCAAGTGCTGAGGTTGACGGGTCCCGTGTGTCACCATCAACAAGACTCAATGTTAGAGGCAGAGAAACCGCCTGTTTGTGGCTGTAGATTGAGTCTCTAAGCGTAAAGTGGAGTCGGGAGCCTGCAGCAGCAGCAGCAGCAGCAGCAGCTCCTCTCGGGCTTCGGTCCGTGGAGCTGACTCAAATATGTCGGAGCCAATTCTGGAGCATCATCCGTCAAACGTCTGACGTGCGCTTGGCAGCGGAGGACGACCACGAGCAGCAGACCTGGCATTAAATCTTTTTTCAGCTATCAAGGATTGAACCGCACAAGATTGATAAGTGCTCCTTTTAGTTCCTCCACCTGTTGAGCTCGTGGGATCGAGTCTGGAGTTCATCAATCGACACCAGTTACTGGCAGAAAGTCCACGAGAGCGAGAATACACTTGACTCCTTATAAGGCACTCACAGAAACACATGGAAACACTGACTTTCAGCTAAATTACGTCAGAAAACTGTTTTACTGTCGTCACATTTTTCCTTTTTATTTATTTTTTTAATTTTCATGGTGTAAATCCAGATGAATGAATGTCCCGTATCTGGCTCCTTGTCCTTGAACAGATTCAGATCATTAGAACATCAGAGCTGATTCAGACACTCGTCAGCATTAAGAAGGAATCTCTCTAAAAGGAGTTTCTAACCGAGCTCTAAAGTCATCTATTAGTGAGGCTCCAGATCGCCGGTTTCCTCTCCTGTCCGATACTGAGTAAAGTTCAGGCCGGTATCAACGATATTGATCCGATACTTTGTGTAAATACACACTAATGTGTCTGGTAAACCTAAAAAAATATAAAGAATACAAGACATCAGAGTATTTTATTGGTTTTAAACTCTGAAGTATATTCAGGTAGTGGCCTCATTTACTATAGAGCCGAGCTGATACAACAACAGACACAATCATACAAAATGTGTGAAAATGTTTCAAACACTAAAAGAGAAACAAGTAAAATAATATAATATAATAAATGATTGTTTAACTGTTAAGAACGACTATAAAATGAAACCTTGACCCTCTTCTCTCCTCCTCATCATAAATGTCTCATATTCTGTGTTGGAGTTTAACTTGAGGTGTTTCACAAGGTTTGTTGTGTTGCACCAACTCAGTAGTTTAATTACTTTCCACTGTGTTTCTACATCACCTCCAATGACTGAAGTATTGATTTTTTGATTTGAGAATCGACTTTAGAGCATAATAATTAATACGTTCCAGTATCGATCAGCACTTCACTGCCATCTAAGCTTCCTCCAGACACACAGACAGTACAGAATCTAAACACAACAGCGCCAGATACGTGAGACACAAACTTGCATCAAACATATTTCGTCAGCAATTTCTGTTTTAATTTCTTTCTATAAATAGATGCAGACTCTTTTTTTGTTATTATTTTGCTCTCCAGCTCGTTCCAGGTCGGTCACATTAAGACGTGTACATTTCAGTTTTCAGTTTGTTTCCCTTTAGAAGTTGTTTATACATTGAACAGGCGTTGAGGACAAACGTCACGAGAGTTGGACTCAAATGTCTCTAATATTCTCTATAAATTCATTAGTCGATGCAGAGGGGGACCTTGTAGACCACGTTAGACCCTGATTAGACCTGACGCTGTTTCCTTGATCTTCTCTGATTGGCTCAATGAAAACCACATGACAATGACGTCGTGTTATTACATGGACCCGTGTGAAGGGTTAAGTGATGGACACTTGTTTGGTCCAAACCGTCCTGTGTCCTGCGTCGTCTTCGCCGAGCGCTTCGAGTTATTTCCTCCCATCACTGCTGCCGCTGCCGCGAGCCTTCACAGACCAGCGTTTATAAAAAGAAACATGTGACTTCACAAGAGGTGACGAAAAAAACCCACAAGGTGGGACCCGCGGCACCTAAACACAAACCCACACACCCACATACACAACATTTCTCACCGATGAAGTCACACGTCTGAGGTAAAGTCGTGCACGCGCCACCGCTCCTGCCCCGCGTTATGTCACCTCTAAAAATAACCACGTCGTCTGTCCGACCTTCCTCCTGATTCCACTTCAAACCAAAGAAGAGACTCAAACAGGAGCACAGGAAACTGAACGAGGTCTCCGATCCGGATCTGGATCAACTAGAGACCAGCAAACGTTGAGGCTGGACCCTCTGCAGAGATGGAGGTGGATTATGAGGAGGAGGAGGAGGAAGTGATGCGTCTTCCAACTCTTCATTTAAGCTTCCAATGCTTCGTTAAATATCCTTCATTTCACCAACTAAAAACTCAAAAACCTCAGAAAACACAACACAGATAAAATATGGACACACGTCAGAGAAAAACGTGCAGTCACGCGATCCAGTTAAACTTATTTCTCTGTCTTTTCTAATCGTCTTAAATCCCCCCAGAGGTAAAACACGTGTCCATTTCAAGTCCTTCTGCATCATTCCAGGTGGACGAGACCAGTTCTGACTCTCTGGACCTGGATCCGTCCGACGTCCTGGATTCAAACATGGAGGCAGACGTCTAAGAATAGATTTATGAATAAAAGTCGGCCAGTGAGAGTCTACGAGCAAAGACGGACAATGTGCGACTGCACATAAGGAACAGGATGTAGACGATAGTAACGAGTGACATGGGCCATGAAGGAGTCTGTAGGAAAAATATAAAAATATCAGTGGTATTAACTTCTCTGTTTAAAGAGTAAAGAAAGAAACTGAAAGGGGAAACTGGTCAATTCTTCTCTCTTTTTAACCAAGAGAAACATCTTGTGCCTGTTTGTTCCTCTACAGGAAATGATAAGATAATAATATATTACACTTCCAGAGAGACACTGATCAGATGGATCAGAATTAGACTAGTTCAGTTTAGCTGCGAATAAAATGCAACTCGACGTGGATCCAAGTATTCAGAACATGTTGAAAGTATCCGTCCCAACGCTGCTCGTGTCATGTCGTTTATTCCCAAACACGTTTTATCAGATACGTTTAAGATTCCAGGCAGATAAAACCAGGAGCAGAGCCGCCCGGTGCGAACAAGGCCTCCTGAAGCCTCCCAGCGGGACCCTCGGTGTCTCCGGCCTCGGGACGTCCCGTGCCATCTGTCCAGCTCGGCCCCACCTTGGACACGCTGGTATCTGCACCGAGGGCTGGTGGAGGGTAGTGTTGCCGGATGGTATCAGGGTGAAGTAATATCAGGGCGGAGGCAGCTTCTGATGAAGTGACTTTGACCTCGGGTACGATCAGAGTTTTATTCATGCAGGACTGAATAACACTCACAGGACCAAACGGTTTCTCCTGTGTATTTTCAGTGGTTTGACAGATTCAGTCATGAAACAGGTGAAAAGCTTCAAAGAAACACACAAAAGAAAAGACATAAATGGAAATATTATATTATAAATTCAAAGTCTCATATTTACTCTCATTGGTGCATCCCTTCCCCTAAAATAAAGGTTTATGTTCATGTGTAGCAGAAAGTAACCAGCAAGTATTCATATTAACCTTCTTATTCCATTTTTACATTTACACTTTAATCATAGCTTATTTTAGATGCATGAAATCTAAACTGAATGATATTTGAATTATGTTAAATATTATTATTAAATATTGACGATATGAAACATAATGAACTGAAGTGTCACAGAAATCTCAACACATGTTTTCATTGAGTCGTTGGGAGCTGGTTGTGTTCCTGCAAATATCTGCAGCTAAAGGTTTTAAATCGATTCATGCAGATGTTTATGAGGCCTTAACATTTTCTTGAGACAATTCATTGTTCTGCTGGGAAACGTTTGGACCTGGCGTTTATTCATGTGGATGTTACTTACTCATGTTGCTCATGTAGAACAGCACAAGGTGTTGACCTGGTCTCCAGATTCACTAGATCCCACACTGATCAAGTTTAAATGACATTTAACCTGCAGCACAGTCACTGCTGAGGACTTTAAGGTTAATCCGTGACAGAAGGACGTGATTAACTGTCCAGATGTTTCTGCTGCTGTGACAGAAGCTGCAGGAATGAGGCTGGAGTGTTCAGAATGTGACGAAGGATGAGGTGTTCAGAGATTAAATAGAGATCATCTGTGTTACGTCCAAACGCGAAAGCAAAAATAACAACTGAAGAGGCTCATAAGAGGCTTGTTTAACTTCCAGTCACCATTCCCCCGTTAGAAATATGGCTGCAGGTTTCCAGCAGAACGTTTGTGGAAAGAAGGAAACGAGGCGTCACAAGGAACAAAGAGGCTGAAGGTTCTTAGGGAGTTCCTGCATCAGGAACCTCCAGAACACCATGAAAAGGTCCGTGCATGGAGCTCATCACAGAATAAAGACTCTGACTAGTGAAAGAAAGATCTGTTTGAATTCATTTGCTTTATTTTTGGACTAAAGGAAAGTTTTCTCGTTCCGTGTTTGTAGTAACTGCAGATTCACACTGAAGAAAACTATGAGGGAAACACTTCAACAGTTTTATGTTTTTAGATTCTTTTACTTTCCAGACTGGATTCATTTATTTCCGGCTTCAGGTGTTTGACTCCATCAGTTGTGTCGTGTGGAGGTAGATTTGGAGAACGGTTCATCCAGAAAACCTCAAGAACTTGAAAAACGTCCGTGTTTTTCCTTTAAGGCTTCAACTGGCATTGACACTGACACACGCTTCATCTTTGCTGTAGAAACACACAATAAAATACTTCTCATTTTCCCCCATATTCTAACCACTGGTCACGTCATTTGTAAGATACACAAATATGCCCACGTGTGAACACATTATATGCACAAATAACTGAGGCTTTTATACTTTTTGAGAAAGAAAATATAAATCATGTGTAAATCAAAGGGTTAATCAACACATTTTTTTCTGTGTTTGATGGTTTTTATGACTGAGGATAAACTGACACATTACTGGACTCAACACATCATTTAATCATCTTTAAACTCTCTAGTTAGTTTCGCTCAAAACCATTAAATGTGTGTTTGTTATGTTTATACATTATTAATAAGTTCATTCAACACGTTGGTCTAAATGAAAATAAACTTCACTCAACAGAACTCTCTGAAAAATACTTGATTTCCCTTTTAGAAAGAACGACAGAGACGTTACTGAGATGAGTCCAAAGTTCAGAACAGATTCTGGGTTAAATATCGACTCCATGATCTTTATTTTAACTTCATATGTTCATTTATTTATATGCTGTCAATGAACAATAAAAAATAAAAAGAAAGACTGGTTGTGTATTCAGGCAACACAAGTGTGAGTAGAATGAAAGAAAAGGAAAAAGTAGAAGAGAATTACAAGAAGGAGAAACATGACTCAATACCAGCTAAGTTAAAATATATTATATTATATTATATTATATTATATTATATTATATTATATTATATTATATTATATTATATTATATTATATTACTTATTGAATGAATTAGAGCAACTGTTGAATAGAGAATGAAAATGTGAATGAACCTAAATCTCTGCACAACACAACACAACACACACTGTAAAAAGTGTATTTGTGTAGTAGTTGAAGTAACGTGATGTTTTTCATGAGTCTCATTTACTCTTCGTATTAACGTCAAAGTGTGGGAGTTAAGTTTCTTTAGGTTTTGTTTTTGTGAGTCAGAAAGACACTTTCTTTCCAAATGTCTTTTTTCTAGTCGTAAATAAATCAGTTTATTTGATTTAAAGGAATTTAGATGAATTATCTGGACATTATTGGTTTAGTTTATTTCAAACATTCAGAAGAAAAGAATAATCAATAATATACGTTGTGTAACATTTTCACTGTGCCTGAATTCCTCTCCTGGTTTATTCCACCATTCACCTCCCAAACAGACACACACATGCTTCTGTGTGTTGTGTGAAACCAGCCGTGTTTAAACGGTTTGTATATTATATATATTATCTTCAAACACACTACGACTGCTCCTCTGGTAACGTGTGGAGCTGTGGAAGCACATGGAGCGTGGACTGAACTTTCCTTTGGATTTTGGATCTTTGTGCAGAAGCACGGTAACTAAATTAGTGAGAAGGTCCAACGTCCAGTCTCTCACCTGATCAAAGCTTCCTCTCCTTTCCTGAGACCAAACTGTTGTTAAAATCATATAAAACCTCACACACTTTAAAATGTCTGTGTATAAATGCTTGTAAATATAAATTGGACTGTATATGTTTTGTAATTCTTTCCTACCTCTTTCTTATTCTTATTCTATTTTAGGATTATTTTATTTTGTCTTGATTCTCACGTCCATGTCTGGTTCATACTGTACATGTTCTTGACTCTTGACTCTTGAATCTTCAACAGTGTTTTACAATTAACTGAGTTGAAAAATTAAAAACCTCTAAGTGGATGTGCTTTAAATTTAAGTTGTATTAATGTAAACTGTTTATTTCAAATCACTCTTGTAAATTTAAGTAAAAAAAACCTGTGTGTTACCAACTGAAGTAATTTTCTTTTTTCAGCGCTTAAAGAAGGAGAGAAGTTCCACCAGTTACTTCTGAACCAGGTTCACATATTAACCTCTGCTCTGTGTCACTGTAACTGAGCTTCTTCTTCTTCTTCTATTTCTTTTTCCATTTGATGAGTCTAACCAGAGGAAGTGAAACTCCTTTGTCCTCCGTCAGTGGCGTCTACGATCCAGTTGCGTTCTGAGTGAGGAGGCAGAGGTTCTCAGGTTCTGAGTGAGGAGGCAGAAGTTCTGAGTGAGGAGGCAGAAGTTCTCAGGTTCTGAGTGAGGAGGCAGAGGTTCTCGGGTTTTTGCTAAACTTAAAGATGAGTTTCAGTCTGGTTTGAGGCTGGTGCTGAGATGTGGGACCTATACAGAGATGTGATGATATAATGTGAACTTTGAGACTTTCTTTAGAAAAAAACAGGCTGAATTGAGCCTGATGTGTTTGTGTAACTCTGCTGTAGAGCTCCACCAGCATCTGTACTACAGTTATGTAATAACGTGGATTTTAAGAAGTAGTCATAGGGAGAGTTGTGTTGCGGTGTGAAGGTAATTCCCTGCAGTGCTGATGGGTCAATGTGAGTCATTTAAAAACAGCTCAGGGACCTCTGGCCTACATAACTCTGACCTGAAAAAACAAGTACAAGGGCGAAAAGACACAGCTGGAAGGACGCGAGTGAGTGAAAGAGACGGGAAATGTTTGGGCATGGTTATTAGCATGTGTGTGTGTGTGTGTGTGTGTGTGTGTGTAATGAATGCTAATGCTACAGTGTATTTATAGGTCGTCATGAGACGCATGTGAAGTGAGGTTCATTCTGTAAAACTCTCTTCATTCACAAAATCTGGCTCCAGGTTTCTAAATGTCCGACCCTGGTCTATGAGAAGACGTCCGTCCAGTTTCTCTTCTATACGTCCACCAAACGAGTCTCCACTGAGTTCAGAAGGAGCTGCAGGAGCTTCTCCACCTCCACCTGTAGTAAAAGGTGGAGTCTGACTCTCAGATCACAGCAGCATCATGACTGGAACTGACGCTGTTATTGAAATGTGTCGGGAAACAACTCACTTCTCTGGTGGAGAATGAATGAACCAATATTTCCTCTCTGAGGAATTTTTATATTTATTTTTACATTGTTGCTTTTCTTTACATTGTTCTATTTGTATTTTTGTTACATTGTTTCTTTTTCTTATTTTGCTCTAATGACTTTTTTCTAAAACAACTGTGTTTGTACTGTTAAATTGTTTCATTATATTGTAGTCATTTAATGGAAACAGGTTTATTTGACTAAAATACTTTTTATCATAATCAACGAACTAAAGGGAAAAATATAAAGTTATTGAAGGATCAGTATCAGTGATACTAGCCCTGTATTTATTAAGTGTTGGATCGATATGAAAAAATACCCAGTATCGCCGACCCCTGGTGTCCTGTGGTGTCTGGAAACAGGATGCAGTTAGTGGGGGTGGGGGGTCTGGTCTGGGTGGGGGCTACATGTCTACGTAACATTCACATGAATGAATTCCAGGTCCAGAAGTTTCCCAGCAGAACACTGAATTGTTTTTAAATGTTCCTGACGTCTCCTGTCATAATGTGGTCATAATGTTGTGGCTGATTGGTGTGGTCTACGAGGCCTTCGGAGCCAACCTCTAGTGGACATTAGAGGAACTGCTGCTTCGGCTTCATTTTCCGTTCACCCTCCATCATTATGACGTCACAGTGACGTCATTATGACGCCGTAGTGACGTCACTATGACGTCACAGTGACGTCGGTGTAACCGCTGGTCTCGTCGATGCGACAAAAGCAAAGTGCAAACATGGAACGGTAGAAAATCAACATTTAATCTACAGTTAGAGTTAGAGACAGGCAAAGTGGAGATATGCTCTTACTTCATTTCTGATCTGAACAGGTTTTTAGGCACAGGGACGTACATTTAAAAATATCATATATTATAGCATATATTATTCTATGTAGCATAAAAGCTCTTCAACATAACAACGTATGCACTTCATCATTGGCTGTACAAAAATACATTTAACTCTTTCTGTGCACATGGCGGCCACGTACACGTCGCTGTGTGTTTGTGTAGCTGCTCGTATCATCTCATGTACATGTATCTGTGTGTGTGTGTGTGTGTGTGTATTTATATATATATATTGTGTGTGAGTGTGTGTGTGTGGTGTGTGTGGTCCTCTTCTTGCAGCTGTGGTTTAGCCAAAGTCGATTCGTGGCCGGTACTCGAGAACCATGGGATACGTCTGAGGGGGAGACAGGAGAAAGAGAAGCCGTGAGGAATCATTACATCACTTCACTGAGAAGAGTCTGTCTTTCTGTGTCTGAAATGTCTTTCCCTGAACTTAACGCGTTCCCCAGATCCCAACTCTAACTCTAAATCCTTGTCTTCTTTAAGCTAAAACCAGATCTCAACAGGTTTTCACCCTCAGAAACTTCCAACGCTGTGAAAAATGATCCCAAAACATCAAGTCTTCTGCAAAACTTTGGCCCCACAAGCCCCCGACACAAGACGTCAGGAATAGACACTGAACGAAGTTAATTAAATGCATTTAACGTCCCAAATACAGTCACGTTCAAATATTTAGAACAACAGAAAACAAGAAATAAGAACAAAGAGACGTTCAAATGTGATTTTATCAAGTAAATCCTACGACTCAGTTCTTCGTCCTCATGTATCTTGTTAAATCTCACATCTCGTGGTGCGTTAATAACTTTATATTCCTGCAAACTAAATAAAATGTGTGTGATGCTGCTGGTTAAATATATTCTTTAACAGCTTTAGTTTGAAGCTGTGAGAGACAGAGACAGTGGGAAAAAGTCTGGGCCGTTCTTAGACTCCAGACTATTTCATCTGACTTCAGATGCAGAAAGTTAAAGAAGAAACTTAAACCCATTTCCATTAAACTGTCCTGGATCCACCTGGTTCTGCTCTGCTCTGCTCTGCAGGGACGGAGGCCAAAAAAAATAAAGAATTAATAAAAGAAAAGGCCCTGGTTTCTGCTAAAGTCGAAACTGAAAAAGATCAATTCCAAAAAGACAGAAAAAAAACACCCGAATCTCCTCATTCTAACTCCTCAGTGCAGTGATTTCCAGCCACGACCATAAAACTAATGAGCAGGGAAGCTTCTTCTTGATCTTAACATGTATTTATACTTCATAGAACGGTCCATCGCTGAGTGACAGCTTCCTGGATTTAATATTGAGACTGGAGCTCGAAAATCTCAGTTACAGAACAGACGCTAATAAACTGCTCATTCACTTTGACTTCTGCAGGAGTTTCAACCTTTCTACAGTTTCTGTTCCTACTCCTCCATGAACCTTGGTGTCAGGTGACGTCGCGCCACAAATAAAAAAAAAACCCAACAAGTACAAAGCTCTGCAGCTATTTAACACGTGTGTCTGAGTACAGCAGCACAAACATGGCTGGCGTCTGTCACGTCTTGGTGGTAAATAAAGCTTTGACTTGGACCAGTGAAGCCTGAACAGCCTCCAGCACATTCACTCCATCCCTCCATCACTGGGGCTAAATAACAGAGACGTCAACGCCGACACATTCCTGCACAAACCCGTTTGAAACAGACGAGAAAAACGCTTTTCATAAAAAATTCAGAGGTAAAAAGGTGAACGTTTGTTTCAGAGACGCTGCAAACTGAGGAGTCTGTCTCCTGTTTCTATTTCAGCCCGGTGCTGCTGGAGCACAGCTGCTGTCATCTCCTCTGGCTTTCAGCTTTTCTGCTGCATCATGCCTCAAAAAAAAAAAAAAGAAAGAAAGAAGGAGGAGGAGGAGGAGGAGGAGGAGGCTGAACCAGCCTGTGACTCTGTTTCACTCAGCAGTTCTGACTCCAAACACTTTAATTATTCTCCACATTCTGTGCAGCTGTCAGCTACTTTTAAGGTGTTTTCTTCTGGTGTCAAATTACTGAAATGTTGAATCTTTGAAAGTGCAGCTCCAGCGAAACGTCACGAGGATTAAAAAGGAAACCAAAGCGGCTGTCAAAAGGCGTTCGCTTCGGGCCGACGTCGCCACAAACTGGTGCTCTGCAGTTAAACTCACGTCCAAAACGCTCGGACTAAACAGGGTTCAGATGACTTTGATGTGGATTTGTGTTTGTAATGAGCCTCTGTGGCGTCCGTCCGGTGCCGAGGTTTCACTTCGTCTCAACACGTTTCGTCTCATTTTCTTTTCTTTCACAAAACCGTCTTCACATGTGAAGCCACGTGCGCTGGTTGGTTCAGGCCTCAGATTCTCCTGCTCCTGAACAAACCAGAGCCAACAGGTGAAAATGATTTCCCTCTCAATTAGCGGGCGAACGCGGCGACACGGTCACGGCTGCAGAAATACCTTTGGGTGATCAAAATAAAACGTGACTTACTGCGTCGGAGCTAATGCCAAAGGTGGATTTGAGCTTCGTAAACAGAGTTAACACGAAGCAGCTGTCGGATGTGATGAGGGAGCAACATGTCAGGACAATAATCAGGTCCAACGTCCCTCTGTCTGCTGCTACTGTGAGGACTCATCATACGACGCTACAAATGATCCAAAGCCTCTATCTGTGAATGTTTCTGTCAAACAGACGATTTGTACAACTGTTTAATTTGTTGCTGGTTTTCCATGATAGTGATCTACTCTACTCTCATCAGATTAACTCAGTAACTAAACTGAAAGGACGGAAGCTGGATCTGAGTTATCGGAGTTAAAGTCACACAGTGGGAAAGCTGCTTCCAGGCTGATGTTTTCTGCATCAGAGGCCGTGGAGTCGTCAGAAGGAGGAAACTGATGAATGATTCCTCTCCGTCCTTAAACCAGATGAGGCTCAATCCACATTCAAAAATAATTTCTTGGTGTTTATCCCCGTGACTCACGCTCCAGGACATAAATAATTCTGATTTCTGACTGTTGTTGTGGAGCATCAGAGGATCCAGGTCATTCACACATTTAACGTCAGCTGGAAATCATTTATAAATGTTTAACCAAATCACCACAGCTAGTTAAAGAGTTTTCATCTGCTCGTTCGCCAGCTCTGTGCTAATCCTGGTGTTCCAGACGTTCCTGCAACATTTTCCAGTTCCTCGTGAGGGATCCAGCTCCAAGAGGAGTCACAGTCGGTCAGTTCTTGTTTTGCAACAAGAAGAACATGTTGCTTGTGTTTGGACGGAGATAGTTCACTTCGTGCATGGGCCGAGTTAAGTTTATCAGAGCGAAGCTGTGATTTACGTGTTGCCTAGAATGTATCGCCGAGAACAAGAAGCGTTTGCAGAAACCTGTGCTGGTGTCTAATCGCAAAGTTGACATTAATTCAGATTATTAACCGTCCACTTCACGTCAATAAAAGACAAACATTCATGGACTCTGATCAAGGAGTCACTGCTAACCCTCACCCTCACCCTAACCCTAACCTAGCCACACCACATTCAACTACACTAAAACCAGTAAAACAAACATCCAGGAGCTTTTTCACGATTGGTGTTTTGTAAAGGCCTTGATGAAAACAGGAACCTGACCTAGAGCTCTGAGGACTAAAGCTGACAATCTGTGTCTCATTATGACATGAGACAGTCGTCAATAAACCTCAAACCTCTGCGTGGTTGGAAACTAATTCAGCATTTTGTCTTTTGATTGGTATTATACTGGAAGAAATGTATTAGGCTTTATTTTTATTTTTTTTTTAGCTTCTTGGTTATTATGCACGATGATCATATAATGAGAGGGGAAAATAATTACATGGTGTCTTCTTCTTTTCTTTCCTTCTACTGTGACTGCACCATGAATCCGACCCAAGAGAGAGTTTGGCTCAAGCTAAGAAGGACTTTTCCTGCAGATATATACACATGTATGTACATATATACTGTATATAAACATTCCTACTCTTTGGAAATTATATGGAAGACATGAAGAGCTCAAAGCACAGCTGGAGCCGAGGAGCTACAGACTTCATACGTCTCTCGTTTCATTCAGCTCCTCCTGACCCCGGTATCCGAGGCCTCCTGCTGAGCCAGCTGTCGGCGCTCCTCGGTCTACGCTCACAAGAGGAACGGGACCTTTCGGCAGCTAATCGCTCATGTGAATCCACTCAGCCGCATGCAGATAAACAGTCTTCAGTCACCGAGAGCAGGAATGCATGCGGCCGTGCAGAAGGTCAAGCATCAAACACACATACCGTCAGTGGACTGGTCACCCCTGAAGAGAGACGTCACCGGCACGTTTCCTGGTAAAACAGGACACCTCCTCTCTAACTTTATGACGACCAGTTCACGTTTTAGACCTTGGACGTGAGGACATTTTGGAATTTCATTACAGTAAAACTCCTGAGTCGACGGAAGCAGCTGCGGTTTGTCGACAAAAGACGCCAACACAAGGCTCCTCAAACCTTTCTTGCCCTTGGAGCTCCATAAAGCACGACTTTGATGCAAGACTCTTGCTTCAGATTTAATGTGGAGAATATATGCAGGCAGCCAAAAGTTTCAGACCAGCACCAGTTTCCTCTGGTGTGGTTGGTCAGGGCTTCGTCCTACAGCAAGATAATGACCAAAAACTTTAGTCCAAGCTCAACCAGAACTACCTCAGGGTAAAAACAAGATGGAAAGCTTGAAAACATGGAGTGAACCATGGCCCAGTCTCTAGACTTTAACCCCATGGAGCTGGTTTGTGATGAACTGGACAGAAGAGTGAAAGCAAAGCTCCCTACAAGAGACACACATTTGTAGGAAGAACTCTTAGAAGTTGTTTATTTGGTCTGTGCTTTCATTTCACAGTAAAATGAGACATTAAACTTCTAAAAAGTTTGACCAGTCGTGTATATGAGTGGACATCTGTAGGAAAACGAAGCCTTGAACGTCCACTAGAGACCAACTGTCAGATACAAAGAAGAGGGACAGTCTTAACTAAGGCAATGCTCTTCCTCTTTGGATTTGTCCTACTTTGCATCTGTTTATAATGAGACCCCTACGATGATGAGGGGAAATGAACAGGAAGTAGAATGGATATATGTGAACAGGTGCAACATACTTAGCGGAAGTTTAAAGTTTCCTTTCGAGTTGACTGTGTGTACGATCACAAATCACATTTATGTTGTGAAAAGTCTTTCAACTGACTTTCTGATCGCAATCAATCTTTGAACTCTCACAAGACCGAGCAACGGAAGGAAAATCCAGAACACGACAGAAGCTCCAACTCTGAGAGCATCATCAAGACTGATGATTAGATTAGATTTAAAAAGTCAGACGACAGAGAAGAGTTGGACACAAGCAGAGACGCGTGGAACGTGAGAAACTGGAGGGAGAAGATGGAGGAGGAACCAATGACAACATTAGTTTTAGATTGAAAGGGAAACTGTTTGATGAAATGAATCAATATCCACGCTCAGCCTCACTTTCAACTGATCTGATTCCTCCCTCCTCACGGCCTGAGTCATCACAGATTCTTGGAACAGAAACGATCTTCATGCAAAAACCATGTCACACTCAATAGGGAAGTCACTGAACCAGCGGCGGTTCTCATGCCTCGCTGTTCCTCAGTCTCCTTCAGCCTCATTCTGAACCTTCAAATAAAGGCGGTGTGGGACGAGCAGGATGGGCGGAAATAAAACACGCCTTCCTGCAACAGTGCATCTACACACAAACACGAGCACACAAGCAGGAAGTGCATGCGACGAGCCTTACGTTCTCCCCGTGCAGCCTCCACCGGGTCATGTAGATGAACTCCAGAGTGTGATCTCTGCCCATGATTTCTCCGTTACACAGCACATCCAGCTGCAAGAGGAAGACAAAAAGAAGTTCAGAGAAAGTATAAAAGAACAAAAACTCTGACCAACAATAACCTGAGGTGCAGAGGGTTTTAAAGCGAAGGTGGATAAGGATCTCAGCGCTAATGTTAAGACCTGAGAGGAGAGGGGAAGTTCACTGTGGTCATGAGTGGGAGGCTGCACTGAATGTGTGTGAAAGAGTATGAGAGCGTGTGACACCCGTTTTAACTCGGGCGGCTGCAAATGTGAAAGACAGAAACAGTTCTTAGTTCTCGGGTGATTAAATGCTTGGCTCACGATATGAGGGGAATTTAAACTGAATATTATCATTGAGCTCCAAGCTTCTAAAACACCGACTGGTCTCAGAGATCTCGTGGTTTTTCTCTCTTGGTGCTTGTTTGGTTTAATCTGAGATTTCATTTCTTAAAGCTGAAAGTTTGTTATTGTACATTTCAAAAGTTTTTTTTTTATTATTATTATTATTATTTGCATGGAACAAATGTGTGTGTTCAGCCTCACAAATCTGCAGAAGACAACCAGAGACACGAGCAAATCATTTACTAGCAGCTTATCTGGTAAATCTTCCTCATCTTGCACATGATACGATTTAAAGTGTCACATCTCAGCACACGTGTTTTGGCCTTTTGTCAGTTTTAAAAAGAGGTGAAGAGCCTTTAATCCACGTCGCTCCCTCTGCAATGTGAGGTCACTAAACTAAATCATGCAGATGAACTGAGGGTTTTAAGCGAACTGTTTGTAGAGAAGCTCTTTACGGACCAGCACACCTGCAGAGAACATGCAGAGAAACAATCAGAGTTAGTGTTTCTGCTCAGGCCGCAGCACTGACTGTGTTCCTCACCTCGTACGAGCTGGGCAGCTTCAGCTTGAGACTGAGGAACTTCTTAATTGTTCCCACGGTGACTCTACTGGAGCAGCGGATGAACCTCTTCATCAAATCCTAATTGGACATGAGACAGGTTTTATGGAGTTCATGGGAGGAGACATTAAAAAGCCTTAAAGATCTATAATCTTTCATGTGTTTTCACCGTGACTGTGCTCTCCCCGGACTGGCCCGTGTTCCGGAGGCAGTCCAGACAGATGGCTATCTGAGGGTCGCTCCGGTGGTAGTCGTCCTCGGCTCCGCCGTCGCCGTCGTCGCCGCCGTCGGCGCCGTCGCCTCCGACGTCGGGCAGCCCGAACCGCTGACACCTCAGGGTTTCCACTGCTACCGTGAGGGACAGAAACATTGAGCCCGGGGCTCAGCATGAAGAGTAATGTATGGAAATGATTCAAAACTATTCTGAATTCTTACTAATCCCTGTTTCACTAGAACAGAGGCTGTTGGTTTGTCTGCAGGATGAGCAGGAAACAGGAAATAAACTCTGCTGCAGATTCACATCAACACAAATACAACGATTAATCACATGCTGATGAGTCAAAACCTGCACGAACCCTACAGAGTTCACGTTTGACACAAGAAACTCAAAATCCCAGAAATGGCGTCCACTCCCGTGGCATTTCTCCTGCAAGCCTAGATACAGGAGACAGTTTACGCGTGCAGGCAGGTTACCTTGGCCGTTTTCTTTGGGCTGATTCTTCCTCCAGAATTCAAGTTCTTGCTGTTCCTCTTCTAGTTCGACAGAAACAAAGAGGAAGTGTTAGCATGAAGCGTTAGCGTTACACCAACCGTCCTAAAGTCAGACATGAACTGAGCTCTTCACGTGGGCTACGGCACAAACAGGGGAATATCTAGATGTTGTTCACGGTTTTAATAGAAAATAAAATCTCAGGCGTGATTGACAGAAATGCCTCCTTTAAGAAAGTCCCAGAGACATGAAGGCGTCATCAATGTTCTTCATGTTTAAGTTCAGAAATAGTGTAATTTAGTCCAGTAGACTTCCTCGTTAGAAATCTGTCTGGCTTATGATATGAATTTTTAATATACCGTCATACCGGTGTATTTGATTACACAGCGTTTAGACACTGTTTCAGACCAGGTCATTTTCATCGAAGCGTTTCTAAACACACATGGTGCCGATGCATCACTGCGAGTCGCGGTGAAGATGGAAAGGTCCAAAAAATGAAGAAGCAGCAGAACGAGAAGACTTGTGTCAAAAAAAAAAAAAAAAAAAGGTGTCAGTTGTTTGGGGTTTTTTTTTAGGTTGACCAGACGTCCCTGATTTCTGGGGACAGTCCCTGTTTTGGATGACTTGTCCCCTGGAAAGAGCTGTCCCTGAAAATGTCTCAAAAAAATGAGAAAAGAAATGTTGCACGCAGACTAGAGTTATCAGGGTAGCTGGTCGCGCTGCGATACAGACATAACGGTTTAAATATGTTTAAATGTGTGTAATGATGTGTAAATATGTTTAAATATGCAAATGTCTTAGTTAATCTATTGCATTAATTTCTCTCTCAACCAGTAGAAAATGTTGTAAACACGTGATTATGCATGAAAAATAAAATAAAATAAGATACTGTGATAAGCACAAGTAAAATGCATAAAAATGTGTTTTCTCCATGAAATGAAACGTTGTGAACTTTAAATGAGGATCAGGCCCTTGAACATAAACGGTTCCAGCTCTGGTGCTGCTGTAGTTGTTGTGGTGGACCACAGCGGTGGAAACATGAGGCTGCCTCTGTTTGACTGTTTGAAAAGCAGTGTTTATTAATCATTCTTGGTTCCCCCCAGGTGTGGTGGCGTTTTCACTTCGTTTCTTCTGTCGGACAGAGCTGTGGTTTCTGTCCCCCAGAGTGGTGGCGCTTCGAGTTTGTTTGTGGTTGTTGGGTCTGGTTTGCCTCGTTTAGTTTACGACCAGTGGTGTTATTTCTGAGTAAAGAATTATTATTTTACACACAGTAATCAGCCTCTAACTCTTTTCTTTTGCTCCCTTCCCCTCATCCCCTTCTCTAAAAACCAATGCGACGCTGACGAATGCGCTGTACAGGTGGTAAACGGTAAAACTGGACCTTAATGTCTGTGACTGCTTGAGTGGGATCAGTATGAGGAACCTTCATGAACCCTGGAGGATCTGATCACAAGTGGTTATCACAAGAATCATGTTCATTTCTAAGATCACAAAAGACATAAAAGTCAATTAAAACACAAAAATACTATTAAAATCATTTCAAGCTGAATTAAGAACTGGAAAGCCTCTACACTCTAAAAAACTATTTAGAAGATCTGTTACAACCACTTCATTAAATACATTGTCACAATACAAAAAAATTAGATTAAACCTTTCAGTTCATCTTGACTGGTTCATAATTAAACTCTAACTCTAAAAAAGATAATGTTGGTTAAAAGTAATTTCATGAGAAGTCGTCAGAACTCAAAAGGATTGATGGAAGTTGTTGCCCTGATTTTCTTTGTTGAGCCAAAACCTTTCTTTTTTAGAGTGAAAGTGTAAAGTTTTATGACTTAAAGAAGATCACAGAGGTCCACAGCTTTCTGCAGTTTTTTTTTTGTTTGTCTGTTTGTTTTTTTGCCTTTTGTTTTCAGCCGAGGTCTAAAAGGTCAGAGATGAAACCAGGGGCCATAAAGAGTTTTAAAAGTAATCATTAAGATCTTTAAACCAGTTATAAACTGTACCAGGAACCAATGGAGCCGCGATCCCTTCACCTGATTCTAGTTAAAAGGTTGTTAATAATGATCCAGATGCATCGAGGTCTAATCTCTGACTAAATAAACCATGTGTAACTACGTTACTGACCAGGATTTACCTTCATTACTGGGGTTTTCTCCTTTCCACTGCTGCAAACAGCGCAGCAGTGACATAACTCATGTGAGGGTTTGGCTATAGCCTGAGCTTTGTGTGTGTCTTTAAAATAAGAAACGCCAGGAGCAGAGATAAATAAATCAATAGTAGCCTTGTGTTTGACAGTAAACCCTGCAGACCCTATCAAACCTTATCCTATAACCGTTTCTTGGCAAATTAACATCTGATCACAAGTGGTCACTCGGGACGCATGCGTGAACAAAAGGCCTCAACACCTCTGCACGAATGTTACTATAGTCGATGCATCAGATAAAGAAGAATTAATTGAACCGATCACTGTCAAACATTAGGCTTCTACTTATTTATTCATCTCTGCCCCTTAGCAAACACTGCACCTGTTATTTTGCAGGTTTTGCAAATTAGGATCTGAGCAGAAGTGAAAGTGACTCGGGACACAGGTGGAGATGAATTCTGACGCCAGGTGTGAACATGTGAACGTACTTAAAGGTGGCCACAGCTGCATTAAACTCCCTGCAGGCCTCATTTAGAAGCCTTTTCATCTAGTGACGTGGTGCAGAAATCAAGACCTGATCATAAAGGGTGAATGTGGACGGTGGTGAACGGGGATGACTGTGGTCGCTGAGGTTTGGCTGCTGCAAGAAAACACATGCATTGTTTGCATGTAGCACTTAAGACAAATGGGACGAGCACAAAGAAGAGAACCTTTCCTAGGGTGAAGGTTCTCAGGGTCATAGCGTCTTCATGAACTCCCCTCGTTGGCATTGGTTGTTGGAGACACTAATAATTCATTCATGAGGAAGCCTCTGAGACATTTGTCATGTTTAATGTTTCGGAAAAGCTCTGATTAGTCGCTGTAATCGTTCTCCATTTTCTCATTTTCTTTGCTAAACTACACATGATGCAGTCTGTGGTCACAACATGTGTGCGCGCTGAAGGCTCTTTGTGATGAAGCCTCTGCGTTTTAATAAATTATGCGAGGCGAGCGCCGTGAATTATTTTTCTCTACCTCCCGTGAATAGTCACATAATTTAACGGCAAACCGAGGAGACGGATTGATGAATCCATCTGGCAAACTCACTTTCTCTGAGGCCGGGCACCAGCTTGAATATGATCTCCTCCAGGGTGTTGTCCAACCTGAGAACGCGGCAGGAAGCAGGGAAGAGACGGGTTTAAAGGGTGATTCAGAGGAAGGGAGGGAGAAGACGAGACAGAGGAGGAGTGGACGAAAATAAAATGAATCACAAAGAAGGACGGGGAACTGAAATGTAACGGCTCATTCATACTGAGACTGAAAGAAAAGATGAAGCGAAAGAAGAAGAAGGTGTCACCTGAGCATCTCCAGAGGGTTGGTCTCGTGGACCTGAATGCCACATTTGGGACAGTCGTTGCTCTCCTCAAAGTGCTGCACGATGCAGCTCTTACAGACTGCAGAGGAAACCACGTCGACAGAGAAACGTTAGCATCTCCACAGGGAACTCTCTGTCAAGACACTCCAGGTCATTTTGTTTAAGTCGTCAGGAAAACGAGAGGAAAGAGCCTCACAGCTCGTTCAGCTCGTTCAGCTCCTTTAAACGCGTTTATTCAATTAACAGGAGCAATGAAAACTATTTGTGACTCTTTTTATAGTCAATTATAGTTTAACATTTTATAAATACCCTCCTGCTTTCTTGTCCTACGTCCTTGAAGTTCTTAAAACCAAAGAATCAAAGAACAGGACAATTAAAACGGAAATATAATGAAACATGACAGTTTGACTGTGTCGTCATTAAAGGTCTGCAGACATTTCATTTTTTCGTTCTGTTTGAATTGTATCTTGGGAACTAAAATGGAAACATAACTTTCATTTTATTTCATTTTATTTGATCATTCTCATTATTTTGCTGCTTATTATGTTTTAATTGAAGTTCTTTATGGGGTAAATGGGCAGATTGTATCAGATTGTTCTATTTTCTGCTCCCTTTCCTTTCATTCAGATTCGGTTTGTGTTTCTAATGAATTGAATTGTTTTAATCAATGAATGAAATAATAAATGAAACTAGAAAATCTGTTTATCTATTAACAAAAACAATTTGATTTAGTCACTTTGTAGCTTTGTTTCATAATTTAATTTCTTTTTATATTTGCCTCCTTCTAAACCATAAATTAACCATATCATTTTTTTTTTTTTTGTGGCATAGTGCGTCAAATCTGCATTATTCCAGCTTTATGCTAAATGTGCACATTGTGTGTGAATGTTACGTGACTTACAGGTGTGCAGGCACTCGGTGACTGTGGTCGGTTTAATCAGGTAACCTCGACACAGGTAACAGGTGATGAAGTGGTTAAAATCCTTCACCAGGTGCTTCCTTCCTGTGGCGGCCATGTTTGAAGTCCGAAGCCTCGTCGCTTTAGAAGAACCAGAGGCTGATCGTGTCAGGAGTTTGTTTTTTTGTTTTTTTTTTTTTGCTTAAAGTTGCAGATTAGTCACTATCCTCGCCTGATGAAAGCAATAGGAGATGCTACTGTGTGAAATCCTGCTCCATCCTTGACGTGAATATTACAGTCAGTTCTTCTTTAGAAACATTTAGATCTTATTCCATCTTTGGTCCATGGAACTTAAAAGGAACAACAACAAAAAACAAGAACACAGGTCCGATCCGTGCAGTCAGACGAACGCGTTCCCAGATTTCCCTCGCCGTCCTCCCCGTCTCAGACAAGGTGCCATATTTAATCCATGAGGGGTCAAAGGTTAAAGACTCCCGCCTCATTCGTCGCCGTCTTCACTCCTCTGCGATGATGTCACCTGGAGAGAACGAGATGCAGAAGTCACGGTTGAGAACCAGCCACAGTCACAGTGAAACAGCCTTATGAGTTTAAGATCAGACGATGTGGAGACACTGAGAAACTCAATAATACAAGATACTATATATATATAGATAGATACACTCACACTGAGTTACTTCTGAACTTAGTTTGAGTAGTTTGAAACGTCCCCTCTGTTCACACACAAACAATTAAAGGTCGATGACGTCTTCAACAAATCAAACCGATCGAAGGAAAAGATCAACAGTTACAGGTTGTTAAACAGAAACCAGGAAGAGAGTGAGTTCATGCTTCTCTAACTCGACGAGAACTGATGGAAAATCCAGAGAATGAACTTGCTTTTAACTTTCTGACCCTGATCTCTTCTGCTTTTACTCTTCTCACTAAGTAAACAACATTAAAACCATTTTGACAATTCAGTGTTCTGCTGGGAAACTTTTGGATCATTGACTCTGTTCATACTATGTACAAACCCATCGTCACGTCACCAAAATGAAGTGGGCGGAGCCTGCAGCTGGATGAGCTTTACTCCGCCTACACTTGAATACTCATGGTAGGTTGGGGCGGAGTTAAAGCAGCGCTACCCATTAGCTGAAACCAAGAACCGCCTTAAAATGAACGAATGAGCTAATCATGAACAGTGAAATAAACTATTTTTTTTTGTAAACACGTTTAATGACGCTGTAAAGTCGGGCTTTTAAATGTGGGGGTCTATGGGGCTTTGTCGCTCAGACCTGGACGCTGCCGCCTGTTTTTGACCTGGCATTCACTGGATTCATGGGTGTGGATGACGTGGATGGAAAGACCCCAACTAACAACATTCAACTCCCTCTGAGGAGACAAATACACAACATTAGGAAACGCGTCACAAAGTCTTGGTTCTTTTAGGGGAGGAGACTCCAGTTAGAGGTGAACGTCTGCTCGTTCCTGATACGAGCCCAGGTCTCCACCAGCCTTTTAGAAATGAAGACTTGGATGAAACATCTTAAAGAAACCCATCAAGTCTAGGTGCTCTTGTTTCAGACTTTTCTGAGAAGTTCAGTCATTTGACCCCTGGGAACATTCTGATATCAGTACGACTGTAGGACCGGGTTTACTAAACCGATGTTATCAGGGGTTTCAGAGGTTTGTTATACCTCCACATCATCTTCCTGCCAGTTTCTCATCTTTCATGCGTCTTCGCTGTTGTGCAGCTCTACTCTATTGTCACACTTTTTCAATCCAATTTCAGTCGTGATGTTTCTCTCAGAGTTGGAGCTTCTGTCGTGTTCTGGAATAATGTCGGCGTACGGTGCCGCATGACAAATCTTCTGAGGTTACACAACCAGACTGAACGGCACATATTTAATTCCAGGGTTTTACGACGAGTAGAAAATATTTATACCTGACTTTGTTTTCTGTCACTACCTGTTTCTCAGTGATCACCACTAACTAACAGTGACACCCAGCAGGACTACACATCGCTTCTGACCTACATGCATTCATTTCTGGATTCCCATTACTATGAATAGCTAACCTCTCCAACTTGCCCCCATTCCTTCCCCACTTTGATGGATCTGAGTGAATTTCTCTTCCCCCCTCCTTCTCTGGATGTGAAGCTTCCCGTCGTTTCACATTCACCGTGCAGACCTCCGTCTTTGTGAAGCTGCTACAGCACAGCCACCGTCCTCAGGTCTCGTCTCGTAAATAGCATCAGAAACTAATCAGCATCCGGTCCTGAATAAACTGCTTCTTCCTATGATGTTTGCTATAAATTAAAAGCTAATATGCATTTAATGTCAGAGGCAAAGTGGGTTTCGGTGCCACGGCTCCATTACATGGAACCATAATTATAAATAACGGGGGGGATATATGACGATGCTAGATGGCAGTAACACGGCGAGGAGGCAAATTTATGTCAGAGCTCCCACACGAGCACAACACAATAAACCAACATAATAAATTCTCAGTCAAATAACATTGAATTTCCTGCTTTTAGATCTGTTTGTTGATGCTTTAAATTTTTAAATTTTGCATTGACAGCAAAGATGAGGTAAGTACAGTAAAATCTAACAGCGTGTTCTCTGATCCATGAAAGAACTTCCCAACAACTACATTAAAGTCTTTCACCAGAGGTAAACAGCTGCTCATTATCTCCATATGTTGAAGAGAAACTCTTCTTTTTTTTCTTAAGCATCCAAAGGTTGAGAGTTGAGTAAAATGAATAAATGCCAGAGTCGTATTCTTCTATCTCTGTTTCTTGAGCGGAGTCAGGTGTGAGGACACGTCCACCAGCTGCTGGTGATGGTTTCATCCAGATCAAATACACAAACTTCACACTTACATACTCAGTAGTTTGGACTTTTGGGAACAAACAGACTCAGGAGGATGCAGGTGTAGTCAGTCTGTGGACACCTGGCTGTACCTCCAGATGGATCCTCCAGGAGTTTGGACTGAACGCATATTGACCTGGAACTCAAGAACCCACGGTTTGGCTACGTCCTGGAAACAGGACAGTCATCCTGGTTGAGGTACATCATCCAAAGACAAAACTGGAATGTAGTGTTTGTAGAACACATGAACTTCCTTCTTACATTGTCCAGAGTCTGGATGAATATTTAACCGTGTAAAGCTGCTGTTTAAAGTCTGATCCCAAATTTCCTCAAATATAACAACTTCACATTAGTTGATCCACCACTGATTTTTTATAGAAGCCCAGTTTTCTGCTGGTTTCTCTCAGTGGAACCTTGTGCTTTACCCTCAACGTCTTATTCTTAAATATTCACAAAAGTTCCCTAGTTCCCAAATTAAACTCCAACTGCATCTTTTAGTTTTTCATGATATATTTTTTGTTACGTTTGCACAGCCAGTGTCAATAAAGTTCATTCACTGCTGTTAAAGCTTTATGTTTGAGTTCACGTTTCGTCTCGTTACTGCGCATGCTCCCACTGCACCTGTTCCCTTACGCACCTGCTGCGTGACGCGCACCTCCAGTGAGTCCAAACATTAAGTGATATCAAATAGAAACGTAGAAATGTTGCCGCTCGCTGTTGAAGCGCGGCCTCCGGAGTTTTTTTTTTTTTTTTTTTTATTGAGACGCGTTTGCGGGTCAGGTGAGCGCGCGCATTGGGGCTCATGCTGCGTTCAGGGAGCTCACTCGCTGCAGGAACAAACTGCTCCCGCTCCGTACGGCGTGGGTCGCTCTTTTTTTTTTTTTTTTTTCGGTAGAAGAATCTCACTGCCCTGAAATCCCCCCCACCACCACCACCACCACCACCCCACTCACCCACTCTGTGTTCGCGAATGAGACACGACGAGAACGCGAGCGCGCACGGCGTTATTTCCTCACACCGAAGCCGATCTGCTTATCTCATCGTCAGGGCGCGTCACGGTCTACGTCACTCGTGTCAAAACAACATCAATGGACGACACACACGCACGCACACACACACACACACATGCTACAGTGACACACACTTACGTACTACACACTCGGTGCGCGCATGTCGCAGGTAGTCGTTCCATATATACACACCTACGGTGCACACGCACGGAAACGCGCACGCAGCACGTATGTACGGTAAAAGTTGCACAGCTTCGTGTCACGGCCTCTAAACGAGGGCGACGCGCGGCGCACCGACACTTATTGGTCGTTTCCGTGAAATAAACCGTAATCCGACGGAGGGGAGAGTGAGAGAGGAGAGGGGAGGGGAGAGGGGGAGAAAGGGGGAGAAGGGAGGAGGAGGGGGGTCCAGCCAGTAGCAGCAGCGTCAAAGTTTTGGCTGAAACGTAAACGCGGCCGACGTCGGCTGCAGAAATAATGAGAAATAACGAGAGCGTTCCTCACCTCCGTGGCGTGCGCACTTTCTCGCCCCCCCCCCTCCTCCTCCTCCCCTCCGGCCCCCGGAGTTACGGATGCCGCGGCTGGACGGGAATGTCCACCATGACGCCGAAGCCCGGTCCTTCCCCGCCGTTCAGGTCTGCGCCGCGGTGGCTGCGCTGAGGAGGAGAGAACGCGGAACTGGTCGTATCGGATCTGCCCCAGTCCGCCCAGCAGCCAGGGAGCCAGGCGGGCGGCAGAGAGCAGCGGTGGGCGGGGAAGCCACCAGGCAGCCAGGCAGCCAGGCAGGGCTCGGAAACTGAAAGCGGTTGTGTAACTGAGTGACTATTGGCCCACAACACACACACACACACACACACACACACACAGCCCCGGATCTATCTGCTGTGTGGAGATGATCGGGGATGGAGCAGCTTCTTTTATCCTGAGAAACGCTTCATTCTAAACTATGTTTCAATGTTTAATCATTTATTTCGAACAAAAATAAAATGAAATAAAAAGTAAAAATAATATACAAAGATCAGTTTGAAAAGCAGCAGGAAGAAGACTAATAAACTTATTAACTCCTACTTCCTCATATATACTGAGTGGGTTTAATATACAAAATGCAGCTGCACCAGGACACAGTTTTATAAAAGTTACATCATCAATCAGTCAACTTCATTACAATAAATACAATGTCAATTACTAATAAATAATGGTTATGTTAATGTTTATTACCACTATAAATATATCACAAGAGTTCATTACATAAACATATATTAATAACCAATGGATGTAATATACAATATACAAAAAATATAATAAAGGAGACTGATGACACCATTAACAATGAACAAAGCTCCTCATCTGTATCTGATCAATTCATATGTCTGTTGTTGTCCTACACTCTTTTTTTATGGTTCGAGATTTTTTATTTATTTATTTTTATGCGATTAAGTTATGTGTGTGTTTTTTTGTTTGTTTGTTTTTTTTTTACAGGCCAGGAGTAGGAGTAGTAGAGCAGAGACCCAGGACATCAGAGCCGAGCTGTCATCAGGTGAGAGGTGGACTACACTCTGGATAAGTTCATTCCTAGTGTAGCTAACTAACTAAGAGCAAAGTGAAGCTCTCTGCTTAGAGCCGTGGTACTGAGAAGCCTGTTTAACTCGTGTGGTCACTGCAAATAATTCTAGTTAAAAAACTCAGTTAAAAAACTGAGTTCATTCAAGTTGCCCGTTCCATTTACCAATATAGTTTAACATTATATTATATTATATTAGTTAATATCAAGACATTTAAATAAAATAATTTCACACAGAAATGTAAATATTGAACACAGTTGGCGTGGAGTTGGCCATCAAGTTTTCAAACTTCTGTAACTCGCTGTAAATGCTGATGTGATGGATCTCAGGGGTGACATCGTTCCCAGAGCCGACTTCCTCCCTCTCAGGTAAGTAAAACGCACCATAAGATCCTCAGCTCCATCACCATGAGGCTACAGCAGCACTACGACTGGACCTCGAACACCTGCAGAGAGTTTTTCAAGGCTCCTGAGAAGATCCCCAGGACTGATCCTCTCTGCAGAGCATCTACAAGCTCTGTCCATCACCGAGGACCCCGCCCACCCTCATCATGAACTCCTCCCCTCACCCTGCAGGTACTGAACGGAAGAAGTCCTTTTTTACATTCCCGTTTGCACATTGATATTTGCCCAAGTTATTTCATATTTTCTATTATATGTATCTTTTTATATTCTGAGATTTATGCCGTCTATAGGGAACATGTTTCTACGCTGCGCACATGACAATAAACTCTTGGAATCTTTGAGTCATGTGAGGAACCCAGAGGTTCCTGATAAAACCTTTAACCCCCACCAGCCTCTTTAAGAACTGAAGAACACTTTGAGGAAACGTCTTCGAGAAACTCTACTCTCAGATTCTTAAAACAGAAAACCACCAAAATAAGATGAACGTCTTAAACTCAGGAAGAATTGTTTTTGTTCATATTTGCTGGACCATCGTCTCTCGGGTGGAGGAGGAGGAGGAGGAGGAGGAGGAGGAGGCCTCCGGAGGGAAAACCAAGCCTCCTGTGACATCACTCTGTGGGATACGACCTCTTGTTTTGGGAAGTGGAATGTGTCGCCGTGGCAACCAAGTTCCTGGTCCAGTGTTTGTGAAATTTCCCCCTCCGAAAAAAACGAGATTATAACATCACGGTCACCACCATCTCCAGAGGTGGAGGTGTGATCTCATTACAGTTGATGCAGCCTTCATGTATTCACAGGCCTGACAGGATGGAAACAACACCATCACCAGGGAAGTTTTTATCTCTGACTTTAATGATGGATCAACCTGGAACTGGACACATCATGAAATATAGTTTGTGTGCTTCTACACAGGCCACAGACGGTGGTTTGGAAAGTTTGATAAGTGCCAGTGCTTCCGCATCATTAGACCCCCTACCTACTATATGTGTAGTATAGTAGTGGAGAATAATATTAATAAATGACTATTGCTGCTTTGCGTTCAATATTAAGATTTAAATTACACAGGTTCAAATATTCTTTTTTTTTTTTTTTTTTTTACTTTAAAGCAAAAATAAAACAACAATCCATTTTGGCCTCATCGGAGTGACAATTGTGGGGAACCTGTCAGAGGCACTCAGTACATTTACATGCATGTGACAAAAAGAAATTGTTCAATTAGTCATAATCCAACTTTAACTGGACAATTTAAATGCATGTAAACACGTTACTAAAGTCAGAGTTTCCTCATCTGACGAAGACAGATAATGCAAATCGATTTTCTCCAGCATGTACACACTTAATCGAACTTGCTGCACAACCACTGGTGCATGACCCCAGAACAAAAACACCCAAGAAAGCCGGTCACAGAAGAAGAAGGTAAACAGAGCCGGTAGAAGAACCACCTGAAGGATAGCGCCACCTTATGTGCACCATAAGTAGTGTGCACATTATGTACGAGATTAAAAAGCTGAACTATTCTCCATCTGGTTGCTGTTTAAATGTCTGACACATTAGTGACTCCAGTTGTTTATTATACGACGTAATAGGTCAACCGGAAAGGGGCGTCTATTAACCAGCTGAAAAGATACATATCGCCACCTAGTGTAGAGGAGGAGGACATGCTCCCATCAGTTATTTTGATTTTCTCCGCTGCATGTAAACTGGGACAAGAAGCACATTCAGACCGTCCAGTTTCTGAGTGTTATATGTGGCCTTGTGATTGGCTCAGCAGTGATTGGGGCGGGGCCTATCATGTACAGGAGGCTTAGATTGACAGGTCTCGGCTAGTGTGGCGCTCTGTGTGAAACGGTGGCTGTTGAGACAGCTCCTGTATCGATGACTGAAAGATAATATCTTGTGTTATCTATTTATCCCTCTTCATGTTATTGTGTATTGAAATAAATTTAAAAACACAATTTAAAGTTTTGATGTTGTGACCCCCCTGCAGTACCTCTGCGAACCCCCTGTTGATGCATTAGACCGATTAGTGGTGGCTGAATAATACGTGTTGATGTTCACGTCTGTTCAGTTTAGGATAAAAAACTCTAGAACCTTAAAATGTGTGAAGTGATGAGACAAAGCAGCGAGAGGATGAAGGACATGAGAAGGGACGAGAGTGGAGGAAGAGGCCGGTTGTATTGTACATTTAAAGAAAATGAGACAAGGACTGAGGAGGAGAGACAGACGGTGGTGGAAGAATCAAGGCCAGGCCTGACGCGAATGACAAAATTAAGAAGGTCGAGCGCAGAGAGATGAAAGGAGGAGAAGGATACAGATACAGAGATGGATATGAAAGAAGAAGAGAAAAAAAGAAGACAGGAAACGCAGAAGACACAGAGACAGAGACTCGGCCAGGGACGGCAACAGTTTCATCAGTTTGTATTTTTATCTCTTTATTTAAACCCCACAAGCGTCACGCTTCATCTATTGTGCGACACAAAGTCTACATAGATACACAAGCTATATATACACGGCATGGTTTTTATAGCTGCGTCAATGCTTGTGTGTGTGTGCGTTATTATTATTTCTCGTAAACTCTTGGGATTACTCTGTTACACGGTCGTAACTTGCCTGTCCTCATCTCTGCAGCAGTTAGCAAGTTAGCATGCTATAGTACAGCTGGGGATAATTACATCAGCAGGTGGCCAATGTTCAAACTGTTAGGAGATGACTGACCTGTGTTTACTGTTCATACAGTATAAGCTGAGTTTAAATGTTAGAACAATAATAATAATAATAAAAAAAGGTGGATGGATCGACAAAGAGACTGGAGTTCATGTCCTGTGATTAGATGAGATCCCTTAGTCCAGACCAAACCTGACACACTCTAATTCTACAAGGATGGTGACAAACTGAACTTATCTTTAACAAAACCTCATCAATAGTGAGGTCAAGTCGTCTTTCTGGCTGGACAAAGGGACGACTAGAAGACGAAGAGTCTCGGAGCTTAAATGTGCTTTTGAGTAGTTTGTGCAGTAGCAGATGCAGAGAATCTACAATTCATCACGGGAAGAACATTGATTACTGCATCAAATGTTGTGTCAATCCAATATGGAGTAACTGAGATCTTAAGCCAAATGCAGAGACATGACACAGTCTACCAACAATCCAGTCTTAACTTCTGCCCCCCAAAAAGTTTCAACATCATTCACACCTTGAGACTGGAGCCTATGACTGACAAAGTCCAGCAGTTTCCTATTTAAAACCCAACTTCCCATCTCAGAACTGAAGAAGCTCCTCAGATAAAAAAGTCCAGTTGCCTTTTTTTAAACACCAAATTCTTGGTGTTCCCTCCCTTGTTGCAGGTTAAACAGTCTCCGTATTTTGAGGTGAAGTCCAGACAAACATTTGACCGACAATAAGTGTAGCGTCGGCACAGCAGCAGAGCTAAGGGGGCGGTAATATAAAAGTCAGAGGCGCTGAAATCTGAGTTGTGTTTGGTTATGGTTACTACCGTTAGAGTCAGCTCCAGAGCTAGTACTTATATTCAATGCATCATTTGAAGCAACACATGGAGACGAAGCGTTCCATCCGTCTGAGGAAATGTCTGATCAGGAGAAGTGTTTTACAGTAGGTCAGTGAGTCAGAAAGTTTGGGAAGACGATGACCGGGAGATGGCTGATGTGTAGGAGGAGAACTGATCACTGATTAAATGTAAATGAGTGAGAATAGGTGGTTCCTCCCTCCTGTTCCCTCCTAAAGCCTCTGCTCTGTGCATGAGCATTGACTCCATTGACCATTCTCTTCCAACATCTTTCTCTTTTCTCTGCACCCTGATTTGATTTCTCATTTCTAAACGTAGCCCCCCCCCCCCCCCCACCCCCCCACCCCACCCCTCCTCTACATCTCGTCTTTACTTCTCAGAGCTTCTTTCAGGAGGTCGCTGCCTGACTCATCCTGAGCTATCGTTTTCACTCTCAATGACTCATCAGTCTCTGTACACGAATTACATCAGCCACATTCAGAGGAACACTTTCCTTCATGTCCGAGTTGTTTCAGGGGTAAAATGGGTTTTGAACACTTTCCGTTGTTGTGCATCAGAGGAACCTGGCGAGTGAATCTTCAGCTCAGACTGGAGACGGATCCAGAATGGAGCCGACCTCCTGCATAATCCACAAGAGTCTTCTGAGTAAACGTATTAACACGTAGCAGTTAAAAAAAGGGACTAATTAAATAACGTCTTATAAGGTTCTGACGTCTCCGTTTCACTTCTCCATCAACTCAGCAGAACGACTTTCTTTTCCAGTTTCGCCAAATGTTGCGGGCGTCGATGCTGAGGGCCCATCCCTCCTCAGGAAGAATGTGGCAGCTGAACGGCAGCTGAGTCAGAAAATACCAAACTGGGATTATTTTCAGGGTGTGATGGGCACCAACGTATGGAATCCGCTCAACTCCACAGCTCCGACCACAGATATGTGAAACGCATCCCATCCACACCGGCTTCATCCTTACTCACAAAACCTCATTTTCTTTTAACTTTTTCGTGCAAGAAAATGTGATGCATTGAGAAATTCTTTGTGTTTTTAAAAAGTTTCAAAGCGAGAAAACTTATAACTGGATGTGTATTCCTTCACGCAGCATTTTACAAAGAGAAACTTTTACCACATGAAATGATCTGCAGTCAGGGCGAGAATCTAGTTTCAGAGTTCAGTCTCATTAGAATCCCTCCTCTCTATCAGTGCAATTGTTTGCTGTCTTATGCATCAAGATAAGAAGGAGCCAAATGCAGGATAATCCAGTAAAGCAAGACTGAACTCAGGAAAACAAGGAACGACGAGGAGCAGAACAGGTAAAACCAGGTTAACGGACGACTGAACACGACTTGGAAACGAACAGGTTACTCAACGGACAACTTGATAAAGTGAAGGGGAAAAACTACACGTACACACTGAGGCTAACGAGGCACCAAACCAGACAAACAATCAAAATCAATCAAACCAAACGGGACGACAGAAAACGCTCGTTTTCCCTCCCTCCCTCCAGTGTTTAACCTTGACCCTGAGGACCTGGCTCTGGTTCCTCTGAAGCTGCTGTTCGGTGTGGGCGAGGCCGGCTGCAGCACCCGGGACGCTCCACCTGTTCACGGCGAGCAGTTGGCTTCTTCATGTGGACACACACACACACACACACCCTGGCACACAGCAGAGAAAAAACACATGCCGCCGGATTGTTGCCTCTAAGTCTGGTTAAGCCTCAGAGTTTGCAGAACGCGGAGCAGCAGCTAAGAAAAAAAAATAAAAAATGACACAGGTTTTTAAGTCTTAACACAGACCTCATGTCCTCTAATAACATTGAATCTGTATTTTTCACAAATCTAAAAAAACACCCATGCTAATGCATCACCGAGCTAATTGCTTGAAATGTATATTTAGACATTTAAAAATTAAATTTAAAATACTTGCAGACAACTTTTACAAGTGTAAGTGCTCTACCACCGACAGTCACTGACGTTGCTCTGATGAGTCGGTCAGCGGTTGCATAGTCCAGTACTTGCATTCATTTTTAAAGCCCTTCCTTAGTTGATATGAACTTGAAGGATAGTTACTAGCTGCACTTCTGCAGCCGCGTGATCTCAGACTGGCCACACATCAGCCCATCATTGTACTGTATATCAATCAAGTGGCATAAATATCCTAGACTTAATAACTAATAGAAAAGGCTTGTGACCAATAAATGAGGTGATATCTCAGAGGGAGGTTTCAACATTTTATCAAGAAACTGAGGCTGAGCCACCAGCTGGGTTTACAAGGAGACAAATATTCTGATTAGAATCAGTTTAAAAAGCCAAACTGAATATAAACGCTCCATATGAACACCTCCGTCAGAATAAACAGGCCCAAACAGAATTAAATTTCACTGGGCAGTGATGTTTCCACAGGTGAAAATATGTCTTTCTGGTCTTCAGATGGCTGTTCTGATTAAATGTAGTGGTACATGTTAACACCAGATAGGAATAGACCACCTCACATGTAAACAGTTGACTCGAAACCTTCAGTCGGAATGAGAATTTGTTGGGACCAATTACTGTTTATACTATGGACAAACCCATCGTTCCATCACCCATTGGATTCTGAACCTTGAAAATGAAACCAAAAGTGGCCCCTGTGCAGCAGTCATGAATTTATTGTACCAGGCTGTAAACATGTTTAGTAAAAGTTGCTGTAAAGTTGGGCTTTTTAACATGGAGCTCTGTGGGGATTTGCTCCTTTTTGGAGCCTCTAGTGGCCACTCGACGAACTGCAGCTTTTTGCACTTGTGCATGTGTTCAGACCTGAAGGTTGGCGCTTGGTTGGAAACCGATTCTGCTCCTGCAAAGATTTGCAAGGCCAATCAGATCGTGTGGGCGGAGCTTAATGCGGTCATGGACAGAAGACTAACATGTCCGTACAAGTCATATTTAGTCATTTACGGCTAAATATTTCTGATTAGTTTGAAGACAGTTGAGATTTTCTGTACTGGCTGAAACATGCACCATAACTCCAGCTTCTAATGCGCATGTTTGCATCGTCTTATTTTAACCATCCTTTAACTCCTGCATTTCTTCTGAGGCCGTTGTTGCATTAATTAGATTAGAGGAGGATTACAGGTTGTTTATCATCAGGCGTGTCGGACAGAAATACCTTCTATAGGGTGTTGTGTATCAGAATGTGTGATGTGAGTGTGTGTGTGTGTGTGTTGGGTTACAGCAGGTGCTAGTTCACTGCACCTGAACTTTGACCCCTGTTTTTATGAGGATGATCACATGGACACACACACACACACAGCTACCCTGTGACCTTGAGCCATATACATATATACGCTTCCATATACATGTGCCCGTGCGCACACGTGTGCTATTGTGTGTGTGCATATTCTGAATGTGAACACATCTGCTCTCTCTCCGTCTATTAATACGCAGCAGAAGCTTCTCTCTTAAGCTCTATTAGCGCTCGCACAGGAAGTGTTTATGAGTGTGCATGTCGGGGGTGAGGGGGTGAGGGGGGGTGTGAACGGGTCCCATCGGCCTCATCGAGGCTGACCTCGTTCTTACACTGGGGTAAACTATTGCATTGCACACAACCAGTGATGTTGGATACCATCCTTTAAGACAGACTGAAGTATCGAAAGTATTCATATTTTGATTTGAGAATCGATTTTAGGGCATAAAGACCTGGTATCGGAAGTATCGATATTTCAGTATCGATCTGCACATCACTAGTAGAAAGAAAAACTCAATGCAGTTGGTTCAAATGGTTCAGGATGGATCACAGTGACGTCTGCAAGCACATGAGATGAAGAAGAAGAAGAAGAAGAAGAAGAAGAACGTGGAGTCATGCAGCTGATGAAGTTTCTGCATCCGTGCACCTCAAAGTGCATTATAAGAAAAGAAAAAATTTACAGGAAGGTTTGTTCTGTTCTGTATCGTCTGGACTTTTTTTAAAAAGCCTTGACACAAATGAGACCTGATGGGATTACTGCAGCACGCTTTGGGGCAGATTCTCCTGAGAGACTCTCGTGGTGATAATGTGGGTTGTAAACATGAAGAGGAAGGACGGATGTAACGAGTTTAACTGACAGAAATCAGTTTTAAGGCAGATTTCAGAGGAGGACGTCTCTTGCATCCACCCAGTGATGTTAACAAGCGTGACTCACGAATAAAATCCGTGCTGAACCGTAGACCCCGTAGACATCCCTGACAGCCAACATGATAACGTTGCTCGGCAACAAATAAGTTATTTTCCAGTAAACCCAGTTTTGTTCGGTGCTGCTAAGCAACAAACTTTATTTCCATGAGTTGTTTCCTGGAGGGAACACCTGAACCAACAGATCCGTGAGCATCAGTGTTGGCAGAACGCGTAAAACACTGAAATGGAAATTGTCCTGTGGAAGAGGAATGATGGGGTTTATTCAGGAAAACTGCATCTGCCTCTGTGATTTTATTAAAAGACAACGACCAGACAGTCTGGTGAATTTACCGTCCTCAGGCTCAGTGTTAGAAAGAAAGAGATAAACGAGAAGTGACTCCAGGCTTCGGAAATAATCTGCAGTTTGAGATTATTAAACATCTCTTTCAGTCAAAGCTAAAAAAATGAAAAAGAATAATGTTTGGGATTTATTTTAATCCCTGGAGGACACTGATATATTCTCTCTCTGTTAGGATAGGCCTAATATGGTGATTGACAGTAACAGTAGCCATACACCTAATCTGAATTAGTTTCAATTAAATTATCTTTTATTATCTCTTTAATCATAACTTTCACCAGTCACATCTTATCGTGCCTTATTGTTTCGTCTCTTATCATTTTGTATCCTTGTCTTATCTTATCATAACTTATGGTACTTATTTCATTTTGTCATATCGTATCTTTACATACCTTAGCATATTGCAGCATATCTCCCTTAGCATATTGTCCTTTAGCACATCATATCATACCTTATTGTATCGTATCTTATTGTACCTTAACATATTGCATCACATAGTATTAATTGGTACCTTAGCATATCGCATCGTACCGTAGCATATTATATTCTACATCAACATATCATATCATATCTTATTGAACCTTAGCATATTGTATCCAACATTAGCATATTGTACCTTAGCATATTGTGCTTTAGCATATCATATCGTACCTTATTGTATCACATCATATTGTATAACTACCTCATCATTTTGCATCACATCATATCTTATTGTACCTTGGCGTATCGTATCGTACATTAGCGTATTGTATCATATTGCACTTTGGGATATCGTATCGTATCTTATTGTACCTTGGCGTATTGTATCGTATCGTATCGTACCGTATCGTCACGTATCGTATCGTATCGTATCGTATCGTATCGTATCGTTTCATATCGTATCGTATTGTATCGTATCGTATCGTAACCTAACTTTTTATCATATCATCCCTCCTCCTCCATCTTCTCGCGAGTGTCTTGAGACAATTTGTGTTGTTATTGACGCTAAATACAAAGAACTGAATTAAACTGAATTAAATTGAGGTGTGAGTGTGAGTGTAAATGGTTGTTTGTCCCTGTGATAGACTGGAGACGTGTCCAGGGTGAACCCCGCCTCTTGCCAGCTGGAACAGACTCCAGCAAACGCCACGACACTAGTGAGGATAAGAGGTAGTAGAAGATGAATTGAATATGTATATGTATTACTGTATGTGTGATGGAATATAGAGGCTATGATGAGAGTTCAGTCGACCGTACATACATGTAGAACCGAGCCAATGACCATCTCTTTGTCTCCTTTTCTTTTCAGCATAAAATCACCTTTAAATCCGTTTGCTGTCAGAGTTACAGCTCTGTCAGGCGAATGGCTGGCGGACAGTGTGGTGGTGGTGGTGGTGGTGGTGGTGTGGGGGGGCGGCTGCAGAGGCTCCAGGCTCTTGTCAGAAGGCAAACAGTGTTGTGAATTACGACCGGACGGTTTGTCTCTCTGAGTGAAGGATTATCTTCATACGATGACACCCTCGTAAACAGTGCGGGGCCGCCGCCATCGATCTGACAGATGCAGCACCCCCTCACCCTCCGCCACCCAAATGAGGATAGCGGGTGAGAGGAGGATTTACACGGCTAATAATAGAGTAAACTAGATATATTTCCAGAGAAGGAATTCTCCACGGGTCCTATTTATAATTACAGAATCCTATGATGTATCCCTCGGGGTTTAATGCCAAACCAGGCTGCCAGGACGCCTCTGACCAAGCTGCACACACTCACATTTATAAAGATAGTGTCATCCTCACACTCTCCTTCAGCCCCGCTGACAAATATTCTAAAGATATGAGGTGTATGTGCTTAAGTGGAGGGAGTGGCAGCTGAAATAGGCTCGTGGGACGTTATTTTTAGGGCCTGCACCTCTTTTCATTTAGTCACACTGTCGGTACCAGGCACTGATCGAAACAAGATGATATTTCTGTTCCTGTTGTGCTCAGCATCACGGAACAGAAATAACCGGATGAAAGGTTGTTGCTTTGTCGTCTTGTCTGTCCACAGCTGCTGGTCATTAATGGAGGACAGGAAGTTCTCGTGATGGTTATGAGACTCCGACGTCTCCACTGGTCTGACGCAACCAGCTGAAACGCTTCCTGACACTGTAGCTGCTGCTGTGAGGTCACATGGCTCCTTCCCTCCTCTCTCCTCCACAGGTAACGATGGATTGGGTTGATGGTCAAAGGTGGCCTCTTCAACCCTTTAGGTCCTCAGCATCTTTCAGGCTAAGGACCCCAGACTGATGGAGAGGTTAAGTAGCGACCCCTACCTACTATATGTGATGATAGCTCTGCCTAGTATGTATAAACCAGTGTCTGGAGACACTAGGGCAGTTGGTTGGTGCCAAACGTTAGCACGACACTCATCGCGTCCACATGACTGCTGAAATCTTAAGTCCACATGAAAGTTGCAGCATTGTGACTCTGCTGAACTGCCTGTTGCGTTGTCGCTGTCCCCGGAAACCATGAGATCCCATCATCTGCATCCACGCGGCCTCCATCCGGGATGTGTTTGGAGTGAAAAATGACCAGCGTTGGGAGTAACACGTTACAAAACTGATACAAATACTGTAACACCCAAAATTAATTAAATTAACTGAGAAAAAGAAGACATGGGTCTGACTGATGGACAGATGCTCATTATTTTCAGTTAGGTTCAGTTTGTGTGTGAAACCAAAAGATCTGTCACGAAATTGCTCAAGTAATTTAAGGAAACATGTAGCGTGGTGCATCTTTCTTCAGGTGTTCGGTTACAATATACAGCAATAGCTTCAAGCTACTAGCTATTTCAATATGAATACACCTAAATTTACAGCATCTCTATAACAATATGTATTGAACCATGAACCATAGCTGCTCCATTATATTGTACTGTTGTTAGCGTTAGCCTAGCTTAGCCATTCTACTGGATGTGGAAATGAGCTGCACTGAATGTAATAAGATCCATTGAGGAGAAAAACAACAATCCATGTTTCCAGTCATTTTGGTGAAAGTAACTTAAAAGTAATGTAATGCCTTACAATACAAAGACTTGTACTATTATGATGTAACTAATTACTTATTACAGTAATAAGTAATCCATACTTGCCCAACACTGAAAATGACCTGATGAGTCTTGACTTATACTCAGTTATGAGATTTACTGCACACATGACATGATTTATAAAAGAAAATTGAATTCATTTTGAATCTGTCATCATGTTTTATGCAGTGTTTCTAAAAAAAATAAAAATAAAATAAAATAATGGGCTTGCAGATAAGTCGTCTTGGTTTCATGCTCAGATTTTGTCATTGACGTCTTTATGAAACATCTACTGACCGTCGCTGGTGTTCGACCTTAAACCATCTTCTTCAGACCCCACGTCAACGTCCGTCTTTTATATCCAGTTAAACGTTTTGTGTGTCATGTTTGTAATAAAGAGAAATGTTTGGGAATGTTTAAGTGTTTTCTGCTTCGTCAACGCCGCGTCTTGTGACTTTTATTTTTTCATCCGACTAAGACGAAACACCTAAACAGAAGAAAAACGTCTCCTCTTCTTTTTGTTCAGAGGTCAACGTCCACATCGGCTGAGGCTCCGCCCTCCTGCCAATCATCATGTTTAGGTTGAATATAAATGACGTGAACACGTCTTGTGTTCTGGATTCACTCTTTAGTCACTGTCATGATTTCCTTGGGTCTAAAACATGACACCATTAACAGTACGTGTTATTCCAGATCTTAACGCTTTGGGCCGTGTCTCTAATCTGGGAGAGGTGTCGTATGAATAATAGCGACGACTCGGACGAAGCTTTTAACGTCTATTTCAGCCACAAGGTCGATTTCAAAAATAGCCCCCGGTTATGAATTCAGCTTTGAGAAGGACTCGGTGCAGACGGGATGTGAGCCACAGTTTGATCTGAATGTTAATAGTTGTATCATTCACTGGCTGCAAACTGGACTCCTCTTCTGTCTCATTATTATGTTTTTATAATTATCACTGATCTGGTCGACTTTAACACAAAGTAAAGGATGATGTGCTTAAAGAGGGAGTCCAGGAGATGTTTCAGGTCAGAGTCGGTATCAGCTGAGACGGGAACCAATGCAGAACAAAGACGTAGAAAAGTAAATTAATGAATAAATCCATGGAACAACCTGAAATTAATATTATTAGTCAACGTAAAACAGCATCATGACGTGCTCATGAACAACCTTGAAACCTTAAATATTGTGACCATGTGTTTCTGGTTATGTTTTTAACTTTTGTTACTTTCTTCTGAATCATATTCGATAAAACTGTATCTCAGTAACGACGATAGACACAATAAGCCAAGACTTCAGCCTGCACCTTCTCAGTCAGTGTATATTTGTATATTTGTATGTTCAGAATCAGAATCAGCTTTATTGGCCAAGTATGAGTTCACATACAAGGAAAAGCACTTAAATACGGGGATAATAAATATGGTTAGTGTGTACATACATACATATGTGTGTGAGTGTGTGTGAGTGTGTGTGTGTGTGTGTGTGTGTGTGTGTTGTATTGGTTGGTTCTACTGACTGAAATAAATAAATAAATAAATACAAATTACAACACCAGCCTCTAACAGTGACTGTGTTGTCATGTGTGACATGTGAGACATGTGTCTCCTGACGGATGGAGACCAGTGTCCTCACTCTCACACTATGTGCTGTATGTGTCTCTGTGTAATATCAAACATATTTACCAGAAAGACTAAATGACGAGCACCTGACGTGATGTTCCCGACGGACGGACAGTCATTCATTCATTCATGCAGGAGTGAGTCGGCCGGTCTGCTGACCTCTGACCTCCATCTGTGACCGGAGGCTGTGACAGTTTGACTATTTATTCCTGGACCACCCTGAACCTCCTCCTCCTCCTCCTCCTCCTCCTCCTCCTCCTCACGTTGACATCACTGAATGTCCAGGGACACATGACGAGACGCCCACAGAGATTGTCTGAGTTTGAGGGGACGTGTCACTACGCATCGAATGCATTTAGCGTTTAATAACATTTAATAACATTTCCTTTTCAGATCAACAGAGTTTAGTGCACTTTAATTACTACCTTTAATTCTGGTCCTTTCGTTTAAATTAAAATCCGAGCCGACACGTTCTCTCCTCGACTCAAAAGCAAAAATAAAACCACGAATAAAACTAATGAATCTCACCTGATCTTGTTTTGGGGTGAACATTTGATCATTTATTAATTTGTGATTAAGTCGTTTTCTTCCAACAGGATGAATATGCTCCTTTTATACAGCATGTAAATATTCTTGTCCTTTTTATTCTTATTTCATTCACTGTTTGTATTTCACTGCTGTTAAACCTTCATTCCCTCACAGGGATTAATAAAGTCTTATCTTATCTTATCTTATCTTATCTTATCTTATCTTGGTCCTTAAAGCTACAGTCAGGGACAGTTATTATTATTATTATTATTATTTGTTGTGTTAATTTTCTGCACAGTTTCATACATTTTGTAAGTTCTTATGACTGTTCTGTTTCTGGACTGAGCATCATTCTCACCTGGATACGATGAACAAATAAAAACCTTTTACGTCTGTACAACACCACTATTTAAAATGTTCCCTTATTAAAACTGTACAAATGTTCATAGTGAAGAATCACCACCAATTAATACATTCTTATATATACTGCATATTACCAGCCTTCCACTTGCACTGCTAAGTATTTTTCTGTTCTATTGGAAACGTTTCTCTGCGTGTGTTTTAATGAACTGAACATCATTTAATCACGTCAGTAAAAACAGATGAAATAATCCAGCTGAGGCAGAGTGAGACCTCTCACCTGTGACCCGTCTTTGAACGGTGACACAGAGGTGCCCAAACTGGGCATGACTGGGGGGGGGACGGAGCGTGCCTCATGAGCACATGAGGACAGTAATGCAGTAATACGATCTGAGTTGAGTGACAGGTTTTTTTTTTTTTTTTTTGTTTTCTTTTTTTTTTCTGCAGAGGTCTGACGAGCTATAAAAGAGACGAGAGGCTCCGTCTGCAACAGAACAGACTCTGAGCATCACAGCAGACGGACAGACGTCCACTGGACTTAAACCTACCGACTCTAAAACATCCAGAAGAAGAAGAAGAAGAAGAAGAATGGGGCTGCACAGCGTTGAGGAACTGGTACGTAGCTGAATAACAGCAGAAAATTAGACGATGAACAATTTAGTTTCTGAAACAACTGAAGGAGCTTTGAGTTTCTCTCCGACTGAAATAATAAGAAGTAAATATACTTTATTATACTGTTACACTAAACTACAAATGGAACATTTTAATGAATCAGATCAAATATTTAAATAATTCTGAATTCAAACTAATGATTCTTTACTTTGACATGAGCTGATTAACTGAAGTTCAAGGTAATTAAACAGTGAAGTAATTAAGCACCAAAGTGTTTACTGCACATTTCTCCTCTGTGGTTTTATTAAATCCAGTGTTTGACAGCTACAATGACTCACAGACTACAGGCTGTTCAAACCATTATGTTCAATAATTGGCCGCAGAAGCAGCTGCAGCTCATTAAAGAGCTGAAGGCTGGCGTGTTCTCGTTCCTCCGCTCTCAGCGGGACGCGATGAGTTTTAACTCCGGAGCCACGGAGAAGTTAAACGCTCGCTTCTTCACACTCTTTGTTTTATTGTAAGTCAGGAGTTATTTGTCCTCGCTGAGAGGAGAGGCTTCTGGATCAGCTGAGATCAGCTTTGGTTTGCCGTGCAGGTTTAATTCCTACAAGGTGTTTGGGATCAACAGGACCTAAGACGTAGAAAAACTAAAATAGAAAACTGCTCATGTTCACACCTGAGCAAAAGCAGAATTGCAAACAATGAAGTCCCAATGTCCTCTAAGGAGAACTTAAAATCTGATGTGCCTGATGTGCCACAGAATGAAATGTCCCCATATGTGGACGCAGGGTCTCAGGAGGTTCAAAAAGACTAAAAATATTAAAAAATATAATCTTTGAAAGACGCTAGAAGCTGCAAGTGATGAAATTAAACACTTAAGTTCAAGCTCTAAGATCGAGCAGATGTTGTGGAAGTGATAACGAGATCTGATCTCAGAGGAAGAAACGTTTTGTTTTTTGTTTTTCCTCCTGCAGGTGACCGGTAAGAGGTCAGAGGGCAAAGAGGCGGCCGGCTTCCAGGGCGGCGCGTACGAGGCGGCCGTGGGTCAGGAGAAGCAGGACGAGCGCAGGACGCGCCGGGAGCTGGAGGAGAGCGACAGCGGCAGCGAGCAGGAGGAAGTCAGCGTGGCCGCTCTCAATGTGAGAAAACACGGCCGTGATGCTGGTTTTACATTTACTCACAGTTTGTGCCTGTGCGCAGGTGTGACCAAACATACCGTGCCAGAGCTCACATTAGACACAGAACCTAGACTTTAGTGCCTGTCAGCTGGTTCCCTGCTAAAAGTAAAACAGGACTTTCATCATAGTATCTTGAGCTCGTCAGCATTTCTTTGCTTTCTTCTAACCACTACGCCTTCTCATGACTTATTCTGTTGTTTGAACGGCAACAGGTAGATAGGCGGGTTAATTGTCCACCTTCTGCCCTCTAGTGGAGGAGGGTTTAATTGTTCTACCTTTCACTACACGTCACCGGCGTAGATGAACCAAGACTAATGATTTGCAGTAAATAAATAATACATTTCTGACCAGTTAAGTGACATAGCATTACTCTAAACTTTTACATGCTGAAAGTCCCAGATGCCTCAGAGGCTGAAGGGTTGAATGTTGAATGAGGCTTTGTGAGGTTTACTGTGAGCTCAGAAAAGACTGAGCCGCCTCGGTTTGAGTCCAGTGATTCTGGAGCACATAGAGAGCGTCCTAACATTTCATCTCTCTGCTTGGTCGGGTCACTTCAGCTGGAAGAGAAAGAACAAATTAAACGGGACTGTGAATCCTGGCAGATAGCTCCCGTCCTCTCTTTAATCAGTTTGAACCTGAAGTCTGGGAGGCTCTGCCTTATTGTATTTATTATCAAGTCTATGCAACGCTGTGTAATTTTACTACTGTCTGTCTCCTGTGTTGGTGAGCCCGAGACAATTTTCCACCTCAGTGGACAATAAAGTTTTATTCTATTCCACTCTCTGTCCTCCTCTCAGACGGACAAGAGCGGCCGACTGAAGCTGGAGACGGTGGACGACCTGTTCAACATCCTGCAGCTGAGGAAGAGGAGGAGGGAGAGGAAGGCTCCTGCGCACAAGAAGCAGCAGCCGGAGCCCGAGATCCTGGTACGAGTCTGAACCGAGTCGGCCTCTTTCGTTCCCTGCGCTCCTTCCCATCATTCCAGAGTCTTTCATGTTGTCTGGCTTTGAATCGTGACCCGCTCCGAGGTGGTGTCCTCCTTCCAGACACGTCTAATGAGTTTGTCTTTGCAGCCAGAGACGGTTTGTGAGCAGCTGTTCCTGACGGCGGCCATGGAGAACAAGCTGCCCGTGGTGGACAAGTACCTGAGCGACGGAGGGAACCCCGACGCGGCCGACAACGTGAGTGGAAATACGTGAAGGAGCAGATACTTTCATGCCGTGTGGTGATTGTGTGTGTGTGTGTGGAGGAGTTTTAATTGTGTTCTGCTGTGGTCACAGTTCCAGAGAACAGCTCTGCACAAAGCCTCCTTCAAAGGACACGTGGAGGTGATGAAGAGGCTCCTGGAGGCCGGAGCAGCCCTCGAGAAAAAAGACAAGGTGAGAGGTCCAAAGGCTGCTTCTTCTTCTTCTTCTTCTTCTTTTTTACCCTTTGAGGATAAATAAAGTGCTTGGACTCATGCACTGTGTGTGTGTGTGTGTTCCAGCTGGAGGCCACAGCGGTGCACTGGGCCTGCAGAGGAGGCAGCCTGCCGGCCTTACAGCTCCTCCTGGACCAGGGAGCCAAGTTCACCTCCAGAGACAAGGTGGGTCCACGTCCTGAGGTCACTGCAGGTCTGCTCTGCTCCTAGAGGACCCCATCCACAGGGTCTAATCTGGCAAAGTGCAAAATTACACTGGAGAAAAAGTAGGCAAACGCATAAAGCTCCAAAGAAAACATTTTTTTCCTCTGGCGCCATCTTGTGGTCATGACGGGCGCTGCACATCCCAACTCTGAAATTATGCACTCAGGTCCCGAATTATTTCACATAGTAACTACAATATATAGATACTAAGTAAACAGTGTGGTTTTAAATAAACAGTATAGATAAAATAAAGATAAATAAAGAATATAAATATAAATAAAGCTGCAACACACAAAGTTTGTGCAATAAAATGTGCAAAACATTGTGTAACATTGAGTTTCCTGCAATAATCAGAGTCTAGGTTAAAAAAAAAAAACTGAATTCCTTCCTCGTGTCCTCAGTTGCACAGCACCCCCCTCCATGTGGCCGTGAGGACGGGACACTGTGAGTGTGCAGAGCATCTCATTCACTGTGGAGCAGACGTCAACGCCAAAGACAGAGTAAGAGAAACACAAAACTTCCACAAAACAACTGTTGCTCCTGATTCGCTGACAGATTTGAAGCGAAAAATTCCCACTTTATGCACAAATAATGAAATCCTGTTTGCCCTGTAGGGGCTGTTGACTCCATATTCTGAATGTGTTGTGTTTTCCTCCGGGCTGCAGGACGGAGACACGCCCATGCACGATGCCGTGAGGATAAACAGGTTCAAGATGATCAGGCTGCTGATGATGTACGGCGCCAGTCTCAACACAAAGAACTGTGTAAGTAGGAAACGCGTGCATGACTCCACTCTGCAAAAACTGCATCAGCACAAAGACGCAAAAGATTCTTATATTCAATCAAATCATCTTAAGAAAAGAAATCTACACAGAATGTTGTAGAAATAAAAAGCTCACGACTTGAACCAGAACATCCTCAGTTTGCTTTTTTTCACCATATTTCTGTCCTGATGTTTGGGTGCTGAAGAGTAAAGTGGTGCAGCCTCTAAAGGAACCTCACTCTACTCTCTGAGCCTCCTGCTCCTTCATTCATAGTCTGCTCGTTTCCTCCGTGCAGGATGGAAAAACCCCGATGGAGACGCTGTACTCGTGGCAGAGCGGCGCCAAGAGCCTCCTGTTCAACATCAGCGAGGAGAAGCCGTCGCACTAGAACAGAACTTCCAGCTTCACCCGACACATACGGACTCGGGGGCTCTGGTCCCCTCAGGCAGCGTCGGGGGTTTGAACCCATCACTCTTTCTGTTTCTGTGGTAACATCTGAAGCGTCGGTGTGGAGGCGCCTTCGAGCGACAATGTGAAATCTAATCAGGATCTCGTTAATAATGTGATTATCAGCTCTGATAGATTCGCCAAATATTGCTGGACAATGTCTCGGCTGACGGGAGGAAGACGAGGGTTTTCTTAATTTTTACTTTAAGCTGAGTTGAAGTCAGCGGCACTGCATCGAGAAGGTGACTTATTTATTGATTAATGACGGTTCTCGTTATTGTCATGTTTATTAGGTTTGACTGAGGAGTTATGCTGTAGTTGGTTTAATGATTTTATTTTCTGTCTAAGGTCATATTTAACCAATTATTGATTTGATCTTCTTACTAACAGGAAAAACTTAGAGATACTACTTTAGGTTTTCCAGGTGTGCATCACCTGCTTTTCACTGTGGAGCAAATCCAGTGTAACTCATTTATTTAAAAGGGCTCCCTGCCCTCCCCCTCCTCCTCCCCCTTCCTCTCCCCCTCCCTTCCTGCTGTTTGATGACGAGTGTTGTTGAACATTCAAGTGAGTTTAACCGAGTTCTTCGGTCTTATTAACGTTGAGAAACGAGACGGAGCAAAGTAAGTCTGAGAGTCAGGTTGAGAAGAGTCTCTCCACTTCCTGGATTATTTCTGCTGGAGATAAAATCACAAAATACTGAGAAGCTTCTCCTGCAGCAACAAGAGTTTAAGTTCCATGAGAAGTGTGAGAGAGAAGCAGCTGAAAAGTCACTGTTGGTTTTCGAGGATGTTTGATAAGTTTTTACGTGGCTGAAACGAGTCTTTTTGATTTTTTTTAAAGGTGTTTGTTAATTTCTCTGTATATCTGAAAACTGACTAAATAAAAATGGTTTTTGAATTTCACCTGACTTCTATTGATGTTGTAAACTTCCACCGAAACGCTCTGCGGAGACATCGTGAAACAAAAGAAGAGAAACATTTTCCGCACACTTGGAATTTCTGCAGTTGTATCACTCTAATATTTTTAGGCTTTTCCTTCATCAGAGCGTTCACAGTCAGTGAAATACACCTGTGCACACGCTGCTGGAAGACGCCGCACCTTCTGGGAAGTGTAGTTTAATGTTCCTGAGGTGCTGGGAAATAAATACAGGGCGGGTACATTTTTACCACGGGACAAACGTTTTAGGCAAATAAACCTGTTTTTATTAATCATTATTCATCATTGACACGTTAGTGATTAGTCCCAAGGCAGCTACACAACAAAGACAGAGAAGACTTTAAAACAACAATCATACAACAGACACAGACAGAACCAGACACAGACAGAACCGGACACAGACATGGTCCGAGAACCCAGAGAGATGCATCACATTAAGAGAGATGAGACAGACATCCATAAAGACTTGACAGAATGAAAGTGAAGAGGTTGTAACTGCCTCCTTGAAGAGACACTTCACTTTCATGTCCAGGTTGTAAAACAGTAATTTATGTGTGAAAATATCATATGCAGCATCATGCATATAGACTTTAGCTGCTTTGGAGCTGTTTGAAGTTTGATAGATTGAATTTAATGGTGTTTGTGATGTTTTTTTTGTGATATTTAATAGACAATCAGAGCACGAAAGCTAATCACGACATATTAGAATAAAAAGGAGTTTGGTAAAGAAAGAAAAGATTGATTCTGCGTTATGAGGCTCACTGTTTTAAACTGTGCTTCAACATAAACAGTGATGTGAGAAATAAAGCTGCACCGCTCTTTGAAAACACATGAGGTCTCAGTGGGGAAAGAACAGCACGCTGGGTATCGCTACTGATGGTGACGGCGCATGCGCACCTTTCGCTGGATTCCCATTGGACAGTTAAGCCAATTTAGTAAATTTGTCGCCATATTTATATTTAATTTAGTTCTCAGGCCCAGGTTAAGAGCCCACGAGTGATTCTTTTTTCCAGAAATTAAAAAATAAAGCGACATATCCAGAGACCTTTTCGCGTTTTATTGGACTTTTAGGGAGATTTTATTCTTTTATTGACACTCATAGGTGAGTCAACGCTTCGCGCATGCGCAGTTCGTTGTTATTTTGCAGTTGGACGTGGACTTCTTCTGCTCTTTCAAAGGTTTCAAAGTTTTTTTTTTAATTTTTTTATTGTCACATGAGAGGGAATGAAACTTAATAGAAAACAAGAGGATAAAAAAATACATTTACCAAGATCAATAAACCAAATTAGACGAGATTCAACTTCATTATCATTGCATATAGTCCAGACATCTGCATGGAAGCACAAATAGCAAAAAGGTGCAAAATTAACCCGATAATAGACAACAAGCCATGACTGCTGTAAAGAGTATGACTAGACTAGACAGATAGATAGAAACAAGTGTAATACTAATATTAATATATGGATCGTATATGCAGCAGGGACAGTCACACCACGTGTAGCATATACAAGCACTTATATAAGCATGTCGTTAAATGTATACAGTGTAGAACATTACACAGTATTATACAGTATCATGTAAAGTGATGGTGTCCCAGGTAGGCAGATCACTGAATTATATATTTATATTTAAATGAGTGAGCATGTTTAGTTACACACAGTATGAACATGTGCCTGGGGACACAGTGGGTCCTCTCTGACCCCTGCCACCCCATCTAAAGACTATTTACACTCCTTCTGTCTGGAAGTAGCCTTAAATTTAACGTTTTTGCTCCATTTAGATCGTTAATGTGGATTGTTTCCAAAAAAAAACTGAAAAATGTCATGATTACTAAACCAAACTTAAGAAAACTACACTAAAAATCCATAAATTCACTCTAAAACCCTCGTTTTTCTATCTTCTGCGTTGAACCCTCTCATCGCTGTTTATTTATGTTACGCGATGACGTCACGTAGCAGCTTTCAGGTCAGCCAATAGTGACGCTCCTTACTGAGGAGTTAGCGGCGCTGCGATTGGTCCGTTTCAAACCGAGACCGCGGCGGCTTTCGTTGTTGTGTTTTACATAGCTCAACATTAGCAAGAGCACAAAAGAGCATTCTTCCGTCCCTAAACGTACTTAATGTCTCCGGTGCAACCGTCAGGTGAGTGTTTCTGTTCAGTTTTACTCCAGGTGAGAACGTAGACCCGTGTCTGGGCGCATTTTTCAAAAGATTAAGTTAATATTTGTTGAACTAAGCTGCGGATTGTTATCAGTTGACAGGTGTCGCTAGCCAGGTAACGTTTTTTTTTTTTTTTTTTAAGCTAACACGTTAGCTTTGTGGCACAAAGTAACTAAGTTTTCTAAATCAGCACTGAAGCTGTGTGAGTTTTTGTTTTAACGGGAGATATTTTTGTAAATTATCTGTTTATTGAATCCAGATCCGAAGCAGCGGTTTAGTTTTTTTTGTTTGTGTGTTTTTTTTTTTGAAGGGCGTAGACGCTGATAATCACACACGAATATCTAAATATTTACGTTCATCTATAATATGTAAACAGTGATTTTAAGGTGACGTTTCGATCTTTTAAATAATCAGCTGGGAAAAGTTGGCGAAGTGGCCTCATGAATTTCATGAAGCGCATATGCACCACACACCGATTAGCCACAACATTATGACCACCGACGGGACAAGTAAACAGCATTTAAACCATCTTGTGACACTTCATTGTTCTGCTGGGAAACTTTTGAACCTGGCATTCATTCATGTGGATGTTACTTAGACATGTAGCCCCCACCCCATAGCGATGACACCCCCAGAAACACCCAGCCACAAGGTGTTGACCTGGCCTCCAAATGAGCTAGATCTCAAACTGATCAAGTATCTGTGGGATGATCCACTGAGGAACCTCTGTTATGCCAAAGCGGTACTACATGTTGAATCCGTAAAGAAAATATTCATATTGAAATATCAGCAACAACACAATTGATTTTCTTGCTGTGACCTTTTTAGAATTAGCAAAAATGTAAAAACCCTTTTTTATATATATATATATATATAGGATGAAATGTAAATTTCCTTTAGTAAAGTGGTATTTTTTCTTCTTATATAGTCTAAAAAACAAACTTGAAATACCACAATGTGCACAGACCGTGTCTCAATCTCTGGCCAGAATAATTTCAGTCACGTAAAACGCAGCCACAGATAATTCCTCGTCTATGACGTCAGTTTCATTTTCACGTTTGCGATTGTGTTTCACAGGATGATGGACTCATCCCTGAGCTACAACCCTGACAAACAGGAGCAGGTGGAGGTCGACAGTTTGAAAAGAGTTGCGTCGCTGGAGCTCAGCACCTTACTGGACCCGCAGGTAAACGTCGACCGTGTCGAGACACTGTTTGCCACATGCAGCCACATTTATTATTATTATTATTTTTATTTTTCAATATGCATCAAACTTGTGTCTGTTTGCAGCATTCCTGCATCGAGGAGAGAGAACACCTTCAGGTCTACCTCCGAATCCGCCCCTTCACCTCAGCCGAGACCAGCAATGGAGAGTCTCAGGTGAAAACAAGAACAATTCACATGCATGGACTTGAACAGCTGACTAAAGAGGCCTCTTTAGTTTTTATTCATCTTAACAGGTTTTTTTTTGTTGTTGTTGTTTGTCTTGTCCGTTCCCAGGACTGTGTGACCATCGAGCTTCCCGACACGGTTCTGCTGAAGCCTCCCACTTTGTCCCTCTCAGCGAGACTTAGCTCCGACAAATCCCTCCCGCAGACCGGACAACGCTTCCAGTTCTCTCAGGTTGGTGTTTCCTGGTTGGATGAGTAATGTCTATCCACTTAAATAAGCTACTGGTACTTAAGATCTGAAGCTCTGACTGATTTTTTCCTTCTGTAGGTGTTTGGTCCTGAGACAACACAGAGCGAGCTGTTCGATGGAACCGTAAAGAATCTGGTCAAAGATGTTCTGGAAGGAGGAAACTCTCTGGTTTTCACTTATGGAGTCACAAATGCTGGGAAGACCTTTACATTCTTGGGTATAGTACAGTCCCTCATGTATTTAAGTTTCCTTTTAATAAAACCTATTACCTGTGCAAGTCTTAACACCGAGCCCTTTCATTGTGCTTTGGTAACTCCAGGTCCAGACACCGATGCCGGTATCCTACCCAGGTCTCTGGATGTGATCTTCAGCAGTATCGACGGGCAGGTTTTCCCAGGGATGAGCATCAAGCCTCATCGCTGCCAAGAGTTCACAAGACTCACCAGAGAGAAACAGGCTGAGGAGGCGTCCTTCAAGAAAAACCTCCTCCGGCAGCTTAAAGAGGTAGAAATAACCTGTTTGACCAGCAACTTATCAAAAAAATCATATTGCACCCAGGTATTTCATTAAGGGATCCCTAGATTCTTCCCAATTATGTCACTTTGAGTTGTTAAATTATAGTTTCTCCATGTGAATGACTGAAACAAGCTCATGCAGCCAGTTTCTAAAACAAGGTGGAGTAGGTGGAGCCAAGTCTTTGTCTGGAGATAGTTTTCAGTTACTTATCACAGAATATAATTGTGTTGTTTTGAATATTTTTTTTGTTCTTTGCCTTTTCAGAATGAGAAAAGTAATGCCAGCCTGTTGAACGTGACCAATAAGACTCTTCTTGAAGGTGAGATTTGTGGTCGGCTGCGTCCATATTTATATACAGTCTATGGAGGAGACGTGTTTAATTCATATTTATATACAGTCTATGGAGGAGACGTGTTTAGTCCGTATTTATATACAGTCTATGGAGGAGACGTGTTTAGTCCATATTTATATACAGTCTATGGAGACGTGTTTAGTCCATATTTATATACAGTCTATGGAGGAGACGTGTTTAGTCCGTATTTATATACAGTCTATGGAGGAGACGTGTTTAGTCCATATTTATATACGGTCTATGGAGGAGACGTGTTTAGTCCATATTTATATACAGTCTATGGAGGAGACGTGTTTAGTCCATATTTATATACGGTCTATGGAGGAGACGTGTTAGTCCATATTTATATACAGTCTATGGAGACGTGTTTAGTCCATATTTATATACAGTCTATGAGGAGACGTGTTTAGTCCATATTTATATACAGTCTATGGAGGAGACGTGTTTAGTCCATATTTATATACGGTCTATGGAGGAGACGTGTTTAGTCCATATTTATATTCAGTCTATGGAGGAGACGTGTTTAGTCCATATTGATTATTTGAAACATCCCAGATTACATCATAGAGCATAAGGACTAAATTCATAATGTTACCGTCTGTAATACTTCTTGTGCCCCCCCCCCCCCCCCCCCCCCCCCCCCCCCAGGCTCCTCCATGCTGGCCGCTAATGTAGCAGCAGAGGAGAAAATCAGCATGGAGCTGGAATCAAACACTAAGTTCTCAGTCTGGGTTTCATTCTGTGAAATCTACAACGAGAACATTCACGATCTTCTGGAGGTGGCCCCCAGCGGAGCCCCGAGGAGGACGGCACTGCGCCTGTCCCAGGACGTCAAGGGCAACGCGTTTGTCAAAGGTCTGAAGACACGAGAATCATTTCACATACAATTTTTTACAAAACTTCGATTTAAGTTACTAGACACTGAAGTCACCGAGTATTAATGTATTTGCCATCAGATCTGCGTTGGGTGCAGGTGAACAGCGCTGAAGAGGCTTACAGAGTCATGAACCTGGGCAAGAAGAACCAGACCTTCTCCTCCACTCGACTCAATCATCTCTCCAGCAGGAGGTGAGGGCGGCGGCCAGCAGCAATGACACAGCTGGAGAGTTGAGGGTTTTCAAATGAATTAATTTACCATCTATGACATTATGAAAATGTCAGATTTTTTACACTTTGACTGTGTTTGATATGAATGACTGTCGCCTGTTCCAATAGGACAGTGAGGATATTGTCAAGTTTGAGCAGTCAGTTGAGTTCACTTACCCATGGAATGATAGTAAAGCAGCTTTCTCTCTCCACTAACATCACTAGCCAATCAGAAGTAGGGTGGGGGTGGTTCTTGGGAAACTAGGTGGCGCTGCATTCAAGACAACTTGGGAAAAAATGAGCTCTAAGTAAAATTACTGCTGCACATATTTTAATGTTCAGCAACCGCTGACAATCTACCAAACTTATGTTTCCTCCTCTGAGTTCACCTGCAACACTGGAAAATGTCGGAAGTTGGAATAGAGAATTTCCGAGTTTTCCACGAATGCATCATCTAAGCCAACGTCTTTTTGAGAAATAAATTCACAAAGCTGGGAGAATGTGTCCTAACTGCAGACAAAGGACTAAAAATAGTAAAAAATAATGACTAATATTAAATATTAGGATGTAAATTTATCAGTTTAGAGTTAAAATATGATCTAAAGTTGTTTTTCTTTTGTATAAATTTAAACTGTTGCTAATCAAATAATTCCTCAAATGAACCAGCTTGAATTTACCCTGCTTTTCTTACACACAAGTAGGGACCAGGAAAAATGGTTGGGAACCACTGCAATAGGAGATTACTTAGTCTTAGCCAGACTTAAATGATCCACAAGGGAAATTTCTTGGTCACAGTAGCTTAGTTGCACATAAAAGAATCACTCTTAAAAGCCAGAGTAAAAATGGAAATAACATAAAATAAAATAAATCTTTTATTTATGGCACAATGGGGAAATCCACTTTATTAGCAGCAGCGGTACAGAAATATTCAACACACACATGTAAGAAAAAAAAATGAAAAGAATTTATGTCAGACATGTTTATCACAAGAAAAGAAGAAAATACAAATAAGATATTTTGGAGTTTGGGCGGCGGCTTTCCAGCTGTTCTCTCTGTGATTTATTTCTCCACGTTAAACAGTTTATAAAGGTGTTTGTTTTGTTCCTCTCTGTTTTACAGTCACAGTATTTTCTCCATTCGAGTTTTGAGGATTGAGGATACTGGGCCGTTACCGAGGGTCCACACGGTCAGCGAGTGAGTAGCACTTTAACTTTAACTGGGACTTAAATTTCTCCCACTTCTTTTAATGTGACTCTTTTACCTGTTTGATTTGATTTGATTTGATGTTTCTTCTGTCCAGGCTGTGTCTGTGTGACCTGGCCGGATCAGAGCGTTGCGCCAAGACGCAGAACAAAGGAGAACGTCTGAAAGAGGCAGGAAACATCAACACATCGCTGCTGACTCTGGGGAAATGCATCAGTGCACTACGACACAACCAGCAGGCCAAGTGAGACTTTCCATCCTGCCTCTGTCTCAGACTCACCCTGGTTTGACTTTCAAGCCTCGGCTGTGGCTTCAAAATGAACCTTTTCCTGTTCCCTCCTTCTCAGGCTTCTGCAGCACGTCCCCTTTAGAGAAAGCAAGCTGACCCACTACCTGCAGGGCTTCTTCTGTGGTCGAGGCAAAGCCTGCATGATGGTCAACATCAACCAGTGCGCCTCCATGTACGACGAGACCCTCAGCGTGCTCAGATTCTCCGCCGTGGCTCAGAAGGTTTGTACATCGGCAGGTTTACAGGTTTCCTACACAAGTATGGGAAAAGTGTAGGATCTGATTTTATAGATTTTTCAGGTCAGGTATGCTGCGTTCAAGATAACTTTGGGAAAAATGAGCTCTGACTTGTCAAACTGAGAAATTACTGCTTCCAAAATAAAAATAAATGTTCAACACACGGCGACAATATATCAAAATTAACCTACATAGATGATCATGGGTGGAATTTATCTGTGTTTGATCTAATTATGTGTATGAGCTACATTACCTTATTCAAATGTCAAACTATGACATTTTGTAATTTCAAAGGTGTAGGAACCCTGGATTTAATTTTAAAAATGTTTCCACATCTAAGATTTATTTCTTCCTTTTCCTTCTCTTTCCTCAGGTTGTAGTTCTGTCCTCCAGACCCCTTCCCCTCATGCCACAGAGGTCCACCAGTGAGGTGTCCTTCATCGTGGACGACGCTGAGAGGACGACTCTACGGAGCAGCAGGAGGAGGAGGAGGAGCAGCTCCCTGAACGGCTGGGAGAGCAGCCTGGAGGACGTACAGGTGGGAACTCACCGGTTAAACTTTACTGTCCCGACGCTCTGTTTGTTTCTGTTCACCAACGTTATTAAAAAATATCGTGTGCAGGAGGATGAGGATGACGAGTACGAGGAAGACATGAGCCTGATGGAGGACACACTGGACCAGACTGGCTGTGACGACGATGACAACGATGATAAAGTTGTCATCTCTAAGAAGACGCACCAGGTTGGTGCATTTTAGGTTCATTCAGCGCTTTAACAAAGAGCTAAGCTTAAGGTTATTTATCATCTGAACCACTGGCTTTGAGAAACGTTGGGTAAAGGTTAAAGTCTGATGGAGGGAACGGGATTTAATATAGTTATTTATGGGCACTGATTTTCTCAATGGATTCAATTCTAACATTTTCCCATTTTTCTCTAGTTTCTTATGTTTCATGTGCCACTGCTTCTCTGTCGTCTCACTTTTTAAGTGTCTGATGATGTTAGAGCTTCATGCTCCTGATCTGTCATGAAAACCCGTCTTGGAGTTTCCAACGAGAAGATGCAGGAAATAGCGTATATCTTAAAATTCAGATTTAGTTTTATTGTCCTTAACTCTTTTAATGGGAAACTTTTCACCCATTGATCAATTTCGAGTTATTGAGTTAAAAAAAAAAGTTGACAAAGACACATTTAGGTGTTTATTTATTTGTCCGTGTTGCAGCTCTTACACAAACCAAACTTTCCAGATTTATCCATAAAGCATTCAGAGCCTGATTTATAGAACATTTTACTCCTAAAACAAGGACTGTTGAGAGTATTTTGTGATTTATGAGGTGATAAAAAGAGATTTCCAAAATTCCCTCTGTAAATACTTTGAAATCTAATATGTTAACAACATGAAACAAGAATTTAGAGCCTGTTTTAACCATTATTCATATTTCTGTTCTGGAAATTTATAAACATTAGCTCATATTTAAGTATATAGCTCCACATTTGTTAAAATGAGCCTTAGTTTGGTCTCACACCCTCACTTTTTTTTTTTTTTCAGAGAACCTGTTTGAAGAATGAGAATATCTATTCTAATATAATTCCTACTTTAATCTCCTAATAATCCGGCTGAAAATGTTCCTTCTGTGTGTGTCCCGTTCGTCAGAGGCAGGTGGCGCTGTTGAAGCAGCTTCAGATCCAGCTGAAGAAGGAGCGAGCCGAGGGCCTGCTCATGGAGGGACGAGTCAGGCAGGAAATCAGCACCGAGTTCTCGGAGCTCTTCTCCGAGATGCAGAAAGACTACGAGTGAGACGCTTTGGTGTTCGTACGAGTCTCCAGTAACGTGTCAGAGACACTTTTCTTCCTTTTTGAAGGAGCAGATAACGTCATATTAAGGCTGCACAATTAATTAAGTTTTAATCGTACATTAGATGTGCAGCAGGACATTTTAAATCAGCCACTAGTGAGTCAACCACCAGGGGGCGACACGTGGTTAAGGCTTCATTAAGATTCCCAATTAACAAGCGAGTGCACGTTGGAGGTAATTCCTTAAAAACATCTACGTCCATTGTCTGGACTTGTTTAGGATTTAGGGCGAGTGACATGAAGCAAGAACAAGTTAAACGCAAAGAGTGTTGTGTCTGACCAGCAAAGTAACACAACTAATCTAAAAAAAAACATCACAAACCAAAACACATGAAGGCCAGAGCTAACACAGCGTCACTAAATCCATATCCATCAGCAACACATTCAACCTTTTGTGTAATTTTTATTATTACGCATTTATTCTAACTTAGAATATTGTTCGTTTAAAAGTAGAGCTATAAAAATACAGATGTTTCCCTCCAACATAATGAATAATCGTGCCGCCCCATGTCATGTGCAGATGTTTCCAGTAAGAATCTTCACAGAATTAACTCCTAACCATATTTGTTTACAAGCCGTTTCTAAGGAGCTTGTCTAACGCTGAGTGTGTTTGGGTCAGTGACCGTCTGGCCAGGGAGAGGGAGATCATGGAGGAGCGAGCGGAAAGGAGGATGGAGATTTTGAAGAATCTGTTCGGCAAAATGGCCGCACCCGGAACCAGTCAAGACGCACAGGCCATGGTAACAGAACCTTTCTGTTTCTAAGACCACAACCTGTGCATGAAACGCTTTGTTTACTAGGTTTGATTAGCAGCTCAGCTCGTCTTTGACCTTTTTTTTGCAGAAATGTATGAAAGTTGTGAAGGGTGTAGTAGCAGTTTTGAGTTAAATACCTGTACAGGTGTGGTTTCACAGCCTGGCTGGTTCCTCTGGTTGTGTCTTTCCTCGTGCAGGACATATCGGTGGATTCCATCGGGGCCTCTCTTTCCCGCCCAGGTTCAGGCCGAGCCGGATGTCGTGCTGACAGACGTGGTGCGGTAGAGGAGCTGAATAAGAACGAGCACGAGCACAACGGTATTTAGCTGAGCTGATGATAACTTTCATGTTAATGTTGTATCATTTTAAAGCGATAAACGTCAGGTGACGTCTGTATTTCCTGGTTCTTTTCCAGCCTGTGAAGCTGAGGATGAGGAGAAGACGATGCTCGTCTCTCAGCTCCGGGACAAGTCCTCAGAGGTCGCCCGGCTACAGGAGCTGGTGGACGAGCTGCAGAAGACGGATGAGATGAACTCGCGTGAGGGAGAACAGCTGCAGGTGAGAATCCTCCAGAGCACAAACCCACCTCACCTGGGAGGAGGCGGAGCTCTGGAAGCTCTGGAAGCTCTAATAACTCTGAATCTGAGCTCGTTTTCTTCTGCACGCTGATGTTTCTCAAGCTTCAGGGAGTTCAGTCGGGGATATTTTTAGAAGCTGAACCGTCTAAACCCCAGACTCCGTCTTTTTTTTTATGCTTTAAGATGTGTCACGTGTAATATGTGATAAATATTTGAGCGACACAGAATTATTTCAGCTGGTTATGAACGTTGTACAACAACAGAGAGACTGCTGCTGGTAGGGCTGCGAAGAAATATCGATATATCGCGATTTACCTTTTCTTCCGATACAATATTGATTTTGAATGTTTTAATATCGATTGTTGGGTCGATCGTGAATGTGAAGGTGTTGCTGTAGCGCCGCCTTACTGCAGCGTGTCCTGTAGTGGTGAGAGAGGCAGTGGACAGGAAACCTTAAAATCACATCAACATTTAAAGCATTTGCAGGCACTTACGCTTTCAGATGGAAGGAAATAACAAGCTGGACAAAGAGGAAGTAGTTTGCATTGGAAAGAAACTTGATCCACTTTTCCTGGACAAGTGCAATAAATTGGAAATGGATAAAAATTAATGTTGTTTTTGACACAATTTGTCATCTGATGTACATACAACTTGTATTTTAAGCTGCATTTAAGACGAGGCAGCAACAGCACAATTTTCTTTCATTAACTGAACAATTTTGACATTTTTGGCTATTTTGCTCCATTAATATGTCTTCCATCAAACTAGTTTAAAACAGTAAAATTTGTTTTTTTTTATGTGGTTTATGCAGAGATTAAAAGAAATATCCAAAATCCCCTCCACAAATACCTGGGAATCTAATATGTTAACAACATGAAACAAGAACATTGAACCTCACCTCATCATTATTCAGATTTCTGTTCTGGAAATGTATGCAAATTATTATTATCAATATTATTATTATTTATGTTGATATCTCCTCATTTTCATATTTAAATATAAATATTATATTATAAAAACCTTGTATTTACGTAAGTATCAGTTTCATGGTTATAGATATTAGTTAAAAATGTCACCATGTTCACCTGTAGTGTCTCGTCTTCTCCGTGAACCATGAAGAAATGAAGAATATTGCAATATAATGTAATATTATAATAATGTATTGTATCGTGATGCGTATCATAAAGTCCTCGCCAACATCCACCTCTATTCGTTGGGCTTTTGCAGCGTTTATCTGCGTTCTAATTCGCTCTCAATGCTTTTGTCCAGTTATGATTTAATTTTGTTGAAGTGGCACTTTAATAAATAATAAATTAAATATTAACATAAGTTCTCGTTCTTCAACCAGGAGGCGCTGGCTGCCCTGGAGCAGGAGAGGAAGGCCAACCAGGAGGCTCTGTCAGCTTTGGAGTATCAGACTAAAGGGAAAGAGGAGGCTCTGGCCTCCTTGGAGGAGGAGAGGAAAGCGAGGGAGGAGGCTGTCGCTAGGCTTGAGGAGCTGAAGCGAAGTAAAGAGGAGACGCTGGCGTGTCTCAGAGAGGAGAGGAAAGACAAAGAGGAGGCCCTGGGAGCTGAGAGGAGAGCCAAGGAGAGGACGGCCGCCTCCCTCGCAGAAGAGGAGGAAGAGAAGAGCGATGTTCAGTCGGCTCTGGACGTGGAGAGGAAGGAGATTATCAGGCTGGTTGAGGAGGGAGACGCACTCCGACTACAACTGAAAGACACGACTGACAAGCTCAAAGCCGCAGAGCAACAGGTGAGACACGTTTAACTAAGGTCTAAAAGAGGTGACTCCCTGGAGAATTACTACATCTAGGATATTTACAGAGAGAGGGTTTGTATGTGATGTCACAGGAAGAGGAAGTTAGATTAGCAGCATTAGTTTGTATCATAGGCTTTAATAGCATCTAAACTGTAAAATGAATGTAAAAAAAGGTGAAGAGCTGTTGTGTGATTGACTGAACCAACATTAGGTACAAACATCTGGAATCCAGACACACAAACCTGGTGTTGTGGTTCACATTTAGTGTCAGGTAAAATTAATTATGCTGTATTTTTATTTATTTTTGTTTTGATGAAGTCATACTTTAAGTTACTTCTTACGTTAGCGTCTTTTATTTAGCTACTTTTCACTTTAATAACTGAAATGAAAACTATAAAACTATGGAGCTGTGTTGTATAAAGTACTAATATGTCGTACTTTAGTATCCGTACAGTATTTTTCCAGAAGTTAAAATCCATATAAATATCAGGAGAACTGATTTCTGGCCACGTGTCAATGTTTTGTTATTTTCTTATAGATGATTGTTGAGTCCTTCATTTGATCTGATAATCACATGTTTTTCTCGTCGTCCATCTCGTCAGCGCACACCTGTTTATACAGGTGCTCTTTGTGCTAAACCGTTTAATAAAACTGCTCCATGTTAATGTCATCACAGGTCACCACGGAGACGGAGAGAGCTGGACGAGCTTTAACTCAGCTACGAGCTGCTCAACGCTCCGAGGAGGAAGAGCAAGAGAAATCCTCCCTGATCCACACCCTGACGCAGGAAGTGGAGCGACTCAGACAGGAAGTGGCGACACCTGGTGGCGTCACGGATCAGCTGAGACGAGAAGTGTCGGAGCTCACAAGGAGTCTGGCTGAGGAAAAGGAGAAGCAGCGACAAACACTGGATCAGGAGCTGGTGCAGGAGAGACGCCGGCTGGAAGAGCAGCGGCTGATCTCGGACCAGAAGGAAGAAGCCTGGAAGCAGCAAACAGACGAGCTGAACAGGAAGCTGGAGGAGGAAGGAGAGACACTGGAGGAGCTCAGGTCTCAGCTCAGGTGTCAACAACAGGCCTCAGAGGACGAAGTAAAACGGTGGAAAGGAAAACTCGAGGAACAAACACGAGCTTCAGAAAAGCAGCTGCGAGAGCAGGAAGAGTTAAAAACCAAACTGAGCGAAGAGAAAGAAGCGTCCAGTCAGCTGGTGGACGACCTCAAGGAAAAGCTCAGCCAGCAGGAGAAAAGTTCAGAGCTGCTCAAGGCTCAACTGGAAGAAGTTAAGGCTTCGGCCGCTTCCTCCACCTCCGAGGCTGAAGAAAACCTGAGGAGGGCGAACTCCGACCTCCAGGCCGAGCTCACCTCCCTGAGGGCGAAGGCGGAGCAGGCGGAGGAGGCGAAGGAGTCCGGTCTGGAGGCGGAGAGGAGGATGGAGGAGGTGGAGGAGATGGAGGAGGCCTCGGCACAGAGGGAGGCGGCGCTGAGAGCGGAGCTCCTGGAGAAGGAGGCGCAGCTCGCCTCCCTGCAGAAGAGTCTGAAGGAGGCGCGGGAGGAGCGGGAGGAGGAGGAGTTCCGGGCGGTGCAGGAGGCCCGGCAGAGGGAGGTGGAGCGGAGGAGGGAGCTGCTGGCCGTGGCCCACGAGGCCATCGCTCACAAGGACGAGGAGCTGGACCAGAGAGGCCAGGAGATCAGCAGGTCGGTGGTTTGACAGCTCACACGTGTCTCCGCTGGTTCGTCCTTCACACTAAACACCTGCTCAACCTGTCACACACAAAACATTTCTCATGCTTCAGTGTTTAAATCAGCTCCAGCTTCACCTTTAACACATGAATACGTGATTTAATGATTTCAGTTTTCAGTTTTTTATTCCATTCATTGATTAAAACACAACAGTTCAATATGAGCACAAACTGATCTGATTTAAGGCTAAGAAAGAATAATAATATATATATTATATATAATAATTATATATAATCTTTACCCCAAGAATTAATTCACAAAGAACTTTAATTAAAAAATAACAAGAAAATGAGCAGCAAAATAATGATAATAATAAAGTAAAGTGAAATGAAATAGGCTGAACACTGAGTGTCGAGTTCCCATTTTAATTCCTAAGATCTAATTCCATCATACAAACAAATAAAAAAAGACCTTTCATGACCAGACAACGTGTAGACAATCAAACTCACATGTTTTCGTCATATTTCCTGAACATTCTGGCTTCAGTTGTTGTTTTAAATGTAAATTCTTTGTTTTCTTTGATCAGATTCTTCCATAAACTGGTTCCTTTCACAAAAACACAACGTTCCACAAGTTTATCCCTGAATCTTGATCCTTTTAAGTCCTTTTAAGTTCTATTTGCTTTTCTCTCTTTTTCAAATCTTTTCCGAATGTTGAATTAATTTTTTTTAATGAGCTTTAAACATAATTTGCAGAATCTACTTTTAACTGAAGGATTAATGGATTCGTTTGATCTCTGTATCTCTGTGTTTTCTACTAATTATTCTTATGACAGTTTTTTGCAAACTGAAATCACAAAGATCCTGATTCTCACTGGATTAGTTTCATCATAGAACGTCTGTGTTATGAGAAGTAGGCGAAGACATTCAAGGTGTTATTTTTACTTTTTACAAATCATGGACATGGACATGGGATTAAGATCATATATTATTACAAAGGTCCCAGATTAAACTCCCGTGTAAATAGGACTTTAGATCCAGGATCAGCCTCATCAAACCATGTTCTAAAAGATAAATGTGAAATATTCCCTGTTCTTCAGAAAAGTCAGGACTGACTTTGGTTTTGGGTCAGTTCCAGACTCACAGATTTCTCTGGCGAGTCTTAAATATTCTCAGTGTTTAACCACTAACTTCTGGATCAGTGACATAAAGCAGAAAATAAGAAGCTGCCTTAATTCTTCCCTGTGTGACCGTTTTCTTTCCTTCACTTACCTGAGAGTCTGGATATTAAAGTCGTTCATCCCCAGGATTAAAACGGTTCAGTTCCCTCAGTGCTGGTTTCAGCGCTTTAATATTTAGTTTGGTTGAGGTTCACATACATATTTGATCATTTTAGGACTGATAGTTGTGTGGATTTCCCTCTTCCTTTTTTTTACTCCGTCCTTTGAAGGGAAGTTTAAAAACTTCTTCTTCTTCTGCTGCAGTCGTTTTATTTTTACTTGTGTGTAGACGTGAACCGGTGCCAAAGGAAATCCAAACTTTCTTTGTGTCCACGTCCAGATTTAATCAGAGAACTATATTAAAAACAATCTGTACCACATTTTATTTCTTTAAAAAAAAAAAAAAAACTACTGGTATTTTAAGTTTGTTGTGGTTTTTCCATAACTCCTGCAGGCTGAAAGAAAATGCCAAACAGGACTCTGAGAAAGTGAAGAGCCTCAACGTGGAGCTCCAGAGGAAAGAGGACGAGTCTTCAGACCTCAGAGAGAAAATGGCTGATTATAAGAAGCAGATCCAGCAGGTCCAGAAGGAGGTACGTGTTCTTAAATGTTGCAGAGGCACAGGGAGGAGTACGTTTCATTTATTTAGTGCAAACACACGTTATATAAGTTGGCATATTTTCCACACGGTACGTTTTAAAGTCAGGCTTCTTTAATGATCATCATCTGAACCATAAATCCATGCATACGGCTCATTGAGATGTGAAAAACAGCCGACGCGTTGAACGTTTTGTTCTGTTCTGCAGATTTCAGCCATGAGAGAAGAGGAGAAGGTCCTGAGGCAGAAGCTGACGGACGCAGAGAAAACCAAGAAGCAGCTTCAGTGTGACCTCGCCACCAGAGACCGAACCATCCAGCAGCTCAAAGTGGTACAAAGAAATAAATAAGTCATCAGACTCAAACCTCGGGGGGCTTTATATTTGTGTGCCGGTTAGAAGTCGAGCAGCTCTCTCCCTCGGGATGTTAACGTGTCGATTTAATTTTCTCTCCTCATCGTCTCCCTCCAGGAACAGTCTTCAAATGCAAAGTCAGACGAGTCGCTGCAGCTCTACCAGAAGGCCTGCAAAGGTAAAACACGGAGAGACGTGTTCTGACATGTGCACGTGCAGTGGAGGACGTTACAGGTTCACAATGCACAATTAATTCAGTTTTAATTGTGGTCACGATTAAATGAACCTGATCATCGACCGTAATCGTGCAGCGATCCACGGTGCACGTCCAAGGTGTCTTTGTTCCTAAAAAAGTCTTTGCTGTTTTTGTTCGTTGGTAGACCTGGAGGCTAAGGAGCGTGTGATGGAGGACATGCGTCTGGCTCTGGCGGAGCAGGAGGAAACGCAGGAGCAAATGGAGCAGGTCCTGGAGGAGAAACTGGACGCCATCCAGGAGCTGTCCAGCGGTAAGTGACACCTCAGAGGAGGAACGTGAGCGGAAAACACCAACAACGCTGAGAGAACAAACCAGAATAAAACACGACTTCATATCACAGGCTGTATAGAAATATGCAAGACGCGTCTCCACTTCCTTGCATTGGCCAAACTGACACCATTTTCCCGGGAGTCTGATCAGTACGACCACATTTTTATTAAGTTAATGCTAAACTCTGCTCTACCTCCACCAGTTTCAAGGAAATGTTGGCTTATACACTGTTCTTATTTATTCAAGTGTTATTTTTCCCAGCTCATCTTTACACAGGGTGAATCTGCAAAGTGCACATAGAAGAAATGACCCATTCATTCCTTTATTCATTTTCCATAATCTATAAAACTAATTAGTTCACACTGTTTTAGTAGAGTTACAAACATAAGACAACACTGAGAGCCAGAACTAAACTGCAGGTGGCAGTAATCTGCTGCTCATTTTTCTCAAAAGAAAAGTTTCTTTAAATGTAAACAATTTCATAATGTACTTGTTCTTTTTTTACACCTCAAAATAAGGAAAAAAATGTCCTTATTAATAGGTTATTGTACTCATCATTTTAACGGTCCTGGACAACACATCCTGATTCTATAGCATCAAACAACGAACTAAAACCAAACTTCAAGAAACCTTCCTTGAAACGTGTGATGTTTCCTGTTTTAGTTTCGCCCAAGTCCCGCCCACTAACATGGAGGGGGCGGAGCTTATTACCTATAGCCAGACACCAGGGGGAGCTCCACATCCATCTTTATACTTCTATGCTTCACATTATGACAGAATTGAACTCGCGTGTCTAATGGGACCTGTCTGGTTTTTGCTGATACTGATCCTTTGGGGGGGGGGGATTCTCTGGATGGATATAAACTCAGACTGTCAAAGCTGACAGGACGAGGCTGTAATTTCAGTCCTCGCAGCGTTTTTCTGAGAATCAGCATCATTTCTTGATAGTTTCCAATCAGGTGAGTGCGTTCGCGTCCCATAACAAACCCGCGCTCAGCACTTTGTTACTTATTTATTTATTTATTAAAGAAGCACTTCCATGTGGATTTCCTTCTTCCCACAAGAGATCAGAATACTTTGAAACTTGCAGACTTATTAATTTGAATAAAACCAAAATCAAACCATTAAATCTATTAAATTAAATCTCCAATTAAACTATAGGATTAGATTAAATCTCTGGTGCTGATGAGATGAAACTTGAGAAAGTGCACACACACATGGAAATATAACTTTATCTGGTTTGTATTTTATTAATAATAAAAGGGAAATGAAACACACACAGACGTGAGCCTGAGCTTCACGTATTACACATTTACCAGTTATCTGAAGGTCGACTGAACGTAGATGTTCTTTGCTAAAATAAACGTCTCCATTGGACCATTTTCAGAGGTGGAGAAACTGAAGGGGATGCTGCTGCAACAGGACGGTGGAAACAAGACCCACCGTCTGGTCGACAGCCCGTCAGACGAACTCAAAGCGGCCAAGAAGGAAAGCGCTCGTGCACAGGAAAGCTTGAAGGTACAGATCCTTTCTGTGTTCACATGAAGGGGGCTGATGACATTATACAGCTTTTAATGTAAACATGTTCAGGAAACTATACTTTCTATTCAAGTGTCCATTTTATTTATTTAGGGTGTTTAAAAGTTCTTCACATTCCAATTGCAATGTTAAATACTTCTGAGAAATAAATGTTTAATGTTTAATGGCATATTATCATTACATTAATGAAAAGAAATGGTCTCAGTATAATGTTGATGGTAATAATTATTAGTTATTGTGACAGGCCAAAGTGGGACTAAGTTCCCATAAGAGCGCTGATTATTAATAGAGAATAAAGTTGGTTAAATATTCTTTAAGAAAAAGGAAAGTACAGTTAAACCAGGACTGAAGTTAATCTGTCAGACACATCGTTCTTTTTTTTAACCCTAATAGATGTTCACTGAGAAACACCAGGGTGAGCGTAAAAAGTGGCTGGAGGAGAAGCTGTCGCTGATCGGCCAGGCCAAAGAGGCGGAGGAGAAGAGGAACCAGGAGATGAGGAAGTATGCAGAAGACAGAGAGCGCTACAATCGGCAGCAGAACCAGCTGGTGAGAAAAACCACGATATGCTAAATGCTACCTGAAACACGTTGTGGCTATTTTCTCTTCAGTAACAAGAAACGGTCAAAATGCACATTGATGTGTTCATTTCACTACATTTTGTCTGTGTTGAGCGTCTAATTTCCTCCTAAATTCTCTAAAAGTCGTCTTCCTACTGTCGCCTCGTCTATATCTGGTATATGAGGAACTGTTGTGAAGCTCTTTATCTCCTGCATAAGTCAGTCAGGTCCAAATATGGTCACATCCTTTCTATTGGAAACCAATGGTGAAAGTTAAAGGTTGATCCAAAGCTTAACTCTCATTGGTTGGTGTCGATTTCTGACGACGTGATTGGTTCTAAAGTGACCGGATATTCTGCCTCTAGTCTGAGTTTATCTGAGAGCGACATTTAAAAATGCTGTGACGTCTGATATAAGAAGAACTTTACAGCTCAGATTAGCAAGAAAAGTCAAAGAGAAGTCAGCTGAGGGAGAAGAGAAGTCAGACCAATCATGAGCATTTGATACGTTAAACATGTATTGTTAAGATGAGTAGTGCCAAAAGAAAAGGAACAATATGTCAGACGAATTCACCGAACTTACACAAACCAAACTTTCCAGATTTATTCCTAACTACCTTCTGCAGGTATTTACAGAGGAGATTTTTCACATATCATTCAGAGCCTGATTTATTTTTATATATTAGTTTGTGGAGTGATAGGAAGAGATATCCAACATTCCCCCGAATCTGACATGTTAACAACATGAAACTAACAATTTGAACCTCACTTTAGCCATTATTCAGATTTGTGTTCTGGAAATATATGCAAATTAGCACATATTTAAGTAGATAATTAAATATAAATTCACAGAAAACTTGTAGTATAAAAAATAATGAATTTATTTTAGTAATGAACTGGAGAAGTTTCATGGTGACATTACCTTAATCTGCAGAATCATTTCTGTCCATCATGATTCTTGTTTTTGGACGTTGTCCACTACAGAGCTCTAACATCCTTCTTCTACATTTGTTATTCCTGCACCGAATCCTTGCTCTTGTCACCAGGAGTCCCAGCTGACAGAGAAGGAGCAGACGATGGAGAAGTGGAGGAAGGAGAGGGACGCTCTGGTGTCGGCCCTGGAGGTCCAGCTGAAGAAGCTTCTGTCCAGCCAAGCAGAGAAAGACAAGCTCATCCAGCAACTACGTCAGGACAACCCACCGCCGCCGCCACTAGAGGTCAGTGTAACATAAAGATGAGCCGACGAAACTCAATCCGACACAAGTCGAGATGTATTGTAGCCATTTTAGTGTTTTACATGTTGTCAGAAAACCAAATGAAATACTTGGACTATTTAAAAAAACAAAATGAAAGAATCCTTCAGGGATGTCAGATTTCCATCAGAGCCCAATACCTGCATGAACCTTTATTTATTTAATGCTCCAGTTGATTGAGTTTATTCACAGTTTAAATGGGGTTTAACCAAGGAAAGAGACTGAACAACATTCCTGCAGGAGGAGAGACTCCTTCCATTGTGCTCTCCTCCAGGACGACTACAACACACACAGTGTGAACACCAGACTGCACTGATTCACCAAATGAAATTGATGCCAGTCCGTATTGATTTATAAATTTGGTGAGAGGGCTGCAGGTGATGCTTATGCAGGCGTCTCTCGCTGCGTCGGACAAAGCTCCGAAGGACACACCGGATAAGTGTGAAGGAGGGAATTAATCCAAGCTGCCGAGCGACTCGTACCGCGATAATTGATGGCGATGTTTTAAATAATTCTAGGACGCCGTCGTGGTTGTAAACGAGGAAGCAAAACGTGTTTTAGTAGACGGCCAATTAACATTAGTGGGAGAATCAAATTAACTCAGAGCTGTACTGAGCTCTACTGCCTCTTTCCTCTAAAATTACCAATGAGCAACGCAGCCGCCACTAAAAAACAACTTAAATTAGACTGTTAACGCAACCAGGTGACGCAACCAGGTGACGCAACCAGGTGACACGCTGGTAGTTAAAGATTTGAAAACCATGGTGTGAGTTCACACAGTCCTGTTTATATGTTTAAAGAAAAAGAAGAAAGAAGAAAAATCTGTTTAATTTGTGCAACTCTCACCAACACTGAGTCATTTCTGTCTAATCTATTGCACTCTACACCAATCAGCCACAACATTATGACCACTGACAGGACTAGTAAATAACATTAAACCTCCTGGGACTCAAGCATCTTAATTTCTTTAAAATAAGCAGCATCTTTGAACTGGAAGTTGTTTTTGGAAAAAAAAATAGGAGGACAAATGCAAAAGCAGAATTGGAAACGATTAAATCCCAACGTCCTCAAACGAGTACTTGTGAGTTTGTTAATTTTTCATGTCACATCAAACTAGAAAAGTTAATAAGAAAAGATAAACAAGTGTATTGACCCTTCACTACCAGTAGATGGCAGATAGAAGTGTCAATAAGTGACAACAGGTCTAAATGAAGCAGAATAAGAAGCTACAAACCAAAAACCTAACCTCCCCATATGAGGACGCTGGGTCTCGGTAGGTTAAATCATGTTGTGATAATTCAGTGTTCATTGTGGGAAACTTTTGGACCTGGCGTTCATTCATGTGGATGTTACTTAGACCCTTTTCTGTCATACGTTTGGTGATGGATAATATTGTTTCCTTGCATGTTCCTTTTCTCCTCGTATATTATCTGCACATCTCGTCTTTCATTTTAGTAAATCCAGTCTGCGTCATAAAGCGTTAGGACATAACCAGTGTCAGGCCAAGTTTCAAATTGCGTTTTCTTGTCACTTCCTGCTACAGGTGGATCCGACTGGTCCCAGCGTGGCCGAGCTGAAGGCCGCTCTGTCTGAGAAGGAGGCTGAGATCCTGAGACTGAACCAGGAGCTCAAAGCTTTAGCAGACAGACAGAAGGTCACACAGGTCAGTACTAAAAAAAAAAAAAACAGCCACCCAGGCTTTCCTTAAAGGAAACTTTTAAAGATATGCGGTTTAACCTTCATGAAAGGCTTCAAATTTCCATCATTGTCCTTTATTTATTTCTGTGTTGCTGATTTAAGCACTAGCATAAGATAATGTTCTCTGAGATAGCTCTGAAATACAAATCTGAAATACACAGTAGAGGCTGTAATTGAACCTGGTAGATTCACCATGTATGAAAAAGAGTAAAAAAATAAGAATATAAAGCCCATGTAGGGTGAGTTTCCATCAGGTCTGGATGCTCATTATCTCATTTCTCCTGCTGCAGACTAAAAGCAGCGAGAGCCCTGCAGCGCTGGCCGGGGACCCCAGGCAAACCCAAGCTATTAACAGGACGTCTGGAAGCAGAGATACCAGGGCGTCAGTCTGCAGCCAGGTGAGCTCATGGCCGTCCACTACACCCGATCACACTGCACCATCCTACGGACATTAAAAGGGGGTTTGCAGGGAGATTCAGACACAGTTGCGTTCATGGACTCTAGGAATCATAAGTCAAACTGAGCTTTGATACAGAAGTGATGTATATGGTGCATTCATGAAGTAGTGCATCACTCTAAGACAGGATGTTCCTAATTCTGACCACTCCTGGTTACTGGTTGCTGCATCTGTGAGTAAAAGGACACATCCTGCTCAGATTAGATGCTGCATTCACTCACTGTCTCATGAACGTCGTGGGAGTTTTTTTAATTTTAAGAACATCTGTGGGTGGTGCTCACTCAGAAACTCTCATGACTCAGGGTCTGTACCAACCAGACCATCTCCAGATGCGTTCAGGAGGTTTGTGTCGAGGCAAATTCATTCTGTTCCTGTTTTAAATTGTGAACAAATCCTACAAATGTTCTCTGAAGAGATTTGGACGTCATTACTCAGACGATGGAACTGAAACCTTCCTGCCTTCAGGTTTCCAGAGATCAGGGAAGGTAAATAGTGTCTGGCAGGGCCACACGTTGTCTTTGAACCTGGACCAGACCACGTTTATGACTCATAAACACAGTCTGATCCACTAGTAGTGGAAGAATGTGTCGCCACTTCTCGTCGCTCTTCTTCAAAGTAACAGGTTCCGACTACATCCACCAGCTCCACTTTCACAAGTGCAGCTCCAGCCTTCAAAGAGGCTTCAGATGCTCGTACCTGTCTCCAGGCCTCAGGCCACTTATTTCAAAGGTTAACTCAGTACTACAGAGCACCAGCTGACTGACTGACTCCTCCTCCTCCTCCTCCTCCAGCAGCAGCAGCCCGGTGGTTTCATGGCTCCACTTGACATGTTGTGTTTGATGTGTCTTTTATCTGCGTCCTCCTGAACCTCAGCACTTTAAAACAGAGAAGGAACGAAGAGAATCAGAGACAAAAGAGTCGGATGTGACTGGACGATAAGTCTGTCTGGGATTCTTTCTTTCTTTCTCTCTCATATTCTTCTTTCATTCATTCTTTCTTCGTAGCAGCAGTGACAGGTGTGATTACTGTTGTCGTGGCGACTGGCCGTGGCTCATATATTTCCATGTATCTCTAGTAAACCGTTTAAACCCTGACCTCCGTCCCACGTGTCCCCTCCCTCCTCCAGAGCTCCACGGGCTTCCCGTCCGTGCTGGACTCCTCGGAGATCTCCACAGAGAACGGCAGGACGAGTCGCTTCCCCCGGCCCGAGCTGGAGATCTCCTTCAGCCCCCTGCAGCCGAACCGCGTGGCCCTGCGGCGCCAGGGGGAGGACAACGCCGTCACCGTCAAGATCACCCGCTCGGCGCGCAAGAGGAAGAGCGGCGAGATGGAGAAGGTGAGAGCTTCCACACGTTCTCCGCACGAAAAACCAGCAGCAGATTTGAATTAATCAGACGCCCTCATGTCTTCTTACTATGTGTCTTGAAGAATTCCTCGGTATGAAGCTGCGTTTGTACACCACGCACCCCTCTGTGGTTACAGAAATAAACCTTCCCTAGACGTCAAAAAAAAAAAAAAGACATGAGGCTGAGATGAGAAGAGGTTTTACAGTTATTTTCAGAGATGATCGTTTTTCACACATGTTCCGTGGAGAAAATATCACAGAGGAACCTTTACCTCCGCCTTCAGCTACCAGCTCTGGTAGTGTGGATTTTCTCCTCGGATGTGGAACAGTAGCAGCCGACGAGACCTCAGGGACCAGAACAGGCGGCAGTGAGGTTATTCATTTATAGCCAGACAAACACAAGCAGCCACATGAAAATATATGCAATCATATATGTGTAAAACATGTGGAGGACAGGTCACATCAAATATTTTGCAGGTGCACAAACACATGGAAATGTAAATGAATATTTGAGTGTTTTCCTTGGCCTCACCAGGCCCATGATGACTTTGCCTGAAGCGCGACATGTGCCGTTCATACATCGTGTAGGGAACCACTAACGAGGTCAACAAGTCACATCCATCTGTGCGCTTTGGAAATGGATTGCAGGGGTTTCACGCTGTGAGCCCGGTCAATACTACAAATGTTCTGTGAAACGATGTCGCGCGTTGCCGTGGAAACCAGTCCCGGCACAGACCGAAGGGGCTTCCAGACGGGGTGACGTTTTAAAAAGAGATCACTCCACCAGAGGGTGAACAGTGTAGAGGTCGTTTCCAGGACGCCGGCTCCGACTGGAGCTTGATTTAATGCACAAGGAGCTGCATTTATGCAAATGTTGGACTAATGCTTGGGAAGTGGGCTACTGCCTGGTCCCAAAGGCATGTGACACATGTGCAGCTCAGACTAACATGCATCTGTGCATCCTGGATGTTCTGCAAGGTTATTTATTCAAAGGAGGGAAAAAAAAAAATCCAAATGAAATGTATTTGCATTTAAACAGTGAGGGTGAGGACTTCATGATACTTGAGTCATGATACGATATGATCCCGTGATATTATGATATTGCGGTATAAGTGCACCTTAAAATACAAGTTGCATACATGTATATCAGACGACAGAATGATAATTCACTGGACAAACTGAGCCAAAAAAAAAAATAAATCCATTTCCAATTTATTGGACTTGTAGAGAAAAAGTCCAAGTCAAAAATCCATATTAAGACTTTCAAAATCAATATTGTATCAGAAGAAGAAGTATCTCAGTATATTGCCATGTCGATATTTTTTCCCACTCCTATTAAACGGACACTTATGCAGTTTTACTGGACACAAACACTGGGACATCCCTGATCTTTTATAGTTATTTCTTCTGCCATGAATGAAAAAAATATCGTCTTCAGTTTTAATGACTAACATTGAAAAAGAACACGTGTCTGATCGTGTCTGCTGTGTAAAGTGAGTCAGGCAGCAGAGACGAATCTTCCAGAGAGCGTTGGAGGACCACAACAGTTCTGGGGTGAATCCACTCGACTCCAGGAGAATAAAAGGAAAGACTTTAGGAGGAGGAACCTTAAGATTGGATCAGGACTCCGTATTAAAAGGTTGTTATCAGATAAAAAGCTCAATCAGGACAACTCTAGTCTTAAATCAGCATAGATTCAGTAAAATATGTAACTGCAACTAAGATCTGTCTCTACATATGTTCTAATCTGAAGTAAAGCATTCTTGGCAGTTACTCCTGTGAAGTTGTTAAAACATGCATGTGCACACACGGTGTGTGACTCTCATTAATCATTGCTGAGCGACACACATCCGTCCTCCCACATCTTTGATGGTTCACACACATGCAAACACGCATCAGCCCCAGGAGCACATTAAACAAGCTTCCCACTCATCGGTACACGAGGTCGAGCGCCGTTCATGTGTCACATCGCTCTTCTTCTTCTGTCGCTGTCACAATTTATTTTTTTTCCCCTTATGCAGAAACGTAATGAAAACATACCGGGCCTTCTTTAAAGGAATGCCAAAAATACGAGGGCAGAGCGGAAACTTTTTTACATCCAGCATGTTCGCGCTGCGTGATTCCCAGTATAACAGCAGTGACGGTTCTGTCTGACATGCTCATGTCACATATCATTATTATTTCAGTTTGACAGTCTCTAAACCCAGAATCGTCCTATTTCTACATGATGATCTGTAGCCGCGTGCTACGCGCTCAGTGTTTCAAGTTTACCTCCGACAAAGTTGCCCCCGAGAGGCATCTTGCAGTTAGAGCCGACTACTTTTGCGCCTGGGTGAGTTTTTTTTTTTTGTGCAGATGATGAGAGTCAGGATTTCATTTCTGCATCAGTGTAATGAAGCTTCACATGGGATGTCTGAGGCAGGACTGTGAGAGGCTGGGAGCAGGGGAGTAGTGTCACACTATCAGCTCTACGAAATAGAGAAATGTGCAATGTTTAAATAGGTTATTTCTAACTAAACTTTAAATGTTAACTTTAGAAGAGAAGGAAGATGCCGTTCCAATGACTTAGCTTTCCAGGAAAACCTTTTTCCTAACGGTGGCGTCCGCCGTCCTGGACACGTGTTGGCAGATGTGCGTTAGCTTCACATCCTCGCTCTGGGACTTGTAGGCAATATTTTGACAACAGTTTTCACACCTTCGATGAATGAAGATTCCCTGAATAATTAACGTCACCGAGGGCCTGAGTATGAATGTTAACACGAAGCATCGTGATCACCTGTAGGCGTTCACCTTGTCAGAAACAATAAACCTGGCAAAGCTAAAACTGTTCAATATTTTATTTAGATTTTCAGTGGCTCAGCAGAAGAACATCGAAGAATCATTTAAATAAATGAACAGCACCGGTGTGCACATTAAAATATAAACTGTGAAAGGTGAGCATTTAACTACAGTCAGGTTTCCTTGCAGCTACTGACTCGTGTGAATGTTCTTGAGGCTCAGTTTCTTAGTTGCATCTTCATAGTCCACAGAAAACAAAGAATGAGTCAACTCTGTGATGCAGCAGCTCAAAAACATTTGTTCACAACATGTTGAGACATGGAGGTGATCCACAGGGCGACGCTCGGACTCGCAGTGTTTATGGTTTTTAGTTTTTAAGACCTGTGGCACAATCATGTTGGAATTCAGATGTGTTTCTAGTCGTTCGACGGCCACATCGGAAGATGAAGACGTCTCCGTTCTGACGTCTTTAAGTCGCAAGAGAAACTGCATTTGAAGTTTGTCTCAAAAAAAAGTCAGTGATTGGCTTTGAAATATGAGTCAAACTTTAGTTTTAGAGTGATTGCCTGATATAAAAGGAAAAGCAGAGCAGTGAGAAATGCTTTCACATTTACTGACCTCAAGGAAAATAGAAGAATTTATTTAGAATTGGTGCGTTTGAAGGAAACTGTGGTTGTTTCCCAGAAGTTTAGCTTCTTAAAAACTTTCTTTTTAACCTTCTGGCCAGTAAATAGCCAAACTTTTCATTTGGCCTCATCTGTGTCTTAAAACAGTGACTGGTTAGATGTGTGTGAGGACATGGTGGTGATGTGTCTCCGTGCTGTGACAGAAGCTCATTAGATGGAACATTTTAGGCCTTGTTCATGTAACAACCCTCCTCCGTCGTAGCTCTTTTGACTCTTGTAGTCTGCTTTGATGCCGGCAGCGGGGCGTATTCATACACGGGTGAAAGCTGTGCGATGAAACCCCAAAGTAATTCCACTAATGACTGCTGTTCTGCTGACTGGGCTGATGTTGAGAGAGGGAGATCTGGAACACAAACTGAGGGGAGGTGGATTTAATGAGAAATCAACAATAAGACGTACGTGTTTGTGTTGAGTTGAGCTTCTGCAGCTCATTGAAACTGACGTGACGTTACTTCAGACTTTACTTTTTGTCTGGGGATCTGGAGCGCTTCACTCAACATTTATAAACATAAACACTTCATTTTGAAAAGACTGTCTTGGGAAATTCTCTGTGAGTATAAAGTTTTTCTTGACATAAAAATCTTTGAAAAGTCGGACTTTTGAAACTTCAACATTTTTCGATGCCATTTCTGGCAGTCTTTTTCATTTCATTATGTTTTTACACGCTGTTCTCTGAGCATCACCTCTGTTATTGCTGATGCAATGACCCAGTTTCCATTTGAAAATCCACAGAGTCAAACTCAACTCAACATATGAGAGAAATAATGACACGAGGGGCTTTGAAATGTCTAGAGCCAACAGATCATGAGTGTGAACACATCAATGGTCCCGTCATCCCTCATAGAGTAGTGGACCAGTAAAGACAGGCTGAAGTAAAGTCCTGTACCCAACAGCAGGAGGGTGCAAAGAAAAGAAACGGGGAAGTGGGCCAATATAAACTTTGAGAAAAGAGTACAAAGGGAGGTGCTCAGAGAGAATAAATTGAGGGAGATTGGTAAGGGGTCTGGGGGGGGGGCAGCCAGAGTAGAGAAGAAAGCGAAATGAGGAAAGACTGGTGAAGAATAATGGAAGAAGGGAGGAAAAGAGGGAAAAGCAGAGCGGAAGGAGGGTGAATGGGAAGATGTAAGCAGGGAGGAGGGAAGTAACATGGCAGGATGAAAGAGCAGGAGTTCTCCATGGGAATTCTCGAAGAGGCTGAAGAAGAACCTGACGTGGCTGCAGAGAGAGTTTAGAGCAGAGTGGAGTCTGACTGTGCGGCCTGTACTTAATGTACGCGTCCATTAACGTGACATCTCCTTCAAGCTTTGGCTTTGTCACGCTCTTCGAAATGAAGATGTCTACACTTACTGCCAGTCAGTAAACAGCATGGCTTGTGATTATTAACTCTCAGACAGATGGAAATATACAGAGCATGGACTAATCCCATTGTACGCGCATATAGTACTCAGAACAAACGTGGGATTGTCATTGATCCCCCACATTTACGCACTTAAACGCTCTCAAATTCCGCACTAAAACTAGACTCCCCCTTGTTTCTACCACAGATTATAGTACAGTACATTTAGTTTTTTTTTTTTAGTTTTTTATCAAACACTGCATTCCCTTTCCCATGTCAACATTTCTGTATCTTGTAAACACAGAACCAAGCCCCGACTCGTGCTACTCAGACTGTACACACTTTAGTGCAAACACATCTTCATTTAAGAGAGTAACCTAACAAATGAAAAACAATACGAAGTGTAATTCCTTGTAGCATTAGGTTCCAATTTTAAAATAAGGAATGTTAATTTATGAAATCTTCAGATAGATTTTTAGAAACTATGCGATTTCCTGCATCCTCTCGTTATAAATCTCATCTTTGTCTTCAACGACAAGATCTCGCAACAAGATTATTCCACATTTAACATTACAAGCCTAACCCTGAGAGCACCGTCAGGTCCAAAAGTAGTTTGGATTAAAAAGATATGACGACAAAGAACAGAAAGCCCAAATGAACGATGTGAAACTAGAGGGAAGATAATGTGGAAATACCTCAGATCTTAGGAACCATTGGCAACATTAGACCTGAGTTAAACCGATTCGATTTGGGACCCTGTGAATTGAAATTGAATCAATCCAGGAAATCGGTAGTGATATTACAACCCTAGTAGCTGCACTGAATGAGCCCCAAAGGAAAGATGAGCCAGTTTTGTTTTTCACTCTTATTCTAATCATAGATCCTGTGCCTATTTTTAAATTGAGGCTTTTTGAGTCTCTGGCCCACTGACCGTCCAGAAATAAACCTCCATCCAACTTTTATTTTACCAAACAGCTTTACAGATACGCAGAAACCACAGAATATAAGTGACCCGACCTGTACTGACTGTAATGGATGAGCCATGACCGTCCCTCTCCTGTCTCCCGTCTCCCTTCTCCTCCAGGCAAAAAACTTGTAATTGAGGCTTTCCAGTTCCATCACAAAACTCAAACCAACTGGGGCCCCCGTCGTCATGGAGGCTCAAATAAATGTGTGGAAATAACATTTAGACATAAACCGAGACTGCCATGCAGGACAAATTGAACCCATTCAGGAGCAAAATTCCCAAACTGTGAACCCAAGTTTTTATATTTGGAAGTGTGGAGCAGTTTGACAGAAAGAATCTCTTTAGCTGAAGTCTGTGGCCCCTTTCACATCGCAAGAAAAAACCAGGTCGACCCGGATCCAATGACCTGGCAATCGACCTGGGATTTTACCGGCTCGGTTTCGATGCAAACAAGTATGTCTCGTCGACCTACTAATTTACACGATTACGTTGATGCACCTGTCTGATTTTGTCACTGGGCGGCCTGTCAGACTGTGTCATTGTAGAAGCTCCAGGGCTGCGAGCAGCTCAAAAACAGAGCAAAGTTTTGGCCCATAAGAGACTGATCTCATTAATGGTAGTGCACTGGCAAGACCGTGACATCCACAAGCTGCTCTGCATCCGAGGAGAAGAGGAGATTAGGCGGTAGATATCGGACACTGTGCAGGACACAGTGATTTATTCGAACATCGCCAGCGGCTCTCACAGCGGGAGGTCAGACCCGGGACTGCTTGCTTGCTTGTTTGGAAGATTTTGCAAGATTTCCCACAACGTATTGACTTACATCCAGCAACTCTTCTTAAAAAGCAAAAAGTACGTATAGAATATTGTTTGAAACAGAAGTTCTGCAGCGCCAGGTGTATATCTCCTCGTTAAGCTACTTAGAGCCAGCGTTGCTTTAGGCTAAGAGACGAGCAGCAGGTTGGCCGGAGGCTGGTTCAGATACTCTTTAATTGAACCCATTGCGGGTCCGATGCCTGCATAATCTTGGCCTATCCTTGATCCAGCCGCAAGCAGAGAGCAGCTTTGCCCCTGATTAATGGGACGACACTTGTGACCGAGGTCATGGATAGAGTGAGTGTCAGGGAACAGACGACTGACAGACGGCGAGGTCCTCTGAGAGGCTTCCGGCTCAATTCTGATCTTTACTTCTTCAACACAAACTATTGTGCGTTGATGGAGCTCAAATACACTTTGTTTAACTAATTTGACTAAGCTGGGATTTGTTATTGCCTCATGTGACATTGATAAACTCAATTTATTCAAAGCTATTTGTCAACACGGCACAAAGGTGGAAAGCGGAAGCCATTAACGTCTTATTTGTGTCGGAGTTTACAAATGCAAGAGTGTGCTTTTGTGTTTTTAATAAGGTTTGAATGGCAGCAGAGCTCCATCGGGTGGAAATACCAACGAGACGTGACAGCCCCGACCAATTAGTTGGTTTAAGAGTTTATGCTTATCTAGTAGGGAAAGCTCTTACCATTTAACTTCTTCAAAGATCTTTTTATTATAACAGTGTACAATAGCCCCGGTACTGCAGTTCTGTTCCATTATAAAAAAAACTTAATAGAAAAAGCTCTAATGGAGCATAACTAAAAAGAAATGTTGTAGCCTCAGAAGACACAGACACTAACGCTCCTGGAGCTACACAAGCATTTAAATCTTTAACAATTCTTCCACTTCTACTCTGGCTGTGTCTTTCCCTGTGACACTTAAGTAGTTGTGCTTTGTGGCTTCGTCACAGGAAGCGTTGTTATAAATACCCGAATGTATATGCATACTTTAAGCTCATGGATATTAATGGCCTCCCTCTGCGACTTCCTACTGTATCCTCCCTGAACAACTCGGCGTTATAATACAAGTAGTATGCATCTCCAAACACACACATATGAGATGGAGTTGAACATTAAACATGAATGGTGCAGGGAGTGAGGGACGCTTCACATCAAACCCCACCAGGAGCCTGAACTCTATAAACCTTTAATGCGTCCTCTTAAAATGCCTTAAAACATTAAACCCCACCAGTGCTTCCATTTCTAATGATCTAAACTGGAACGCTACACATTGTTAAGCAGACGTGTTTTCATGTGCTCCTTTTTCTTGGTGGCGATGGAGCTGTGATCAGTGTGATCAGTGTGATCAGTGAGCCGCCAGCAAATAAACAACATGTAGTCAATTCATTCACTAGAAGCATAAAAGACTTGGTGCAGGAAACAGACACTTCAACAAGTTCTCACTTTCCTGTTAGATTAGTTGTGAGATTAAAAGATCGATACAGACTCCAGAGCTCACTAACGAACACAAAGTTTAGTTCGAGGCTGCGTCAATACCACTTCTCGTCTCACTAAGTGGGTATACCTGTCGATACTGAGTGCTAATTTGAGGACGCGCTAATAAAATTACACTTGCAACAATGCTGTTTGAAATGTGTGTTTGTTTTCAAATGACCTCTGTAGCTGTATTGATGTTTGAATCCTAACGCAGAATATTTAACCCTGTGAAGTCAGACACATGAAGTAAGTCTGAAAATCCAGTTTATTAATGCTAAAGTACTTAGAAGATAAAGATAAATAAATTAAATTAAAAATTACACTTTCCACTTGTGATTACTTGGAATAATTATTAAAACATAACACGTAACTCTCCTATAGAATAAACTAACACTGATTTTAAGATTTTAACATTTTAAATTGATATTTTAATTAAATCATAAATAAAACAGGTATGCCTGATATATAACCTGCTGTATCATATTTGATAACAGACGAGGTAAATCTGAAATTGCCAGAATGAATGTCGATGAAATGTGCAAATTTCTGAAAGCAAAATTCACACGACACTCTTTACAGACATGTTTTTAACCACATTTGTTTTTGTTTTTTAAGTCTTACATTTTCAGGCGGAGTAAACGAGGAACAACACGTCAGGTATAATTTTCTTTTCAGTAAATAGCATCTCATTTTCATCCTCACAAACTCATGAACACATTAAAAAAAAAGCATTATTTTCACTGCGGTCATCCCATTTCTCCCCATCATTTATCACACTAGTGTAGCCTTCACTCCTGGGCCTAAAAGGGCATCATTTGTCAAATGGTTTCATCCAAAAACTACCAGTAGCAGTAGTGGAAACATAAAACGCTTCCTAGATGTCGTCAGTGAACAGTTTTAAAAACAGACACTTCACTGCTCAGCTTTTCAACCACGGAGAATGAAGCAGAGTGAGACATCATAGCGAGGTTTACATCCTCTGCCTTTGATTTACCCATTTTCATGCTACATGATAAGTGTGTGAATAACGTCTCAAGATTCCGTCCGCTCTTCACTTTGAGCTGTTTTGGTTTCATGTTGTTGTATTGAGCAGAACGGCTGGTTGGACCCATTATGTTAAATGTTGTGGGTATTGTGGAATTAAATGTGATTTGCATGAGCTGAGCAGAAAATGAGAATTCATACATTAATGTAGGAGATCAGCTTCAGTTGTTGATGCAACATTCCGCTTGGAGGAAGTAGTTTCTGCTTCCCTGGCTGCCTTGCATCATGCAGAGAGGTGTTTCTCGTTAAAAAGCTTCTTCTCTTACCTTTTACACACAGTTGTTTTCGCCTCCTTTCTTTGTCTATTATTCTGTCTGTTTTTCAAACATTTTCATTCATTCTGTCTCTCATGATGACTCGCGTCTTAGAAAGGCTACTCGTTGCTTGTTTACCCTGTTAGAGAGGATGAAGTAACCTGGAGTTTTTAGACTTGACGCCATGTGGATTTCATTTTACCCAGTGCATCAACTGGATGCAGCCAATCTGAGACGTTTGCTGATGGTCAGATGGCGTGGAGGTCTCGTAATGTGTCCATCACAACATAGATCTTTGTCGTGACATAATCCGTTCCCAATGGAACGGCTTCGTACTGACTTTCCCCAAACAAAGTCGTTGTTACCCCTAACGTTGCACATGTCACTATGTAGGTGTCATCTCTCTTGGGGAGGTTAGTCTGAGCTCAGAGTGGAGACTGTTTTCCTTCATGAATACTTAAGCAGATAACTTGGAGGTCAGAGTGTAAACTGGTTATCACAGGGTGGACAACATGTAGCTAGGATGGCTCTACACAGGCCAAGCTGAGCTTTTTATGAAACAGAATGGTTAGTAATTCATTCCAGAACATCAGTGAAAAGTCACAGGGTGCTCCACCTTCATGTCAGGTACCTGATAAGATCCTGCTAACAGGAGGTCATGTTGCTCTTTGAAGCAGCCTTAATATTTAAGATGAGCATTTAGCAGCTAACGTGCGCGGTATTTCCCTGAGGACTTGTTGGAGACCAAAGATGGAGCAGATTGAGAGTGAATACTTGATGCCGACACCACTCCAGATGCATGATAATGTCGGTTCTCGCTGAACGTCAGTTTCAGTCTTCACGGCTCGTTTCCACCACTCCAAAACAAGCTGTTATAGATCTTTTACCACTTCATTTGAGTTTGTTCCCTTGTGCTAAATCTTATCTTATTCAATATTCTTGTCTGTCTGGTCATTTGTATTAGCAAAGGCACAGCCAGTATTTACACCAAGCAGGCATAACATTATGACCACTTTCCTGATATTGTGTAGGTCTTTCTTGTGGTGGCTCATTGGAGAATGGACATGGACCTTCTGAGGGTGCTGAATGTTGTTAGTGGGGGGGGTCTTTGAGGGGAGGGGTCTCTGTGGATCATCCCACAGATACTTGATCAGTTTGGGATCTAGTGAATTTTGAGGCCAGGTCAACACCTGGTGCTGTTCATTCCTAAAGTGTTTTTGTGTCTGGGGATGGCTACTGCCATCAAGGAGTGTCATTGCAATGGGGGGAGGGGGTGGGGGGGGTCTGCTCTGGTCTAGGTGGGTGCTACATGTCAAAGTTTGATCCACATGAACGAATGCCAGGTCCAAAAGTTTCCCAGCACAACAACTGAATTGCCACAAGATGGTTCAAATGTTTTTTTCTTCTCCTGTCAGTGGTTTTAATGTTATGGCTGATCGGCGCATATCAATAAACCTATTGCATTTATTATTATTGTTATTATGATTAATTATTATGCATTTGCCGGTGATCATGCGACAAGTCACGGTTCTGAAAAGCACTCAAGTGTTTGTCACGATGATGAGACCTGATTCCAAAACAATGTTAAATGCAAATTGGAGGCTTCCAGCGTTCCTGTCATTCACGTCGCTTTTGCAAAGTAATTAAACTGTCAAAAAATCAGTGGGATGATTTACATTTAATTGCTGCCTCTTGAGTGGAGTGCTCGTACTTCATGGTGGTGACGCGTGGTTGGAGTGGCTTCTTATCTGCTGGATTTGCCGTCTGTCGGCCGTGACCCAGCAGTGATACGGCAGCTCATTCCATCAGCCACCACGGACTCCTGCCGCATTCAGTCTTCCTCAGAGACCAGCCGGGAGCATGTAAACCGGCACAGCATGAACACGCGCCGGCAAATAAACGTCTTCTCTTCGATGCTCTTTGCAGTCGTCTCCGTGGCGTCTGTCTTTGTCTCTTGCTCTTCGCTCGTCTCTCATCTCGACTGGCCTCTCCCAGCCTGCCGTGTCTGTCTGTTTAGCCGATGAGTTCCTAATGATTTATTGATGACGGTGTGGCCTCTCTCTAGAGGACACATCGCTGCTGTCCCAGAAAATCTTTATCTGAGTTCTTAGCTTTTATGTTGGTGTGGGGAGTTTTTGTGGCCCTGTCCATAGAAGTGCTGTGGACGAGTGGAGTGCACTTTTCCCCTTTTCACTTCTTTTGTTCTCACTGCTTCTGTTCCAGTCCTCCTTGATGAGAGAGGAATCATTTATCAGTCATTGGATTCACTGATGAGATAATGATTGTTGCTGTAATTAGCTGCTAATTGGTCTGAATTGTTCTTAAATATGAGCGTTTATCCTGCGCCTTATTGACTCGGATGTAACCAGAGTTTTAATGATGCCAGCTGCGTCGGGAGGGTGATAGATGATACCAGTGCTTATTTTAGCCCAGTTTATCCAAGTTTAGTTTACTGCAAACATGTGGTAGATGAAGGAGATTATTATAATTGGTTCTATGAGTGATTAATCTATTAATTACCTGCATAGTCATGTAATCCTTTGGTTAACTGGTTATTAATTAGCATGCAGAAGCTGCTCTCATGTGTCATGTCTTTATGTGTTGAAACAAATGGAAAGCAGCACTACAATTAGTATCACCATTAGCATCACCATTAGCATCACCATTAGCATCACCATTAGCGTCTGCTCTAGAGTCTTTGTTGAGTTCTTGTCTCAAACGTGACGGTGACTCCCGCCCACCAATCAGACTAAACTCTCTGGAGTCGCCCAGATACTGACGCTGCTGCCTTGTTGATCTGGTTTGTCTGTTACCAGACACTGTGATGGAGCGCATCACTTTCCTTCGGTCACTTCTGACGACCAGGTTCAAAGAGAAATACCAAAAGTAGTAAACCTACTACATCAGTAATGATGCATCGCCAGACAGTTAAAAATCGATACAAACGTGAGGTGATTCCAATCAGCTGAGATTCCCCTTTTAAACAGCAGAGGGCGTAATCTCTTCTTGAGTTCAGTTCATCGCTGTCCTACGTCACAGTCAGGTTTGAGATCTGCTGATCTTCTGTAAAAATGTAAAAATCCCAGACTAGGAACACGTGCAAGCCTCAGTTGGTTTATTTGAAGAGATTTTCTTCACTTGTATTGTTCATTAAGTTATTTTGATGTGGGATTTGTTTTAAAGATCCGGTTTTTAATTTATTTTCTGTGAAGATAAAGTATAATTTTAGTTGCACTTTTAAGAGGAATTTGCGTTGCAGAATTTACGCTGCCTCAGAAATAAAAAATGGATGCTCTTTAATTTGTTAAAGAGAAAATATAAGTTGTAGTTTTTCTGTATCAGTTTTTAAACATGAACTTACAGTTTGTGTTTTGAAGGAACATCCTACCTCAAAAATGTGTTTTTTTTCTTTGGTCTGAGAACTAATTAAAGGAAACTTTTTCAGTCATAATTTGTCTGCGAGCTCGTTCTGAAAATCGTGAGAAGATGGTATTGAATCGTGACTTGAGTGTATCGTTACGTCTCTAATACGTCTGTAGAATAAATACGATAAGAGCCGAACAGCTGGGAATCTGTTTTTCTTTCTTCAGCTCTGCAGCAACTCTGTCTCAATTCACATTTACCTCATGTCTCATTTACTATCATCTAATCTCTCCCTGTCTGACACACACACACTTTATCTTCTTTATTTTCTCCATGCACCCCATTCGCAGCTTATCCCTTATCTCTCATATACCTTCACACTCTTTCTTCTTAACCCTGTCCACGTCTTTCAGTCCAGCTGCACCGTGTCATTTCTCTCACACTTCATTCTGTTTCTCCACTTGCTTCGATTACGTTTTTTAAAAAATATCCGCTGACTCACTGATGACTCTACATGTCGTGACTTCTGTTTTTTTTTTTTTCTGCTTTACAAAGCAGAACGAGTTTATCTCGCCCACCACGCCCACTCCTCTGCCCGGCCGGCGAGCCTCCCTCTCAGGTCGGCTCCTTCTGAGTCACAGTCGCTTCATTTACTAAAGAGCCAGAACATGTTCGGGGATTTGTCGTAACTGAAACTGATGCAGGAATGCGCCGTGGCCTGAACTCGCTGCTTCTTCCCCCTGATGACCTGGATAAATCCTTGTATGGTCACTTCCTCGAACAGGAACGGCACAAAGACACGATCCCTCGCCGGCGTCCTCGCCTTGAAATGATGGCAGCTGCAGGATCTTGAGATCTTGAGGGTTCTTGTTTTCCATTTACTCAGTTCGGAATATGTAGTGTTACATATTTCACTTCGAGGCTGCCTCGTACAATTACATCCTGACTTTGACTCCTTTCTCTTTGTGATTTGTTTTTAGCTTTCACTGAAATAAAATTTTAAGCTGTGTGGCAAAACATCCTTTGTGCCTTCAGATTACCTGGAAACGGAATGAATAGGCCCTTTCACAGGTGCAGTAACGGTTCTCAAAGAAATATCATTAAAAACTGTCAAATATAAAGGTTGACATTCACATCCTCGTGTAATTTAACGCGTCCCTCCAGCAAACCAAGGAGTAAAATAGCAGAGCTTCACTTATCAAACCTCCATGATAGCTGGTTATGTGGGACATACCTTCAGAGCATTCATGACTTCCCTCCTAAAGGTATTGAACCAGACCTGGAATAAAAAAAACAAAAAAACATCCCATTTGTTTTATTTGTTTGCCTTAATGAAAGGTTTTCCACTGGCGGTTGACAATCGGTCTCATCATGTTGTGAGAAAGAGCAGTAAAGACAAATTGGATGTTGTGACTGGTAGCATTTGAGCTCGTCAACACTTTGTGCCGCTCCGTCGGGTAAATGCCGCTAAATTGGAGCTAGTTTTCTCCCCTTGAAAATTATTCAGAAACTGCCAGTCAATGGAAAGGCGGTGCACCAAGTGTGTGATTGTTTTCTCCCAACGTCTACATTAAATTAATGACCGGCTCCATCTCGTCCTATCAGTCTTGTCATTATGAAGCATTTTGTGGCTGTTTTTAGTCCCTGTCTTAGTCTCTTTCTAACCGACTCGTTGGTTTCGTACTAATCCTCTGCTGTGGGCGACTGTGGCTCGTGCCTTCATGTTATGTCTGTTGTGTGTTAATAGGAAGAAGTGGAGGCCGAGAACAGAAGGAACACAAGAACCAAACTGACGCCAAAGCTGACGCCACGAAAAGAGGAGGTGACGACCAGAGACGCACAAACACAGATATTCACACTGAATTCTTTAATCAAAGAAAGAAAACATATTTGTCAGTAGGAAGGTCCGATACTCATCTTTTAATATTAACTCTTCTTTCTCTGACTCTTCTGACTTTTCTTCTTTAGATTCTTCTTCTTCATGCTGCTTCCAACTTTTTCTGTCTGACTCTTCTGATTCTTCCTCATTTGACTCTTCTTCATCCGAGTCTTTTGACTCTTCTTCATCTGTATCCTCTGACCTTCCTCGTCTGACTCTATCGACTCTTCATCTCACTCTATTGACTCTTCTTCATCTGAATCGTTTGACCCTTCTTTGTCTGACTCTTCTGACCCTTCCTCCTCCGACTCTTCTTCATCTGACTCTTCTGACTTTTCCTTGTTTGACTCCTTTGACTCTTCTTCTTTGGATTCTTCTAAATTTTCCTCGTCTGACTCTTCTTCATCTGACTTTTCTTCATCTGACTCTTCTGACTTTTCCTTGTTTGACTCCTTTAACTCTTCTTCTTTGGATTCTTCTGAATTTTCCTCTTCTGACTCTTCTTCATCTGACTCTTCTTCATCTGACACTTCTTTATCTGACTCTTCTGACTTTTCCTCTTTTGGATTTTGTGGCAGCTTTAATGCCAACCAACCACCACTCTAGGAGCATGTTTTTGGTTGCGGCAGGTCAAGAACAAACAACTACAAAACATCAGACTTGGCTGTGGCCCGATACTGATCCAATCACTTCATCATTTTAAAGTTGCCTTGATCAGCCCTGATATGATCAGTGCGTCGCTGAAACATATTCTTACACGAGGTCACGTTGTCATATATATTTGCCTTCGTGATGACGAGGAGTTTTTTACTACTAGGTCAAAATACAGTTTTCACTTTAGTATTGTTAACACAAAACAAACACATGCACAGAGCCTGGAAGTGGTTTACAATCTAACTGTGGTTCATCTTTCTGTGATCAGAGCTCTTCCCCAGCGGGGAACCACGACTCCCAGAGCAGCATCCGCAGCAGAAAGGAAGGAACGCTGCAGAAGATCGGAGACTTCCTGCAGAGCTCCCCGACTCTGCTCGGCAGTAAAGGTCAGTGGAACAGTGTGGGACTCTTTGCTGTGGGGAGATACTTGGGTTTTATCTGCCTCTTCGTTGGAGAGAGTTACGGCGGTGAAATGTTGTGAAGACCAAGAGATGCAGTCGTTCTTTATTTCAAATGGAAAGAGCAGTTTAAATCCCACAAAGCAGCAGAGACGTTTGTGCAAGAATGTGATACAGATCTGTATCAAACGTTTTTATTGTCACTGGAGTGGCTGCAGTGCAAACAGTGAAATTACTCGAGTGGTTTATTCATTCAGCGTAAAACATTCGGCTCGGAGCGTTCTGATAAAAGGATAAAATGTCACAAGAGCCCAGTAATTTATAATGCACATAAATGGTCAAAATTGCACAACGTGAAAAGTGCAGCCCGGAGCGAGAACAGCAGCAGTTTGAGCGGTGGGAATAATTTACGGGTTTATTCGATGTCACTGAGGCTGTGTGGGAATAAAACAGAGCATCTGTGAGTGTGGTGCCAGCCCCGTAACTTCTGACAGAGGGTAGCGGTTCAGAAAGGTGGTGAGTAGGGTCCGTAATGACGTTTGCACCCCTGCGACGGGGCAAGGTCTTCCAGCGGGGGCAGAGGGCAGCAGACAGAGTGCAGTATGTGAGGACACTCTCAATGGTTCCCCGGCAGAAAGCCACCAGCAGTTATTGTTTTCTAGTAACGGATGGTTAAAAGACGTCCACAGAGATGCAGGCGCTGAGGAATTTAAAGATGTGCACCTTTTTCCAGGTATTTCCTGTTGATGTAAAGAAGAGTCTGTGGTGCATTTCCTTCTCGAGTCCAGGAGGAGCTCTTTCGTTTTATGTTTGACTAAATAAGACTTCAGTAGAAAGTTTTCTGTTTACTAAAAAAAAAAAAAAAGCCAGTTGTCCTCCTTCTTGGTTATATCTTTGACTTCTTGGTGCTCTACACATTTACAGCACCTGTCAAAGTCACACTTAGGTCAGACAGCCCCCGGCGCTGAGTGATTTCACCCGACGCTGCCTCTCTGAGTGTTTCTGATACAGAGGAGGTAATAACCCTCATGTCCTGGCTGTTGTCTGAGAACAACTAGAAGGTCAGCATGTGAATTTATAAAGAATGTCTTCCTGAAGGAAACCGGGCGGACGCGAACACCAGCAAATCCCACAAACTGACCAAGAACTGTGAAGGATCTAAGAACAGGTTTAATAGTCCAACAAGTACAACATTTCATCCTGATTGAGACCAGTAAAGTGACGCTACAGTAATGTCCATCTTAAGTGATGTTCCGTTTATCTAGAGGCGTTCTAGAAAATCCACCAAAGTGTGAGCTGCTGAATGAAGCTGAATGATGAAAGTCTGCATCAGCCCATCGTCGCTTTACTGATGCAACATTTCTGAGATGGTAAAAAAACCAGTTCGACGATGTTTAAAACGAGTTTTAATTTTCTATCCGCTGAGGTTATTCCAGTGTAAAATACCTGTATGTAAGCTCCTCGCTGCAGTCTGCCTCCTGAACTTCATCAGTAAATGCACCAGCCTCAACTCCCAGATGAAGCTCTGTCGAATTTTTTAAATGTCACAGTCGAAAACGTGTGCGTGGGAAACGCGTGGAGGATAACACGTGTTTGACAGAGGAGCGGGTCAAGGGCAGCCGGTTTTGGGACACTAATGGCGGCTCAGAGGAGGACGTTGAGACGGTGAACACGCTGGAATCCAACCGGAGTCGACTCCGTTTCATCCTCAGGGACGGCCCGTTTCACTCGGCTAATTTATCGCCGCCTCAGGGTCCCAGAGCAAGGATGGCGTCGTCCTTGTTTCTGCCTCCCCTCCTCCTGTCCCTCAATCATTCATCTCTCACCTTCACTCTCCTTTTAGACGTGTTATTTTAATCGCCTACTCATTCTCTCCCCTGCCTGATTCAGAAACGTCCCCCCCTCCTCTACGCGCTCCTAATTTGAGCGCTGAATTAAAACCATCTATTCAGGGGAAAAGTAAAAACTCTCTCCGTCTCTGCAGCCAAGAAGATGATGAGTCTGGTGAGCGGGCGCAGTGAGATGGAATTTTCAGCGTCCTCTTCGTCTTCCTCCCTCAGTCTGACGGGCAAGAAGAAGAAAAGGAAACTCTACAGGCCGGATATCTCCTCCCCCCTGGACATGCCGGCCCACTCGGTTAGTGTCACGGGTTCACGTCTTCACCTCAATACATCCTGGTCCCCATTAAAAACCAATTAGCTTAGCGATCAAATCAAGCTTTATTGTCACTTTGACGTACAACCATAACACAGATTGTATGTCTCTATCTCCATCTGTGCAAACTTGGCCTAATAAGTTAAAAGTTAAGTCAGTGCAATGCGCCCTTTCACCTTAAGACCCAGTTCAGTCACATTAAGGCTCCTTCAGAGTCCTGCAGCAGTAACGTAAACTGGTACGAGCCGTTTATTCTTCCACCTCGTCTGTAACAACTCCACCCAAACACTAGTTGGCACTGTGACTTTTTAACCAGTCAGGTTAACTTTTTGTTTTAACCAAGGTTACTGAAACTTTCGTCAAAATAACACGTTTATATAATAAATGCAGTACTTTAAGGCCTCGTCCACACGTCTCAAAACAAGGTTTTCTTTTTTTTAGAATTTCTCCGTAAAAAGATGGATCCATTGCAAAACCACATCCAGCTGTAGAAAGATTGTAGTTCATACTCCTGACCTGTGTGTGGCGCTGTGTCTGTGCATCAACCCTGGGTGCTGTTAGATACAAACATACAGTCTAGATTTCAGTCCCTAATCCTTTTTAGTTCATCCCAGTGGTGACGTATCAGTATATATTGGTCCTAGTCACCCAACAAGGGTCAGTATCTGATGCAGCACCGTCACCAGCCTGTAGTCCACCACTGATGATGATGATGTTATGAGGTGTCGGGGTTTGTATTTGTCTTTTTCACCCTGAGACCTGGATTTAAAAAGGTTCCAGTCACTGAAAAGTCTGCATCCGTCAAACATCTTATTTCTATATCAGTCGTATTCATTACTATCTTTGCTATATGCTATGCTAACTATGTGCCCATGCACCAGAGACTCCCGGGCTCAGACTGAACTCGGTGGGACAGTTCAGATATCGACGCTGCCGTCTCGTTGCTTTGACGGCAGGAAGCGGTGGCGGTTGTTGATCTTTCATATCTATAGTTTCCTGACTTTTTCCACATGGATTTATTTTCCCCAGCGTGTCTGGCGGCGGTGACAGCCGCCATTAAACATTAGGACGTATTGATGCATTTACATGATCGATTATGTTGATGCATTGTTGCAGCCCTGATATCAGTCTGCTCAACTCTGCACACGTTCACCGAGTCCAAATCAAAGCGCGTTCACTCCGACATCAGAGGTCAGGATGGATTTATGAACTGACCCACAGGGACACGGAGCTGATGGAGTTCTTCTCCTTTTTAACAGCGAGTGATGCGGGTGTCGGCTGGTGCCTTTAATTAAAAGCCTGCAGCCGTACACCAGGAAACACGTTTTAACATTTGCTTCTTTTCTGGTCTCAGATCATCAGCAGCGAGCCGGAGGAGAAGGAGAGCCACCATCAGGTTATTAAGAGGTGCCTTCGCCCCAGGAAATAACTCATCTCCATCTAACTCTTTACCAAACAAGTGAAGGGAGCGTTTAGCTGCTCATAGCTCGGCCCAGTCCCAGGACACAGAGGCACATACTAACATTTAATCTCAAATCATCATATCTACATAGCCTTAAGAGTTTTAGAGCAGAAGAAAGTCACTGACATGTTTTCAGTCTTAATGCTAAGCTAATCCGTTATCTCAGACGTGACACTTCTCACAGAATCAGCTGACATTCCTCCAATGGTTAAACATGTTTTACTCTGTTTATGCATCTACTTTAAACTAGTGAGCACTCTGTGTATCTTTACTAACCACTTTATATTTAAACCACACTTTCATGTGCAATTCTTTTTTTTTTAGATTTTTGTTGAAATGACCAATCTGAGCTGGAGTCTGTTTGGATGATTCTTTTTTTTTATTATTATTATCTCTAAACCATTAACTCGTTGGTTTGTTGTTCTGAAAAGAGCTGCTCGTCTCACTCCACGCTCCATAAACTCCGTCTGCACTTTGATTTAAGAAACAAGATCCGAGCTGAAGAACAAATGGTTACTTACACAGATGCTGAATAATGCAGGACCAATCCACGGTGGTTCCACCGTGACACACCTTCTCTTCAGGTTACCGTGTTCTGTTCTGGAGAACCCTCGTTCTTTTGTACGGTGCATTAAAGGTTTCTTTCATTACTGAAGTTTTGTTTCTGTTAGCTCATTATAGGGCACTGTGATTAAATACTGGACGTACTGCACTTCAACCCCAGAGTGTTTATTTATGGTAGGACCAGATTAGTGGTCACACACACACACACACACACACACACACACACACACACACACAAACACACACACACACACTTTTTTACTGGTTCCCCGTAAAATTCTGCATCTCCTACAAAAATCCTTCGTTCTCCCCTCGGGTTCCTGTGGGTCCCTTAAAAAGTCTTCAAATGTCTTAAATTTGCTGTGGGTGTTAAATCTTTAGCAGGTGCCCAGTGGGCGACCGGTGACGTTTAGGTGAGTGGTTCCACATTCAGAGATGAGGAAGTGTAAGTTCAACAAGTGGCTGGAGGAGAATTCATTTAGGAGCTGGTTGGATCCAGTTGAAAGCGAATAAGAGGCAAGGTTCAAAATCTGCCAAAAGACTTTTCATCAAAGCTGTCGAGTCGCACATGAAAGGAGAAACGCTGAAGAGGCCACAACGTTACAAGTTCAGAGTCAGACGCCCTGATGAGATTCATTTATCCACCAGACACCAGAAAGACAGAGGACGTGCTGGTGGTTCTCTGAACTGTAACGAGGCTCCGTTCATTTAAATCCAACGAGGACGTTCGTGTCTTTGCTGCCATGTTCCCACGCAATAAGTTGTTTATTTCAAAGAAACTGTTAATGACATTTTTGGGTCTTAAATTAAACTTCTTAAAGTCTTAAAAACAGTTTTTATTTGACCCATAGTCACCAGTCTTTACATTCTCAGTTAGCTCACCTGAGACTTGAAAGGCGTTATATGAATCACATTTATCATTATTATTATTATTATTATAAGGTCCCTTTTTCTTCATGGTTCCTAATAAACCAGTTCAGAAAGGGGACCTTGTAGACCACATTAGACCCTGATTAGACCTGACAATGTTTCCTTGATCGTCTCTGATTGGCTCAATGAAAACCACATGACAATAAACCTCACTGAGAGGAACCAGGAACCACGTTACCACATATGGTTCCTGGACCCATGAAGGGTTAATACTGTATCCTGATTGGCTGCAGAGTGTCCGTTAATTCCTGATAGAGGAGATCTAGTAGAACTCTGCACTGGTGTAAATGTATCAACATGCTCCACCTACACGTTTTATGTGATGGAAATCTGAACTGATTCAGCTCCTGCAACGATCTGTCAGACCAATCGGATAGTTTGGGGGCGGGGCTTAAGGCGGTTTAATCAGACATAGAGGTGGTGGTGGTGGAAACCTCTGATAATCTGCTTTTCAAGAGTGATTCCTCCTCATGGAGTTTGTCTTTATTGGTGATATTCATCAGCTGAGTCATTGTTATATATAAATATATATATATATAAATATATATAAATATTCAGCCTCCAGTAGTTCAGTAGTTAATACTGTTGGACCTTTAACGTATAGTTTATCTTGTCTTAACTTACCTGTTGTTTCCTGCTGCTGTAACTCCAGCATTTTCCCACAAACAACAAATAACAAGCAGCAACACTTCTTCTTAGAAACGTATTTAATGATTATGGAATCACGGAGTTTTTTTTTTAGAACAGAAGATGAAGCAGTTCCACGTGTGCTCTCCTTTCAGTTCCAGATTCGTGCTCACGTCAGAAACATTTTAGCCGCGTGAAGCCGGACTCCGTAGGACTCCATCAGCCCGAGCCCCCGGCTGTCAACACTAATCACTCACCGTACAGAAATTAGGCAACAGCTCAATCACCTACGCGGTCGCACATTTTACAGAAGGGCTCGAGAAGCTGTTCTGATTTCTGACGTTAATGACACTCTGAGGGTTTCAGGATTATTTATTTCAGCCTCTGAACGAGTGTGGGAGCAAATACAGAAAGTCCAGCGGAGGAGGAGGAGGAGGAGGAGGAGGAGGAGGAGGTTTGGTCCAGAAGCTGATCCGACCCTCAACAGGTTTCCTCCACAGAGAGGTCACCGTCAGTCTGACATGTTCAGGCGCTCTGAGCTCATCACAAAAATATCTGGTGTTTAGAAAAGGTTCTGGAAGCAGAGTTACAGAAGGTTTAACCCGGCAAAGCTCCACCAGGACGACTTTATGGGGCGAGTTTTAACTGATGCAGAGGAAAAAATATCCATAAACTAATCAGAGCAACATTAACCCTTTATGTACTGTTCAAAAAAACCTCCTTTCATAGTGTTTAATGGTTATATAGAGCTTAAATCAGTTAATCAGGCTCAGAACTGATCAAACCTACTAAATATTTTAAAAAATATCATATAATATAGGAAGAAGAAATACACAAAATGACCTATTTTCAATATAAAAAGTGTTTGAAAAGTGATTGGTCTCGGTCAAAGATGAGTAACATCATTCACTTTTATGCATATTTCGTTTTTGTGGAGGTTCAGATTTTAATTAAACTCCCTCTCGTGCTGTTTTTGTCCCGTTGACTCCCATTATAACTACATTTTTTAAATGCACTAAATGAAAATACATTTTTACAATGCTGGTGATTTCCTCTGTTCAGACTAGCTCAGATTTTAAATTTCAAATCTCACCATTTAGTCATTACATGGACCTGTTGTAGACCTGTATAAAAGCTTAGGAGAGACAGAATCAGCTCTTTGTGTGGAGGTTTCTTCTCATCCTCCCTGTGGAGCTGTTTTAAATGTGGGCTGTGATTTACATGAACCATCGTCTGCTCGTCTTTCCTGGAACTCTGCCTGAGTCGATCTCTTCATCGCAGCTTCGCAGCGCTGTCAGTCAGAGTCGGAGTATTCAGAGCATCGGGGTAAAGGTGTTCAAAAGTCTTATATCTGCTGGTGCTGACGTCAGAGTTCATTTGTCCAAACTGACACAGAGGGTTTTATTTTTGAAGGCTTTTATTCAAAAAGCCAGAAGTGGAAGCAGCGTCCTCTGAGGACCAGCTCAGGCCCTGAAGTCGTCTTTGTTCCTCTGCTGTGGAAACATCCTTCTGACCGTGACTCCAGGCTCCAGCACAGCCTCCATCTTTTATTCGACTCCAGTCACTTCGCTCAAAAGCACAGAACTTAAATAACAATAAAAATAAAACTTCTCCACTTCCATATTTATATACGGTCTATGTGGAGACGTGTTTATTCCATATTTATATACGGTCTATGGAGGAGACATGTTTGGTCCATATTTATATACGGTCTATGTAGAGACGTGTTTAGTCCATATTTATATACAGTCTATGGAGGAGACGTGTTTAGTCCATATTTATATACGGTCTATGGAGACGTGTTTAGTCCATATTTATATACAGTCTATGGAGGAGACGTGTTTAGTCCATATTTATATACAGTCTATGGAGGAGACGTGTTTAGTCCATATTTATATACGGTCTATGGAGGAGACGTGTTTAGTCCATATTTATATACAGTCTATGGAGGAGACGTGTTTAGTCCATATTTATATACGGTCTATGGAGACGTGTTTAGTCCATATTTATATACGGTCTATGGAGGAGACGTGTTTAGTCCATATTTATATACGGTCTATGGAGGAGACGTGTTTAGTCCATATTTATATACAGTCTATGGAGGAGACGTGTTTAGTCCATATTTATATACGGTTTATGGAGACGTGATTGAGCTGAATTCATTTGTCCTGTAAAGAAACAGCAGTGAAGACAAATGTTTCCTCTTCTGTGCTTGTTTACTTGTAGTGATTTAGGGTTTGAATATGTGCTTTCAAGAGGAGGAGGGTGGGAAGAAGAAGAAGCCGTCACACAGAGTAAATAGAGAGAAAATATGGAGACGACAGAGAATGCATGAGACGAGAGTGGAGGTGTGAATTTAAAAAAGGAAAGAGGACATGTCCCTCTGAGACTGAGGCTTCCTCTCTGTCTCTTGTTTCTCTGCAGCCTGAGAGAATAAATAAAAAGCCTTGTTGTGTTCTCAAGTGATGGAGAAGCTGCCAGGATGAAATCTTAGCATCACTTCCAACACAGCTGTGCTCTTTGTGGCTCTTTGTGGCTCTTTGTGGCTCGGCCTTCCTGATCCTTCCTGCTCCAGATCCACTCACACTGACATGAAGGAAACTTTGTTCTCCTCAGAAAGTTCCTTCTAACTCAGAGATGAGGGAGGTCCAGTTACAGCATCTTCACCAGAAGCTTTTCTCTGGATTGACCTTTTTTTAAAAAGATAAATTCTCATATTTTATGGGTTCGTGCATTTTGGTTTTCGACTCTAAAATAAGAAATAAAAGTTGTTAAATGCTCAAAAAGTAATTAAATATAAAAGCTACAGGAAGATGTTTCCAGTAGTTTCTCTTTAACAGGAGTCCTGAACGTACATTTGTTTATTGACAAATAAAACTGTTCACATCTGTGTAAAAGTAACATGTGTAATGTTTCCAGTAACTGCTGATCAGTCGTCTACAGCAGCTTAGTTTCATCTCATGTTACATGTTCGTATGAAATGTTTTCCAGGTGGCAGTAGTTAGGGTAGTAGTTAGTAGTTAGTAGTTAGTAGTTAGGGACATTCAGGATGTTGATAACTTCTTGCGTGCACTGATCTCCTGTCTGCTGCACACCAGGATGTCTGGGCACTCGCTGGAGCGGCGGTAGAAGCAGTTAAAGTTAATCTTGTTGCTCAGAGCGCTGACGTTGGTTGTGGTCTTGTAATTTCACACATGTGGCTTCAAGCAAGTTTCACTTTTAAGATAAATCTGTTCTTCTTTCACAGCCTCAGTGATTTTAGTTGGTTTGTCAGACTCAGTGAATCCTGTGACTTATTTGTCCAACTTTAAATCTAACTGTCCTGCACGTTGTCCATCTGGCCCCAAACATGATTAAACGTCTACGTCTACACACAGACACACACTGAACACACACAGCGGCCAGCGTGATGTATTAAAGTCTGGAGACAAAGTGACAAAACTCCCATCTGGACCCGAACCTCAATACGCTGCACAGACCTCGTCTCTTCACACGGAAATAACAGCAGCAACAAAACTCCCTGAATATAAATATGAGAGCGGCTTCAGAAACGTCTGAATGTGTCTCTGTCCAGCGGGTTAAAGCGTGGGAGACGTTCAGCCCGTTCCCCTGGTTTAGGAGAAAGAAAACCGCTGAGAAGCGTTTCTTTTTTTTCCAATTACTGTCTGTCCACAGACGGGCTGCAGCACAGCTCCTGTTTCCTGCTGCATTCATCCGTCGGCCGGCCGGTGAAAGCCCAGAGCCTCGGCTTTAAATTCAGGGTCATCGCTTCATTTTAAATCCAATGTGTGCAGGAGAACAACAGAAAACACATCAGGGTCGTGATAAGCTCCGGCTGCACCGTCCCCCCCGAGCCCGAGTGGACCGGTCCAAAGAAATGCTGCGTGCCAGGACCGAGGACAAACAAATCGCCGTCTCATTTCACTTCATTACTCAGTCTGACATGTTCATTTATCCACTGTCCTGGTAGGAGACTCGTCTACGGTCCACACAACATCACATATGAGTCTCTGCAAGTGAACATAAGTCGTCAGCCTGAGAGCATAGCTGTCATATCTGAACATTTCAGAAAAAAGAAATGAATACTTTTAGCAACACATTATTATTATTGATATTATTGATATTTTTATTGATTTTATTGGTGTTTTTATTCATATTTTAACAGTTTGTCAAAAACTTACTTAGGCATTAATGCTATTAGCCAAACTAGATGGATTTCTTTTGATGAAACCCTAGAAAACAAACTATCACACATTTATTAATGTAAAGTTCTAACATGCTGATTTAAGAGCCTGGTTTAAATTGATCCTTTAAATCACTGTTTCCCAACCTGAGCTTAGAAAAGCCGACACGTCTCTGCACCAGACACACCGAGGTCAATATGAGCTCAGTGTCAGAACATCCATGACTCATATAACCTGCATGGTACCTGTGTTTCGCCATGCTAGATTAGCATTAGCGAAGCGTAAAACAAACGGTGTGGATCTTCTTCTGTGGTGTGAAATGGCGCGTGTCACCTGCCACCTACTGACCGGTGGAGAATCACTGGCTTAAAGCATCGATGCGTGTTCTCACCCAGACGCGTTCGCATATCGAGCAGAGGAGCTGGAGATGCAACGAGGACAAAAACGATGCTTTGCTCATAATTCTCACCGACATCCTTCAACACTCGTGCATAACGACGTGGGTCCTGACAGACCTGGAGCCTCATTAGTCAGCGGGCGGCGTGCGGCCCGACCCTGCATGGGACCACCTGGAAAGACATGAATGTCACGATGTCTGATTCAGGTTAGAGTCCTGAAATCTGAATAATGAGTTCACAGCTGATCTGACTCCCGACGTCTGGGACTCGCACACAGACTCATGTGTCTCAGTTTGGACAAATCAAAGAATAAAAGTAAAGGCAAAATGTGAACGTGCTGGAGGCTGAGTGGGACGGAACAGGCGTCCTCCTCTTCCTCCTCCACCTCCTCCTCCTCCTCCTCCTCCTCCTCCACCTCCACCTCCTCCTCCTACCTCTTCCTCCTCCACCTCCTCCACCTCCTCCTCCTCCTCCTCCTCCTCTTCCTCCTCCCCCTCCTCCTCCTCCTCCCCTCCTCTCTCCTCCTCCTCCTCCTCCTCCTCCTCCTCCTCCTTCCTCTTCCTCCTCCTCCTCCTCTTCCTCCTCCTCCTCCTCATTCTCCTCCTCCTCCTCCTCCTCCTCCTCCTCCTCCTCCTCCTCTTCCTCCTCCTCCTCCTCCTCATCATCATCATCCTCCTCCTCCCCCTCCTCCTCCTCTCCCTCCTCTTCATCTTCCTCCTCCTCCTCCTCCTCCTCTCCTCTCCTCCTCTCCTCTCCTCCCTCCTCCTCCTCTCTTCCTCTCCTCCTCCTCCCCTCCTCCTCCTCCTCCTCCTCTTCCTCCTCCTCCTCCTCCTCCTCTTCCTCCTCCTCTCTTCTCTCCTCCTCCCTCCTCCTCCTCCCTCCTCCCATCTCCTCCTCCTCCTCCTCCTCCTCCTCCTCTCCTCCTTCCTCCTCCTCCTCCTCCTCCTCCTCCTCTTCTCCTCCACCTCCTCCTCCTCCCCTCCTCCTCCTCCTCTTCCTCCTCCTCTTCCTCTTCCTCCTCCTCCTCTTCCTCTTCATCCTCCTCCTCCTCCTTCTCCTCCTCCTCCTTCTCCCCCTCCTCCTCCTCTTCCTCCTCCTCCTCTTCCTCCTCTTCCTCCTCCTCCTTTTCCTCCTCCTCCTCCTCTTCCTCTTCCTCCTCCTCTTCCCCCTCCTCCTCTTCCTCCTCCTCCTGCAGCACAGATGGAGAGAGGTGCTTCAACAATCACATTACAATCCAATTATTTCTGACATTTTTTAAAAAGCGGTGTCAGCGCTGCAGAGTTATCAGCCGCCGTTGGAGTGGCTCTAAAACTCCTTCTCTCTGTTCTACAGATAAACAAACGACCTCTGACGAGTGTCATCACAGTCACACAGCGAGGAGACGCTGGCGTCCTCACCAACCTTTCTCTTATTTATTGTTTTAGCAGCAAACCTCCCTCAGAGGGTTAAATGAGAGCTGGATGTGGGACGGCAGCGATCCTCCAGATGGTTGTTACGCCTCTTTCATCAGAAACCTGGATTCTGGCTGCACAGTGTGTGTGTGTCTGTGTGTGTGTGTCTGTGTCTGTGTCTGTGTAATTTGTCACGGACCAATGAGGCTGTGGGAGCTGAAAACCATCAGGACTTTTAAAATGACCACACCGAGTGGGTTTAATGTTTCAGCAAAGTTACGGTTATAACCCAAGCTGATCACATGACTTGAGTGGCACGATACACTGATCAAACTTTTGGACCCGTCGTCTAGACTAGAGCGGACTGTTTCCTGTTCCTTCTTTGCTGTTTTTCTTGTTTTACTTCCTGTGTTTTCCCCTCATTGATTGGTTGATTGGTTTCTCCTTGTGGCTCCGCCCCCTCATTAGTTTCACCTGTGTCTCGTTAACCCTCCTGCCCTCCTGTGTGTGTACAGACAGTCCTGCCTCTGTGTTTTCTACACATGGACTAGACCACTTCTTCCTGCAAAATGATGACCAATCACAAAACTGTTAAATACAACTTTATAAAAATATTCTATCTACTCCCTGAATCTGTTTCACTGAGGACGTTTGACTCTGTGTGATGATAACATCTAGCAGGTGATTAATTAAAGACACGGATGAGTTATGTGAGGTTTAAAACCCAGAGAGACCCTAAAATGATCTCAGATTAAGCCTCAAAGACTGAAAGTGACTCCAAAGAAAGTGACCGAGTCTGGAGGAACAGACTTCACCTCAGGACTCACAGGTTTTTGCATCTAAATGCTCACGTCATCCGACCGCAAATACAATTTAAACAGCCACAGCTAAAATGAGCTGGTTTGATTCTACACATAATATAAAAATAGTAGTTCGGAGAGAGTTCATCTCCTCTGAACTGCTAAAAACTTTCTCTTGTGTTTGTTGAGGAAAGGTTTCAGTTTATTCCAGGTAATGCATGAACATGCTACTTTAATTCTGGGCTCCGTCTGTCGGTGTTAATCAGCTGATGCTGGAGCACACAGACTCCACGTGAACGTCTGAACTCGCCTGAACCGCCGGAGAGAGAGCGTCTGCGTCACTTTCCATTTTCCCCCTGGCTTCATCCGTCCCCACCTCTCCATCCAATATTCACCAGAAACGCTCCAGCCTTGTTCTGCTGCTGCACCTGTGCACTAAGTGTGTGTTCGCCGCCTGTTGCTGCAGCTTTTACACGGGAGAAAACAGACAGTGGAAAGTCACTGTGGTCACATCCAGCCATGAAAGATTAGAAGAGAACAGCCTGGAAAACCTTTGACATTATGATCGAGTGAAAGTCTAAAAATAAAGTTTGTTGTGTTAGGAAACGGGCTCATATGTGCTTCAGCAAACACGTCATCTTAAAAGTTTACAGTAGCTGAAATAAATTTGTTTCGTTTCATTTTTAACAAAGAGCAAAGGATTTTAGTTTCCACTTTTCTTCACTCAACATGTTTAGTGTGATCAATGCGCTGTATTATCATTTTGGAATAGAAAGGGAGAGCTTCACCTTATTGGTGCAGACGCAAACAAAATAGTACAAAAAGTACAGAGAACTGGAAATATGAAATATGACATAAAAAGAGACAAAATATATTTTACAGGTATCCCACATTTTGTGCCTATTGTACTAAACTGTGATAATAATTCGTTTTGTTGAGTGAAACTATGGTGAAATAAACGCTATTAGCGCTTAGCGTAGCATGCTAGTTGTAGCCGACCATGGCTAATTATGTACTTAAGTTAATAGGTAGAAGAAATAACAGAAAATAATTTTCTTTCGTGAATGATGTAATATGTGTAAATTTTACCCAAATCCATCACTTTTTCCCTTTTTTATTATATTTTCTGTTTTTTTATTTATTTATTGGGGGTGTATCTATTCAGGAGAAACACACACTAAGATGATTTATTTCATATTTAATGGCGTTAATGTTCAGTATGATTGATTTTTTTAATTACATTTTTTTACATTTTATTTTATTGTGCTGTGTAGGAGTTTCAGTAGCCAGATAAGTGGATGAGTTGAGGTTGAAAATGTGGCTAATTGTTTACTTTGGCGGGAAAACAAGTCTGGAAGCAACGAGTGTTAGCAACGTGTACATTTGAGTTTACAGAAGTAATCTAATGTTTCTTGAAACATGATTGGAACTTAATTTAGTTAATTATGTACACTATGCATTTAAAGTAAAAAAAAAAAAAAAAAAACAAGGCATGGAAATTAGCCACATTAGCTTGAATCATAGGCTTTATAAAGTAACTCATACTTCAGTTTAAGTGTAGTACAGTCGGTGGTTTTGCCTAAAGATTCGGACACAGAGCTTTGTGTTAGTGAGTTTTATAAAAGTCAGAATACTGTGAGGACCTGCCCTGAATTCATTTTCGTATTATTTTTTTTACACTGTTGTGTCCACTGAGGTCATGCAGGACGATCAAACATCCCCGAGCTCTTACAGCTGAGCTTTAGAAGAGACAAACGTGAAGCTGTGATGAGATCAAAGTGACAGTTGTGTCCGTGTTTGTCTTCCTGCCTTCCGTCCTCGTCTTCTCCAGATGGAAGTTTTCCACACGGACACCGTGCGATGGCGGCCGCCTCGCTTTGTTTCGGTTCATGCAGACTCTCCTCGCTGGCCGTGCTAGAGACAGACAGATGGTATTTGTTGTGCGACAGAGTTGGTGAGTCAGTCTCGGAGCCACGAAGCTGCAGACGGACACAGAGTTTGACCTCTGTCGCCCAGATCCAACTCAGAGTCGACGACGCGACCGGATCCGAGTTCAATCTGAGTCAACACTGACAGACGAACTTCGTCCCGCGTTATCAGGGACAACCTCAGCCGCCGCAGTCTGTACTGATCACTTTCAGCTACATCATTGGGAAGCAGCGTAGGAAATGTGTTTAGCATTTGTTGTTCGGGGGCTTTCCTAGCTGTCAGTGGGCGAGAGGTGGGGTACATCCTGGACAGGTATATCCAAAAAGTCCAGTTGCCTTTCTCAAGCGTTTTTGGATTTACCACGACCTGAGCGAACTGTCAGTCATCTGGTTCATGGTTAGGGATGAAATAGTATGTCCAAACACACTAATGCACGGGTGCAGGCTCTGTTCTCTTTTATAACTTAATCCATAGATGAGGTAGGTTAAATTTAGGAATACCAGGTTTAAAAAAGGGGGGAGCCATCAAGGGTAAATGTAGTCGGCAGAAGGAACCTCCAAAAATGTATTTTGCCTTAAAGACAAAAAATTATACATCAAATTATTTTAAATAACCCTGAATACCAACACATCTCCACAGCCAGAACTCACAACTGAATGAAAATTACTTCACGAGGCAATAAAAGTTGTGCTTAAACAATAAAAACATGCATAAAACAATCACTTCAAACCGAACCCTGTTAAATTTTGGTGACTTTACATCATGTTTATTTGACGCTGCCCTCACATGGGGGTATTTTGTGTTATGTTGGCACATGAGTATCTTTAGGGAGTGAAAATAATGCTCTAAGGTGAGGTGCTGTGGTTAATGTTAGTTAGGATTAGACACAAAAATAATCACTGAAGACAAACTCCGTAAAGATATGCAACCGTAAGTGTCATGGCAACAGTGAACACCGTGATTAACTGACAAGAGCAAGATTAAGTCAATTAGAGTTTCTAAATGTTGGGTTTGATTATTTCCCAGCCCTAACACACATGCAGATCTCACATCCACAAAACACTAACCTTTATCTTTATTAACACATTGATGCATTTTCATCCTCACCAACAGAAAACCCACCTCTTCACCGTCCACGGCTGCTCTTCCTCCCTGATCCCATCAACCCGTCGCTTGCCACATCCCGGTCTCTTCTATTAATCTGCACTTTAGCTGCACGATGTCCAGAAGTATCAAAAATTGAAGATGACATTCTGGCAAATAACTTACTTTGATGTGATGCAACAGGTTGTCAGCTTTTCTATGTCCCAAGAAATGGGAGCCGAGCTACTAGAGAGATGGATCATACACACGATGAAGATGCACTTAAAAATGAAACAAATGTGGACATGTGGTATTAAGCAGGAGATACCTGGACTGGACATCGAGTTGTTTCTTCTTAGTCAACTGGTGTCAAAACAAACGGGCCAGCCTCATTGGCTGAGTTGATGAGCTCTTCCTTGAAGTATTTGTGCTGGTCCAGACCCAATAATGTATCCACATTAGCCCTTGGCTAAGTCCGAATCTGGGAACACGGGATATGTAGCATTGTGTTTTGCTGATTCTATGTCCAGCACAGGAGAAAACCTCGTCAGAAGGTGTCGATGAAGGCTGGGACACACAAATACGTATCTGATAGGGCAGATAACCTCTTACCCCACCACCACCAGGCCGGCGTACCTCCATCACCTACCCAACACCTTCCTCTCAGCTCGTCGACAGCTCAGCCTGAACATTCACAGCTCCTCTGAGCCCGTCATCGTCTTATTGAGACGCAGCGTGAGTCCAGATCTGAGCCAACGTTCAGGCCGATAAAAAAATACACTGAAAAAAATATCACAGCACATGTTCTTCCCATCAAAACCGTCGTCTGCATCCAAAATGCCACCACTTCTGACGGTTTCTGTCGCCCGAAGCTCTCGGCGTGTTCTTGTACCTTCGCCTGCCGATGAGTGTGAGCGCTTCAGGGCGACCGCGCTGTCGATTCCCGTTACGTGACCTCCGCTCCCGTCGGCTTCCACCCGTGAAGCGTGTCCATCACGGTGAGCGGAGGGAGCAGGAGAAAGAGACGAGGGTCTATGAGGAAAACCTTAAACATAGCTTCAAATGTCACCGATTTGACCAAAGCCTCAGGGAGGAAGCGATGCCGTCACCTTTCCTTTTTGTCTTCACCTATGTATCGTTTCATTCAATGCATATCAGGTATTTAATTTATTCATTTCTTAAGAGCTACACGGCTTTAGAAGGTATTAGTCATCATTCAACCTCGACCACTTCAACCTGTTTTTCACTTAACTCCACTTAAATATTTCTTTTACCCTCAATATATTTAATTTTATATTGTGTTTTTATCTAACCTTTCTCTATTTAATGATTCTTTTCTCTTTTCTTTTCCACTGCTTCATTTTCCCTAGATCAGGGACGTCAAACTCATTTTAGTTCAGGGGGGTCACGTTCAGCCCAATTTGATCTCAAATCTGATCTAAAATAATTACATAAAGTTTGTTTTAGTGCAAAGAAGAACAAGTACATTATGTAAATGTTCCTTCCTTTTCCAAAACATTTTATGAAAAACCTGAGATGTCTTCAGAAAAAGACATCGTCATCAGATTCTACCATGTTTGCTTTGGTCAGATGACAGAAAAGAGAGAGAAGAGCAGCAGGAGAAACGAGATAAACGTCCGTCTGTTTCTACCCGGTCGCCCGAGGCACATGGGCGCTTTCATTTCAGCCTGGGTTCGTTTTCTTCCTGTTAGAACAGTCGACTTCAGGCTTGCTCTGGATTTTTTTTCTGGAGACAGTTTGTATTTTTATTGATGCTTATAAATAAAATTGAATTGTGGACAAATCAGGAATAGCAGATAGTTTAACTGGGACTGTTTAAGCCTGTAGGCTGTGTGTTTGCCTTAGGACAAAGATAAAATGTTGTGTAGATATGTAAATTATTAAGACAGCCCTCAACAGGAAATGTGTTTATTAACCAAGAACAAACCCAGCGTTATGTTCTCCTGGCGGAGGACATCGTGCCGTCTAGTAGGAACAGGCGATAACTCATCGTACACGAAAAACAATCCTCACGATAAATGTGATAAAGATGAAGACGACGGCGTGTGCAACGTTCTCACAGTCGTAGTTCACCTGTGGATAAACAAGGCTCCTCATCAATAATATGGAACCGGTTCAGATATCAGAAGGTGGATGTGGAATAAATACTTGTCCCATAAGCAAAAGACAATGGATAAGAACAACAACACAACACATTTATTCACAGGCTGGAGGACGATGAGAGCCAGAAGATGAGTCAGGAGGGAGGAAGCTGCCACATCCTTTGGTAAATTACGGGGACCAGACCAGTTCGCCCCGATTTCTGGGGACAGACCTCAGTGGGGATGAGCTGTCCCCTCGTTAAAGCTGTTCCTGAAAATGTCCCCAGTTTTAGCGCTTTATAAGTGAGAAAATGAGAAAAATGCTGACTACAACAACAGTTAGTGTTGACTTCACAGACACAGTAGTTTAAATGAGAATAAATGTCAAAATAAATGGAACCATCATGTTCCCTGTTTCTTCATTTAACCAAATAAAATAAAAATTAAACAGCTTATTTAACTATAACTGGTCAGTATCATGTTAGAGAGAATGCAGAGATAGATTTAGTCAAAAACACGGATTGATATTATAATATTTTTATCGTTATCATCAAAATGGCAAAATTTATTGAGGTAATATTTTCCCTGTTTGTTAACCATCCCCCAAACCTCACCCACATGACTGTGATTGACCCTTTTCATGACAGCTCATCATGAGTCCGACATGTGACAGTCATATGGTTGGGTTTAGAAATGGGCTGCGTGGCCCGAGAACCCGTTCACTTCTTATTCCGTCAGGAGAACCAGTGAGTGCTCCTCACCCTCGTGACTCATTGTGCGAACGCCTTTTTCCTCTTTCCACATGATGTCGTCTTGACCCAGCGAGACGTGTGATTTCTCTGAACCCCGGGGTCAAGCTTTCTCTTCCTCCAGCTTCATTTTCCCCCGGGAGGCCGACTGTGCTTCCCCCAGCTTCACCAGAGAACCGTCCTGTCGTCTGCAGGACTAACGCAGGGTTCAGAGCACACTCGACCAAAATTCTTCCTCTGGAAAAATGAATGTTAATGTAATTCAGGGCGTTCAATCACTGCAATTTCATCTGATCTCTGGCCCCGACCCGCTGCCTCCTCTTTCTGCCTCTGACCTTGAGCGGTACAATCTGCTGGTGTGAATTAGGAGGCGTCGAATGTGGGTCCAAGTGCATTAGCAGGCGAGAAAGTGTCTTTTTCCACTTAGAGTACATCACACTGTGAAAGTGTAAGCTCCGCATGGAATAAATCTACATTATTTCTTTCCTATGGAGAAGCTCGACCATCTGTTCAGTGATGAAATGCACATGTAAGGAGCTGGTGTAGCCTACATCTTCATCACCATGAGGCTGAGACGGAGATAAAAATAGAGAAACGTGCAGAGATATGGTTGACATACATCAGACGGCAGGGCTGCAGGCTGGGGCCGACTGGGTGCATTTTATTTAAAGGTGCGATGGAAAATTTGATTACATTGGAGCAGTGACTGTTCTATGTATAAGGAACAGGAAACGAGCAGCAGAGGTTGTGTAGGGTTTAAAAACAGTCAGCACATCCAAGAAAGCCTGAAAGCGTCGCCTGAAGAAACTGTATTAAAGAAAGGTTAAAAATGTCATCAGACTGATGACAGAGCCCGGAGGATAATTATGCAAGAAACACCTATAGGGAAATAAATTTTACTAAAGAAGCTAAAACGAGCATCTGAGCTGTCTCTCTGATTATTTTTTCCACTGCACTGCTTCTGTCAAAACCCCGGAAACTAATAAAAGTCCAGTTTGTGTTTTTTATTATTTCGTAGCCTTTGGCTTGGTTCTCCTGAGCTCTGTGCAAACCATAAACACATTCCTCGGCTATAAAACTGTCAACCACAGCTTATCCTTTCTTTATTTTCTAGCAGGCAAATGAAAAGAGACCAAAAATAGCCACGGGTTTAATGGTCTAATTCAGGACCAACGATTTGCAGAAATCTTCACAATGATGAAGTCAGATCATTTGACCATGAACACAGATCACAGTTTACATCTTCAAAAGTATTTATTTGAGCAAGACACATCATAGTGGGAGAGGAACCAGAGGAACCCAGGGGAACTTCTAAGCAGCTAAAGGCCTCTCTCACATTGGCTGATGTTAATGTTGAATCCACTCAACAACCAAAGACACTGCTCTCTGTCCACAAAGAACATGTGGGACAATGTTTAGTGGACAGATGAGACCAGAGTAGAATAGTTTGGTTTAAATGTTTGGAGATGAACCAACACTGCATTCCAGCATCAGAACCTCATCCCTCCATGAAACATGGGGGCGCTAATGTCCTGGTTTGGGCCTGTTCTGCTGCATCTGCTCATCATTGATGGACCAATGAACTGTGAATTCTACCAGTGAACTCTGAAAGAAAATGTCAGGACATGAGTCCATGAGCTGAATGTGAAGAGAAACTGGGTCATGGAGGAAGACAAGGAGCCCAAGAACACCAGTGGTTCTCCAGAAGAACCAGATGAATGTTTAGGAACAAGTCAAAGTCCTGACCTTCATCCAGTAGAAATGTTGGAGCATCAGCTGATGAGAGGAAACCACCAACATCCACAACTCAACTTAACAACATCCAACCCTAACGTGTTCACTAGGACGAACATGAACAAACTGTACGATGATTCTGAGGCTGATGGAGCTGATTCAGCCTCAGACTCATCCAGTCATGAGCCTCAAAGCGTTTACGAGGCTGTTCCTCATCAATAACCAGCAGGCTGCTGCCTCCGCTCACCACCACCTGCCTCACGCTGCAATATGTACACAATCTTTACATATTTCAGATTCGCTGTTTAACGACACTGTTGTTTCCTCAGCTGTGTTTACCGCAGCCTCTGCACGCTTTCGTTTATTTAGATACTGTATATTTTCATATTTATAGGAGACAGATTGCACACGGTCGCACTTACACAGATGATGTTGTGTGTCCATCTGCCCTTCCACAGCCACTGCACCGTCTACCAGAGATGTTGTGTACATGGGGATGTTTGTTGTGCACAGTGACAACATCAATGTAATGTAAAGATGACTGAAGGTTCGTAACTGATCCATTAGATTCTCTTTCTTTTTTTTTTTTTTTTTTTTTTTTTTTTTTACCATCAACATAGTCAATACTTCCCTGAAAAGCCTGTTTTGCATAAGTTTAAGACATGTCATCTGCCCCCTGCTGGATTTATCCATACTCTGCAGTCAGAAGCTTTTGGCAGCCATTTCCAAAATGTCTGCTTCCATCAACTTTATATATTTTTTTTTCTCATTTTTAAAAGGTTACATTAAGAATATCACAGATATTGTGAATATTAACTTTATCAAAGCAACCTATAATAAGGCTCCTTCATACTTAAATTGAACTATTTAGTTCAATTAATTAATTAATTTAATTCATTTGTTCCACATTAGTGTTTTTTTATTTGAGCCTGAACATTTTGTCATTCTCATATTTCACTAACACAACTAAATAACCTATAAATACCACTACCATAACCAGTAAAATATATATTAAGCATTTCAGAGAAGAGATTCACAACGACACTTTGATTTTAGTCCAGCGTTTCGAAAAGTAAGGATCCTGTTTGAGTACAAAAAAAAAACACAACTAAACCATGACAAATGTTTGAAATGTAATTTAGTTTTTGTTCTGAAATAAAATAATATAAATAAATAAAATAGTTTAGATATTCAGGCTTTTATTTGATGTGACAAACTTCTCTGCTTCCTGACTCTCGATCGTAAAATAATAACGATAAAAAGTTCTTAAATTAGTTTCATTGTAGCTGCCTGTGTTTTGTGCTCTCCAGTGTTTTATCAGCCTTAAAGCCGGTTCCTCCTCCACCTCCTCCACCTCCTCCTTGTTTCATAATGCCGGTGTGTCCTGTGTTCTTCTCTGCTGATGTGACCGTCTACATATTCGTGTTTATTCACGCACTATTAGAGCAGCTATTTTAAAGCTCTTATTCATCTCCTGTTCTAGTTTGATTTATCCCATTACCACCTACCGCTGATGCGGCCCACTTTCCCCTGAGGGATGACACCACCTTATCTGCTCTATTGATATTTTCCGCTAACTTCATCTTGCATAATCCTAACAAACTGCTGTGAGCTCACTTCCAGCTCCTCGTGCGGTTTTCGGTTTGTCGGCCCCCGAGGCCTCAGGATTTACAGGCAGAGTGTGTGTTTGTGTGCGTGCATCCTTATCTGCCCCGGCTTTGTGTAAATCATCTGCGCTCGTCGTCTGTGCCCTTGAAGAAGAGACCGCGCTCCAAGACCTTTATTAAGACGATTTTCAATAAGGTAGCAATAATTTTGAGATTTATCTAGTTTTTATTAAGTGCGTCCTCAGTGCCGGCGGATTTCAGGTAAACTTGTACTTAAAGTGATTGACAGCGGAGAGTTGATCCGATGGGTAGACGGACCTGCATGGACTCAATCATGGCCGGATCGCCGACGTGTCCTTGAGCAAGACGGCGTTTCTCGGAGATGACATATAAAGATGCAGCTACGGTATCAGTCTTAGAGGGAAAATCCGGTTCTGTCTGCACCTTCTGTTGGATTTACAGCTTTGAACTGGAAGGAAACTGAATGCAGTGGGAATACGTCACACGGATGACAACAGGCCTTCGGTTTTTCTTTGAGTTAAAACTCCCTTTCCCCCTGTTCTCCTACACGCCGCCTATTATTTAAGGCCGGCCTCAGATAGATGGACAGAATGTGGAATGAACAAGTAATTTAAGGCTTTCACTTTCAAGTTTCTTTCATTTCTTCATACCTCCGCCGGCTCAATTTATTTCAGCTGAGATTATTGAAAATTGCAGGACCACATTCTGCATTTCTTTCTTTCTTTCTTTTTTCTTGCACACAGCGTCAAAACTTTCAGGGCTACAAAGTTCCTTTCCAAGTGGATTAACACATTAACTTAAATGCATTTTTAGCTCTTGGGGGAGGAGACGCTCAGGATCAAAGTCGCCTCCCAAAAGCAGATTTCGTGTTAATTTACATTCCAGGGACAACAGAGCTCACCTTGAAAGAGGCTTTAAGGAGGAAGGTGAGGGGGGAGCAGAGCTCAGAGTTGTATAACCTGCAGGGAGGAATGCGTAATAAAAGCCAGATTCAAGAACTATTTGTGGAGCGATAATGACGAAGGTTCTTTTAATAAGGCTTGGAATCTACATCCATTCATACAGTCCATAGTATTTATCTGAAGCTGAATAATTCCTTATTATTTAGCCAATCAAGATTTAAATTAAACAGTAATTTTATCTTCGATAATTAGACTAAGACATGTAAAATCTCCCTTTCATGAAGGAGAGTGAAGGACAAACTGTTGGCACTAGTCAGCAGGACTTTGTCTGAAATGAATTGATAAAATTAAAACTACACATTATCCTGCTGTCAGTGCTTGTTTAGCTTTGATTTTTCTTCCGCTCCTTTAAGGGTTTAGTACATGAAGGTTTAGACGGTCTTGTCTTCAGTGTGGAGGGATGGCGTGAACAGAACTGTGTCAGTCCTTTGACTCAGTAAAATAGCCTCCGTGCACAAGCCTCGTCACGTATTTTCCTTTTTTTTTTTTCCAGAGATCAGCAAACTAATTTCCTGTTTACTTCCCAGTGCAGTCACTTCACAGCAAAATGAAACAACAACATCGAAATCAGGCCAGATATACTGTCAGGAACGCTTTTAAACTCCAAGTGACTCTGTAAAGCTTCCAGTCGCTATCACGAACAGAGCTTCTGTTTCCATGAAGGACTTGGGGTGCAGCGGCTGCACAGAATACAAAGGACGGGATTTTCTTGACCTAACTTAGAAGGGTATTCACTTTAAGCCACAAACATCGTTCAAATGGATCAACTTCATGAACAGTGAGACATGGGCCGGTATTTGGGAGCGCCAGAGTCGTCCAACATCATGATGTACATCATAAATTCACACAAGTTCAAAATAAATTTTAACATTATACACAGTAATGAGGAATTCATTACGCTATGGATTCATTCTGATCTGTGGTGAAAACTGTAGGTACGGCTCAAGGCTCGTCCACAGGGTCAGTTACCAGGAGATTGGTGAGTGTGTAGGAGTCAGGTTGGGAAGACTGTTGGTGACCAGAACTTCTCCTCCAGACTTAGCCAAGGAACTCCACTCTATAGGCTACCTGCAGATGAGATACAAAACCAAAGGACACCACTGGACAAGCAAACATATTTGAGCAATACTACATCCACAAAGAAGCAGACCCACACCACGATGAGAAAGATCTACACATGGATAAAGATCAGTGCCTGCAGGGCTTCCTGCATGGGGACTGTCTCGGCTTTTGCAAAGTCACTTTAGATTTATTGTAGAATCAAATTCTAAACTCGGCCTTACAGCAGCTCTGCTGTCGTTGTGTTTAGGTCTAAGAGACACGTGATGGCATCACAACACTCCTGGGAAAGGTGGAGGATGACAATTCAAACCATGTGACACTTCTTTGTCAGAGATCGGTTATTTTTTTTCTTTTTTCTACTTCATAGGAAGTTCTGCAAGTTACAGACTCAAATATTTATTCTACGATGCAAAATGTGTTTTCTGGCAAATATGAATGAATTGTCCACTTTAAAAACATCTGATGAGTTGGCTCACGGGCCAGGAGAGGGCAGCACTTTACACTTCCCATGTTAAGGCACATTTTTGGGGTCATTGTCCTGAAACCTGGAGCGTTCGTCCAGCCTGAAAATGGAAACCACACTTTTGGCACTGACTGATATGACCACAAAAATGATTCAGCCAAGTAGTTTTACCTGATGAGTCTTTGGATGAGTGCTCATCCGACAGAACAGCTGCTCCTTCGGAGGCGTCTTCCAACCTCAAATCCATGTTTCCCCCAAAATATTGACCAGTTACAAAACTATTTGCAAGAATGTAGCGCTGAAGTCATGTCAGAGCTTTGTCTCCCTGTGAACACAAACCAAACCAACACCTCCACTGCACAATGGTTTTATTTAAGACCAAATATGGACGAGACAAAATGACCTCATTTATTTATTTATTTATTTATTTTGTGCAGCATTAAGCGATTGTGTCTAATTTCATGTTTACTGAAGTGACAGACACACGCGCTGCTGTTTGTCTGCGTCATGTTCCTCCTCTGGGTCAAAGGTTTCTGAGTTCCTTTTGTTTTGTTTCATGAAAATGAGTCAATTTGCAGCTGGAACAAAAATAAAAAATAAAAAATCTGACAGCTGCCACATCTGGCTCTAACACAGCAGCACAGACGGGAATTGGGGGCATGAATGAATGAATGAATAAATAAATAAAAATATCCAAAATAAAGCTTGTCAACTGGGGGAAACTGTCTCCAGGGGCCTTCCTGCGACCTTCAGTGGAAAAAGGACGCACCTTGAAGAGAGTTTCTTGATATTTCTCAACTAATAAAGCTTTTAAATGAGTTGTAAATGCACCTCTGAACACATCTGAGAATGATTAAATATAAAAAATAATAATAAAAAAGGAAATAAAAAGAGAACATGTGGTACGGGAGAGGCTTTAAGGAGCCAGAGCAGCTGTCCACTTGGTTTTCCAGCCTCGAACATATGTGAGTTCATCAGACTGTAGTAAAAGTAGATGTAAGAGGAAGTCGAATAAGGTAAACTTATACACTAAATGCTACCCTTTAGTAACAGGCTAGAAATACGATCAGGCAAAACATTATGACCACCTTCCTAATATTGTGTAGGTCTCATTTGGTCTGGTCTAGGTGGGTGCTACATGTCTAAGTAACATCCACATGAATGAATGTCAGGTCCAACAGTTTCCCAGCAGAACACTGAATTGTCACAAGATGGTTTAAATGTTACTGACTTCTCCTGTCGGTGGTCATAATGTTGTGGCTGATCGGTTTGATTCATTCTCTTTGGTCACTTTGACAACTGCTGTGAAGATCCACTGATATCTTGACTAATTTTTGTGCAGAAATTTGAATTCCTCCGTTAAGTTAAAAAAGGAAAATCTATGCAGATCGACTCAATTTCACAGAAAGCCTCAAGTGGACATTAGCGGAACTGCAGTTTTTGACGCTTTAATTAATTTTCCACTTTCACATGTATTTATGCTCTATGGAGCACCCGTACATTGTGGCTAAGGGTTTAAAGTCTGCAGATAAACATGTATATTTCTATCAGCTTAGTTTGCATGAGAGAAGAAGACCCCTTAACCCCTGGGTCGTATAGGCAGTGGGGTTTTTGAACAAATCAGAGCTCTGTACACAAGTTGGGTTTGAGTAAATGCTGCATAATGTGATATGTTGTTGCAAAGCTCATTTTCTTCTGATTTCACTGATAGAAGCCATTATAGGATTCCAACTTACTCATTTTGTTCAGAACAATAAAAACCAGAAACAAGCATAAACACATTGGAAAAGCCTCATATCGATTCAACAATCAGTATCATTCTGGTCAAAACGCCCCTTTTGTATTGACAGGGGTCCAAACTGTCCACTTCAGTCATATTTCTAATCCAAAAACTACTTTTAGTCCCATAAAAACCCACGAAGAGCAGTTTCAACATCTTGGACGAAGGAAAAGATACATTGGAATCTTCGTATTTTATCAAAAAATACACAGAAATTTTGCTGGTGTTTACTGTTAATTTGGTTGTTGTAAGAACCATGTTTTCAGCAAAAACACTTCTGATGCTACCACATTAAAGTAGCTCACCTGCAGACTCCAGTCCTCAAAACCACGACGGTGCAATCATCATTTACTGTTTGAACACCGGCTGTTAAACCAACATCCCCTCTGGCCTGTTAAAAGATGGGATATTTTCTCGCAGCTTAAGGAGGATCTGTGTGTGTGTGTGTTTGTGTGTGTTTAAGTGCTGCAGCTGTCTGGCTTAATAAGAGGCCAGACATCTGAATCTAATGAAAACGTGTGAAGCTCCCCTCATATATCCACCTTAATGTTCACTGTACTCCTCTTTGGACTGTAAATCCAGACCGGAGCTGCCATACACACATATCTGTTAATGCTGAGGAGACTTTTCAGACCTCTGCACCTCCTCAGCTAAATCACAGTTAAATGACGCTTCACTTAAGAAAAGTTATGAAATTGCTTCTTTTTTTCCCCTCATTCATGCTGTGTCATTTCCACGATGTAGTTCTGGGTTTGCACATAATCCAAGGGGCGGAAGAACAAGGATGAAGAAATGAATATTAAAACACTTCGGTTCAAGTCACTGAGAACATTTTCATTAGTTTAGAAACAGCAGGAATTATTAATGCCGACTACATTTCAATCCCAGAGTAGGTTCTGCAGTTATTAATAAACTACTTTGACTTCACTGGTGTTCCAGTAAAATGGATGATGAACAGAGAGGCTGTAAGGAGGCTGAAAAACATCACATTTCACACATATACACAATAGTTGGAACGAAATTAACATCCGACACCATCTATTAATGCACTACAGTTGTCATTTCATCTCCCAACTATGTTCATTAGGTGTCCTTTATGCATGTGGCCGGAGGGTCACCAAAATCTGGAAAAAAGTATCTCAAAAGCCTCTGTAGTTTCCCTCTTTCTATTTCTGGCTTAATTAAGCGTGTTCATTGTTCAAAGGTTAAAAGTTTACTCACTACAACGTCACCACTGATAATAATTGCTTTGTATAATCACGTGTCCATACCATCTGTCGACTCTAAAATGTGTGATGTAAGGGGTCAAGGTCTCTTTTAATTTAATTTGCTTATAATTGTGGAGTTTCTGGAGATACATGTATAGGGAGAGCGTTGGAATGGGAGGGGATTCTACAACTGGCACCAGATTTTCCTTCACACTAGGTGGTTTGTCCAGGGCAGGGATTTTTGTCCATTTGTCCAATCAAACAAATCAAATGTGTTTGAATAAGCTCAAAGTCATGTTTGGAAATTTAACCGAAATTTAACTGCATGTGCGACTGTGCTTCTATACAGCTCGTATAGCGACATCTCACATTTTTTATGTCGATCATGGCAGCGCTCTGGTACGACCGTGTGATCTGTGAGCTGCTCTGCATCCGAGGAGAAGAGCAGATTTGACGGCAGATATCGGGTTCTGTGCAGGACATAGTGATTTATTCTAATATAAGAAGACTTTTAAAAGAGCCCTCCATTCTTCAGGTCATCAACAAACTGAAAAAATAAATAAAAAAATACACCCATACTGTCCATTGTTTACCTCGTAGTGTAGTGTACTTGTGAATGTGTAATGATGACGTTGACGATGTGAAAGAGATCCTTGGAGTCCTGGTCCCACTCTCACCACTGTCCTTTCTAGATCTGTCTTTGCAGCAGAGACGTATTCTACTGGCTGATCTCACTGCAGCCAAACAAATGTTGGCTCTGAGAATCCAACCACCTCATTCTCTGACCTGGCAGCACTGGACCAACACCTTTCTTGAAATAGCTTTGACGCAGTGTTGTGTCGACCGAATGCATGAAGTCAGCATTAAAACTCTACAGGCATGGGAGGTAATTATAGCATTTCTTTTTATTTATTTATTTATTTTTTGGTTGTGGTTCCCTCTGAGAGAGAACATTATACAACCTAGCAGCAACATTAAGCCAGGAGTAATATTTAGGGGCACTTAGCACCATATGTCTTCATTCAGCCAGAGTCTGCACACATCCCTATCACCAATAACAATCCTGGGAAGCATTGACCTTGTAGTTTGCTCTCCATCCTTCTTAACTTTTGATCGGAGGGAACCTTACAGCTTGTCCAGAACTTCCTGATCCTTCACCTGAGTCAGATACCTCTGGTTGTTCATCTGTTTTCCTCCTATTTTCCCTAATAGCACAAGCATATGTATCTGAGTCAACTACTTTACCAACAGGTGCTCTAATCTGTTCCTTTGTACTCTGACACTTATATGTTGTTACAGGCTACCAGTCGAGGAACACCTGACAGAATGACACAACATAAACAGCTTCCAAGAATCTGGAAGAGAAAAAGGATTTAAATTCAGTGAAATATTTTTTATTCTTTGCCACCGACATCAGAGCGCGTCCTCCAGACTGAACATCCTGACATGCTGCTTGTTGGTACGTTTAGAGATGTTCTCCTCAGATTCTTTTATCTGCAAAATGACAGTAACTTCCAAAAAAATGCTAAAAGGATATGTTAAAAAAAAACAACCTGAATATTCAGAGGAAACAGATTGGAAACTGTATTTTCTTATGTCAAAGCAACACATACACCAGGGTCTTCTCACACCTGTATCTCAGTTGCTTCAGTCTGACTCCGTCCATGTCTTTACTACTGGGTGAAACATTGCCTCACTCTTTAGAAAGATATGGCTGTGCCTTCAGGCCACCAACAAGGGAACTGATGTCGTAGTTGAGTCTGATCCAGGTCAGATCTTGTTCACACTAAAGGCTCCAGTCTTTGTCTAAGTACTGGACCGGGTCTCTCAGGGAGCCTCTGCATCTTGGTTTGCACCCAGGTGCAATTGCTGTGATCACACCTTCCCAAAGAAACCGAGGGAAGTCAGAAGTCAGTCAAACACATTCTAGACTCAAACCTGCCGGATGCTGCAGGAGCGAAAGCTCTCGAAGGGATAAAATCAGCTTTACTTCCATTTTTACTTCTTTAATACAAACTTTTCGCATTAGGTACTTTTAGGTATCTGAACAAACAGCAATCTTCTTTATTTGTTTTGTTAATGTGATTTTAATGTTAACCCCACACTGCTGCTCCAGTGACTCTGATGCATAAAGTTATGAAGATTTTAGGAAAAACTTCCAGCCTCCTCTCTTAAAGTGATGCATTACTCTCATCAGCGCACAGCAAGGTCTGTGCACAATAGATGCCTTTAAAGAATTTTCTCCTGTGACTTCAGGAGGAGGAGGAAAGTCACACGAGAACTGAGACTTTCTGACTGTGAGCATCAAACGTATTCACTTTAATATCTTTTAATTAGAGTCTGTGGCCTGGGTTCAGTTTGTTCTCCCTGCTGAGTTCAAGCCCCTCTGTCCTCCCAGAACCAGATCCTCAAATGCAACTCGACAGCAACGGAGTAATGAAGTGAATTATTTTCTCTGACATGGTTCACCTGAACGGAGAAAAAAATAAATGAGTTAAATTTTAAACAGTGCTGATTTAGCAGCTTTAAGACTGGCATCTGCAGATTTATCTTGTGAAAAAAAAAAAAAAACACACAGCTGCAGAGAGAGTTACACGTGCTTCTTTGGTTTTAAACGGAATGGAAAACCACATACGTGCAAATAGGATCCAGGTTTACCTCTTTAATTTAAGCTGTAGATGCTCTACAGCAGCCACATGGGAACAAGTTAAAGCACATTAAAATGTAGAAGAACTAACAGAAAAGATGCAGAGCATCTTCAGGTTTTGAGAAGGTCCACAAACCTTAATTTTTCTCAGTTACACCGACACAGAGCATGCTCGCGTTGGAGTTTACGTCTGTATTCCCCCACCTTTCACACCGTACACCGCTAGGAAGCAGGCGATGGAGAACACAGTCCACGATGCAGGTTATGGTGCAGCTTTTCTGATCAAGCACAGAGAGGGAACTCTTCTCTCTTCAATAACGTGGTCGACAATTAGCCGACTGAGCAGAAAGCTTTCAAGGATCCTGGAGCTTCTGGAGACGTCACCATTAGCCCATTTTTCTCTCAGCTCCACTCTCTTGTAACTTCCCTTTGAGAATCTGAATCAGGACGGGAAATCTAAGCTAATGTGGATGAGGAATAAAGGTTTCCATGGCAGACATTTGACTGCAGAACCACTGCAAGGCCACTTCCCTCTGTGAGCAATTACTCTTTCTCTTTGTAGTCCAACCACAGTCTCTGATCAGGCCTGATAGAATTTGTCGCTCTCTAACGAGAACTTTGAGGATCATTTTCAAAGCTCAGCAATCGGTGCATCTAACTGTATCTGAGCCTGTGATCTCTAAACCAACCCGACAACTCGTCCATCAACACGTGCCCGGAGGGGGAGCCCGGACGTTCTTATCAGCGGTGACGCACAAACACATTGTCAGTGATTAGAAGAGTCCACACAAACCAGACGCATGTCCATGCACCTGTGCACACACCTGCACGCTTCAGAAGCCACAAATGCTTCCGTGCATTCATCGGGCAGAGAAAGAAGAACAAGACGAGCACAAAGACACAGAACGCACAAAGAAAGAAGGTCCTTGTTCCTAAGGAGACGTGTGGAGGCTGTGAGCTTTCAATCTGCATTCCTTCTTTGTTTTCTCCGTGTAACCTGTAATTAATCATGCTACTGCTAATTAATCATTTTCCTTTCTCTGAGCACTGCAACACAAACCACCAAAGCGTTGACGTGTGGACCGCTTTCCTTCCCCATTCGGGGCTATTTCAGGGGCGTGCTTTAGTTTTTAAATTGTCTGGCTTCTTCTTAAAGAATCCGTAACGAGCTTCACTGAGGCCGTATAAAAATAGGGAGAGGAGGGATGGACTGAAACTTAAACCTGGTACGTTACACATAAAGCTCTTCACTCGAGGAAAAGCGCATATTAGCAAAGCCAAGTGTCATCAGCGTTGAAATGTTTTCATGGATTAAAAGCAGCAAAACATCTCCATTCATTTCACTTCTCGTCCCGACATCAGAACTTGATTTAAAATCAATTCTTGCTTCACAGAGAACGAAATGAGTCGCGGCAGAGCTCCGAGTGCCAAACTGCTGACTTTTCATTTCTTTACTCCAGTGAGTTGCAGCTTGGAACATAGCTGTCAGTTAACGGGTCCTGATAAAGGTCAGTCTGCAGCTTTATTCCCCTGAAAACAGAAGAAAGCTGCAAAAAAATACAAAGTTTTCTGCCACTTTTGACAACATAATAAAAATGTAATTTAACCGGACGGCTGAATTAGCATTTATTCAACATAAAATAATGTATGTTGCAAACTTTGATACACAAACAGACTTACAGACGTGCATAAATTAAAAAGAATACTTCTCTTTCTGGAAACACATGAGTTTTACTCAAAGTCTAATTCATTCATTCATTTTCTGTGGCCGCTGACACAGTTATAAACACTGTCTAATACAGTTTCCTTTTTGTTCTTTGACCACTCAGCTTCCTGGGAGTGCCTGTACAGAAACACTTCTATATACACTTCTTTTTTTTTGTTGTTGTTTGCATCACAAACTCACGTGTAAAGCAGTTCTAAAACACAACAGACAGCATTTCTTTTCATTTTCACAGTAAATCACACTGGGTTGCAGTATGGCACATGTTTGGCAGTTAACTGGTCCCAGTGAGGGTCAATCTGCAGCTTTATTATCCAAAAACTAAAAGTCTAAATATGTGGATGCATGTTGTTGTCTTCTGCTGAAATTATAATGTTGCTTACCAGGATGGCAGCATGTAGGCAACATAAAACACATCCATGCTCATAAGAGAGAACATGAAATAGGTTAAGTATAATGCATCCTGCTGGAGATGGCTACTGCCATCAAGGAGTGTCATTCCTATGAATTGCTATCAAGAAGTCAATGTTGTTTACTGTCAGTGGTCATAATGTTGTGGCTGATTGGGGTATGTTTAGTTTTCCCTTTCCTGTTCTATTTTCCAGATAATTTTTGCCTATTTTAAGAAATAAATTGTTCATATTTTTATGCAAGTTTTTGCACAGAGAAATTGTGCAGCGCTGAGGCTGCAGGTCTGTTTGCAGGAGTCTGCAGCCATGAAGCATCAACAATTTAGCTTTTAGTTTGAAGCTGAACATTTTATAAACTCAATGAGCTGCTGCATTAACACACCTCACAAACGTTCCCTGACTACATGTGTAAAACTGAATGGCACTCAGCACAACATGGAGATTAATTGCATTTCATTTTAATTAGCTGTCAGTACTGTGTGTTAACACATTGAGACTTTGGACCCGTCTCCAGAGGAGGAAGTAAACGATGTGCTGCTGCAGTGTCCATAGATGACAGCGTGCATCTTTAACATGAACGTTTCACCCTGAGCGTTCAACTTCTGTCATGTAACATCTCTCTCACGACATCCCTGAAGTCGTCCTTTAACCTGAGAGAAGCTCCTGTTCACAAGGTTAGACAATTCTGGCCCATGAGATGAAATAAAGACATGTTTCAAGCCTCTCTCCTGACTCTAGGCTGCTGAGCTCTCACATGCTCCCCACAAATCAATATTCGAGGCCGGACCCACTCGACAGCGTTCTTCTCCTCCCTCGTCTCAGATGTGAGGCCTGGTGGTCAAACATCAGCTCCGCTCTCTCTCCTCAACAGCTCCTCCAAGGATCAGTTCAATAGACTCCAGTCAGGTTGGATCAGTCCGTTTGGTGTCGCCCCCTCCCCATCCACCCCGGGTCTTTGCCCCACGCTCCTCCCTCCGTTTTCCTCCTGTGGAGGAAAGCTGCGATGGAGTCGAGGTCCGTTGGGACCAGAACTCAGGTCAAATCACATCCTTTGAGTTTCACTGCAGACTTTTCTCGAGGGCTTTGTCTCTCCGGCCTCTCAGTCCCTGCAGCGAGTACGAGTCTGACAATGGTCCGATGATATCAGCCACAAGTTCCAGGAACTGGTTGTTCTGTATTTTCAAAGTGGGAGGCCAGACTGGAAGAACTTCTGCAGCACAAACAGATTAAACCCACAAGCTCTCAGATTCTTGAGCTCATAACACATCACACATCTGTTACGAGCATGTATGTGTTCTGTGATGCCTACATGCTGCTAGTCTGGGAAAGTTCAGCTTTAAACTAAATAAGAATTGAAATAGTTTGTTTATTGTTGATGCATCATGGTGGTGTCGTGCTCCTGCACAACAACATGCTGCAGCTGCTGCCACTTGTTGTCTCCAGTGTTATATTCTAGAGTCTTGCATCGTAAACCTGATGAAGATTATCTCATATTTCTCTGTGCTAAAACTTGCATAAAAATAAGATGGATTTATTACTTAAAAATAGGCAAAATGATCTGAGTAATAGAACAGGAAAATGTGACTTGTCATGAGTCTTTAAAACAAGTAAATATACATCAATCAGCCACAACATTATGACCACTGACAGTAAATAACATCGAGCATCTTGTGACAATTCAGTGTTCTGCTGGGAAACTTTCAGACCCGACATTGATTCATGTGGATGTTACTTAGACATGAAGAACCCAGACCAGACCAGCCTTGACTTGTACCAACGTCATCCACCCCGTAGAAAACGCCTGGGATCAGATGCATCAGGGCTGTAGTTACTGACAGGGTCAGATCGACGGCACAATTTAATTTTAGCCAAGAATAACTGAACTCAGGACCAGGGAGATCCAGAGGTTCCTTTCAAGAACCACGAATCAAGTGGGAAAAAAGCCACTCACACAGAAGCTCTTCTAACGGCTTTTATTATCATCATGAGTCAACGTGAACAGGTCCAGCCCGTCCAACCAGGCCGCTGACATGCGATCATTTTATTTTAATATTCTTTGGTTGTTCTGTTAAAACTTTTTCCACGTTGCCTCCGAGGCTTCATCGTTTAACCTCCGACCGGAACGAAAAACACACGAGCTCTGCACATGAGCAGCCGTGTAATTTAGAGGGATGAAAAGGTTTCATTTGGTCGCTTGAAAGTGGGAGTGACGGTGAACGCAGCATCTCTGGACGAGTACAGAGATCCAGAGCTGGTTATTACTGTGTGCCCTGTGTGTGTGTGTGTGTGTGTGTGTGTGTGTGTGTCTGTGTGTGTGTGTTTGTGGGGTCTGCTTGCCTCGTCCACACCGTGTCATTAAGAGGTGGAGATTTTGATCTGTGACTCTTGGAAACAAGGTTTGGAATCGCAGCATTTGGTTGGAATGAATCTTAATTTCTACTAAATAAAATCAAGATCTTCAGGTATTTGCGATTAGTAGGAACCAAGACGTACAGAAAATAAGCATCATCTTTGAACACAGGGATTATTTCACTGTGTTTTGCAATTTTGCAATTCACCAATGTGAACCAAAATATAAAACAGATTATTTTAATGTAAAAGCAGAATTGGAAATGGTTAAATCCCAACGTCCTCAAGCAAGTACGTGTGACTTAGTTAAATTTTCATGTCATATCGACCTAGAAACCCTTAACTACCGGTACATGGCAGATAAACGTGTCCCCTTATGAGGACAACAGGTCTAAATGAAGCAGAATGAGCAGTGACGTCCCCGTATGAGGACGCCGGGTCTCAGGAGGTTAAGTCTCCAAGTTCATGCTGAGCAACTAAAATCTTATATCAAGCAGTTTTTAATTTAAAAGTCTTTTCCCACATTAGGACTCAAAAGTTTGGGACATTTCTCACAGTCAAATCATTACTCTTAACTCTTTAATATTTCACCGTCTGCAGAAGCTTTGTGGGGAGAATGTTTGAATATGTCCTGATTTTTTCTTGAATATTTAAATCCTGCACTTAAAGGGAATCATTATTCACCCGGTGAGACCAAGCACTAATGAGCCTCCAGTGGAGTGGCTCATATTAGCCAGATGACAGCGGCGCATTTGTCCCGGGTGGATTCGTTCTTTGAGTGCGGGTGTTCCCACCTTCAAATGAATTGTGAACGGTGACAGAAGAGGGGGAAAAAAAGAAAAAAGGGGGGAAAACTTTTGAGCTTCGCCTCAGGAGACCATCGCAACACTTTGATAAATGTCTCCTGTTCAGAGAGGAAACTCATCCAGAGCAGGTTCTCAGCCTCAGGGCCAAACCCACCACACAGCTCTAATGTGTATAATATAAAGCGTCTGTCTGTGATGATAAAACACCAGCTCATTTGTTCACTGTAAACCTCAGCTTAAATATCTGAGTGTCCACGCTGCCTTGAGATTATGTTATAAGACAACGAAGACTTAACTCAAATAAGAGTTTAACCCTCTGGAGTCCAGATGATGATTGGCCGTTTCTGACTACGTTTGGTTTTACCTTTATATTTCACCGTAGAAGCTGTTTCTTTTCAGCTCAACCTCACCTGTGTCATTTTACAGTTATTTTATTTTTTCATTTTGACGAACTGTATTAACACACTGGACCTAAAACCAGACTAAAACCAAGTAGGAAAAAGTTCGAGTTTTGTCCATGAAAACCACAAACATGTTTAAAGAACCATTTTTACAACTTAGAATGCAAATGAAAAAATGTAAATTTCAAAAGCTTAAGAACAAATTTAGCAAACAACAGAACTGTTTCCATTAAAACACAGGAAATGCAACTATTAACAATCATTTATAAAACTAGCCTTAGCAACCACTGACACATCATTACCTGATTGGTTGATGGAATCTATTTTTCCACCAATAGGAAGGAGGCTGTTATTTTTGCGATCTCTTCTGGCTTTTTGCGTTTTTGCGCCAGACGCGCACCAACATGACAGTAATATTATTCATAAGAATATGACATTATAATTTATTCAGTGGGGCGTAAATTATTTCTAATAAGTCTAGTTTTACTTTTACCATCAACACAATTTAAAAGCTGGTCGATAGTTTGAAGTTAGAACTTTCTACAAAGGTTGAAACTGAGATCCAGTGACGCTACGTCTTGTTGCTACGTCATCTTAAATTGGTCATGTGATGTGGACGCATCGGCGCGTCCTCGACTCCAGAGAGGAAAACGATGACGTCACTAACACACCACATCCTCACAGCTGTTTTCATATTTGTTCACTTTCAAACAAACATTTGTTGGAATTCAACAATGTGCAATAAACCAAAGAGAATAAAACAAATTACTAATTCAGCAATGAACAAACTCATGTTTTCAATGCATCAAAACAAATTATTTATTTATTCTTTATTTATTTATTAGCCCATAAGTAAAAATAATACTGAACAGATCATTACAAAGCATGCAGCACATTAAGAAGAGAGGAAAAATAGTTCCATAAGAGGAATGGAGGTATGTAAAGGAAAAGATAAAATGAGATATTATGGAAGTGGATGGATTACGAGTTTGCAGAATTTGTATTGTTTGACCCTTGAATGAATTAACACTAGAGCTGTTTCTAATGTGAGCTGGTAATAATGAGGAGCCTGAATCTAATAGAAAACTCAGAGATCGGTCCTAATGAAATAAGGATGGAGAATATTCACTGACCGTGTATTAGAACGATGTATTTGGGAACTGAAGTGATCTGATCTTTGTGTTGGTTTAAGTGTAGTTTCATGTCCCATCATCTCTATTACCAGTTTTCCACTTCCACTTGGTTATAAATGAGTTTTGCCTCAGATCATGGCACAAGGGAGTGGAACATCTCATCCTGTGTATTAATGAATAGTAAATAAGTTTTGACACAGTCAAATAAAACTAAAATGTACTTGACACTGTGTGATACTGTCCCCCAAATTCTTTGGTATGTGAGGAATAGTCTTTGCTTTATTAATCAACCTTCATGTTTCTCCACAGCTTCGTTTCTTTATGGATCTACGAGACGTCAAGTTGAGCTTCGCTGCAGTTTCAGTCCCCTGAGCATCGGACGGCTTCATAATACGTCTGTATCAGACACAACGTGTCCCAGACGGTAATGAAACGATGTCTCATTCTCTCTCAGAGGTTTCGTCTTATCTCTGAATCACGTGCATCCACACTTTCTGCTCCAACCATCTGTGGCCCGATGCTCTCATTCACGCTTAGCTAAATTACTCGCGTGGTGGTTGTGGAGTTTTGTTGTTGCTGTTTTTACTCCGGCTCCCACAGCAGCAGCAGCAGCAGCAGCAGCGAATACAGCGAACGCAGAAGAGACAAAGACAGGGAAAAGGAGAGTTGCGTGGCGTCGTAATTACAAGGTTCCAGCTGGGTTCAGAGAAGCTTTGAGATAATGAGCGTTAGAGTTTTCACCTCTGATGGAGCACGACGGGCGCAAGCTTTTTAATTAATGACTTTTAGCCCCGAAAAAGAAAAAAGAAAAGTTTCAAAAATCCACCCTGGACTCATCTGCTTTATTGTTGTTACTCAAACTATTAAAAAATGGCTCTTTAATGTTCTCATTTATGTTATTTTCACTTTGTTTTAGGAGAAAAATAAAGACCTGAAGGTTCAAACACTGTGGCTGCTCCTTAAAGGACAGACTGAGGACAGCTCTGTCTCCTTGTCTCTGCTTATTGCCACAACAGTTTGTTCCAAATTCATTATTGCCTTATTTTTATTACAATGTGGGTCAAAGGCTTGACTCAACATTTGCAGGATGGTATGAATCAGCCTCTCACATCGTCCATGGAAATGAGATTATGTCACGACAGTGAAAGTCACAAAATAAGGTCCAATTACACGTTTATTCTATTTGAGTCGCTGCATGAATATTACCAGGCCTCAGTAACAGCCCTATAATAGACACTTAATGCTGAGCTTGAACAAATATAAAGAGAAGAAACATCCTCTCAGAGGCGTCTTTAAAGTCTTTGAGGTAAAAGGTAAAAGGACGGCCTTCAGTGTTAAAGACTCTAATGAGTCACAGAAACATGTTTCTGACCCAGAAAAGAAAAAACTGATTTGAGTCTAAATGTGATGTAACATCGTCCCTGACAGCCGAGTTCTTTCTTCCATTAAAAACAGATTCATGAAAGCGCGTCGTCGAGGCATAAATCACCACGCAGCACGTTTACACGTCACACTGAGACTCCGGCCGAAGAGCAGACGCCTGAAAATGTCTCTGAGTTTCTGGGTCAGTGCTGAGGAAAAGGGAAGAGCAGAAGACCACGGCCTGATGTTCACGCTACACTGACGCTCAGCCGGAGTAAAGATGCTCAGGTGGGAACGCTTCATATCGATTTAGATGAATCATTTATCTGAAATATTTCCGGTTTCTTTTTGTGGACTGCGACCAGGCAGGTTACCCAACAACAGGTAACTGGGCTGAATCAGGATTTACATTTAAAAGAACAATTACAGCCGCTATGTTAAGGAAGTATAACTGTGTAGTAATGAAAGGTAACGGGAAAGTAAAGGCAAACATTTCAGATTCTTTTTGTTTTGTTGGTGTGATCGAATTGTATTTTGGGAGCTGAAATGGAACAGAATAACAAGTTTAAGTTCTTTGTAAATTGATTCTTGTGGTAAAGGTTCAGATTATATCAGAATTTTCTTCTTTCTGCTCTTTCATTCAGATTCAGGAACATTTGTGTTTCTATTGAATTGTTTTGTTTTAATCAATGAATGAAAAGAAAAACTGAATAAGTAAATGAATGAGTAAAGACTATAGCTAGTGTATAATATGGAGCACAGGTCTGAGACATTAGGTGAATTTATAATCAAACATGCTAATACAACAGGAGGGTTAATGACCTCAAACATTAAAACTTGGTGACTTGAGTTGTCGGTGCTGTTAACGTTTGTAATATTTTGCCTCTTACGCTGGAAGTAAACTTTTACCGAGCCCCTCTCTTTCTCAGCTCTCTCCTCACACAACTTTGCTGAGAACCTTTTGTCGGCGGCTTTATTTGCAGCAACAGGAGCGCTCGATGGCGGGGGATCAGGAGGTCCTTGCAAGCGCTTTAACCTGACGGTGACCTGGAGCGGGCCGGCGCCGGCCGCCCCGTTAGCTCAGGCATCATCGGTCCTTGAGTCGGGATGTGACCCGAGCCGACCCTCCATCACAGGCATCAGACGCGGATTTGTCTCTAACGCCTCCACTGATCGGTCGGAGCCTCGGCTCAGCTCGTCCTGTCTTCGTTCTCCTGCAGAGCTCAGCTGTGGATCAGTCTGCTGAAGAGGAACGGGAATGTTTTTTTGTTTTTTTCCCACCACGACGTACAAGTTCACTCAGCGCTCCTCACGAAGGAGAATTCACTTACAACAACTCCTAGTCACACAACTCACAGACTAATAATCCAGCTTCTGGACCTCGTAGTCATTTCTGTGAATGTGTTTGAATCCAGGACGGCAGCAGCCGACCTCCGTCCATGTGGCAGCTACGTGGAGACAGACACTGAAAAGGCTTTCGTTTTGCAGTGGACTCACATTTTCACCACAGCCTCTGCAGAGCTGGACGCTGGAATAACACAGAAAGTCTCTGCACGAATGAATGAATCAACGCGACGGCTTTAGATGCTTCCGTCCTTTCCAGGCTGTGAGAGAACGAGGTGAATCTGTTGGAGGGCGATAACAAAACAAAACGGCGTCTGGACCGACCGGCCCTCAGAGTCGTAGCTGTTTGTACGTGAATGTGTAATAAAGACCAAAGTGGGGGGGTTGAAGTTTACTCTCATAAAGTCACATGTTGCATTCCTGCCTGGATCTGTTGTCTGATGCATCTACCTTTAGATTATTAAGCTCTTTGTTTCCATTATTTAAACGTTTTAAGCTGCAGAAGGAACCAGATAAACATAAATGCAATCTGAAAGTCTCCACCAATAAAAGCAGAGATTTAAATGTGATCAAACAGTCGTCATTGACCCGATTTCCTCAGGAAGAAGAATTATTCCAGAGTCGTGAGGCCTCGACTGTCAAACACCCTGTCACCTTTTCTTTTCAGAGGTGGATTAAGATGAGAGAGGTGGATGTCACAGGTGGAAAAAAGTTTTTAATCAGTCTTTATTTAACTAGGTTGATCCCGTTGAGATGCACGGTTCAAGACAGCAGCCGAGGAAACAAACAAGTCACACGATGGAGGATAAAAACAACAGGACCAAGTGTCCACATTAATACAGGAACCAGTGTGACACGTAGCTGCTCCCAGGTCAGTCCCACGGGGTTTCAGAGATCCTAGGGTGATCCAGGCTCTTTAACTTTAAAGGTGCAGTTAAAACAGTGTTTTAACAACACGTTCAGAGTGAGATCTGTTCAATAAGTTTAGTTTTTTAGCCGTCTGCCTTCATGAGAGCCTCACGTTAGAATTAAAACTTTCCACGTTACAAATAATCCTCATGTTTGTTTTTCCCTTCAAACGTCAAATTAAAACTTTGTTTCTTTAAGTTTTCTGAGAGTAGGAACCTGCTGCTAGAAGGAGAAATTAACTCATAATGTTATTACTGTTAATGAACATTCTGCACCATTTCTATCCTTAATGTATAAAATATATATTTACTTCTGTCTCTATTTCATGTGCATTTGTTCATATGCTAATTTTGTACATTTAATTGTTTTATTATTTTTTATTTTTTTATGTGAACTAAGCTAATTTAACCAAACAATGTTCCTTAAGAAGTTCAAGCAGAGAGCGAACATGTTGGAATGAGCCGTGCACAGAAAGATCATCTGGGAAAACGAGTCTCTGCTCGACACGACAGCATCAGCTACAAGGAGAAACGTGACGTTCGGTTAAAGACACGCTGTTCATCGTCTGCAGCAGAGACAAAAGACCAGAGACAGACCAGAGACATGGACCAGTGCCACTGACAGTAACCACCAAAATGAATCAATGAACCTTAAAAACACATGCACAGAGTTCAGATCCCAACCGTGCAGCACATACAGACACAGGCTCCTGATCATCTTCTCCAGTGGGAAACATTCTGCTGATATTCGATGGCGTTTTCTAACACGTCTCTTTCAGACTAAATCAACGGTGTGAGTTTAATAAAACAGTGAAAGCGACATGTGTCTGACGTGTCCCCGATCAATCATCTGACCGTGTTGACAACATCCACACGCCTCCATTATTTATTAATCGTTACCCATGAATCGCTGCCGACACGTTCAGGTGTGAGCACGTTTCCTTTCGCTTTTCATTTGTTTAAGCTGCGTTTATTTAAGTGTAAATGCATTTCAGCCTCAAACTAAACGTTTGTCCTCTGCAGTGGTTAGTTCACGCTGCTCCAGTTACAGGAGGAGACGACGTTCTACACAAAATCTGCCTTAAACTCGCACAAATCAGCCAAATTGAAGAAACCACAGCAGGTCACCTGTTGGTTTCTGGAGGAGCCTCTGAGTCGCATATTGTTCACGTTCCTCCTTCATCCTGTAGTGACGTGTGGATCGAAATATAGATACTTCTGATAGGAAGTAATGTAGGAACAGAGTGGCAACACAACAAACCTTGTGAAACAACTGAGGTTAAAACACAACTCAGAATACGAGACATTTATGATGAGGAGAGAACAGGGTCACAATTAAGATGAAAGGTTTCATTTTATAGTCGTTCTTAACAGTTAAACAATCATTTATTTTAATGGTGTCATTATTTCACTTATTTCTTATTTTAGTCTTTGAAACATTTTCACACATTTTGTGTGATTGTGTCTCTGTTTGGTTTCTCTGTCGTTGTGTTATCTCGGCTCTATAGTGAATGAGGCCACTACCTCAATATACTTCAGAGTTTAAAATAAATAAATAAATGACTCAGATGTCCTGTATTCTTTATGAAACTTTATTCAGGTTTACCAGACACATCACACATTAGTGTGTATTTACACAAAGTACTGACTCGGCCGATACCATGTAGAACATCACCATCATCCAGCACCGTTAACGTCTGACCTGAATCACAACATGAGTCCGTTTCCCTCAGCGGAAAGAAGCGACAGCGACAGTTTCCCCTGAACGCTCACAGATGTGCAACAGGAAAAGGCGTTTGATTTAATAAGAAGACGCGAGGAAGCTCAGGTGTGCCTCATTTACGCCGCGTCGGGCTGAATAACGTCTCCTCAGCAGCTGTGGAGGACTCTGGAGGAGGAGGGTATAAATAAAGACAGGCAGGAAACACACATTACCCTCAGATGCTGAGTTCAATTATGTGCAGTACGAGTGTCACTGGAGAATCTCCAGTCAGAAGACAGACAGACGGACAGAGGGACGGATGGAGCGTTTTAAATCACAAGCACAATCAGAATGTCTTTGTCACTGCATAAAAGATAAGCAAAGGGATTTACAGTCAGCATCTATTTGGAAAAAGACAAGAAACATCAACACAGACAAGAATAAATAGAATAAATAATGAACAGTCCCTGCTCTACATAAAGTCTAATCAACTGTAATAAATATTCAAAATATTCACCACCTCTACTACTCTCCATCTTTCTTGCATTTTATCATTTAGTTTTTTTATTCATGAGTTTTTTATTCCACCTCCACGTTTTGTTTCTAAACTAAAGCTCTTTTCCAGAACTACACACTCAAAGAAAAGCTGCAAGTAGCATGAACGGCAACATTATTCTGATAAAAAACTCTTAGAATAAATGTTTAAACGTTATTACTCTCCTCATTCTGGGGGATGGACGAGAACGCAGGCGGCATCGTGACATCTGGATGTTAATAATAAGAGCAGGTTCTTAATTTTTCTCTCGTTTCATGAAGACTTCTGAAAGACTTGAATGGAGTGTAAGGGAAGTCGTCTACCCTCTGAAGATCGGAGGTGGAAGGAGATATAATCTACGCCTTGAGACCGGAGCCTCTGGGTGATAACGGACGAACAGAACTGTTCGTTGTTGGGTCTGTTAATGATTTGATACTCACAGAGATGCTCCTCTTTTAAACCTCCTCACATTTCTTTTAGAACTGAACAAACTATTTGCATGAAACATCTTTGAGAAAACATCATATTCTCTTTTTGTTTCAGCTTGTTTTTTATTAATTTATTTTATGTGGAGTCTTGCAGAGCTTGAACATCTTGATGTTTTCTTACCATCAGACCCTTCAGGATTTCATGATGTTACAATTTGCAGCTTCAATGCAAATTCAGAGAAGTGAATTTGCTCTGCTTTCTCGACTTTTCGCCGCATTGACCGATCATTGGCGTACGTCAGTGTTTATAAGATAACTCTTTATTGGTCCCCATTCTTTATCTCTATAATGTTACTAAAAGTGTTTCATGTTTACAGTGCAGGGCTGCGTTCACTTTACATTATTTTCTACACAACACAAGAAATGAATGGATAGCAACATTTTGCCGAAGCTGTGTTTTATTTTCCACTGTTGAGGCGTCGTCAGCATTGAGGTTCTGTTCACATTTTGAACTAGGATTGTTTTTTTATTTCTTATGTGAAGGCTGAGCCATTTATAATTATTTATTTTATACTTCAGGAGAGACTGCTGCACCTGCTCCTGCAAAAATCCAACATTTTTTGCCAAAAAAGATCCACAGAATGCTGTGGGGACTGGACTGTGTTCTGTCTATTCGCTTTCTCTCAAAAAGACTGGAGGCGCTCCACTTCTTTTACTCATCAGAAGAGATTTCATGGAAGGAAAATGTTCATTTTTTCGTATGTGAAAGCGTCTATAACCGTTCCTGCTGCTCAGGAACTGAAAACTGAAAACACTTTGACAATGAGAAGGAGTTTGCCTGTAGCTATGAACATAAAACGAGTGATCATCCACATTACAGCTCCACTGATCTTTATGGATTAGATTTCACTGTGAAGAGAGAAGCTTTGAAAGTAAAAGATGACAGTAACAGAGGGTTTTACAGCTACTGGGGCAAATATTTCCCCCCACACAGTATAAAAGGAGGGCTACTATTGCACTTCTCCAAAAAAGTAATTTATTGTTGCTCTGCTGCTGGATTTGTAAAAAGGAACCTCTGAAATCACAGCGCACATCATTTTCCTGATGATCAGAGTGCGCTGGACTCCGTTTTGTGAGCAGAGAATGAACATTAATGAACAATCAACAACCTGCACTCTGCTTCATTAAAATCACCTGAGTGACTGGGAGATTACTGAAAAACACTGATGGATTGACATGTTCTGATGATTGTTATTCATTTTCAGCGTCGTTTCTATCAATAAAGGTTGTTAAAAGCTTAAAGAAAGAAACTGCAATGTGCAAAAATCCAGAACAGACGGTGTAAAAAGTTCAGGTTCATCAATGTTCAAAGTATTTTCTCTTTGCCCTCAGGGACCTGGTTATTTTCAGACTCGTGGTGACATGTGAGGACAAAGAGACTGAACAGCCTGTGGTCTTCATCAGACTCTGGGACTAAAAAGACCTCAAAAAAAGAACCTTTAAACTGAAGGAAATTTTCACCTAAAGTGCATCTAAAGTCCTTTTCATACAATAAAATGTTAAAAATCTAAAAATGCCCTTTAATTGTTTGGACTTTATGTCACCTCGTCTGGACTGCAGCGCCACAGGATTCTTAAAGTACAGATGTCAAGACTTTTATTGGAACACGAAGAAAACTTTCATTATCTCCTCTGTAACAGGCAGCAAAGCTCGTAAAATACAGCTGTGTATTTACATGTCAAATAAATCTATCATGACAGATGTCGATTCAAGTCTTTAACACACAAATGCACAGAAAATCCATCATCCTACATGAGACAACATTTCAAACTGCAGATCAATTTAGATGTTTGTACTGAATAAATTTAGTGCAATCAAGAAAAATAATCCTCTGTCCTGTTGTAAACACACAATATTTACATAAAAATCCTGCAAGTAGACAAAGAGAATCCAATCAAACAAACGCAACAAAACTATTATTAGAACTGTGCAAAAGTCACTTGTGTTCTTGGGCTCCTTGCAGCATGATCCAGTTTCCTATCTTGTCTTTTCTTTCCATCCTTCTTTCCATAAGGTCAGGACTTTGACTTGTTCCTAAACATTCATCTGGTTCTTCTGGAGAACCACTGGTGTTCTTGGGCTCCTTGTCTTCCTCCATGACCCAGTTTCTCTTCACATTCAGCTCATGGACTCATGTCCTGACATTTTCTTTCAGAGTTCACTGGTAGAATTCACAGTTCATTGGTCCATCAATGATGAGCAGATGCAGCAGAACAGGCCCAAACCAGGACATTAGCGCCCCCATGTGTCATGGAGGGATGAGGTTCTGATGCTGGAATGCAGTGTTGGTTCATCTCCAAACATTTAAACCAAACTATTCTACTCTGGTCTCATCTGTCCACTAAACATTGTCCCACATGTCCTTTGTGGACAGAGAGCAGTGTCTTTGGTTGTTGAGTGGATTCATCAACATGAACATCAGCCAATGTGAGAGAGGCCTTTAGCTGCTTAGAAGTTCCCCTGGGTTCCTCTGGTTCCTCTCCCACTATGATGGAGTGATGTTTGTTGGTGGACCACTCCTGTGGAGGGGAACAGTCGTCTTCAATCTGTCTGACTCTCTGTGGATTATTTGTGGCTTCCAGACTCTTTAGAGTCTCAGTCAGTTTTATGTCAGAGATCCAAAAAAATCTTTGTTTCTGCAAATGAACTGGCCTTGTTTTATCAATAACTCTGCTCTGAACTGAAATAATGACTTTATGTTCTCTTATATTAGAGCTGAATGCTGTCACAGTGTTCCCAGGTGTAGACCAGGCAAAAAATAACTTAGCTGAAGTCATCTGGAGTTTGGTGAAAGCCGACAGCTCTATCAGTGGAGACGTACTTCACAGCGCTGTGATCTGAGGTAATTTGCCTAAAACCCCAGAGACAATCTCTCCTCTGCAAACATTTATCTCTGCTTAAACTCACTCATGCTCTGTGTGAGTGTTCATGACTGTCAGAGGAAAAAAAAAACACAGCAACACAACAACTGTGCCTCATCCAGACGCTTCATCCGTCTGGTGCAAGAAGGAGAGCAGCGTCTGAAATGCACACGAAGAAAACACGTAACAGAAGGAGCCAGGAATGTGACAAATGTGCCCACGCTACGACTGTCAATCACCTGCTGCAGTAACTGCAGCTTCATTAGGATTAATTGCACTTAATCCTGCTTTAAAACACACACACTGACATTACACAACACAAACACCTTCAGAGAGTCAGAGGCAGCAGCAGCGTGGCCCAGGTTTCAGACTCGTCACACAAACCAAAGAGCACAGGTCTGGTCCAGCGGTCAGTGGTCATAATGTCATGATCTATCCATCCATTCTTCATCTATATGAGGAGTCGCCAAAATTTAATCCAGGGGGGAGGGTTGTGTAGCAAAATGTTAATTTTGCAGCACATTAAATTAAATATATTAAGTTAATATTTGCACACTTATTTATGCTGCTCTGTTGCCACTTTATTTATATTTCTACTTAAGTTATCTTTTGTTTTATTCATCTTGTTTATTCACTTCTAAACTATTTACTTAGTATCTATATATTATAGTGACTGTGGGTAATAATCCAAGTCCTGAGTGCACATTTCGTTCCATCTCATGCTTCTGTGTGGTTGCGAATGACAAATAAAAGCCCTTGAATCCTTGAATATACAACATGCATGTGCAAAATAAACTATCACCAATCATCTCCTCTCATCTTCTACTACCTCTTATTCTCACTAGGGTCGTGGGGGTTGCTGGAGTCTATCCCAGCTGTCTTTGGACGAGAGGCGGGGTCCACCCTGGACAGGTCTCCAGTCTATCTCAGGGCTAACACAGAGACAAACAACCATTCACACTCACACCTAGGGTCAATTTAGAGTCACCAATCAGCCTAACGAGCATGTCTTTGGAGGGTGGGAGGAAACCGGAGTACCTGGAGAAAACCCACATAGACACAAGGAGAACATGCAAACTCCCCCACAGAAAGACCCAAGTTGGACTCGAACCCAAACCTTCTCGCTGGGAGGCCTATCACAAATTCATTTTGAAAAATACGAATGACGCTGGTTATTTTGCTTCACATTTATGTTCAAAAACTGACTGACCATCTATCTGGCTTCTTTAAATAAAAATAATTGAAACAAATATAACGAACATGGATCATTACTTAGATCTGCTGCATACCTTCAAATACAAAGACATTTAGTGCAACAGGCAAAGTAACATGTGACTAAACATGCCCCCATTAATCAAACACACTTCAGTCTTACAACACACACTGTGGTGGAATCGACGTTGGTAAAAAGAACTGTTTTCTTTGAGTTTTCTCTGGACTCGCAGGTGCAGAGCGAAGATGCAAACTCATAGGCCGTCAATTATGAACCCAGAACCTTCTTGCTACGGTGCAGCAGTGCTAACCGCTGCTCCAACGCACCACCGCCCTCAACCCTTCATCCGGATAAAGAAAAGCACTACTCAAAAATGGGTCATGCACGCGTGACTCACATATGAAAATACTGCAGCATTTTCTAGTTGTAGTGTCTCAGCCTTTTTTTAAAAATATTTTTTATTGAAATTCTAAAAGATAAAATCAACAAAGCCTCTTACGATGGGATCACGCCACAGATGTTATGACTCACAAAACCTTCGTTTTGATCTCAACTACACTTGAAAGGTTCGTCACTGCATCTTGTAACTCTCTCATGTTAATAATCTCTTTTCACGGACAACGTGAACACCAGGGACTCAAATCTGGCTTCACAATAGTTCCCTCTGCAGCATCACGCACACACAGACTGACGGGCTGAATAAAACCCTCTGTACATGGCTGCTGATTATCAGCCAGCGCTGTAAAAACGAGCAGCCTGAACGTTCGTGCTGGTGCAGATGTGCACATCTGGTGTTTACTGTGCGTTGTGTTTATTCATTTTCTCCCACGTAGACGCTCCGGCTATATGAGGCAACACAGCAGCACTTGTTAGGAGGACGTCTTCATTCATGATTAATGAGTCTTTTAATTACATTGGTCGTCAGAGATCAGATGTGCGGTAACAGCAGCACCGCGGGACGACGTCCAGACGCCACAGCAGCTCAAATACTTCACAGGTACAAACACAAAGATGCACTTTTAGCACATGACGTCTGAATGACACCGAAACGTTAAAGAAAGAAATACCACAGAAGAAGAGGGGAAGTGTTTGGTGGCAAACGGGAGATAAGACGAAGAGGCGGCTGAATTGAAAACACAAACCTCTGTTGAAGCCTGAGGCCATTAACAGTAGCTCTCAGTGGCTTTGAATTGTTACACTTTCAACTAAATAAAATAATAAAGGCGTTTGTTATCTCGGTTTAACATTAGCACACCTGTCAACGTTTATTTATTTTCCCTCTTTGTCTCTGAGGAGTTTCTGTTTATGCCAGACTCACATTTCAGCCTTAACTCGAATAAATAAACTGGAATTATTTCACTGTGGGTTTGTTTGACTTCAGGACTCCTTACACATGTCATTGCATTCACCAACTCACCTTTAGATTATCAATATTATTTTCTTAGCTTGAGAGGACATGTGGAAACAGATGTGAAGAAGAAACTAAAAGTATAATGTTGGCACAGATACATGTGCAGAGTTTTTAACAGCTCATCTTTGATGTGTACAGGTTGATGTACAGGAAACTTCTGAAGTCTTCTAATTCCCGTCCCCCTAAAAACTACAATAAGTCACAATATCTCTTCTTACATAGATGCAACATAGAGTCAAATGTCAGTGGATATGAGGAGAAAGGTGCCTCTAAATTCCATTAAAGACTCAGTTAATTCAAGATTCAGAGTCACATGCTCAGTGCAGAAGTGTAGAACTAGTGAAAACATCCAAGCTGCGATGGATAAAGACACGCGTCTCCTCACATCCAAGATATTCTGACCAATCTTTTAAATGTGGACAGAGAAAGAAGCTCCACTGATCTGAATTAAAAGCTTAAGCATAGGATCATCTCCTGGGAAATGAGAAAAAAAGTTTTTCTTTTGTACAGAAGCCCTAAGCGGCCATGTGTTCACATATTATATACATTTTTTTCCCCATTTTCCTGTGGCAACGAGTTAATTTTCCTCCGTTTTCTCAAAGTTACATATCACGTTGTCTCGGGAAAACAAGCTTTGTTTCCTCTAGAGGACCTGCCTCGCTGACTGATGGATGCCCTCAACACTATAAGGTAGTAAAATAACAATGTTTTGTGCTTTAATGTTTGACAGATAATGATTAAGTTTCTGGAGATCTGGAGAAAATAAAGCTTTATTTTCCCAAGATAATGAGATAAACAACTCGAGATCTCGAGAAAAACAACAACAAGGAAATTAAAAACTGAGAAAATAATATGTATGAATGCATGGCCGCTTAGGGCTTCCCTACCTACTTCCCTACTTTTTTTATTGCGGTATTTGGGTTTTCCACATATAGAGACCTTACATATGGAGACAGAGATGCTGCCTGGTCTGTTGCCATTGATCATTTAGTCTTCTTGAAAAGTGTCAGTGGGTTTCTAGTAGTACGTTCCTGTTCCTCTGTATTTCAGAATCAACCACGTCCAGTCAGAACGTCAATGTTCACAACTGTTCTACCTCATGTTCTGTCTGTGTGCTCCTCCCTTCATGTTCCACTGGTTTCTCTTTTCTTAGATCTTCCTTGGTGCCTCTTGTCCTGCTGTTACTTCTTGTCTGTGTTTTCCCTCTTTGATTGTTTGATCCATCGTGTGTTCCGGTTCAGCTCCTCATCTCAGTCTTTTCTAGCTTTTGGTTTCTGGATTTGGTTTTTATTAAAGTTCTTCTGCCTCCCCTTGTGTCTGCCTTTGGATCCTCCTCCCTCCTTATCTTCTTTCCTCTTATCAAGTCGCATGTTGTCCTGTTGTCTCTGCCTCAGTTCCCACATTCTCTGTGCCTTAGTTTTCACTTCTCTTTTGTTTCATGTTATTTTTTTGTAAATCCTCTTTAAATTGATTTTCTTCTTCCCTGGCTGCGTCTTGTGTTTGTGTCGTCCTTTTTCCCTGCTCTGTTGGGACAGCGGTACGGTCTCCTCCGCCTCGGGACAGATTGCAGGAAGTGAACAGGCTTAAACAAACCAGACAGAAGCATTAAATGTCGACTTTGGGCCGTATTCAAAGCGATAACCGAATGTTTCTTCAGTTTCTCTGCATCGATTCGTCTCATGTGTCTCGTTCGTATCGCTGAGCGTTAAAAGTGCATCAAATAATCTGACCCCTGTCTGGCGGCTGAAAGCCACAAATGTCAGCGGCTGGTGCAGAAATCCGTCTTTGACTCTGATAAACCTCAATGTCTGACACTCTGAAGCTCTTTTCATGATGCTGGAGCCTTTAACTTGAAATACGCTGCCACATGTTTTAATTTAAATCATCCAGTTTAAAACATAGAAGAGGAGACTGAAACCTACAGAGATTAATATCTGTAGATTTCTTCTTTTCACAATCACTGTTTAGCCAAAAGTATGTGGACGTAACTGGCTCTTCCAAGCACAAAGCCCAGGTGAGAAGGAAATATGGAGGAATTATGGATTGTAGAAACTTCGCAGTTTAAGCTGCGTCGGTGACGTAATTTGAACAATTGGTGTAATTTTCCTTCTCTGATTGAAAGGGATGATTTAAAAATAAATGTGCCCTGAAGAGTAAGAAGGAACAAAACGTCAGGGTTGAATCCAAAGTATTTCTATCGTCATATTGTCAAGTGGCTTTTACTTATGTGAGGTTTAAACTGCAGCCGCAAATGAGCCGGAAATGAACCTCAAAATAAGTAGAAAATATCCATATTTAAACATCACATAATTAATCACAGCAATTTTTAACTTGTATTTGGTCACATGACTATTCCACCACTCAACCCCAATGCGAGGCTTCAAAGACACAAGACACTTTGCAAGCTTTAGTCCTGCAGTCTCGTTTTCCCAAGCACTGACTCTCCAACCATTTCCTTCACACACTGTTCGCTCCTCGCTGTCCTGTGAATGAGTGCCTCCAAACGACCCTGATTTCCAGACTGTCTCCACCTGGTGCACCTCATCAGCTGCCTTCAGGCCGGGAGACACACCCAAACCTGATGCAGCCAAAGAGGGGCGCGGCCTGCAGCTCAACTCAACATAATTATTAGAAACAAATATGCTACAGGTGTCAGATGTTCTACCAGATGTTCCACCAGATGTTCCACCATGGATGCAGTCATTCATTAGATGAGGGATGATGTAGGAACCAGATCTTCCAGGTTACGTCACGATGTAGGGGGATGTTGACATCGAGTTTTAGAATTGGTTGGACAACAGGAAGAAGTGAAAGAGAGGTTCACAGTTTTAGTTATTGTTATCAAAGCAGAGCAACTTAGCAATGTTATTTTGTCCTTTTTTTTTGTCCACGAACCGATCCCCGAGTCTGAGCGAAATGGAGCCGAACACATAGCTGACGTCATCTGGAAACACCGGACACTCACCTGAGCAGATCTGGCACCTACAACGGGATTTGGGACAGGAAGGCATCAAAAAAGCCAAGAAGAGAAAGTGTTGCCTGTGATGTGATGGAGCCGACACCAAGAGACCAGTGATGATAAATGTGATGAACAAGTGTGCAAACTGAAAACAGAGTTTGTATATTGATGCTGTTGATGTGTATTTTAAATGTTGATATATTTTAAAGAGGAAAGATTCAAATGATGGAATGAGTCTCTTATTATTGGGATTCTCTGCTGCTCATATCTGGACCTTAAGTTTAGTTGTACATTTGTTGTACAGTGTTACAGTTTTCTTTAAGTTTATTAAATGACTTCAATTTGTCACAAATTGAGCAAAACTAAAATATACAGAAGTCCAGAATCATTTTGACATTAATCTGCACTGATGAGAAAACGTGAAAACGCTCTCATAAAGGAGGATGGATTTTTATTTAATCTGTCAGTTGAATGTCTTCTACTCTATTCTATTTCTATTCTATCATCAACAAACTACTTCCTGCTGATGTTTCACAATAAAAGCCTGAGACGTATCTACAGACAATGCCCTTCATGGAAAATGCAAACACAAGATTAGAGTTAGTGAGAGCTGAGTAGTTCTTTTTTTTTTTTCACACGGGATTAGTTTTACGTGATTCAGATATTACCCACTGTGTCTGTGTTTCATCTGGCGCATTCACACGGGATAAATAAACTCTGTGTTTTAGTCAATTTACATTCAGTTGTTGTGACTCTGCTACTTTCCATCTTGTCCCACTACTTGTCAGAGACGATTTTAATTACCTAAAAAATATATTTTTGATACTATTTATCAAAGGGAAGAAATTGACCTGATGGCGTTTTAATCAAACCCACCTTTACAGATGAACAGATTAATTCTTGATTTAACAGTTTCATCCCTGGTCTGCGGGGTGAATAGCAGCATCTCGACTTTGCACTCTCACATCTGTCCAAATTTTAAATTATAACACATCCTCCATAATTCTTAAAAGACAAAAGGCAGAAAAAAGCAGCAAATGAAACAAAAGTAAATACTCACCCCAACACCACAGAGATATTGATTCACACTGGATTTATCAGAGGACCTCTGTGTTACCAGTGTTATGGTTCAGGTAATTTGCAGTGTAATTTACTTACTTAAATGGACAATTTGTATGGGATTAAGATCACAGGCAACCTCTGTGATCATTAGAAATTACCAGGGGTCCCCTGGTAAATCGAATCCCATTAAAACAGTTTAAAATGCAACAACATGAAGAGTTCCTAGTGTATATGTGGACGTAGCAGCAGCAAGTTTTTCTGTGTGAGCTAGAAGTTCCATAAATGTTGGAAAAATGCAAAAGTTAAAGTGTCACACAAGATGTTCTCTCTTATCCTCTTCACCAAATAGCAGGAGGAAGGTCCCAGAGATACAGCACAGAGTCATCCAACCTGCAGCTCCTTTGTAATGACTGACAGTCTGTCTCTCTAACTAGGTTGTCTCCATCCTAGGACAGAATCTACTTTATAGAAGTGAATGCAACGTCACTATCGTCAGTCAATTCTGTACTTGCAGTACATGTATCGGCTTTTTGCTGCAAGTAAACTTGAAGCGAGACTCTGTAGAATTTCTGTAACAATTCATCAAATTAAAGCCGCACATCAGGAAACCAGCAGCCGTTCTGCTAAAATATGATAAAATGTGCAACGTTATGAATAAAGGCCTGGAGATAACTTAAGGCACAGATTAGACGTTATAAAAAAAAGATTTTGCATCAGAAATAACGAGGTGCACTCGGTCTCCTCAGATGAACCGACAGTCAGATTAATGGAAAACTGAGCATTCACAGATGCAAAACAATTATGCCCAATTATCCAGGTGCAAATTAGCAACAACAATGTGGACGGATCGCTCCATTCAGGTAAATTAATGTGCAGCAGGAAAACAGCATTTATCTCAGCGTCGTTTCTTCACCTGCTGTCTGTTTGCACGCATGCACGTCGCTCTGCAGGTTGTGTTAAAGCTTCAGCTGAACTTAACCAGGTCACAAGCTAAGATCTTCAGTTTCTGATCAGAGTTCAGTCTCCGGCATTCACTCGTGTCTCAGGCTTTTGACCCATAATGGAATTTCGAATCACTCATTAAACATTAATTTCCGCCATGCTAATGCATCCGTGTGTGTGTGTGTGTGTGTGTGTGTGTGTGTGTGTGTGTGCAGACAGACCAGGCTGGAACTGGGCACAATGAATTGGCTTTTTACAGAGTAACCCAGTTACAGGCCAAGAAAGAGAGGGCGGCCAACTGAATCCACCAGAGCTGATGGGTTTAACCTATTTACTAAGCTGATAGTTTTGTTGAAAGACAAAGACATGAAAGGCAATTTATATTAGAGTTCATAAACACTTGCAAACAATTAAATCTAGAGAGATCGTATTAAATAAGAGTGTAGTCATGGGTCTGTTTCATACTCAAACAGCTGTTTTTACTGAGCTGTGCTTGATACGAGATTCATCTGAGACCTCCTGTGATCCTTAAATGTTCGGGAAAGGTAAATGTTGATCCCTCAGGTGCTGGACTGCACTTCTTGATCTACAGAGCAGACTGTAAAACTTCAGCTCAGATGTGGACCGACCTGCTGGTGTTCAGAAAAATCTCAGAGGCTGCAGAGACAAGGGCTGCTCTCAAAACTCAACAATGAATCATGTTAATGAAGTAGATGTATCTCACGAGCTCCCTGTAGCTATGTGAGGCATAGGTCTGCAGAAACATTGCATAAGATCATACATGAGTCTTTTGAGATTTTGATGAGATGTTTAGTTTAGTCTAGTTTCCCTTGTTTGTATGTTTTTTTTTTTTTTTGGACACAGGACAGTTGGATATTTTTGGACAGGTCTGCACAAAGCGATAAACAGATAAGTTGTTTTTTATTATTTCTGAATTTATTAGCAAAAACCCTCATTATTTTTACCTGAGGACGTCATGTGTCTCAAATATTACCCCCTACGTCTGTGTTTCATGTGGTGCATTCACACGGGATAAACAAATTCTGTGTTTCAGTCAAATTTGCATTCTGTTGTTGTGGCTCTGCTACTTTCCATCTAGTCCCACTGCGTGTCAGAGACGGTTTTAATTACCCTGGATAATAAAAACATATTTTTGATACTATTTATCCCAGGGAAGAAACTACCAACAACCTGGCAGCATTTAAATCAGCTGCACTTTTACGGATGAACACATTAATGATTGATTTAATGATTTCATCCATCTAAAGAAGTGAATTATGGCATAAGTCTGCACAACATGGATAAATAAAATGCACATACATTGCATGTCACAGTGGGTAGTATTAAGGTGCAGTGAAAATGCATTGATATTTAATCAACTGCACCAATATACAGTGTACGATTACACCATAAAAATAAAACAGGAAATATACAGAACACGAAAAACAAACAATGAGCTCATTTGATGTTTTAATTGAATTAATAAAATTAAAAGAAATCATAGACGTCAGTCATGGAAGAGTATTATTTTTGGGGGGCCATCAGAGATGTTTCTTTTCTGACAACTATCTCTGCTCCACAGTTTTAAACCCCTGCAGCGTTGATGGATGTCACGTAGCTCCGAGTCTTCCTTTGGTTGTGCTTTGCGTGTCATTGTTGAATTGTTTCCCCTCTTCCTCTGTGATTACTCACCCGTTAGGTCAAGTCTTCGCCAAATCTCCAGAGACAAGCTGAGCAGTCAAATTAGACGAGATGCAAAGAGTCGTCGAAGATTGAATCATGTTCTAGTTCCTGGACCGTTTCCATGTGTGCTGCAGGCTGTGACATTATGACTGAACACTACTTGCAATTCGTCAACAGTAACCAGAGAAAATGATGCCGGCAAGTGTGCCGTCAGACATCAACACACAGTGCACATCACTCACTCAGACCAATGGGTTTAAATCCCTCTAAATGTTCGGCAGTTCCCTGCAAACATGAATCAGGTTTTTAAACAGCCTCACTCATTTTATTGACCCAGAGCACTTCACCGAAATTTAAATTCCCATTAGTGTTGGGCCGTCGGAGCCCTGACAGTGTGATTCCCTGGAGGAGAAAACAAGGGAGTCGCAGGAGAGAACAGATTGGTAATTAACACTGCTGTCACACTGGGGCCATTAGGATCCACTCTTCAGACCCCGGCGCTCGTCTGCAGAACAGAATACAAGTCAACAGTTGTTACGTCTATGACGGCGAGTCAAATTTGATATAGTCTGGTTTGAATTCCTCCATTAAACCTCCCCAGAAGAAGAAGAAGGAGAGGAAGAGGGTTTGGAGTTTATTGCTCGGCTGCCGGCCGTGAAATGAGACTTAACCACGGACCACTTTGCTCAGTCATTATCAGAAAGAGAAGGAACGTCTCCAGAGAGGCATTACTACTTTAAGCATTAGAGTGACTGAGAGAGACCCAGACTTATTATTTTTTTAAAATAGGTCACGTGGTCTCACTTTTATTCGCTGTGGGTGCATTTTCAGGGGATGAGGCAGAAAGACGTCTCAGGACTTTTCTTTACTACTGCACAGATTTAAGAAAGCCTGGACGTATCACGTTTCCATTCCTCCTAGAAATGTACAAAACTTACATATCGCAATAAAAACTGGTGATGGAAACAACTCTCAAATATCTCCAAAACATTTTTACTCTCTCATGAGGTGTTTTTTCAGATGTATCGATACAAAATGCATCACAAAAGTACTGAAGTCCAGGAGATTTTATGCTTTACAGCAGCAGAACCACTTTGTCCAGAAGCTTGAAAGGCAGAAAAAGCAAAACCCAAAAGTTGAAAAAAAAACAGCAGAACAGATTATACATGGAAGACAAGACAAGAGAGTGTGAACACTAACTGACAAAGACGAGGGCGAAGAGACAGGGTTCAAATAAACTGGGAAATAAGACACAGGTCAAACACATCAGGGCGGAGACAGTGATCACAGAGGAGGGAACCAAACAGGAAGCAACACTAACTGTGATGTGAAGGTGGCTTAAAGGGTAGAACCCAAGTCCAGGACAAAGGCAGGTGAGACAGATGCTCCAACAAAAAGGTATTTGATGAAAACAAAAACAGAAAGCTCTGCAGAGGCGGCAGGACGACAAAAATGGCAAAAACATTGAAGGAAGACGAGGTGACTGAAACAAGACTAAACAATAAGACTGAACTCCATGACCGGGAACAAAAGGAAAAGACAGAGGGATGACAAGGCACAGGTGAAACAAATCAGGGCAATCACACGGGAAAAACCAATGAGCAATCAAAAGGGGGAACACACAGAACTTAACAAAATAAAACGGGAAACTTAAAACAAGACACAGAATCGTGACACTAACAGCAACACAACCGAACATACTACAAGGTAAAACAGGAGACAAATGGAAACAGATGCAGGGGGTCATGTGACCAGTTCATCTGAATCCATCTTCCTCAAAGTGATGTAAATTATGGGATATCACCAGACGAGACTTTACCAGAGTTACAGCTGATTCACAAAACACCTTTTAACGGGAACACGAATACATTTTTCAGAAATATCACTTTTATTTTGGGGGAAAAGGTTTTACCCCGTAAACCTCCAGAGGACAAGAGAAAATGAATGAATGATTAAAAATAACCAAAATATCTCCGATGATGCAAATCATCATATTTAGGATCTTCCTGCTGTTTAGAGCAGTGCAGGTGCTGCAAGAGGACAAGCTTTTGTTCTACATCTGCTTCATGATGATACGATGAGTGATTAATTTAATGGCTGCCATGTGTAGTTATAGTATTTCATGCGTGTTTACTGTGATTCAGAGGTTTAGTTTCAAAGACGTTTATCGCAAAACAGATTGCAGACATGCTCAAAGGGATTATTTACTGGGGAATTTGAAGCTGAAGATTTGCAGTAATTTGTGGCTGAAAATCACATCATCATAGATGATTTGTGTGAGTGTGCTTTGAAAAATAATCCACCACAACTTATTCAGTGTTTTTCCTGAATATGGGAGACGGTTCAGATCAGTTTAGTGATCCTACAAACAAATTAAAACGTCAGGAGCGATTTGTTTCTGTTTTCATTTTGCCTCCAGTCACGGAAGAAGGGATGCGTGTGCTGGACTCCAGATCTGCAGCGTGAAAGGAATAAATCTTTTGTTCTGAGCCTCCCGTAAATGATTGCCCTGTCTGAACAAGTCTGACGGCACCTGCACTCTGCTCTGCATGAATGAAGCTGCAGCTGCTTTGAAGGAAGAAATCACACCAAACTCTTCTTCAGTTCCTCTCTCTAAAAATATTCCTGCTACTCTCTAAGTGACTGGAAATGTGTTCAAAGTTTCAGTCCTCCATGCTCCTTTAAGAGGCCGAGGATTTTCTTCCATCTTCGGTGCGACTATTTCATGGTGGCTTCTGCTCGGCTGATTGAGTCATACCTGGACGGCTTCCAGCAACGGCGTGAAATCTGAATGCACGTCATGGCAGGAAAAAAAAAATCAAGGGGCAGGTGATGCTATGTATAGCTTGGAGTCTATCCTACAACCTGAACTTGCAGAATGGGTCGTACTGTGTCATTCTGACTGAAATGTGTCTGGTGAGTGAAGAGGATTTTAATGGATGTGGACTTTTAATGGATGTGGACTCCAGCGGGTTTAAAAACCCGCTGGAGTCTTATTGGATGGTCTTCTGGCACTTGAGGTCATATTTGTATGTGTTTCATGCTCCTGTTGTTTCTGGTGACATTGAAACTTTGGCCCAAATCTGATTGAGGTAGAAAAACCAGAAGACGCGGCCCGGTTTTGTGTTCCGGTGTATTTTTACACCCATTATCTGTTACTGACAGATGACTTGTCACGACCCAGTTTCTCAATGAGGCATCACACGATAATATTTGGGCCAAACAGCCGGGAGAAATCGCATTTCAGCCACAAATCAGTGTCCAGTCGGTACCAGCGGGGATCAACTGGCCGCGGCGGCTCCATCAAAATGAATCAATTTTGCTAAAATACTAAAAAGTCTTTGTTTCATTCCTCGTTTCTTCATTCCCTATCTTTCTCTGTGTGTCTCAAAAGGATATCAGGGTGCTGCTTTCTCCAGAAGAGGCTTGAGTCAGTCACCAGCCGACATTTACATCAGTTTAAAATGAATGATTGCATGCTCATGTCTTTTTTAACTGTCCTGGAAGCAGATAAAGAGAACGCAATGAAACAGAAATAAACTTGAAAAATGAAAATGAATCATTTCTACATATCAGTGAGATGCTAGAAGCTTTGTCTCCAGTATCTGCTGTGAGCTCCTTGGAACTAAATGTTTGTGGTAACTTCTTATCAGATGGGGAAGTCTGATCCCATTCCTCAGAACAGAACCAGAACCAAAATTATGTTATGTTTTCATAATGACTTTTCTTTTGTGATCCAATTTTTTTTATCTATTTCAACTTTACAGGATGCAGTGCAATATACACATGGTCAATGTCTTCAATACAGGTTATTTATCTACAAAATTATCACTCTACCAACAGATTAAACCAAATTTAAATCATAATGACAATAAAAACTCTCGATTCTTCCTGTTTAACTCACTTTTATGCAGATCCAGCTCAAGAAAATCAGACTCCATCATTCCAATCACTGCATATTGATTCTTTGCCTTTAAGGGAATAGAACTTTATACATTAGTGGCGCCTTTGTTTTTTTCCACGTGGAAATCCAGTGTTCACATCAGCTGCTGGCTTTAACAAAGTGACTCTGGCTCTGAATTAAATCAATTGAAACCAAACAAATTTACATAAAAACATAAGAAGATGACGGACTCTGAGGAAGAAACCCAGGCGAGCTTTACTGGACAGTCATTTATTTTGACTCACTTAAACTAAATTTAATATGAAGAGTGAAATCTCTTGTGTCGATTAGTGGAAACAGTTTTTTTTCCCCCCTTCCTCTTCAGTGAAGCCACACATGATGGTTTTAGGCTCATTTCTGCAGCATAACCATGGTGCAGTGGGACTTTAAAGACTAAATTAGATGAAATGCCCCGTGAAAATAAAGTGGAGCTAGTGGAGAAAAAAAAAGGTAGGAAATATGAGTTGTGAAGAGTGTAGAGTAGAGGAGTGTTAATTATCCAGCTGCTCTCTTTCTCTTCCGTCTCATTCCCCATTCATTAATCGATGCTTCTTTTCCCAGTGACGCTTCACACTTTCATTCATTTCACTCATTATTCTGCTAGAGCTGTGTCACTGCCTCTTCAGTGGCCGGGATTATTTTGGGATGGATGGGGGGACAAAACCGAATCAAAAACACTTACTTCAAGTATTATAACATACCAGCCATTGCCAGTCGTAGACAACTATGGTTTGGCTTTGGCGGTTAAAACACATTCATATCAGATTAATGTGTAATGCATCATCGGTTTCAGCATAACGCTACGGGTTAGTGTATTAGTATATTCTCTAAAATATGCCAAAACTGTCCATTGAAATATGCTAATTGCTGTTTACAGGCTATAGTGTTGGAGATAGTGATGTTGTGCCTCCAGCTAAGCCCCGCCCCTCAAAAAAACGTCACATTGTTAACAAACTGTGAAGGGGTCTTGTAGGCTGAGGTTCAGGGTCCATCTGATAAGGAGATTGATGCTATGAGGGGAGGATGTAGTGGGCCTGATCTAAAGGGAGAAGAGGAAGAACTAATGATGAGAAATGGTGTTGATTCAATTTGGATGTGAGGGGATGAGAAGATAAACCCCTCCGTTGCATCACTATAGTGTTTCCTCTTTCTGTCTACTTCCTCATCAGCATTTGCCCCACTATGGTTTTTTTCTTTGCTAACAAGCAAAGATGCTGGAGATTCTCCTCATCCATCTTTGCAAAGGACCAAATATGCATTATTCTGCTGAGTAAATGTGTAAACAAGATATCTGTCTACATCCAGTAACTTTTTCACTCGGCCTCATTAATAAAAACGAATCAAATCAACACAGAATTTACCATTAAACCACCACTGTATTTATTTACTATGCTCGACTGAGGAGAAAATAAACATACATATTTTGGCAGATACCGATTATTTTCTCCCAGTGAGATTTCAACTTTCACACCTTCTTAGTGACTGCGTGAGTGGAACTTGCATGAACAGGATTTGAAGTTGCGGCTCACAGACTGACACAGCTGATAAGACTCGACACGACCGCTGTTTGCTTGAAATACTAATAAGATTAGAGTCCAAATCAGATGGGAGAGGGCGGCGGTGAGGCCCATTTGACAAATCCAACAAGAGCTCTGAAGGATGGAAAGCGGAGGTCGCGACTAGGGAGGACCCGAGAGAAATGGATAGATAGATGTTTTATTCCACAGTCTGTACAGCCACATATGTCATGTACTCACCCCATAACATCAAGACAACAATTCCACTATTATACACACATCACTAAGAGAGAAAGGAGAACAAACATCCTCTGCAGAGTAAAACACTGGCGTTAAACTAAACTTTCCTCCAATTAAAACTTTCCGCTGACCTCCAACCGGTCTCATGTCGCTGAAGTGATGAACACTATAAAAGAGTTTAGCACCAAACTGGTGGAAAGAAGAACCCAAGTTCTGGATCCGACAGAGCAACACTCAACAGGGAAGCTGGAGTTTAGTCAAATAAGAGAAAATATTCAGGCCTGGCTCATTTATCAAACTGTGCGTAAAAAAAAGTTCTAGATTCTGCCGCAGGAATGAAATTTAGAATGAGTACAAAGAAACGTGCGGTCACCGGTCCCACGCACAATAATAAGTAATCGGTTCTTAACTATCAGGCTCGTGCATGGTTCAGGTCATTTGCATTCAGAAACACCCCAAATTGACCATATATGTTAGCAACAATCACTTTAAAAATGCAAGAACTGTTTTTTTTTTTTTTACAGTCACTGCAATCATGGTGAAGAGGGTCAGTCCTGACTGTGCAACGCTGGAGCCGGAGGAGGTGGAGGAGGTGGTGCAAAATCAACAAGACACCACCAAATCCATAAATGAACTAAAGAACTAAACTAAACTAAAAAATACATTTTCTCACTCTTCAAAGATCAGCTAACAGACAGACTGACCTAAAATCTCTGTATGATCCTCTCTCTAGTTTGAGTTTTTGAGGTTTACACTGGAGTGCGTTCCTCCAGCAACGTTTAATAGAGACATAGTTGCATCTCACATTGTTTGTGCATTGATTGAATGAAACCCTTCCCCATTCACGTAACTGAATTTATTGTGTGGTTTTATTGCGATGTGGGTGCAATCTGGCTCCAAATTACGTTTGGGAATCTGGCAATGGCCCGAAATCCTTGTTTAATTTGAGCTTGTTGGTGACGTCTGTATATGGAAACGATTGCGGAGCCCCAGGAAGAGAGAGTTGTTTGGAGGAATTTGTTGGTAAAAACAAAGTTAGTTCTTCCCTTGAGATGTCACGAAGGTCTTCCAGAGAAAAGCACAACCTCCCAGTGTTCAGCTACACTTTGAATATTGTCAGTAGCGTAAACAACTGTGAGTTACGGTAATTCAAAGTCGGCGTGCTTTGATGGATCCTACAGGCTTTAAATGGTTAATAAAAAGATAAAACATTCGTGCATGCGCCGCTAATCTTGTCTTACGTCAGGAGCATCATCAATGGCCACTGGTCTGGACTAGGCGGTGCTACATGTCTAAGTAACATCCACACCAATGAATACAAGGTCAAAACGTCCCAGCAGAACACTGAATTGTCACAATATAGTTTTAATGTTATTTACTTCTCCTGTCAGTGGTCATAATGTTGTGGCTGTATATACACATGTATAATGTGATGTAGTAACTGGGTAAAAACATCTTAAACCTAGATTCATACACAAAGTGGAACAGGATTTTCGGGCTTTATTAAGGACCTGACTCGCACACGTCGCAGTGCCAACATCTCTGTTTGGCCTGGGGAGTTGTTGGCGTCCATGTTCAACAGCAAGAAAATAAGGGAAAAAAAAAATAAAAAAGGAGCAGCAGGACCGCCGCATCACTGAGATCCTGCGAAGAGATTATAGAAACCCACACAGAGAACAGACGGCCCACCGTGGCAGCACGAACACAAGCTCACGTTTCTGGCTTTGTGAGGACCTTCCGTGGACATAATGTAACTCTAACCCCCCGACCCCCCAGCCCCCAAATGCAACCTTTACCCTTAAACCAAGTCTTAACATCTAATGTGTGGGGCCTGACCCAACAACAACACTATGAACATTAGTAATTAAAAGAAGAATGGGATAATAAAAACAACTTAATAAACACAAGACCACATATAACTAATGTTGTGGGACGTTTTGTCTCTGTTTGGGTCTCACAACATTTTCAGTGTTAGAGCTGAGATTGAGGAATATATGATGTCAATGGAAGGCCCTCATGAGGATAGAAACATGCGTTTATGTGTGTGTGTGTGTGTGTGTGTGTGTGTGTGTGTGTGTGTGTGTGTGTGTGTGTGTGTGTGTGTGTGTGTGTGTGTGTGTGACGTTCATCCCTCTTAAGTAAAAATGATAAACAACATTTTGCTGACACCTCAGTTAATACTTGTACCAGATGATACCTCTGTCATCCTCCCTCCTACACACACTCACAGTTATCTCTCATTTTAAAAGCATGTTGATTCTTATTGGTTTATTTATTGCTTCAGGATTGTGATAAACTATACAAAAATTGTCCACACCACAGAATGATGGAGGTGAATGACTGAGTCTAGAAACCAAACGTCATGAGCTCCTTTCTTTTACGCCTTGATGTCTGAAGACGAGTGTTTACACAGACTTTGTGTGGAGATAATGAACTAATCTGCATCATCGTCTTCAGAGTAGAAACATGGCAGCTCATTATTGTGAAAAAAGGAAGGGATACCAGTGTGTTTAACGCTCATACCTGATTTTAAAATTGTTGCGTTGTTACCATTAAAGCACAAAAGTGTCCTCTTCAAAAACGCCCTAAAAATAGCACATGTTAATATTGTTTTCTACTTTTTTTTTAACATACATCTTTTAATCTACTTCAGTACTTATCACAAATACCAAAAGTTTGATTATTTTCTGATTTTCAACGTACGCCAGTGTTTGTGAAGGCATTATAATTTTTTCAAAGAAAATAAAAAAAAATAATACATTTTTCAATAATCTAAATGCAGAGTGGAATTTTCTTCATCGATTTTTATTTATTTGCCCAATTTACAAAAATTGTTACGTTGTTCTTTTGTTTTGTTTTTTCAAAAATATTTAGATGCCCTCACAAACACTGGCATATAAAGGGTTAAAGGTGAGAA